>NC_069658.1:170433495-171058495 GCF_027244095.1 Hemicordylus capensis
TTGCATAGAGAGGAAAGCTGGTCTAGTGAAGAGAGCTGGTATTGTGGTGGCAAGCATGGCCTGCCCCCCTAGCTAAGCAGGGTCCAACCTGGTTGCATTTGAATGGGAGACCACATGTGTTAGCAAGCATGACTTTTCCCCTTAGCTAAGCAGGGTCTGCCACAGTTGCCTATGAATGGGAGACCACATGTGTGATCACTGTAAGATATTTCCCTTAGGGGATGGAGCTGCTCTGGAATAGGGATGTGCGTTTCGTTTTGGATACAAAACGTTTTGTGAACAAAACAAGCCATTTCGGCTGTTTTGCAGCCAAAACAAAACACCCAATGCTCAAAACAGAAAATTTTGTAGCCAAAACAAAATGTCCCTGTTTCGGATACAAAATGTTTTGTTGTTTCGGCTGTTTTGAAACTCCATTTTGCAATCGCAGAAAGTCTTTCTCTTTCAGTCTTTCTCCTTCAGTCTCCATTTTGAGTTTTGACATCTGTTTGAATTTCCAGCCCTTCCAGCCCACAGATTGGCCAGCGATAGCATGGGCTGATCTGCTGGCAATTGCCTCTTTGTTCCTTTTAAGCAAATTTAAGGGTAAATTTTACCCTCATTGCCCAGTGGGGCAGTGTGTATTTCATTGTTGTTGTTTTACACTGTTGTGTGTAGATCAATTGCATTTCGGGGGTGGGTGGATGTGGATGTGCATGACCTTTGGAAATCTGCCTGATTTTTTCCAAAGCTCTGCTGCTGTAGTTGTTGTTGTGTGATGTTGATGTTATTTGGGGTGGATTGGGGCAGAAAGGGGGCTTTGGGGGCAGAAGAGTGGTTCAGGTGGTAGTGCCCCAATGGGTGCCTGCTGCCACCCAGATTCCAAAGGAATTGGGAAAAGGGCTGATTTTTAAAGAATTTCTGAAGTTGAAATGTCTTTGAGGCAGATGTACATGACCTTTGGAAATATGCCTGATTTTTTCCAAAGCTTTGCTGTTAATGATGTGTGATGTTGATGTTATTTGGGGTGGATTGGGGGCAGAAAGGGGGCCTGAGGGGCAAAACAGTGGGTTGGGTGGCAGTGCCCTAAGGGGTGCCTGCCACAACCCAGATTCCAAAGGAATAGGTCAAAGGGCTGATTTCTTAGGAATTGTTGGAAGTTTACACTTCTTTAAGCACCCCGAGGGAATGATGGAAGTTTCAGCAGACCCATAACTCCACCGGGGGGGCACAGGGGTGGCTGGGAGTGAGTGGTGGTGTAGTGCACATAGGGTGCCAACCACCCCCATGGGTTGCTAACCCATGGGGTGCTGGGTTCTGTTGTTTCTGAGGTGTTCTGAGTGTAGATTCTCTGGTAGCAGATGATATTTTCAATGACAAACCATGAATCCACTCTCATATGCTACCAGATAATCTGAATCTACACTCAAAACATCTCAGAAAAAACAGAACCCAGTACCCCATGGGTTAGCAACCCATGGGGGTGGTTGGCACCCTATGTGGTCTACACCACCACTCGCTCTGGGACACCCTGGTGCCCCCCCCCAGTGCAGTTATGGGGCAGGAATTATGGAGGTCCATCATTCCCTATGGGGAAGAACTTTACAGACACCCAAACTCCATTACATCTTTAAAAATCATCCTTCTGCCCAATTCCTTTGAAATAATTCTGGCAGCTTCCTTGCCCCCACTGGGCACTACCACCCACCCTACTGTGCTCTGGGCCACCCCTTCCCCCCCCCCCAACATGAAGCTATACTTTTGCTAAAACCTCAATTCTTCCCTAAGGGAAAAGTCCTATACTTTAAAAATTCACCAAAACCCAGCCCTTTGCCCAATTCCTCTGACATTTGGGTGGTAGTTTCCACCCATTGGGCACTACCACCCCCACCCACTAGTTTTTCCCTGGGGCCATTTTTTAAAATCCAAAACGTTTCGGATTTGGATTTTGCAATTTCGAACAAAGAACAAAATTGGGGTGTTTTGGATTGGCTGGTTTTGAACAAAGAACAAAATGGGGGTATTTTGGATTTGGGCCAAAAACAAAACAGAAAAACAAAACAAAATGCACAACCCTAGAAACAAGAGATGAAGTGGTAAAATTAATACAGTGGTCCCTCGACTTACGAACTTAATCCGTTCCGAATGCACATTCGTAGGTCGAAAAGTTCGTAAGTCGAAAAGCGGTTTCCCATAGGAATGCATTGGAAACGGATTAATTCGTTCCGGAGCCTAGGAAAAAGACCCAGACACCCAGTTTTTTGTGCAAAACTCTTTATCAAGTGCACTTTAAAGGCATGCAGACTGCACAGCAACATTACTTTTCAACAATAAACATTTACAAGAGCACTTTATCATTTTTTTGGGACCTGATGCAGGTCACTTCAGGGCACTTTAAAGGCAGGCAGGCAGGCACACTCAACATGCCTCAGCCTCAGCCAACATTTCTAAACCTTACTTAACACAGTTTTTGGACCTGATGCAGGTCACTGCAGTGCTTTTCAAAGACAGGCAGACACAATGAACATGCCTCAGCCAACATTTTAAAGCATTACTGTACACACCTCAGCTTTGGAACATGTTAAGGACACTTAACATTTTACACATGGCATGGAAAGAACACCCCCCCACACACACACACAAGACCCCCCCCCCGCAACCCCGACAGTAAAGAGAAGGAAAATCAACCTACAGTACCTTTCCAGCAGTAGAGAATTGCAGGAAAAAGAAACTCCAACACTCTCCAAGCAACTCCAACTGGCTCCAAATCTCTCTCTCTCTTTCTCTCCAACGCCGCTCCGCACCTCCTCACTCCATGCCTCGTACAACCCACAGAGGTCTG
Organism: Hemicordylus capensis; assembly: GCF_027244095.1. NCBI lineage: Eukaryota > Metazoa > Chordata > Lepidosauria > Squamata > Cordylidae > Hemicordylus > Hemicordylus capensis. The sequence goes on from NC_069658.1 coordinate 170,436,317, forward strand.
GAAGCATGGCACAGGGGTTTTAAAGCCTCCCATATGCAAAGTGCCATGGGAGAAGCAGTTTTCGAAAAAAAAATTAGGAAAAATTCGTAAGTCGAGGAAACCGCATCTAAAATTCGTAAGTCAAGGAAACCGCATCTAAAACCACCAACGGTTTTCCATTTGGATGTCGAAAAATTCGTAAGCATGCGGCCACTTTTTTCGTTCATAAGTCAAAAAATTCGGATGTCGAGTAGTTCGTAAGTCAAGGGACCACTGTAATGGTAAAGTGGGTACAAGAATTAGGTTATAATATTAATTTAGAGGTCTGGGAGAAGCAGTGGAAGAAAGATCTCAAACTCACAGTGTGTTATAATGCAAAAGAAAATTTGATAAAATTGATGTATGGCATTTAATACCTAAGAAATTAGCTTTAATTTACAAAATGTATCTAATAAGCATTGGAGATGTAAAGAAAGCGAGGGATCCCTTTATCACATGTGGTAGTCCTGCAGAGAAGTAAAGAGGCCTTAGGATAATTTAAAAAGACTCTCACAAGAGATTTGAACCCTTTTTGTTGGGTATAACCAATGAAGAAATCCCGAAAGAAAAGAGAAATTTCTAAATTTATTGTATTAGTAAGGGATGGCCATTTAGCAAGTTTTCTAGAAGACTGGAAACCCTCTTTGTGGTACAGGAAAAACAATGCAAATGTAAATTTGAACCTATCAGTGAGGCCTGAAATATAAAAATAACAGTCGGGGAATTTGTTTGAGTAATGAACTAAAGGATTATGATGGTCAAATATGAAGAAAATATTTATATGAGAGCAAATATAGATGTTATAGTATAACTATGTTGAAAGATGAACTGGAAGTCACATTGGTATACAGAAAACCAATAAAAATATAAATGCAAAAAAAGGAAAAGAAAGAAAGGTTGGTGTAGGGAATTGTCCAAGACTGGTCCTCTTGTGGACTGTATTCGTGTGGGAAATGTGGTTCAGACAACCCTTCCAGAGAGTTTCAATGACCAAAATCTATCTGAGAGAGGTCTTAAGAAGCAGCTTTTTCAAGAATCCCAAACCAGTCCAAGAAGTCCAATGGAAGAGATGTGTTTTTGCCTGGTTTTAAGGATCGGCTGAGCAGCTTCAGAGCTGAATGATCCAATCCTTGCTCCGCCATTGGTTCCCTAGACTGGTGGTGTCATTTTCATTTCTGCAAGAGTGCTTTGAAGTAAACATTCCTCAGTGGCTCCATTCAACTCAACCATGGAAGCAATGACAAACTCAAACATACTGTGATAGGTCACCGCTTACAGAGAAACGGTGAGGGTGGTTGATAATAATTCCATGATAAGTATCAAGTACCTTTCAGTTAACATGTTTGCTCCGTTAATCTCAGCTAAGGGGAGGGGTACTTTGGGCATTTTTCTGCCGGAAGCAGCGTGGCTCCCGTTGCAGCACACGGTCGCCAAAAAGCAGGCTAGGCTCCCTTAGCCCACTTTTTGGCGATCGTAAGAATCGCCTCATGGTCTTTGATGAGAGGAGCACCACTACATTTGGCGTGATCAGCTGCGGTTGAAACGGCACATGGACAGGAAGTGTGTGCCTTTCCAGAAGCTACCGTTTGGCCGCTACCCTGGAGCCTATGACAAGTCAGACCTGGCAGGGCAATGGTAAACTTGTCTTTCTTTATTCAGGTGTATCATTGGGTCTTTCTTGCAAAGCACAGCTGTCAGACTTGCCTTACGACTCGACTGCAGTATAGCTGACAACTGTTAGATTAAGTCAGATGTGTAGGATGCTAAATTCAATAGCTGTAAATAAGTAAAAATGGTTTTATAGTGGACTGTAAAGGCAATGGGTCCCCCCCCCCCTTTTTGCTGTCTCTTGCATAATAGGAGCAAGCGTGGTGTAGTGTTTAGAGTGCTGGACTAGGACCAGGGAAACCTGAGTTCAAATCCCCATTGAGCCATGATACTTGCTGGGTGAATCTGGGCCAGTCACTTCTCTCTCAACCTAACCTACTTCACAGGGTTGTTGTGAAGAGAAACCTAAGCATGTAGTACACCGCTCTGGGCTCCTTGGAGGAAGAGCGGGATATTAATAACAACAACAACAACAACAATATCACCATCAGCCAATTACAAAAAGCAATTTTACTGGGAACAGCCTATATACTGCGACAATATCTATAACAGCAACAACATTGACAATAAAATTCAGCCATCCCAGGTCCTTGGGAAGGACTCGATGTCTGCATAAAACAAACCAGTCAATAACACCTGCCTGACTGTGTAAATAAATAAATAAATAAAAATTAATAATAATAGAACTTGAAGTTACCCAGTGGCACTAGATTCAGGACAGTCTGCTTTGCACCATGCATCATTATGTTGTGGGATTCCCTTTGAGATGTCGGGAGTGCCACTGGCTTTGGTTAAGAATTAGACCAATTAATGGAAGATAGGTCTGTCAATAGACAGGTGAGCTCTGGGGAGCCCGGTGAACGATTGCAGGTATCCCTCTGAGGGCTGGATGCTGAGGAAAAACAGAAGAAATCACAGGGAAAGGCAGAGTGGACTTGCCCCATTTTGTGCCCCATTTTATCCTCTGATGCAAGTCTCCGGGGAAAAAGATACTTTCCCCCTGCTTAGTTGCCTATGTGCTGTGAGCTTTTGGAGTTGCTTCTTGTGAATGGGTGGAGTTTTTTCAGAGAATTGGAATGGAAAGAGACAGACTGTACTTGCTGCTTATGTGTCTGACGTACAACTGTGCTAGTGGTTGGTTGGTGGTTTGGGTATTTTTCTATCTCCCAGGGGCATATCTAGGGCAGGGCAGGCAGGGCACATGCCTTGGGCGCCACTTGAAGGGGGGCACAATTTCTTAAAATTATTTTTTTTTTAAAAAAGGCCACCAAAAACAAAATGGCCACTGCACATGCTCAAATGGCCTCTGTGAGGCCCTAGGCCATGCCAGGCCTCGCAGAAGCCATTTGAGCATGCACGGTGGCCATTTTGTTTTCAGCAGCCATTAACAAAAAAATATTTTAAAAAATGGCCACTGCACACGTTCAAATGGTCTCTGCGAGGCCCTAGAGGCCAGCGGTGGGAGGGGTAACCTTTGCAGACACCCCCCCCCCACGGCCTATAGGAAGCATCCCGAAGGGGCTACAAGTTAAAAAAAATTAATTTAATATAATATAAGTCACTGTACACATATTCAGTTTGGCACTATGTACAGAGAATCAGGGCTTGTGGATACTGAGCTGAAGCTTATGAGCTAGGATTGTATTCATTTGCTCTTACTTTGCTTCTTATGATAAGTGAGTTAAATGTGGTGTCTTAATAATATGGCTATTAATGGTGAGTTTCTCTTTGAATCAGTGTGAAGTCCTTAATAGTAAGGCCCACTGGGAGTTTCTTGCTCTCTTTCTCTCATTTTAACTGTCTTTCTGAAACACTAGAATATATTCCAAGCAGTGATACAGTTTACTCTGCATATCCTTTAATTATTTTCAGAGTATCTGGGAAAAGCCAAATTCTCCATTTATTTTTAAAACTGATGTAATAGTGATGCTACAATGCATAGTAGAGAATTAGATAGGCACTTCTGTTTAGTTTTCCAAGTACACCTCCACGTAGTATTTGGGTATTTCATGAGCATACTGAAATTTGTAGTTTTCCAGCATTTTTTGGTCTGGCAATGTCCACTGCTAAATAGTTTTTGAAATTTTAAAAGATGAACGAACTTGACATATTTTTCAGCTGATATTATAGCAAAGTTAACTGAAAAATGGGTTTCAGATGTTTGGCCAGGGAGCATAATTTCAGTGCTTGCCCTAGGCGCTATTTTCCCTAGATACGCCTCTGTTAACAAGCTTGACTTGTATTTTTGAGCTGATATTATGGTGAAGTTATCTGAAAGATGGGTGTCAGATATTGGGGGAGGGGGTGCAATTTCAGTGCTTGCCCTGGGCGCTGTTTCCCCTAGATACGCCTCTGCCTCCACCTCGTAGGCACGCTGGACTATGCAAGCCTCTGTGCTTCTCACTTTGGTGGATGGCACCTAGCAGCCAATGCTGCAGCCCACCTCGCTTAGGTTAGATTTGGGGAAGAATGTGGCAGGAGCTGGACACCCCCGAAATGAGTCTTTAATCTCCAAAGCCACAAATTCGTCAACACTGTTGCCTTTTCTATGCACATCTATGAGGTCTACATCGTGACTGTTGGAAGCTATCCTCTTGAAGGTTAGCCGTGAGGCAAATGTGAATGGCTTCACTGCAAATGAAACTATGTTCTGCCTTCTGATTGAAACGCCTTGTGCATGTCCATGCAGCCATGACTGGCCCGCCAAAGACAGGGTATTTGTTCTATATGCCAGAAGGGGGCGGCTGTGCTGGCATGTCCAGGGGCTGCACGCATATTGCCTCATGCTCATTAAGTAAGGGTACCCTTCTTGGATGAAAGCATATATATGATGCACATCACTCAATGAAGATGTTCCAGAACAGGAGGGAGAGCAGTCTCATTCAACCCTGTCCTGCAACTGCCTGCAGAGTACCTCGTCCCAGGCTGAAACCTCCCTGGCATAATTTGTTTGGCCTGCTGGAAAGGTCTTTTCTCAAGGTCTTTCTAGAGTTCTGGAGTGGGGTGGCCGTCCCTCTTGGAATCCCGCCTGATTCTAGCAAGGACATTGTGTCCAAAAGACCACCTTGCCCACCCCCATGAACGGCCGCCTTGGCCGGCACAATCCTGTGGATAAGCCCTTTGCTTGCTGCCATACTGTGTGCAGGTGCTGAACTAACAGCATAGGCCCACCTCAAGGACAGGGGCACATGGACACCTCCATTTTGTTGTATAAGGAGTCAGGGATCAAATGGCGAAGGCAGAAGGACAGAGTCTCTGTTGCTTCCTATCCAGCCTGCAGAAGCTCTCCGGGCAAGGAGGAAATGGATGGGCAGGGAACTGAGGCCATGCAGGAGTGGGGTACACACACATTCGGCCATGGCTGGGCTGGAGTTGTCCAGGAACCTTGGCGAGGTTGCATGAAGAGGGCCAGAAAGGGCCAAACACTATGTCCCTCATGGCCATTCAATAGAAGGAAGAGCAGCCAGCACAAACCGCTGGCCGCAAGCATGCCCAGGGAGAGGGCACACAGATGACAAGTCCCCTCCCTGGCAGGAACACCGCCTCTTGTTTCTGGAGACTGTGCATCCAGCATGCCATGCACAATTTAAGTTTCCACGTGGGCATGCGCCATCACCCCACCTCCCTTCCAGCCAGAGAGGGATTGCTTTTCAGTAGTGGCTACAGCTTCTTGCCCAGCTGCCCATAATAAGGGATGTGACAAATCCACATTTCCAATGGATCTTAATGGCTGAAAGCAGAATATGTGAGCTCCTAGTTAGGAAATGGGACAGGAAAATCTTTCAACAAATGCTAGTGAGAGCCAATTCACACAGTATTCAAAGGACACGGCTGATGTTTTCCTGAGCTTGAATTCCGCAATGCCCCAATAATATCTATAAAGAAGAAGCAAAGTAGACCCAGAGGATGAAGGGGTTTCCTTTCACATTGGCAGCTCTGGATGGGCTAGAAAGGGATCTGCTTTACAGGCGAAGCCCGTTATCTGTGGATCTGATATCCGCCCTTTTGCATATCCGTGCTCAGGTAATTGACACCCAACCTCAACATCCACGGGAATCAAATTGTTAATGTCTTCTTATCCGTGGTATGAGGACGACTGGAAGCTTGAGGCAAGATCATATTGTCCAACCTTGTCCAACCACAATGAGCTTAAGAGGTATTTAAGAACATAAATGTATGGTTAAAACTACTGAGAGGTTCCAAGGTCTCTAGTGCATTTCCCAGGAACTCTTCAGACGGGATCTGACCACAGAGCAATGCAGATAAAGAGTGCAACAGTCACCACAGTAACAGATCTCTTACCTGCAACACTAAGAGATCTGTTGTGGAAGGTCTCAGCAGAGTTGCTAGAACCTGGAGATGGCACAACTTTTTAAGCCAATGTATTTTTAGATAGTGCCATCACTCAGAAGGTAAGCTTGGGGGGCGGGGGACACAAAATGCGAAGAACAAGGTTATACACGGACATACCCAAAAAATTAGACCGTGAGTGTTATGAAATGACCTCAGAGCTTATTTCCAGTCATCCTCATATACCACGGATAGTTTCCAGGTCCTGTTCAACAGTGCAAAAAGCAGTGAAGTCCACAGGGAGCACAGAGGGAGCACAGAGTACGTGCATTCTGAGTTGCCACCTTCAGGGGACATCCTAACAGGGAGATCCTGACAATTATAACAGATCAAAAGGGGGGAGGGGCAAAGAAAATACAAAATAAAATACAAAACCATTTAAAAGCCATTGTTAAAAACAATCATGTAATATGTATGATACATATTTTTAAAAACATGTAATTACTCCAGGCAGATATTCTCCTAGCTTTAGGCTGCTAGCATTAAAAAGAAGAGGAAGGAAATGTGGGATGCGACAAACTCCTCCTTTTCATGGAAATCCTCTAAGATGAGGCCATCTAAAGAGAAGAGAAGAGATGAGAAAAGATGTGATATTCTGATGTTAATTGATTTAGGTAAGGAGGGACTTATACATGTTGAACAAATAGAGGAGGGTCTATCTAATCGGACACTTTCTGCCTTGGGGTTCCCCAAAGCGGAAGGCAAGTATGGCTTCCAGACCTCACAGTTTAGCTGCAAGGTCTTTTCCAGCAAGAACCATTTTTACCCCTGTGAGAGGGGTCGGGAGTTTGAGACATGCCCATTCGGGAGGCCTGCCACAGAGCAGTCAGAGCAAAACTGGTGCTTCTTGGACAAACAATGACCTTTGTCACTCAGGCCCATTCTGGGATTCCAAGGAGACAGTTTTGAGCTCCCCAATTCCCTGGAAATTGGCATTACCTTTGATGGTGCTCTGGATGTCATGATGAGCCAACTCCTCTTCCTTCCGAAACAGAACCTTCCATGTGGCCAGGCAGAAATAGAGATGGACTTTTCCCCGCCTTTTCCCCGGGGAGAAAGAGAATATCAGTCATGAGTAGGAGACACAACCGGTCTTGAGAATACAACATTGAAAAATCACTCACAATGACAGCGGTATCACGTTTTCTTCGCAAGAGAAAAAAGCCCAAGAAGAATTTACCTGGGTCCCTGGGTCCAGTTGGTCCACCCCAGACACCGCCACGTGCAGGACTGCTGCTTTCACATTGAACAGCAGAGCTGGCTTCATTTTGCTGGAGGGAGAAATATTATATTTCATAGTGTGAGAAGGACTGGTGATCCAGCCAATGGAAGCTCCTCTAAAGAAGAGGAACATGGCAACCCAGCAAAGTCTGTGATGGTTTTTCCTCTTTTTTCCTAAACCGAACCACCCCCTCCCGGTTCGGACCCGGTTCGGACCTGAACCGAACCGGGCGAACCGGTTTTATACACATCCCTAGCATCTCCCAAAGGGAAGCGACTTCTCGCCAAAGGCCTTTTCATTCAGACCCACAAGTCTGCCAGGTTTCCAAGCACTAGATGTACCACCCTCCCCAAAGAGTCACCCCAAGTCTCAACCATTTCCCAGGAGCCTGGGGCACCTCCTCACCGATGGTGACTCCGGAGACTGCTGGGGAGCCCCCTGCGGGATCTGGATCTGGATCTGGAGTTGGCTCAATGCGGTGTTTCCATTTAAAGAACCTCCGTCTGGGGGGCTTGCACTTGGTGGAGTCACTGGTGGGGGAGGTCTTAAACAGCCGCCTGCAGCAACGGCAGACTCTTCACAGCCTAGAAGAGAGCAGGGAGAAGGTGAGAAAGCGACCCTTAAGCAGACATTGGCAGGAGAGGGGGCCAATGGGGCAGGGAAGGAGTGCAGAACAGAAGGAGGGGCAGCAATACAGGTAGCCCAATAGGCTTCCAGATGGTGCACCGTCCTCCTCCTGGCTGAGGAATTGGGTCGAGACAGATGCTCCAACACTTTGGGGCAGAGACCTTTGACATGTGGGGTGCAGTTCTGGTCAGCCCAGCTCAGCCAGATTATGTTAGAGCTGGGAAAGGTGCAGAAAAGGACCATGAACGAGCTGAGGGGTGAATGAAAACCATGTAACCAAAAGGCAGTCCAGTTTTCAGGCACTGCATGACACTTCCTAGCTGGACCAGGCCTATGAGGGGCCCGTGCCCAGGCTCACTTTAAAAATGAATGCAACTACAGTCATGCACACAAAATCATTTACCAGTGTTTAGACACCTCCACACATGTACTACTAAATTCCAGACAGAGGGGGCCTCCTCCAGCAAAGCCCTGATCATCCTCTGGAGCACCTCAATGTTCTTGTTCTATGGGGAGGAAGAAAAGATCAGACATGAGTATATGAGTGACAACCGGTCTTGAGAATGCAACATTGAAAAAGCACTCATGTTTATCGTGGTATTGTATTTCATTCCAGTTGGGCCAAGAAACCACCAGGACATATGGAAGTGGGAAAGGATGCTCACAATTAACCTGGAACAAGAGCTCATATATTACATCTCAGAAAATTAAGAAATCACCTGTACAGGGAGTCAAACCAATTCCAACTGAGGGTCAATTCCAGTTCAAATTCGTGATTCTTTTGGAACTCTCCCATTCAGTGTGGGGTCAAATACTGACTTTCCAAAGTCTTTTGGTAACCAGTTCAAACACCTTGAACCAGTTTAGTTACATTTCCTGCAGAATAATATCCAAACTCTTTAGCTTTCCATGTAACTCTAGAAAAAGACAACCATGGGACTTGACTTGAGAAGAAAGCATCATGCCAGTCTTTCTTTCTGAATGAAACCAATGATGGAATGATGGAACGCCATCTTCTGAACTGGTTACCACGACAGGGCTTCGCTTCTGGTTCCAGTTGGGGCCAATCGGGAGATTTTCAGTTGACACTGAATTCTCCCTTCGACATAGAACATATTATGACAAAGCAAAACTGTGGCATCCTTACATAGAAAAGATTCCCAAGTGGTCTCAAATGGGACAAGTAGCCCGGGAGTGGAGGCAGCAGGAGTTTGTGGCGCAGGATGGAAAAAGCTCAATAAGAATATCCCTGCGTCCCTGAGTCCAGCTGGTTGACTCTGGACACAGCCAGGTGCAGGACTGCTGCTATTAGATTAATTGGCAGAGCTGGCTTCATTTTGCTGGAGGAAGAAATCTTAGATTTCATCGTGTGAGGAGGGCTGGTGATCCAGCCCACGGAAGCTCATCTAGAGCAGAGCATCATGGCAAGCCAGCAAGTGTTGGGGAATGTCCTGGGCTGGGTGGAGGAAGGCCCTCTGCTCTATGGTTCCTGACCTCCGCCCTTTCTTTCTTTCTTTTGCTTTGCAGTCCTCAGACCTGGAATGGAAAAAGAAACAGAGAGGGGTGGGACACCGTCTTTTGGAATGAAGGCTGGCTACCATTGATTGGATACCACACAAGTCAATAATCCATCGGTAAGACAGCCGGCTTACTGCCAAATGGCAAAACCTAGCCTGGCTGCTGGGCAAAACTTTGGGGAGGAAGAAATGCTCTGTCACCCATGTCTTGGTCTGTGGAGTCACACCAGCTGACTGGGGATGTGGATGGTAACTGTGCCTGTTGGTGGGGGCTGGCGTTACAGGACTGTAACACAGCAATAAAACCACAAAGAAGACATTGGAAATGTGAATGGCACCTTGTTGACAGTGGGAAGGAAAAGGCTGACCAATGGGAAGACTAGTCCTCCCAGAAAACCAATGGAGAGACTAGCTCTCACCAGATGTAATTTTATCTGGCTCAGTAGGGCAATGGACTGAAATGACCCTGACACAATTAAAAAGAAATCATTAAAAATCACTTGATTAACCAATTGCTCTGTGGGTTGAGTGGTGGGTAGCACCCATCATACTAAACCCGCTCTGGTGCCCCCAGAAGCCAGTTATTTATTTATTTATTTCTTATTTATTTATTTATTTATTTATTTGAAACATTTAATCTACCGCCCACTCCAAAGACTCCGGGCAATGCACAAAAACATGCAAACAAGGCAACATTAAAAATTACATTCTAAATTAAAAACTCCAGTAAATAACAAAAAACAAATATTTAAAGTACAGGGCAAAAGTCTGGTGAAAAAGAAAAGTCTTCAATAGAGATTTGAAGATCAGTAAGGAAGGGGCTAGATGGATCTGAAGGGGAAGAGTGTTCCAAAGAAGTGGGGCAGCAACCGAAAAGGCCCCTTCCCGGGTCCTAGAGCCCTGAACCTCTTGGAAATCAGGGACCGACAAAAGGGACATCTGAGACAATGTAACCGGAAGGGATGTAACCAGAGGCGTAACTAGGGAAAACGGCGCCCGGGGCAAGCACTGAAATTGCGCCTGCCCCCCGCCGCGCTCCCCCCCCGGCCGCCCCCGGAAATATGGAAATGTGTCACAGCCATAGTCAAATGTGGGTTGTGGGCTGCATCCGTGCAAGTATACTGGGACAGGAAAAAGGAAACATGAGGCTACAAGGCTCTTTAGAAATATATATTTTAAAGAAATGTCTTGCATACCAACAGCCTAAGTTTGCAGTCCTCATGGCCAGAAAATAAATGCTTTTAAACATAGTAATAGGTTTTGTGTCCCAAAATGGAAAAGACAAGACAGGTATTCTAGTCTTTTCCATCATAGATATTCTCGTCTATTCAAGATTTATGCTTATATTATAATAGAGACTTAAATTATAATAGACATATATTCTCGTCTATCATAGATATTCTATGTTTATTAATTCTATAATAATGTCTATTTGTAGCATACTTTACGTTGGTTGTATTTCTGGGAAACTCAATGGCCACATTCAGCCACCATTATTTGAGCCATGATCTCCTCCTCTTTCTGCTTCCCTCTCATACACAGTCTTAATAAATAACCTCCTGGTTTAATTAAATCACCGTTTGCCTATGCACCTGAACAGCAAAACTGAGGTTTGGGCCCTTCATATACCAGAATTGCAAACCACACTGTGTGATCCTAGTTTGGAGGGCTTACTCAGCAGTTTATTGGATGTAAGCTGTGAATGTGAATGCATCCAATTGGATTGAACGTAAGGGCAAGTTATGGTTTGATTACGTAGGAAGCTGTCTACAGAGTCAGATACTGGTCCACCTATCTCACTATTGCCCACACTGACTGGCAGCAGCTCTCCAAGGTTTCAGGCAGGAGTTTCTCCCAGCCCTACCTGGAAGTAGGGATTGAACCTGGGATCTTCTGCATGTTATTTGCAATTACTTCTGACTTGCTTGAAATAAATACACATAAATAAATACCCCCCAACATACATCTGACTTACTTGAAATAAAAACACAGGCAAATCAAAAAGATCGTGAATAAGTAGGGGTGAGATTTTTCTTTGTTTTAAAAAAGCCTTCCCAATTTCCTCTTATTTTTAAAACTCTCTCAAAGGAAAATATAAGTTTAATATGTAAAACAAAATACACATTGAATGAAAAACCGTGATTAACTTTTAAAAAACTATTAAGTATGTAATTAGAAGGATTCCATTACATTAAGATACCAATTTCTTTAAAGCCAGAAATAATACCTACTGAAACTTTAATTATTTAAACAAGGAGAGAAAAAGGCATGTTATATTACCTAACAAAGATTAAAATCCATTTAATTGGTTCTCCACTGCCTTGACATGATTCTCGCTGTGAGTCAAGCAACCAAAAAGGGAAATTAATATCGCAGCTGTTAATCAAGTGATATTTGTGCACTCTATCTTATTAAAGCTACAGGGGCAGAAAGAAAAACTTCCCATTGCTACTTTTTGGACCAATTTGTTCACACTGTATTAAATGGGATCCCCCCCCCCCTCAAAAATATAGATGCTGTACTTATGTTTTGGAGACAGAACATCTACAATATGCACAAGGCACAAATGAACAAGGCTGAAAATGTTGTAGACTGTATGTTGCTAATAAAAATCTGCTATAAAGAATAAACCTAGTATTAATCCAGACAGGCTGAACATTATTCAAAAATTATATTAATGAGTTCCAAATTAAATTTGCCACCCCACCCCACCCATGCTAAGGGATGATCCAGAAGTTGTAATTATGAGCAGAGCTGCAAAGATCTTGTGTACTAGTACTACTAGTTTCCTTTTGCAATCCCACCTCTGCAAAAGGAAACTCTTGCATGCAAGCCAGGAGAGCGACTTGTGGCTCCACTTGCATTGCTGAGTTTCCTTTTGCAGAGGTGGGATTGCAAAAGGAAACTCGCACAATGCAAATGGAGCCACAAGTCGCTCTCCTGGCTTGCATTGCGTGAGAGTGTGAGTCCCACCGGGACTCACACAATGCAAGCCAGAAACACAATGCAAGCCAGAAACACAATGCAAGCCAGGAGAGCACCACTGGCTCCACTTGCAGGCAGCTACCCTCGGTTTAGGGGTGGGGGGTGGGGTTGAAGCCTGCTATGCAAAGCACAGAAGAGCTAAAAGGAGGACGTTATGCAAGGGAGTAGGGGCATTCTCTCACACACAACACACACGGGGGAGAGAGAGATTTGAGCAATGAAACTTACTTTGTTAATGAAGAACAGAAGAATAAAATGCAGCCAGAGGGCAGTGTGGTGGGCAAAGGCAGGCAGGCAGAGTCAGAGAACGTCCCCAGCAGCAGCTGCTATCTCAACTAAACCAAGCTACTCCGCTCCACTCCTCGTGCATGCAGCAAGCAGGGAGGGAGGAACTGAGACAACCAGCATGGTGGGCATGTGTTCTCCAGCAGCCAATGGGAGCTTCCGCCCGCCGGAGATCTCTGTAATGACAAAAAAAAATCATTAAAAAACTTTTTTTTGCCAAAGGCAGGGAATTGGGGGGGGCACTTTTTGGCGCCCCCTGCCAAGAGGCGCTGGGGGCACATGCCCCCCCTGCCTCCCCATCGTTACGCCCCTGGATGTAACTGGAAAGGGAGAGGCAGGTCTGTAGGTAGACAGGCGCAAAACCCTGCAAGGCTTTGAAGGTCAGAACCAGGACCTTAAATTGAACTCGGAAGCCAATAGGCAACCAGTGCAATGACTGCAGGAGAGGTGTTACCCCATCATCTTTTCTGGCACCCATGGGAAGGTGAGCCACTGCATTCCGGACCCGCTGTAGCTTCCTGATCATCCTCAAAGGGGACCCTAGATAGAGAGCTCATCACGGCAATCACCAAGAAATATTACACACAGACACATAGAGCTGAGCTGCCACTCTCCCTTTCTCTCCACAACACCATCTCACACACAGACCACCAAACCAGAGCTCTAGGAAGCAAGGAAGGAAGGAAGGAAGCCAAGTACTGCTTTTGTCAGTCTGAGATCCAGCAAAACCAGATCGTTATACCAACAATAAAACAGCATTACACTCAGTGCAGAGAAAAGGACATTACAGAATCAAACCTCCTTGCCTCTCCAGAGGCAAAGCATGGAGCAGAAACCCCCCCAACCAAACCATCCCGGAGAAGAAGGTCAGAGTTCCACTGGGTAGGAACCTCCTGAGGGATCAGGTGTTCAGGCAGGTCCGGCTCAAGCTGCCTCTCCTTCAGCATGCACTGAGCCTTTTCACCCCGGTGGAAATGGCCGGCTATCCTGTGGCGCTTCTCCGCAAGAGCGCCATGGGAGCAGCAGGGGCCCGTAGCCAGGGTGTGTCCCAGGTTGTACATTGAGGCTGGCTATGGGCCCTTGCAGGGCCTGTGTGGTGGGAGCCCCCTATTGCAAGTGCCCTTCGAATCCTGGAGGCTTGGGAGCAGCAGCAGCAGCAGCTGCTAGCCGAAGGCACGCCAGACCCATTGCTGCCAGCAGGAGAATGGACCCGCAGGTGAAAGGGGTCGCAGGTGCAGAAGCACCACCATCGTCCCAAAACGCTTGAGGTCCTTTCCCCTGCTGTCCCATGTACGTGCAGACAGTACCTACCACCCAGTACTACCCAGTACCTGCTACTCAGAAGGTGCAGACAGCATGTCTATGGTCACTAAGGCAGAACTTGAAGTGATCCCACACCAGGCTGCCACCATGCTCACCAGCCTGTGGGTGGTGAGGCTGCTGGTTCCTTCGGGGACCCCACCATCACAACTGGAGACTGGCATTGCTAAGGGGGATTGGGGGCATGGTGAGACCGATCTCCAAGCGAGACCACTCTGGTCGGGCTAGCAGCCAAAGCAGTCGGCACCTCCTCCACAACATGTATTCAACATCAGTCAGTCCCTGCCTATACCTTTGGCTTGTTCACACAGAGAGATGCAGCAAGTTCTCATCATCACTGGCAAGAAGCAAGCAGCCTGGCCTCTGTTGGAGGGTTTCCTTGTCTCAGGTTCAGGATTACATGTCAAAAGGATCTTCACTTTCAAAGACTCTTCTAATCGGAGGCACCGTCAGCAAGTTTCAGGTCTAGATGCAAGTGCCTTACAGTTCTGTGTCCCCCTTGTGAGGAACAAGCAGGCCCGGTGCTACCGTTAGGCCAACTAGGCAGCAGAGTGCAGACCTCAGACATCAGGGGGGTGCAGAGTGTCGAGTGTCAATGTGTTTGCCTAGGGCACAAAAGAGTCTGGCACCGACCCTGGGAACAAGTGCACCAACATCCTACTGTTGGTTTTTTCTGCTAGTTAGATTGTCCTCAACATGTTCCAAAGCCCAGCTTTCTAGGCCATATGGAAGTTTTGATGCTGTCCATGAGATGTATTTGACATTCAAGAGGGAGGGAGGGAGGGAGAGATAAACATCTTCATTTGTCTCTGCTCAGGAGACGTCCGTGCTCCTTTTGAAATTGAACGTACCGTAAGGAAGTTGCTATTATTAGCTCTGCTGTGGAATACAAAACTACACTTCTCTTGAAGATGTGACCACGTTTGTTACCACATGAGAAACAACAGACAGATCAGGAAGAGGTGTCAATCCAGCACAGAGCAGCATGTCTTGACACCATGCAGAACTCAGTAGCGAGAATCCCAAGGAACACATTAGAAGAGAGCCTTTTATACTGGAATCCTCAACTTCAGTTAGAAACTGTTGTTACAAGCAAAGAAGTGTGTACTGTCCCTCTCCTTGATCTGTCTCCTTGCCTCAGACAGTGGAGGACAGACTAGTGAGTCAGAAGGCTAGAGGGTCAAGACGTTTGTCATCCCTTCTCCACTGCTCTGATGCTATCCCTTTGAAATGTAGATTGCTACTCTTACGGGATTCAAACTTTCTTCCTCTCTCTCTCTTTCTACCTGGCCTCCTACCTTGCAACATGGCAAGCCTCTCTCCCTGAACCAAATGTGCAGAGAGGATGCAGAATCGATCTGCATCCAGCTCGAGAGATAGATTAGAGATCCTAAATCCTCACTTTCCTATCTAGAATGGAGTTCCTTAAAAAATGCCTTTTATATTGATTTGAAACTATGAATTGGCTCCAAGTTACTTTACTCTCAGCAAACACGCATGCTTAACTAATCCCCTGTGTTGTGCCTCTGTGCACTCTGCTAGAATGAGAAAGGAATTCTCTCACCACAGAGAATTTCCAACAGAGCGGAGGGGAGGGCCAGCAGACCCACACACCTTTCTCCTCCCCCTGGTAGGCATGCTGGTCTATGCAAGTCTCTGTGCTTCTCACTTTGGTGGATGGCATCTAGCAGCCAATGCTTCACCACACCTCGCTTAAGTTAGAGTTCAGGATGAATGTGGCAGGAGCTGGTCACCCCCGGACCAAGTTTGTAATCTCCAAAGCCACAGATTCTTCAACACACCAACACACTCTTGCTTTTTCTGTGCAATTCTCCATTCGGTCTAGAGAACCCGTGCTATCTGAGAGCTTCCTTTAGAGCAAGATATGACCTGCTCCCGTCGGCTGTGCAGGCGGAGAGAATAAAGAGTATACCTAGGGAAGATAGAATCTGCCCTTGTGGTTAGAGGGAGATTGAAACCATCCAACATGTATTGCTCCCTTTTCTGTTTTACAGAGAGTTAAGACCCTCCCTGATATCTCCTTGTCTGGCACCCTTTCCAGGATGCTCAGGAGATTTTTGTGTCTCTTATCTTTTGACAGATCATTCTCCATCTATTACATATAAGGTGGCGAAGTTTTGCTCTCATACTATGTTTTTACATCAGTTTTTTATTTCATGCGTATGTTCTTCCTGAATTGTTAGTTTATATTTATATTTCGTGTTAGCAATTGCTAGTTAAGTCTTTGATTGGTACTGTATGTGACTGATATTTTATTATTTTCTAGCATCTGTTAACCTTTTGTAGGATTTCTTTATTCTACCATTTTTTAGTGGTTTTGTAAGCCGACCATGGGTCGTAAATAAAATATCTATCTATCTATGATGTTATTAAAAAGTAAAAAGCTCTGCTAGAAGTCCGTGGGCTGGTTTTTTGGTTGTTAGCACATAGGCAACACCAAATCTATTTTGTGAAAATATACCAATAACAACATTGAGGAAAGTCTACCAGCACCTGGGGAGTTCTCTCCCCCCCCCCCATTTTCCACCTTCATTCAGAGCTGTGTCATTTTTCTCCCCCTCCACCCGCTCTTGCTCCGTAGTTGTCCAAGTCGCTAAGTGAGGTGGCATGAAGAGGACCAGAAAGGGCCAGCACCAACGTGCCTCCTGGCCATGAAGGAGGAGGATCCATGGAGAACAGGGCTTGCCTGTAAAGCAGAACCCTTTATAGCCCTCCCAGAGATGGTGATATGAAAGGAAACCCCTTCATTCATTCCCTGGGCCTTCTTTGGATCTTCTTTACAGATATCAATCAATCAATCAATCAATCAATCTTTATTACGGTCATAGACCAGCACAGGTTATAAAACAGTAATACTATACAATAAATGCTATATAAAAGGGGAGGGGCATGTTACAGTATTACGGAGATTGAGATTGATATAGCAGATAAGGCTGAGATGGGAGGAATCTAAAAAATACAAAATGTTTAAAATATGCTATAAAGCACAAACAGAGTAGCTAAAATACATATACGCTAAAAAGGACACAATCTGACACTTTGTTTCGGTCGGAGGCCAGCGTGAAGTCAAGACAAATATAAAAGAGGAGATAATCAGCATTCTATGGGATCAATAGCACCCAATAAAATCCAAAAAGTCCTCCTTAGCACAAAGTAACTGGAAATACTACTAAAATACTACTAAAATATTTTAAGATAAAAGGGGCAGCATATTCCTGCTTATAGGACTATTACAACTCAAAGCTCGGCTCAACTCCCAAAACTGGGAGGGGATATACAATTCAGGCGCTCTATAAAATATTATCATTAAATTAGCTGCTTTTGAGCTGGTGATACCTGGCCCCACATGCCCACCTGCAACTAGCCAAGGTGTGGCTACAAATTGCTCTGGCATTAAGTCTGTCGTTTATTTGCCCATTTTTAAGCTCTTCCAAAAGCGAAGGGCTGCACTGCAAAATTTGGCTACCCGTCTAGTGGCACAGGAATTGCTTCCTTCCAGCAGCCTAGCAGTCATCTGAGGTAAATCGAGACCTGGGCATTTGACTGTCAAAGGGTGTATGAGATCCTGGCGCAGGTCTCTATAGAGCAGACATTCCAACAACACATGGGTAACTGTTTCAACTTGACCCTCACCGCATGGGCAGAGCCTCTCCCCGTAGGGGATCCCTCTATATCGTTCCTCTAAGAGGGCTGAAGGCTGGGCATTGCATCTTGCCAGGGTGAAAACTCTTCTAAGAGGGGGCACCTCCAAGACAGTGAGATAGGGGGCTGGGACCAAACAATACCTCACTGATTCCTGGCACTGAAAGTCAGGTACCCTTGCCATATCTGTTTGTCTCTCAATAACCTCTGTTTGATGAGCTTCCTAGCTGTCTCCAAACTTTGCGTAAGCAGGGCAGACTGATCAAGGCCCAAAGAAGTCATCTTTTGGTTCAGTGAGCGCTTCCAGATCGACTGATAAGAGTCCACTAATACTAAGCGGCTCAGCCCTATCTCAGAGGAAAGGACTCTCAGCCAGTAAAACAGCGCCATTTGCCAACATCTGGCCTCAACTCTGACGAGGCCCGCCTCCAATTTAAGCCTCGCATTGGGGGTACATTTGGGGGTCTGAAATAATGCTCTCAGGAACTGAGACTGCACCACTTCTAAGGGGGACAGATCTGAGTAAGGACCCAGCTGGGCACCGTACAGTAACTGTGCCAATGATTTCGCCTGAAAAAGTTTTAAGGCCGCGAAGAAAAGATGCCCGCCCCTGGATCTGTAGAACCGCAAAATAGCTCGGGCGCTGTTTTGGGCAGCCTGGGCCACGTGCAAAGCATGAGCCCGTCTTGTACCCGATGAGTGAACAGCTACCCCCAAATATACAAAGTTTTGGACCTGCTCTATCCTTAGTCCGTCGATTTTCCAAACCCGTCTCTTGGGTCTCCTAGCAAAGGAGAGCATCTTTGTTTTCTGGTAATTAATACTCAGCCGTTCACTCTTACAATAGACAGCCAATGCCCCAAAGGCCCTCCTAAGCCCAACTGGGGTTCTAGCCAGAATGGCCGCGTCATCTGCATACAGCAGCACCGAGATACTTCTTCCAGCTAGCTTGGGAGGATGGAAATCACAGATATCTAGATGGGTCACCATATCATTAATATAAAAGTTAAACAGCAGGGGCACCAGCACACATCCTTGATGGACCCCCTTTCCAATTTGAATAGCTCTGGTTAATCCTCCTTGCGGGTTGCACCTAATCCTCATGATTGGTGATACGTGTAAAGCTCTAATTAGGGCTAAGAGTCTCTGGTCAATGGAGGAAACTCTCAGTTTATCCCAGAGCCTGTCCCGTGGGATTGAGTCAAAGGCGAACCTAAGATCGACAAAGGCAACATGCAAGGACTGAGCATATTTCTGTGCTAGATGATGCAGAACAAAACAGTGGTCGACGGTAGACCTCCCTTCTTTGGATCTTCTTTACAGATATCATGGGAGCATTGTGGAATTAAAAGGGCATGGCTGAAGTTGTCCTCAGGTTGATTTCAAACCCAG
This sequence comes from Hemicordylus capensis, assembly GCF_027244095.1. Taxonomy (NCBI): domain Eukaryota; kingdom Metazoa; phylum Chordata; class Lepidosauria; order Squamata; family Cordylidae; genus Hemicordylus; species Hemicordylus capensis. The sequence goes on from NC_069658.1 coordinate 170,455,304, forward strand.
TTATCCATGGATCCTATATCTGCGGAGCGCTAGGGGCATTGGGAGTAGAGGTCGTGAGTGGGGGTCTCCCTCAACTATTCTACCTGCTTCTACTCTATGACCCCTGATCTGACTCTTCTGCACTTCCTGTGCTGATGAGTCTCAATCCTTCCTTTCCCAATCAATCAGGGTGGCTGGAAGGAAGGGCACGGCCCGCTCCCCACCCGTTAAATGTGTTGAAAGTTGATCTTTATGAAAGGAGCGGAGGCAGCAGTGCCCGGGCTGACGCCTTGCCTGCACATGCTCCAAGCAATGTGCTTGCATGATGGCCAGTTTGAAGAACTACTCAGAGAGAGAGAAAATAAGATTCCAGGATCCGAGATACATTATCGATTGATTGAGTTTATTGAACGTATTTATGTACCACCCGAAACGTATGTCTCTGGGAGGTTTACAATAAACAGTACACATGAAACAAAAATAAAACATGAAAATCATTTATTGTCCTTGCTTGGCGTGAAAACGTGAAAGACACCAATTTTTGTATGATACTGAAAACAAAATACATCCTTTATTGGGTCTGTTGGGCAAAATGAAGAAAGCATCTCAAAAGGGAAAACCTCTTCTGGCCATGACTTCCTGATGGGGGAAAGAAGGGCTGGATAAGGGCCGCTTCTCGGCCATGGTGGTGATGGACTTCCTGGCCCCTGCTCAGCGGTCGCTGCAGCGGTGCTGGCGAGAGGGAAGACAGGGAATGTGGCGGCACTCACGGCAGGAATCAGCTGGACCTGCTCGGCTGCTGGACAGTGGAGCGCCACAGGATAGATCCAGCCCACGGACCCTGAGTTGGACATCCCTGTTCAAGGTTGTTGTGTCTTATAGACAGGTCAGTAGATTTGAATGACGTCTTCCCTTTCATCAATGGGCCAGATCCCATTGGCCTGTACATTGGGTAGTGAGGTCTTCCAGTCCCATGCCTTCATAGGTATCTTGCATGGTTGGCTTCGATATACTGGAGGGCTTCACACGGTACACGTACCCTGAGTTGTATGAACTCGGTCCAACAGAGTGTGGATTTGGAAAACAGGGACCTATGTAACATAAAGGGGAGGAGGGTTAATGCAATGCAGTTTTTTAAAAAGCCTTGCCATGAACTGGAGCACAATTTCTTATGATGCTGCTACGTGGAAGAACTGCATGCAGACAGCACTGTGTGTGCTGTCAGCCTAAATTCTGTGTGTGCACCAACAGCCTAAATTCTGCAACAAGCAAGGTTGAGTTCTGCAATGAGATAACTGATGCAAATTAAACCCCTTCCCATTATTTCTCTCACTTTGAACAAAACAATTGTGCTTCTGTTGACTATAGGAATGGAAAGGGAAGGGTACACAGCCATGAAGTTGTGGCCTCTGGAGACTGGAAATGTGTCCAGGGTCAGTTACTCTCCCCCTGCTAAATGAAGAGAATCACCATGTTAAAAAGGTGCCTCTTTGCCCCGTTAGCAGGGTCCTTCAGCATTCAAGGCCCAGGGGTCTTTCAACAGTATCAACATCCTCTTAAGAACCATTTGCGTACCTTTCTAAAATCACAGGGGCTAGAAATTGGCTTTTTGTTTCAAAGAGGGACAGAAAGCTGAGACTCAAGAAGCTGAATTCTGTAACCGGATTCTGAAGACATTTTGGCACTTAAAAAATGCTGAAAATGGTCCCAATAACTACACAGCTCTGAACAACATTCTTCTGCCATCCATCCTCTTGCAGTCAAAGCTCCACATGATTGACCCTTCCAAGAGAATCAACACCTCCTTGGGAATATCCTTTTTTGTATGTATGAGGGCTAGCTGGGTTCCAGCATTTTTCAAAAATGGTAGGGCATGCTATTCAGTTTGGCCCTCCCTTTCTTGGCTCCAGGTGCTGAAAGAGCTTCAGGTACTCCGAGGGAGACAGAGGCCTGGGATCTTAAATTGGATCTGAAGGTGTGGAACCCCATGCGATGCCCAGAGCTGTTTCAGCATCTTCCTCTGAGGCGGATTCTTCAGTTCAGGAATTTGGTGGTAGAGGGTCAAGGTCCGGCTGCTTAGGTGGTTGAGTTCTTTTATCTCTTGACTGAGGCCAAGACCGGCAGTGCTGAGGAGAATGTGACCGGGACCGAGCGTCTGGATTGTCCAATCTCCCCGGATATTGGTTTCGATGTGGGGCTCAAGAGCAAGGGTGAAGATAGCGTCCTCTATCACCAATGCCAGATTTGCCGTCGAAGAAGTTAGTGGAACGATCAGGCATGATCAGATGGAGAGTAGTCTCAGTGTTGAGGTTCTCAGTAGCAATATGCCAAATCCTATGGGACAGTGTTTTGGAGAGTACAGATGGTGAGGGGATTCCCTGTGGCCCGGAGAGCGTTGGTATCATGTAGGGTCTCTTCCAGATCATTGGTATCGTGCAGGAGACTCTTTTCAGTCTGGAGGCGGCCGGTCTTGAGAAGATCAGCTAGTGTTGATGGTATCATCCTCCATATGTGCTTTGTTGATGTCACCTTCAGGATCGGAGGGTAATCTTGGTGTGACTTCTCTGGGGTCTCCCTTGTTGGGAGTGGAGCGGTCTCTCGAGTCTATGTTGGGATGGTAATGATCCCTGTCTTGGCCCGGAAGTCACTGTGCAGACTTAAGGTTTGTAGATACTCAAGTCAGCTTTTTTGGAATCAGAGCTGCTGACTGAGACTTTTTTGTGGACTTTAGGCAATAGAGATATCAGGATGGGAGTGACGAGCTTCACGGGCCACACTCTATTGGCAGCACAGTGTAGTGTGTGCATTGGCTGAGGAATCTTTTCATTCGTAGTTGGTGAAAAATGCTGAGAATAGAAAGAAATATAGAAACACTTGATTTAGTTAGGATGCACATTCCAAAGTCCTGGGGAACCCTAGAAAAGGCTCGGTTTGGGGTCAGCACCAGCTGAACCAGTGGCAACTGCAACCAAGCCTCCCCAGATGATCTGAATAGGCAGCAGCAGGGTTCATGAAGAAGGTAGCATTTCCTCTATATCTTGGGCCTAAGCCCCAGAGACCAGCCTGGCTGCTGTATTCTACATACATTCGGCATACTACAGACAAAAACTGCCCAATGTACAGTGCATGGCACTAGTGCAGGATGTTACCAGCATATGCGCCACTGTTTCCAGGTGGTCTATCTCCAGGAATGGACGTAGCTGGCGTATCAGCCTAAGCTGATAGAAAGCCCTCCTGGCCACTGCCTCAACCTGAGAGACCAGGAAGAGGCTTGGGTCCAGAAGTACTCCCAGACTACATACGGGTTCTTTCTGGGAGAGTGTAACTCCATCCAAAACAGGCAGATCTAAGCCACTTCCTATGTCCCAACTTCCCACCATGAGTACCTTTGTCTTCCTTGGATTCAGCCTCAGTTTGTTCTCCCTCATCCGGCTCATCACAGACTCCAGGTAAGTCTTTCGGGAAGTTAGGCCATTTCCTAAGGCAGTTGACATGGAGAAAGAGGTCTGGGTGTCAGCATATGGGTAACACCCTGCACCAAATCCCTGACGATTTCCCCGCTCCGATCCATGTAGATATTAAAAAGCATTGGAGATAGAATGGAGCCCTGTGCAACCCCATACAATAGCTCTCCTTTGGAAGAGCAACAATCTCCAAGCAACAGCATCTGGGACCTACATGAGAAGTAGGAGTGGAGCCACTGCAAAGCGGTGCCTCTCACTCCCTACCCCTCTCCCTACCCCTTCAGGTGCTCCATGAGGTGCCATGATTCACTGATATCAGAAGGATCGGCTGAGAGATCCACAAGGATCCACAGGCTCACACTCCCCCTGTCAATGCCCAATTGGAGATCACCCAGCAGGCCAACCAAGTCCTTCTCAACCCCATAGCCCACCCGGAAGCCATTTTGAAATGGGCCCAGATCATCTCCTTCTTCCAAGACTCCTTGAGCTGAGATGGCACTACCCTCTCAGTCCCCTTGCCCTACCATGGGAGGTTGGAGAAATGCCTAGAATGGGATCCAATGCAGGTTTCTTCAACAGTGGTCTAATCATGGCCTTCCTGAGGCAAGGAGGCATCCTGCCCTTCCTCAGAGAAGCATTAATGATGCTTCCAAGACCTTCTCCAATCACCTCCTTGCTAGATGGTATAAGCCATGTTGGGCAAGGATCAAGAAAACAGGTAGTCAAGTGAAGTCTCCCAAGCAGCTTGTCCACATCCTCCGCTCTCACAAATGGAAAATGATCCAAATTCACTGTGCAAGAGGAGCTTCCGGACACCTCCACAGTAGGCTCTGCACTACCGGTAGAGTCTAGTTCCGTTGGATGAAGAGAGTTTTCATCTGCAAACATCTCGTTTAAAATGTCAAAGTGGGTAACTGATGGATCCAAATACTCATTCAAGGGAGGAGGGTCATGTACTAACCCTTTCACAACTCGAGACAACTCTGCTGAATGTGAGCTTGCAGAAGCAATGCGGGCAGAAAAGAACTGCTTCTTTGTGGCACGCATGTGATTGATGGATGGAGTGCTGTCAAGTCGGTGTCAACTCTTAGCAACCACATCATTTTGATAATGGAAAGGCAAAATGTTCATAATAAAAAATGATTTTGCCATCGAATGAATTCTTTGCATTGCATCAATATAGGGTTTCTGTATCATATACCTTTTTCACATAAGAAGTAATATAGCTACTCCTGCTAACTTGGCAAAGAGGTACCTTTAACTTGGTGATTCTCTTTATTTAGCGGGGGAGAGTAACTGGCCCTATCCACCCCCAGCACAGTATCTCCAGTGACAGTTGCTGGTGTCTGTCTTATGTTTCTTTTTAGATTGTCAGCCCTTTGGGGACAGGGATCCATCTTATTGATTTATTATTTCTCTGTTTAAACCGCCCTGAGCCATTTTTGGAAGGGCGGTATAGAAATAGAATAAATTATAAAGAATAAATACTTCCAAATTGGATCTATCCAGTTTCTAATGTCAGAAAATGAAATTAGAGCCAAAGAACATGTTTCCCATTTCAGGAGTAACCTGAAGGGTGTGTCTTCAGGGTGAGACCACTGTGTTTGCAATTTGAGCAAATGCTTTACAGATCCTACACACGATTGCTGTCTGGAACACAAGACCGAAGGGATGGAATCAGGATGACAGAAATGGGGATCTGCTGAGTCAAAGACAGCAGCCAAGACAGGAGGTTCATTGAGGCCGGGTGGGCCAACGTATATGACGACACTTGGCTTGGTGGATCCTGGGTGGTTTAGACCTGCATTCAATGTTTGTGTACAATTCCATATGGGAACACCAACCAGTGATCCTGTTCTTACGTGTGCACGGAAGGTGTCAGGGTTTCCATATGAGAGCCACTTTCACTTTGACAAGCAACACTACTCCAGAGATTTCCATCAGAGGATAAAATGGGGCACAAGCTGGGGCAAGTCCTCTCCGCCTTTCCCTGTTCTTTCTTCTGTTTTTCCTCAGCATCCAGCCCTCAGAGGGATACCTGCAATCCTTCACCGGGCTCCCCAGAGCTCACCTGTCTATCAACAGACCTATCTTCCATTAATTGGCGTAATTCTTAAGCGAAGCCGGTGGCACTCCCGACATCTCCAAGGGAATCCCGCAACATAAAGATGCATTGTGCAAAGCAGTCTGTCCTGAATCTACTGCCACTGGGTAACCAAGTTCTATTATTGTTGTTGTAGTTGTCCTCTCTCAGTCTAGAAAACCAAAGAAAAAGACAAAAGATTGAGTCTCCGGTTCAAATGGCTATTCAACCACTCCCACCCGCTCCATTCTGATACTCATACAATTACCAGACTCCTCCTCCTCATTGAAGTCCTCCAGGACAAGATCGTCTGAAGGGAAGAGAAGAGAAAAGATTGGGGTTTCTTCTTTCAATTTGCTAAGAGAAAAGTTAAGGAGGGACAGGTCCATGTTGAATAAATGAGGAGGTTCTAATGGGTCACTTTTTGCACTGGGCTTGCCAAAGCGGAAGACAAGCATGGCTTCCAGACCTCGCAGTTTCACTGCAAGGGCTTTCCCAAGAAGAACCATGTTTGGCCATGTAAGAGGGGTTGGGAGTTTGAGACATGCCCACTCGGGAGGCCTGCCACAGAGAGGTCAGAGCAAAACTGGTGCTCCCTGGACGAATGATGACCTTTGTCACCCAGGCCCATTCTGGGATTCCAAGGAGACAGTTCTGCCCTCCCCACTTCCCTGGAAATTGGCATTACCTTTGATGGTGCTTTTAATCAAACGATGTGTCAAGTCATCTTCTATGCGCAAGAGAGCCTTGTGTGTGGTCAGCTGTAGAAATAAAGACGGACATGTTTCTTTCATGTCAATGTGACACCATATCCAAAGCAGTGAAGAATTGAAGATGACCCAGTTGGGAACAAAGTTGAGGATTCCCAAAGATGGAGTGTGGCTCTTCTGGGCACTGGGCAGCCCGAAGAGACATGGGGTGGGGGTGGGTGACAGCTCTGTCCTGTTCCTCCTGTTCCTCGGTGAGCCCCAGTGGAAACAGCCCCTCTCCAGCAAGTGTGCTGCCAGGCAGCCCCCGTGTGACCAGAGACCAATGGGAGGTCTTCTTCTGAACCTGGAAGCTGACAAGGGGTCCCAGAGGATGCTGAAGCAGAGCCAAGCCATGTCCACAGCAGGGTACTTACTTCCACATTGGGCAGTCTGGCAACATGCTGCAGGATGTAGACGTAGGCTTCTCGGCCCAGAGCCTGCAGCCGGGGCTCCTCTGATTCAATATACCTGTGGAGCTCCTGTGGGTTGAAACAGCAGCTCAGAGTCATTGCACTGGCCTAAATCATCCCTTGCCATGCTACTGAGAGCTAAGCGCAGTAGGAATTTGTTCCACTACAGGAACATCCCTTGCTTGTGTCCCAAAGGAGTCTAAGGAGGATCTAATTCCATATAAACATCCCCCCCCCCAATAAAGTTGACAAGATCTTCAATATTCCTGAAAGTTGCTTATGGGAGTGATGGTTTTCTCTGTCTTCTCAGCCAGTTGGCTTCTAATAAGGAAGTGACCTAGATGTATCTTCAATAAACTAAGAGGATGGGGTCTGCTGCCTCTTTCTGTCAGGCCACGTTCGGATGTCGGAGAGGATGAAGACAGAAGCCCCATTCACACCTTATGTTGCACACTCGGACCACGAGTGGAGAGTGCACAGGGGCAGATCTGGACACAGGGACTGCAATTCATACATGCTGTTGAATACAGGCACTGCTTGACACTCCCTCTCTGTACCAGGCCTGTGAGGGGCCCGTGCCCAGGTTCACTTTGAAAAGAAATGCAACTACAGTCATGCAGACAAAATCATGTCAGCGTTCAGACACCTGCACGCATCTGCTACCTAATGTCCCAATAGGGCTTTCATTGCGCTTACCTTCAAGATGCCAATGGTGCTGTAGACAGAGGGGGCCTCCTCCAGCAACCCCCTGAGCATCTTCTTAAAGGATGCCATTGTCTCCTTCGAGGGGGAAAGAGAAGATCAGTCATGAGTAGGAGGCACAACCGGTCTTGAGAATACAACATTGAAAAATCACTGGTACTGACAGTGGTATCACCTTTTCTTCGCAAGAGGAAAAAGCCCAAGAAGAATTTACCTGGGTCCCTGGGTCCACTTGGTTCAGCCCGGACACCGCCACGTTGAGGACTGCTGCCTTGAGATTGAAGGGCATAGGCGGCTTCATTTTGCTGGAGGGAGAAAGATGAGATTTCGTAGTGTGAGGAGGGCTGGTGATCCAGCCAATGGAAGCTCCTCTAGAGAAGAGGAACATGGCAACCCAGCAAGCGTGAAAAACGACGACAGGTCTGTGATGGTTTCCCTTCTCTTTTCCAAAAATGACCAATCCCCGTCTGGGGAGGCCCTGGTTCGCAAAAGGCCATAGTACTTAAGAAGATTTGTTTCTAAAAGAAAAACCTTCACTTCAATGGCCATCTTTTGGGAAAGGGGAGATCCAGTTACAGATCTGGCCTGGTTTGCCACAGCCCTTTCCTGACACAACCCCCTCCTATTTAATCCCCGTGGGCTATAAGCATACGTGAGTTCCGTGACGGTGTCCAGGCTTAACCTCAGCAGGAACCCAGGGTCCGGATGCTTTTTGACATCCTCCATAATTTCCTGGCAGAGATCAAAGAGCAGAAGAGAGTTGGTCACTACCCACGGACTTCCTTGGGATAGCTCCACCCCCAAACACACACTTTGGACTGAGCCCTCGCTTGGGCATTCCCTTCCATTCTCTGCCACATCTCACTCACAAGTACGGCTTCCGCAGCCTCATTCTTATCATAGGTCAGGAGTTGACCACCCTGCGAACTGACTTCTTTGACGTCTTCTATTACTGCGGACAGGAACTGGGTCCAGCTGAAGATGACCTGAAAATTAAAAGCACTGAACTGTTAGTGATGGAAGGACTCTCCGTGCCTTCCTGCAAATGGAGCGGGCACCCTGACTTGGTGGGCTGCTCTCAACTCCTTTCTGGGGACACCACCTGCTCCATGGAATATCCTGCAGCTACTGCTTCTCAGGGAGAGTGCAGAACTGGGAAAAGGATCAGAGCAGAGAGTGGGTGCTCCCAGATCCCGGATGGAAGAAATGCCTCTCACAGAGTTGTCTTGAGCTCTGTGGAGGAAGGCCCTCTACTCAAAGGTTCCCTACCTCAGCTCTGTCCATTTCCTCCATGACAGTTGTCAGACCTGGAAGGGAAGAAGAATGGGAAGGGAGGGGGGATTCAGGACTTGAATTCCCATGAGGAATTAACCAATGGGAATTCCCTTTGTTGGCATTCAGGCTGGCTCCCGGGCTCCCAAGCACCAGCTGGCTCACCTTCCCCAAAGGGTCAGCCCCAGTCCCAACCATTCCCCAGGAGCCTGGGGCACGTCCTCACCGATGGTGACTCCGGAGATGGCTGGGGTGCCTCCTGAGGGAGTTGGCGGTGGCGCTGGAGTCGGCTCAACCCGCTTGCTTCGTGGCCAGAACCTCCCTCTGGGGGGCTTGCCCTTTTCGGAGTCACTGGGGGGGGAGGTCTTAAAGAACTTTCTGCAGCATCTGCAGACTCTTCGCAACCTAGAAGAGAGCAGGGAGAAGGTGAGAATGCGACCTTTAAGCAGACATTGGCAGGAGAGGGGGCCAATGGGGCAGGGAAGGAGTGCAGAACAGAAGGAGGGGCAGCAATACAGGTAGCCCAATAGGCTTCCAGATGGTGCACCATCCTCCTTCTGGCTGAGGAATTGGGTCGAGACAGATGCTCCAACGCTTTGGGGCAGAGACCTTTGACATATGGGGTGCAGTTCTGGTCAGCCCAGTTCAGCCAGATTATGTTAGAGCTGGGAAAGATGCAGAAAAGGCCCGCAAAGGTGCGGAGGGGTGGAACACGGAGGCAGAATTACAGGCTCCGAAGGCACTGCCAGGGACACCAGGCAGCTGAACTTAGAGGTGGTGCTGCTGGTGCCGGACTGCACACTCCTAGGCGCTCCAGCCCTCTCCTCCTGCTTGCGACCCAGCCTCCTCCTCTACTCTGAGCTCATTTAATCGGGTTACTCTGCTAAAGGAGGGATTGATTCAATTATTCCCCCCTACAATCGGGACCTCCGTGAAGCACGTCACAGTAGGCATCTTCAGAGCTGGTGCCCTTCCTAATCGGGCAGCCGGGCAGGCAGGCAGGCAGGCGGGGGTCTCTAGTCAGACCTGTCCGGGAATAGAGGGAGCAAGGCAAAGCTGTTATGGAATCCTACTCACCGTGCGAAGACGTATTTTCTCATCTTCTCCCCCATTTCCCTCCCTGTCTAACTATTCCCCCCTGACTAACTATCCCTCCTGTTCCTAAAAGCTGACTGTCCCTCCCTCCCCCCCTAGATCCCTCCCAAAACCACCCCAAACAAACAACAAACAACAAGCAACAAAATAACAAACACTAACACTAACTGTAATACTGAATGGATAAATAAATGGATAAATCGATGAATAAATAAATGGATAAAGAAACAAATAGATGAATAAATAGATGGATAAACAGAAACAGAAACAGAAACGGACTCGCTAATACACTCTTTCCTTGCTATCTCTCCAACTCCTCTCCACCTCGCCTCCTCCCTCCTCGCCTAACTCACCCACAAAGAGCAGCTGAGCCCCGGAGGTGTCATAAAAGAGGATGTGTCATGAGCCTCAGCAATGGCCATTGGTCCTCTTGCCTCTAGTGGTTGCTTCAGGACTAGGAGGCATCCCCTGCCAAGCGGGCAAAGAGGCACCTTTTCAAAGGGCTGATTCTCTTTATTGAACAGAGGCCGCACGGGGGAGCACTTGGCCCTACCCACCCCCTGCCCAGTAACCCTCCAGTGGTGGTTGCTGGTGTCAATCTTAGGTTCCTCTGTAGATTGTGAGCCTTTGGGGGCAGGGAGCCATCTTTATTCCTTTATTCTTACTCCACTTAAACTGCTTTGGAAACTTGTGTCGAAAAGCGGTATATCAATAGTAGTAGTAGTAGTAGTAGTAGTAGTAGTAGTAGTAGAAGTTCTTCCAAACCTCACCCTTCCTGTTCATATGTCTGTTGATCTGAGAAATCAGAGGACTCTCTTCCCCACCATGTTGAAAGCAAAACCACCACCACAGGCCCCTCAGAGCAGACCCCTCCACCTCCGCCCACTGCCATTCATCCCGAGAGCCACCTTGGTTGCTGGGATGTGCTCTTGTTTCAGCCGGACACGGGGACTCCTTCCTTCAGCGCAATCCTGACACTGATTCTCACCTGAGGGGACACACATCACTTTGCTGGCTCTGCCCTCTGGCCACTGCTCTCTGCTCTTTCCAGAGTGTGGCGATGCTGTCACTTGCCTGCCAGGAGGCAGCGTGGAGCAGGTCGGTGGCTGCTTAGCCTTCTCCACTCTGCCTCTTCATCGCTGACTTTGGCATTATTCAGCGGAGGGTGGCGGAAGAGGCAGCAGCAGGATTCTCCCTCCCTCCCTCCCTCCCTCCCTCCCTCCGAGTCTCAAAGCCAAGAGCTGATGCCCCAAGTGGAAGGAAGCTCTGAACAGCTGCCTGGCTTCCCTCTGGACCCTCTTGTTTGGGGAACAGCAGGGCTCTCCTTCCCATGCTTGGAGAGGAGGAGACCCCGTGGAAGTGAAGGAGGGAGGAGGCTACTGACGTAATAGTGCAGCAGTCAACCACAGAGAGGCAGCCCCTTGTCTTCTCCATGCTGCCTCTCACCAGGTGCCCCATGCAAAGTGCCAGCAATGTTCAGCAGAGAAAAACAAGGCCTCTCTTGTATCCCTCATCTAATATGGAGCCCTGAGGAACACCATATGAAAGGGAAGAAAGAAAAGGGGGCGAGGAAATGTAGAGGGCCAGGAGGGTAGTACTGACCCTGGTCCATTGGTGCCAAGCAGGTCTCCTCACAAGTGGCAGGCAGCAGGAAAGCAGGAGAAGGACTGAGACGTGACATACAGCTACCACTCACAAGCTAGAGAACCAGTATGGGGAAAGTCCGTATAGATTTGGATTGAGTTCTGATCCCGAGAGCAGGGGCTGGGCCAGGAGGAGTCGTATTTCAAAACCTGCTTGGAGGCCATGCATCAGTCATAGCTGGAGGGTGTGTGTGCAATATTCAGGTAGAAGAATGAGTTCATGGATGCTGGAGTTGGTCCGTTTGGGTGCAGACCCAAGGAAGAGAAGTCTGGAAATGGCTTGAGTGAAGTGTATGTGCAGGTTTGAAGGGGTGACCTTAAACTTCTCTGAGAAGTGGGATGTCTCTTCTAGGTGGAGAGCGAAAGTTTTCTGAACTCTTAACGGCTGAGGCCTCACCAGCTCCTTAGGTTTACAAGTAGAGGGAGTTCCCTGTCCTAAAAAGGGCAAGTGGGCAACCATGAGGGTCAATCTCAAGTGTTGTTTAGCTTTCCACAACTGCTTGGATACCAACATTGCTCGCTGCTATAAGCTGCAGCTACATTGCTTTCATAGGGCTGTAGAGCTGACAACTGATATTATGGTGAACAGCATAGCCATTGCCTGATGACGTTTGAAGACTTGGGGAAGTCTGTTTCCTGATGTCTGCTCTTCAGAGTCCCAATGGCACCAGCTTTTGAACCCCTTTGAACCCCAACGTGAGTGACAACATGACACACTTGATGGTGGACTTCTCTCAGGAAAGGCACGTGCTCCAGGCTTGAATGCTCATTGCCCAGATCCTAAAGGTGGCAACTGCTGAAAGAAATCTAGAGGAGGAAAACCTGGTCAGAATAGCTCCAGAGATGACTGACAGTCTGTCTACACAATAGAAAGGAGGACACCCATTTCTCACAGACAGAGAAGCAAACAGCAGGTTGGATTGAAACAGCAGAGAGAGAGAGAGAGAGAGAGAGAGAGAGAGAGAGAGAGAGAGAGAGAGATTTGATTTTGATCCAAGATGCCCTCTTAGTCCCTGATATGGAGAGTAACTTGACCTCTGTGAGAGATGGAGTCAATCAAAGCTGCAAAGTGACTTTGCAGGACAAAGTTTGCTACATCAGCTAAGAAGGATGATTTCATGATGACAGCCTATATGCATAAAGATGTGCTTTTTCAATTGGACTGTGTAACTGAACAGGCCAGGCTTGCAGCCTCATGCAAACACAAGAACTTTTCGACCATATGGCCTAAAAGACTAGCACATAGGCAAATCCATGTGATAAATGAGCTTGGGGGAAATGGCATTAGGAAGGACTTTAAAGTGGAGTTATGCAGAGAAGCTGCCACAAGGGGTCAGTGTTGCTGACTTAATCAAGGGGTGAGACCCAGCTTTTCTGCACAGACACAGACAGAGTCACAGTGTCCTTTGGAGCTCATACATTCTGCTGTCATAGAAACATAGGAAGCTGCCATCTCCTGAGTCAGACCATTGGTTCATCTAGCTCAGTATTGTCTACACAGACTGGCAGCGACTTCTCCAACGTTGCAGGCAGGAATCTCTCTCAGTCCTATCTTGGAGAAGCCAGGGAGGGGACTTGGAACCTTCTGCTCTTCCCAGAGCGGCTCCATCCCCTAAGGGGAATCTCTTACAGTGCTAGCCTCCCATTCATATGCAAGCAGGGTGGACCCCAACCTTCTCCCAACCTTGGAGAAGCCGCTGCCAGTCTGTGCAGACAATACTGAGCTAGATGGTCCTGTGGTCTGTCTCAGTCTATGGCAGCTTCCCATGTGTTCCTAAGTCCTTGCAACTCAGATTGCTAGCCAAAGCAACAGACAAGACACCATCTGAACGATGGCTTGGGCACAAACCCTCTCTAAAGCATGCCAACATGTTTGGATCGAAAGCTTATGCATACATCCCAAAGGCCAGGAGAACCAAACTCAATCGCAACTGTGAACTGGGAGTGTTGGTTAGATATTCGCCTGGCCAAAAGGGATAGAGAACCTTTGATCGTACAAATGGAGAGGTCAGGATCTGCAATGTGGTGTCTTTTGAGGAGAGACAAGGGCCAACTAGGGATGATGTGCCAGAACCTGTGCCAGAGATCCAGGTGAAAGAGGCAAGATGTCTCACGATGCAAGAGCCAGACCGTGAAGCCGAAGAATCTGTGCCACAACCAGAAGGAGGTTCAGAAGGGGATACAGATTAGAGAAGGGGCTGCACAGCCTGAGCCCGAACTGAGGCGCTGCTAGAGGCCCAACAAGGGGCTTTCACCCAAAAGGTTCTCACTCGTGACCAAAGGAGGAGAGCTACAAGAACCCACCACATGGCGAGAGAAAGAAAAGATGCCAGCTGACACAAGGTGAGACATGGAGATAAGCAGCATTCGAAGGAATTGATTCCCTGCACCAAAAGGAGACTTGAAGACGTGTCAATGCCCACAGGAAGAAAGACTGCGGGATGCAAGTGGGTCTTCAGAGTCAAGCAGGATGCAGAAGGGGAGGCAGAGCGCTACAAGGCGAGGCAAGTAGTCGAGGGATACTCCCAGATCTATGGTGAGGACTACAATGGGACCTTTGCACCACTTGTGACATACACTTCAATGAGGACACTGCTCAGCATAGCAGCGGCCAGAAAAATGCAAGTTGAAGACATGAATGTAAAGACTGCCTTCCTTCATGGGGAAATCAAGGAAGACATCTCTATGCAATAGCCACCAGGCTGGGAGGTACTTAGAAAGAAGGGGCAGCTTGTGTCCAAACCAGAAAGAAGCATCTATGGCTTCAAAGAAGCAGCCAGAGTGTGGAATGAGAAACGAAATCAACTGCTACTTAAGGAGGGGTTGATGGAAGGAAAAGCTGACCCCCGCCTATATTCCAGATTGAGAGACAATAGATGGACTTACATCCTGACTTCGGTTGTTGACTTGATTATTACATGTGAGGAAAAACAAGATAGCCATGAGACTGTACAGCACCGGAACAAGGAAAGAGAGGTGAAGGAACTCGGAAACATCTCCTGTTACCCTGGCATCCAAATACAAAAGAGAAGGGGGTGGGGCATTCCTTCTCCACCAGAGGCAGAAGATAAAGGATCTTCTCCAATGCCTGTTAGCTTCCTTGGTGCTTTGCTAAATAATCACAAACCCCAACAACAGCCTCTTGGAGGCCGTTTTCAGCAACAGCTCCCTGGTGACCACCAGTATCTGGTCTGAACTTTCACACTCTGATTTGCTTGCAGAAAAGCTTTGCCATATATGGGCAAAGCTTAAGTACACCAAAATATACCTGGGATACCAACAGGGCTGGCTCATTATAAGAGAATAGCAAATGGCGCTTGTATTGTGCCAGCTCAGATGCAGGTCTTTGATTAGAACATTGAAGTCCACTCCCCTCTTCCACATCAAGCGTGATTTCTGTGCATGACAAGCCACATCAAACAGCTCGAGATATCCCATGTGCAGCCTGGCTTGCTCTGTACAGGCCTCTGCTACAGGGTAAACTTGTCCCAGGCTAGTTAGATGGTCATGAACATGTTCCAAAGCCCAGCTTTCTAGATCAAATGGAAGTTTTGATGCTGACCATGAAACTTTGATGGTCAGAGAGAGAGAGAGAGAGAGAGAGAGAGAGATTCAACTCTGCACAAGAGACTCCCATGCTCCTTTGGAATTATGTCAGAAATTGCACTTACTGTAAAGAAGCTACTACTATTAGAGTTGGAGATGGAGTTCCAGTACATCGAGCTTTTGCACCTGCTCTCCTAATGACCACTTGGGGTATTGGGAGTAGAGGTAGTTAGTGAGGGTCTCCTTACCTGTCCCTGCTTTCCTCTACTCTATGGCCCCTGCCTCGACTCCTCAGGTATTTCCAGTCAAGAGTCAGTCCTCTTCCTTTCCTCTTAGAGAGTAGATGGAAACATCTCTCTCTCCCTTCCTATTCATTATGTAGCTGATAGATAGGACTAGGTTTCCCCTCTCTAATTGTACTTCACCAATACATCTTTTTTGTTTAGATTGTACAACAATCTCCATGCGAGTTCTTCACATAATGGCAACAACTCAACTCTGCACTCTACTCTGTAACTGGTGTGGGTAGCTTCCTTTTGGCACCTTGCTAATAAGATCAATAAGATGCATAGCTATGTTGTGACCGGACATCAAACCAAGACATTTCATAACCACATGCTAAGACAGAGATCTATCTATCTTGGATGCGTTTTTGACCACATTTTGTCTGTTCCTTTTGCTCTTTTGGTTGCTGCTGTTGTTGTTGTTTTTACTGAACGTGTGAAACAACCTTGAAGTGAACTAATTACAAAGTCAGATTTCTTGTGATAGCGAAAGGAAAATTATAGCATCTGTGGACTCCACCCCACGCCTATAGGCTTTACTACCTTGAAAGAAGTTTGCTTTTGCAATGGAAGGTTGGAAGGCCATTGCGGTAGATTCAGTCTAGAACACACAAGTCTACTTGGTGGCAGTGGTTAAACGGGTCATTGGTCAGGAGATCCATGTCTGGTGTTAGCAGCAGAGCAGATCCTTCTAGGGGCACAACAAGGTAATTTGGGCATCCGGACCGCCCAGCCACGAGCCCCCACGCGAGGCTCCCCAAAACTTCCTTTGGGGGGCCCACCCCACCAAAGGTCCATTAAAAAAGCAAACCAAAGACTCTAATGGTGGCTGAGGTGTGGCTGCGAGGGGGGAGGGATGGTGTCTTGAAGCAACTGAGATGCACGCCTGTGCAGTTTAGAGATCGTCGCAAGCCCGTGTCGTTACGGGGGGCAACTCAAGTTGTTCGGAGGGCAACTCAAGCCATGATATTGTTCAAAACTGAGCCGGCTTCATCCAGGTCAGGGTCTCCTTGGAAGTCTAACTGGCGCTTCCCCCCTCTGTGAAGGAAGGATGTTGAGAAATGGAATACAGAAGCAAACAACTACTTATCTTATTTATATCTCATGTTTCAACGCAACTGTTCTCAAAGTGGTTTACATACAAAAAGGAGAAGAAAGTGGCCCCCTGTCCCCCAAAGAGCTCGCAATCTAAAAAGAAGCACAAGGGAGAAGCTAGTGCCAGTCACGGAAGGAATGCTGTTCTGTTCTTCACTGCCTCGAGATTTATCTGCCATACTAATTTCTATCAAGACACTGTAATTCCAGTTACTGCAGCTGCTCACTCCTGCATGACAAGGTGCAGGTGTCTACTCCATTTTTCTAAAAATCCAGGGACAGTCCCCAAGCTATAACAAAACCAATATGAGGATCAACAAATACAACAGATCCACACTGTAGCAGCAATACACACTGTGAAGCCATCTAAACTCCCTAGGAAGCTGGCCAAAATGAAACAGTTTTACAGTTCTTTCTAGAGGTCAGTACTGAGGTTCACTGGCGTACCTTCATATAGAAGTACACTTTTAAGTGTCTTTGGACTATCTTTTGGACTATCTTTTAAGTGTCTTTTAAGTGTCAAGTTCCATCATCAGTTGTTCTAGTCCCAACTTCAAAATAGCAGGCACTCATTCCTTCAGCATTCTGAGTAGTGCTACCTATCTAATGGTGCAGTGAGGAAATGACTTGATTAGCAAGCCAGAGGTTGCCAGTTTGAATCTCCGCTGGTATGTTTCCCCAGACTATGGGAAACACCTATATCAGGCAGCAGCAATACAGAAAGTTGCTGAAAGGCATCATCTCATAATGCGTGGGAGGTGGCAATGGTAAACCCCTCCTGTATTCTACCAAAGACAACCACAGGGCTCTGTGGTCGCCAGGACTTGACACTGACTCGATGGCACACTTTACCTTTACATATATTTTCATCCATCAATTTTTCACTCATGCTCTAAAACGCATGGCAATTCCAAGTTAAAGTGCCCATCTTAACTTCCGTGCCATATAAGCTGTAAAGACTGTGTACAGTCTCTATATTATACTGCTTTAGAAATGAGGCTACATGCACCCACACATCTTTACACATGAGTAAGCATATCTTACTCACAAGTAAACCTACAACCTTGCTCCGGAGAAAACTGCATATTTGGTTGTAAGTAGACCAACTTTGCTCATGAGTAGACCTTTCAGCCTTATTCACCAGTGCACTGTCAACCTCACCCATAAGGTTTTACAGCCTCACTCATAAGAATACCCCACTTACTCAAGGGGTCTATTCGTTCTTCAGTAAGAATGACAATCTATTGAAGAGCAGTGATACACCCTTAGCAGAAAAGCCCCACTTTCACTCACAAGTAGGCTGCACCCTTACCCATGACTAGACCTGCCACTTTACCCAGAAGAAAACCTACATCCTTGAGTAGACCTACTCACAAAGATGGTCTACTCATAGGTTGAGGGGCCACTCAAGTTTCAAGAGCAGGAAGGCACTGTCTGTCTATACAAGTTTGAGGATCAGCTCAAGAGTAAGGCTGATGTCTATTCACAAGGATGTGGTGATGGCTACCTGCAAATAAGGTTGTGGAATTACCCACTAGTAGGTTAATGGCACAGTGGGGAAATGACTTGAATAACAAGCCAGAGCTTGCCGGTTCGAATCCCTGCTGGTATGTTTCCTAGACTATGGGAAACACCTTCCTTGGAGGAAGAGTGGGATATATGTAATAATAATAATTATTATTATTATTATTATTATTATTATTATTATTATTATCGAGTAGTAGTGATATAGGAAGGTGCTGAAAGGCATCATCTCATACTGCACAGAAGATGGCAATGGTAACCCCCTCCTGTATTCTACCAAAAGAAAACCACAGGGCTCTGTGGGTACCAAGAGTCTACATCGACTCGATGGCACACTTTACTTTATTTATTATTATTATTACATTTATATCCCACTCTTCCTCCAATGAGCCCAGAGCGGTGTACTACATACTTGAGTTTCTCTTTCACAACAACCCTGTGAAGTAGATTAGGCTGAGAGAAAAGTGACTGGCCCAGAGTCACCCAGCTAGTATCATGGCTGAATGGGGATTTGAACTTGGGTCTCCCCGGTCCTAGTCCAGCACTCTAACCACTACACCACGCTGGTTCTCCTTTAGGTTCAGATCTATTCATTGGTAAGGTTGAGCAGCCGATAACATGTAAAAAATAAAAGGAAGACCTTGTGATGAATAGGTATTTCAAGGGAGGATGCTCTGCACTTCTCTGCAGTTGTGCTCAGAACTTTGTTGAACAGCTGTCAGTCAAAAGGGAATAAAATGTTGAGGCAGTTGGAGGAAGCAGTTGGAGTTAGGGTCTGGGGAGGGCTAGTACCAAGAACGGGAGGCTCAGAGACTCTAATAATACTAATAAAGACATTTTTTAAAAAATCTGATGTGAGAGAGGGCTGGGTATTTATAAAAGATGCTTGGTGCGGAGTAAAAAGAAGTAACCGCCCTGAGCCTCTTTAGGAAAGGCGGTATATAAATCGAATGATCTTCAATTACCTTTGCATGAAAATTGAAAGCATCTTAACTCTCATCTTAAACAGAAGGTTTTGGATGACTGAATTTGCAGGTTTTTTTGAAAAGGAACATCTTGCATGCCCTTGCAAAGACCCTTATCACCTCACTGCTACTTCAGTAGAGGGAGAAATACAAGCCGATAAAAGAAAAGAGTGGGGAAGGGAACATCCATTTATCTCTAGAAATTCCAGAGTGCTACTAGACTCTATCAAGCAGCTACATTCAGAACCAGGAAGTCACTTGTCAGGACTTGCCCTTCCAAACTTTGGCTTCAAAACCCTCAGTGGGTAAAATCAATAAGCCCCTTAGTTGATTGTACATTGTTGTTATGAGGTCTGGGGGCTAAAAAGATAGCCAACATGAGAACCCCCTCTTTTTAGGAGTCATTTAAACTGCTGCATCTCAGCCATTTTTGAGCCAATGTGCACCAAATTTGGAGGGGTAGTGTTTCTTGCCACCTAGTTGATGTATGCAAGTGGCCAGACAAATTTGACAATTGTGATTTTATGACAAATAAAATGTACAATGGTACAATGTTGAAACAACTCCTCATCTTAACTATGCTGGCATGGTGCCAGTACAATGTTCTTGCCACAGCCTCTCCCATGCAGCTCTGCTGCTAATTTCCTTCTCTGTTCCTGACCCCATTACTCACCTTCTTTCCACTTCTTCTCCCCTCACTGACCCCACTGTTGCCACCCAATCTTTTGACCTGTTACCCTGCCCAATGGCAACAGGGTTAGACTAGTAGCAGGAGCTTCAGAGAAAGAATCAAATGGAATGGTTGAGAAAGGTGGCCTTAAGCCAGCTTGTTGGGAGATACCATTTTAATGTTATGAAGGGGAGTGACTTTTCTTTCTGTGTTTTTATGGGAGAGTGAACAACCAGTTTATCTCAGGTTTTCATTTGCATTCACTTTGCTATTTGTATTAGCCAAACCCTACACCGACGCAAAAAAAGAAGACTGAGCCTGCTGCAGTTATTTAGACATGTGTTTTCATTCAGATAAATTGTATACACAGAGATATAAAAAACACAATGATGAATATTTTGTATTAAAATAAAGAGCAGCACCTGACTTGAACAGAAAGCACTGAATTTTTATATGGAGATGCCAGGGTTCTGGGACCTTCTGCATAGAAAGCATGTGCTCTACTACTGAGCTATAGAAATTCCTGCCGTATACACCAGATTGCTCCAACTCCCCGGAACTGCTCCCTCATCTGAGAGGCTCGAGTCTATGCCAGCTGATGTCCTTTCATCCTTTAAGACATTAGTCTTTAATTAATGGGCAAGGACCCTCGATTGCACAAGCAGTCCCACAAGATTTGCTTTTTTAAAAGACAGACACGTAGAAAAATGGGGAGGAGATTCCTGAATGAGAAACCTGGGGCCAAACTGTATGTTACATGAAGCACTGAGGTGGCAGGGGCAGGAGAACTTAAATAGCAGCTGCAGGATTCAGATCACAGAGGGGGGCATTTAACCCTTTCCCCTCATGGCACAGTCCCAATGAAAATACTACCCCCTCCCCAGCTGCTATTATCGATTGACATCAATGGCAGGTCTCCTCCCAAGGCAAATGGTAAGGGGGGCAGGGGGCCATTTCCATCAGGACTATGGCACAAGGATGAAATGCCACCCCTGTATCATGGTTCCAATCCCAATCAGGCATTCCCACTATTTAAAAACTTATTTAAAAGGAAGAGAAAAAGACAAAAACAAGAAGCTACACAGGGCTGAAGTATGAGCTTATGCAAAATACACTTGGCCTTTCAAGTAAAGTATGTACATCTACAAATGTATACTATCTACAAGTTTATACAAGTTCAACGGTCAAAAAAACGTTGAATGCCTCTACTAAATTACAGTTCTCAGAGAGAAGGAATGGCTGTTAAGACAGTGTGTCTGCAGCACAGATATGCCCTGAGAGAAAACGGGGTGAAGAAGAGGAAACTGAGGCACAGGAGGAAGAGATAAGGCAAAACAGTGACATGATTTTCTTTCTTTATTTTTTAAATGGTTGAGGTTAACCTGGGCTCCAGGTTGGAAAGTAGGGATGGGCCCGGACCGGTCCAGAGGCCATTGAAAAGGCCTCCGGACCGGTCCGGACCTGGGTGGTTCGGTCCGGGGGTGGGGGGTAGCTTTAAGAGCGGCGGGAGGGTTTACTTACTCCTCCCGCTGCTTTCCCACTCTGGCGCCGTAATGTAATGAGTAATTGGGGCGGCAGGATACCTCCCTGGCGCCCCTTCCCCGATCTTGCTCTACAAAAACTCCCAGTAATCCTTTGCGTGCGCGCATGTCAGTGACGTGATGTGCGCGCACGCAAAGGATTACTGGGAGTTTTTGTAGAGCAAGATCGGGGAAGGGGCGCCAGGGAGGTATTCTGCCGCCCCAATTACTCATTACATTACGGCGCCAGAGCGGGAAAGCGGCGGGAGGGGTAAGTAAACCCTTCTGCCGCTCTTAAAGCTACCCCCCACCCCAGTGCCGGACCGCAGTGTGGCGGTTCCGTGCATACCCCTATTGGAAAGATTGCAGTTCATGAACAATCTGCTTCCAGCCTCTACAGATAAGAGTGCTGGGGGGGGGGGGCGCAACAAGCAAAAGCAGGGGGGGGGATCCAATTCTGAAAGGAGAAACTTTGCTTGACAGAAGGAAGCTATCTATTTTTAGCTTGAGAGCTAAGGACTGTTTCACACAATGACACTGCTTGATTACTCAGTGATAAAGGGCTGAGAGGATCCCTCCAATTCCCAACCAGAGAGAGGCTGTGCTCAGCTGCAGAGGCACATCCCGATGGAGCAACCCGTGAGAGAAAGAACAAGGAAGAAGGTGGCAAGACAGAGGCCACGGCATCTCCCATCTTCCTGAGGCTGAAGGAGGAAGGCCGAGAGGGGGAGGAACAGAGAGCACGACTCTCATGAGACAGGCCCTCATGAGACAGCTCTACTTAATTTCCCTGGCTGATAAAAGGTTGTCAGAAGCAGCCAAGGCCTCACTAACTCCCAAGCAAGCCTGATGGCAACCAAGAGAAGAACCAGGATGGTGGGGAGAATGATGCTCCTGCTCCCTTGATCACTTCCAGGCTCCTGCTGTGGCCACAAGGGGAAGAAAGCAATAGGGGAGCAGGCAAAAGCAACCAACCACAGCCACCCAGAAACCCTTCAGGCAGCTTGACAGACAAACTGACTACACTCAAAAGCATTCTTTTGAGGTGACAAGAGATTACACAGAAGTCCTTTGTATGGTGTAAATTGCAGTGTAATTCACGTCACCCATCAAGAGATGAGCATGCATGTGAGTGAAGATCATGAGGAGTATCTAAAGCTTCAGCAGGTCCTCTTGAATAGCCTCACTGCAACCACTCAGTTCCATTTGAGTGAGCACATTACTGATGCACTCCACAGTGGCACCAGGGCCCGACTGCTGCCTCCATTGTTTCAGCATCTCATACTGTGCTTCCCGCATGCTCCGCTGCTCTGTCTCAATTCTTTGAACTGTGTTGTCAAGCAGTCCCAGGCGCCTTATGAATTCCTTCCACCGTAAAAATGGTACACGGTCCACTATTTTATATAAAGCAACAGGACCTGGTGGTGGGGGAAGGAATGGAGAAGAAACAAAGTGATTAGGGGAATGCAGTTCCCTCTACCCCTGTTATTTGGTTTATGAACTGTGAAATGTATACACAAACCCTTTCCAGAAACATACTCAAACACAAAGATGCCTTCCATCATTACCCACCCAGAAGAAGTTGTAATTACTCCTTGATTACATAATCAAGAATATTAAGATTTTATATATATTCACTGCAGCACAATTCAGACATCAGGCCAAAACAAGGCAATGGAACCTTTACTCTAATTTGGTGTGAATTTTGAATTAAACAAACTATTGCTTGTATGTTTGCACCAGAGTCATAGTACAAGTGATATGCCCAGTTCAAATGATAGGCCTGGTTCAGATGTATCCAATGGGCCTGCAGTTGTGCATCCCCCTCCCCGACCTGCGTTTGGACATTGAGAAGAGGGGCCTCTCTGCAGTCAGCAAGACTGCAGAGAGGTGGGGGATCTGGCTGTGCGGTCTTTCTTCTTTCCTGAAAGACAGCCTGCACAGCCAATAGCAGCCAGAGCAAGGGAGGAGCTTCCTCCCTCAACTTGGGGAGAAGGCTTGGGAGAAGGCTAACAGTGGTGCTGTGTTTGAACATGCCGCTGTTACAGGCAAACTGGAGGATGGGTCAACAAAACCTAAAGGTAACAGAAGGTGACAAATGGAGTTTGGAGAGAGAAACCGCAGGTTCACGTCCCCCTTTCCCTGGGTTCAGATGTTCGGTTAGCGAAACCAGAAGTGAAGGGACCTCCAGTTCCATATTTTATCTGAACCCGTCCTACGTGCCAAGTATGGTTTGGAGCAATGTATGAATGGAAGAACCACAGTTAGGGTCATCACTCCAGCTCCAGAGGCTGCTGCACTATGAAGATGGGAGTGAACTTAAGAAACTGAGAGGACATAGAAGGAGACAAGCAGCTTTAAGTCTTGGTTTAAGTGCTGGTGAGATCTCTGAATTAATCTGCAAGTCAGACTTGCAGTCTGAACCTAACTGTATTCTTGCTGGTATCCATGCAGTGCATAATGCCATTAGCTGATCTTGAATTCGACTATACTGGGGAGGGGGAATGAGTCACAGCAGGAGGGAGGGTGGGAGAGCACCCAAACAGATTAACTCATTCATTTTAGGCTACCCAATAAAATAGTTCTGAGCAAATTATTTAAATACCAGTTGTAATATCATCAAATCCAGAATATATGCGCACACGTGTGTATGCATGCACACACACATGCACATGTGCACGGGCACATATGCTCTAAATATTTAAACATTTTTCCATCTTAGAATGATTAGCTACAGTTCAGGTAAATGCCCACTGGGTGTGTGGAGAAGACAGTTTTTGCCTGCTTCCGGAATGTTAGCAGAAAGAAGCCAAGAGAGTAACATTTATTCTTAGCAGCTCCAATTAATCAAGGCTTTGAGCTGACTTTTTATCTTTCCCAGATGGGAAAGGCGGTCAGATTAGAGTATGCCAGTAAGAGAGATCTTGACATGGGTGAATGCAGGGCCAAAGTGGGCAGGAGGGCTAATTTTGGAAAGAGGGCCATGTTTGTTGTTTGAGTATATACACTATTCATGAATAAAACAGTGATCCATGCCTCCTACCCTGCTTCATCTCCCAGCCTAGTTAGAAGCAACCAAAGCACAGGGAGGTAGGGAGTTCAGCTATCTCTTTTTGTTCATCTTTTAATACACCACTTTATGTGAGCAGATATTCCTACCCCCATCACTTGTATTTTGGCCTTCAGTATCTCCCCATCCATGTCCTTCTCCTCCTCCAAGGAGGAGGTGGGAAGGCAGACTGAGACAGAGCCACATGGTAAGAAGCAAAGTATAAAAGATTTCCCTTCCTGCTGGGAACCACCACTCCTTGCTGCTGCCACTTGCAGTTTCTCCAGGAAAACATATCCTCCAGACTCCTACCTGTATCCACTGGACCACACTTGAACCTAGTTGCCATGTGTACCAGCTTAATCATAAGCTGTTCACTTTGGACATCCAAACTGGGGGTGGAGTGGGGGAAGAACAGGAAAGACAAGCAACTTGCACTTGCTGTTTCTGCTTTTTTGATCGCTTTATAACATCCAAATTCGGGGTTCTTGCATCTCCTTGGAGTTTCAGTATGGCAACAGCTCACACATACTGAAGTGGGGGAGATGCACATCAGTATTCATGCTTCCTGCCTCCTCAGTATTTTATTTCTTTGTGAAGCTGCACTCACAGTCCAGGATCTGCATCCCTCCTGCAGATGGCACACAGTCTGGAAGTTTGCTAGTAGTTGCAGCTATCTCTAACAGCCTTTTCTGGTGGTCTGGCTTCAGAACGTCAGCATTGTCCTCTATCGCAGCCTAAGGAAGAAGAGGAACACACACATTTGGATTCATTGCTACATTTCATTGCTACATTTGGATTCATCATTACATTCAAGTCTAACGCTTATTTCATTAACAAAACACCTTTTGGTTTAACACATTGTGTCAGGGGCTTTCTATGTTCACACAAGCTTCAAAAATGCCAGGAAAATTGTGGCTGTTAGCAGTCACATCCTTAAGAGGTGTGTTATTTAGGTGACATGGTATGGTATCTTATGCTGTGGTTAGTTCCAGCTTTGCCACTGTCCTGCAGATGGATGGCTCTCACTGGCTAACGTGGTGGCTTCCTGGCTGCCTCTTCCTTGCCACAGCTCCCACTCTTTGTGGATGGAGGATTTCAAGTGCTCCATTGACCATACATTGACCACACTGGTCAGTGGAGTCAACTGAAGCTCTGTGCCTTAATCTGCCACTGGATGTGCTTCCCAAGGCTTCTTAATTTACATTTATTTTATTTTTACATTTATATCTTGTTGTCCTCCACGGAGCCCACAGCAGGGCACATATATGGTTATTTTGATATATGCTTCCCAAAGCTTCTTGAGGGTTGTGAGGACAAAACACCGGTGCAAAATGTTTTTAATTACAATGCTGCTGTTCCTAATGTGGAGTGTGCAACAATGTGCAATGTTGCTGTGTCTCAGACCAGCAAAGCGTGAGGCCCAGGGGCCAAATCCATTCCACGGGGGCTTTTCTGCTGGCCCCCAAGGTAGCAGAAACATCCTGCAGCAACAGCAGGAGCCATGAAGAGTTCTTGGCTTGTCTGATGCATGGCGGCAGCAGCAGCAGCAGCAGCTCAATACAGCTGGCCACTTGAGATGCATGGACCGATCAATGAGTGAGTGAGTGAGCTAGTTATTGTTACTTGAGCAGCAACAGCAGCAGCTATTGATGGAGTGGGTTGGAACAGCTGTAGCAGCAGGCAGGCATAGGCAGAGCAAACTCCAGAAAAGCAGAGCATCACTCTCTCGGTCAATTCCCTCTTCTCGGAGGGGAGCCATTCTCTGGTCTCTCCAGAAGCTGCCTGACAACACCATCCCATGCATGTTTACTTGGAAGTATGTGCCAAGGTGTGCCCAGTGAGGCTTACTCCCAAGTAAGCACACCTAGGATAGTATTTATTTATTTATTTGATTTGTATACTGCCCTTCCAAAATGGCTCAGAGTGGTAGCCTGAAAGCAATAGAAGTTTAGGAGAGGAAAGGACATGGTGTTTGTTTGGCCCTGCCGACTGAGCAGGGACGAGGCTTATTTTCTGGCCATTATCCATGGTTAAAATCCTGGGTCCCTTGTTGGGGTGGTGGAAGATCCACAAGTAGCTAATAATTACTTTTATTAATAAAGCAACTGATTTCCCAACTTAAAGGCAGGAAAGCCCCAGGAGCTGACTTTATTCCTCCTGCTCTTCTGAAGGATCACGTTGACTGGTGGGCTCCTGTGTTGGCTGCTCTATTCACTTATATCGATCAGACGGCCCCATCCCAAAGGACTGGGGTACGGCTATTGTTGTCCCGATTTTCAAGAAAGGGAAAAGAGAAGATCCATCCAACTATAGACCAATAAATCTCTTAAATATAATAAGGAAATTATATGCGAAACACCTATGCATAAAATTATGTTCCTGGCTGGACCAGGAAGGCTTATTAGAAAATGAGCAAGTCAGCTTTAGACAGGGCAGATCAGTTATAGATCATTGTTTAATCCTGCAACATCTTATTGAAAAGTACATTTCCTTGCGTAAATAATCACTTTTTGCTGCATTTGTCGACTTTCGTCCAGCCTTTGATTCTATTTGTAGAAATTTATTGTGGGCAAAATTGGCTAATACATCAGTTGATAAACAGCTTTTACTGTTACTTTATAAGTTACAGGAGAACTCTTCTATCTGTGTTTGTTTGAACTCTACTGGTCACTTATCTAAAGCAATCCCAACTACAAAAGGTGTGAGACAAGAGTGTATACTGGCACCTTTTTTGTTTAATTTTTATGTAAATGATTTAATTAAATGTTTACACAAATTGGATACTTTTGCCCCTATATTAGCAAACAGAAGGCTGCCACTATTGATGTATGCTGACGATGCAGTGATTCTTTCCCAAACTAGATCAGACCTTATAAGAGCTCTGGGGGCTTTGGGAACACATTGCCAGGAGGAACATCTGGTCATCAATTATTCCAAAACGAAAATAGTTTGCTTTAGCAATAAAGCTAAGAGCTTTAGATGGACTGTTGGGGGATATCAAGTTGAACAAGTAAAGCAAATCAAATATCTTGGTGTGATATTTCAGTATAACAACAGGCAACGCACCCATAGTAGAATGGCTTCTGATTTGGCTCAACAAAGCGCAGTAGCTATTCTGAGATTCCACCATGTGCAGGGCAGAGGATATATTCTTGCTGCCATTAAATTGTTCCTCACTAAAACTGTTCCGCAACTTTTGTATGGAGTTCAATTGGGCCCCTTTGACAGTTTTACGCCCCTAGAGCGGGTACAGTCGGGCTTTCTAAGAGCGCTTTTGGGTACACCTAGATGCACCCCTAATGTGGTGCTATGACAGGAGGCTGGGTTGTGGAGGATTGAGACCAGGGCATGGTTGCAGATTATTTTCTACTGGTTGAAGCTTAACCTCCAGCCAGAGGGACTTGTGCCTGGGTTGCTTTCGGCTACACCCCAGCCTATTTGGCTGGTAACAATTATGGCTAAACTTTCCAGTATTGGCCTAGATCCTGAATTTTTTTTAAGAATTCAGAATTTTTATTAGAAACTGACCTAGTGAATGCCAAAAAATGAGTTTGTCAACGTCTAAATGATATGGAGTCTCAGAACGAGTTGGCTTGTCTGCCGGCATTTTACAGTCAGTTTAAGGCCAGGGTGGGTTTTTCCTCGGCTTCATATTTGTCCATCATAACTGTCAGAAAGTTCCGATGGGCTTTTTCAAGAGCACACTTTCATGCCTTTCCTTCAGCTATATTAATTGGGAGATTTCAACATCTACCCCTGGAGGCTCACTTGTGCCCTTGTGGTTCGGGTGAACCTGAATCAATCGCTCACATTTTATTACGCTGTAGATTCTACAGTAACGTTAGATGTCATTTGATTCTGCCGCTTCTTTCTAGGTTTCAACATCAATCGGATGATTTCCTGGTGAAATTTTTACTTGAAGATAATCCACTCTGCATCTCTCATGTTGTAGCAAAATTTTGTTACATCGCAATTAGAATTCGTAGCTCATTGATTGATGTTAAAGTTAATGACGAAGTTAATGTTGAATGCTGGAATAATGTTTATTGTTTGTGTTGTTGTTTTGTTTTGGCCATTGGCCGTAAATAAAGTATCTATCTATCTATCTATCTATCTATCTATCTATCTATCTAATAAAGTTAATTAATTTTAATGTAATAATTAATGTGCTGAAAATTGGCTTTGGCTCCTGGATACCAAATCATGGTTGGTTCTGGCTCACCAGGGCATGAGTTGCAGAAGTGTTTTCAAATGCTTAACCTGTGGTTATCCTGCAATGGCTAGGTTAGATCTGATGATGTTCAAGGTCATTTCAGCTCTATCGTTCATTGTGGAAGGTATCGGTTACCAGTTGAGTATTTGTAATGTAGAATGGTAGCTTCAGTTGCATGATAGCTTCAGTTTCTTAGCAAGCATGAATTGTCCCCTTTGCTAAACAGGGTCTGCCCTGGTTTGCATTTGAATGGGAGACATGTGTGAGAGCTCTGTAAGATATTCCTCTAAGGAGATGGGGTCGCTCTAGGAAAAGCATCTGCATGCTTGCATGCAAAAGGTTCCAAGTTTCCTCCCTGGCATCTCCTGAAAGGGCTGAGACATACTCCTGCCTGCAACCTTGGAGAAGCTGCTGCTAGTCTGTGTAGAAAATACTGAGCTAGATGGACCAATGGTCTGACTCAGTATATGGCAACTTCCTATGTTTCTATTTCAGTAAACAGATGGTTCTGGGACTTGGGCAGTAGCAGCCGGTGAGGCCAGCTCCAAGCAATGCAGGAAGAGGACAGTGTGGGCAGCAGGAGATACCGCTAAAAAAATCCCAAACTTATCCAGCGTTGGCACCTGGCATCCTTAGGAAACTGGCAGCAGTGGACCCAGCATCTCATAGGGAGGCTGGCCCGCCCCTGCTGTTCAGCTAGTCTCCACAGAAGAGGGGTGGGCCGAGCCTGAACAGCCAGACAGCCAGAGGAGTAGAGGAAGGACAGGAACAAGACAGGCCAAGGGTATGCTGTGGAGCCTTTGTGCTCTTCTAACTGGGGAACTGGAGTCTTATTCATCTCTGCTGGGCTCATCTACTAAAGGTTCTTAGGGAACTGCCCCAGTCCAAAGGGCGTTCTTTGATGAGTATTCTTTTGAAGCTTCCTCCTCAGAACTGGCAGCTAGTTTGGATACAGAGATCATTTTGGGTTGTTACTGAGCTCAGCTAAATGCCTCTGGAAGCCTGAGATCTCAACACAAGGGAATAATAAAATCAACAGTCCCTCTGAGCATATGCAGAAAGCCTCTCACACCTAGTCACATATACCTAGCCACACATACCCCACAGCCAGTCGTCTTCCTCAGGATTTTGGGCAAGCTGCAAATGGTGCTATTATGCCCACACATATTCCTATACTTATTTTTCTGAATAAGTCAGAAAAGTGAGCACTTGGTGTACCGTATGTCTGAAGTGAGCACTTGGAAACAGTGCTCAACATAAACTGCAAAGAACAATCATGATCTGGGCACTGAAGTGGCATGTGTGGAGTTTCAGACAAGTTATGCCCTAAAGTTTTGCAAATGCTTACCTCTGGTACAGATTCTCCTCTAGGTGAAGGAGAACTGAACGGAACTGAAGCTGAAAACACAGAATAGAAGAAATTAATCTAATGACCACTGAGTGAGGAGATTATATTTTCTTTAGCTACGTTTCCTCAGTATGAAAGATAGAATACATTGTTACATGTGTACATGGTGAAAACAAGCACAGACTCCGTCTTCTGTTACAAGGAGTATCCTCCACCCTTTCTGGTTGACAATCCAGACGGGGTATATAACCACATGAGGTTCAAAGTCTGTAGGATTAGGAAACCGTCCTTGTAACAGAACTCCCCAAATAGATGGCTATGGCTTTGGGTGCTGTTGTGGAGAGCACCTGCACCCCTAAATTTACAACTGCACCACTGCTTGTAGGACAAGACTATCTCTACTCTGGGTCACAGATGGCAGCTCATCCAAGATTACACAGGATGTCCATCGTTGTGCTGCTATGTGAAAAGATCTTTTACTCCAAGTGTGAGAGATGCGGGAGTTTAAATGCCACAAATACTACCGACTGGGCAGCTACAAGAGCAAGGCTGCCATGTCTCCCAAGGAAAGAAAGGAGGGGAAGCATCAGTGCAGGGATGAGGAGAGGAAGCCTCAGCAGGTACACAGGAAGGTACACTCTTCAGTTTCTCTGAGGCGATACTCAAAATGTTTCTCCATGGGTACAGGTTAACCAAAGAAGTCTGCTAAAGTAACTGAAGAAGACTGCTTCATTTAGCTGGTGCCCCTGGAGAAAAGAGTCATAACTTGAAATACATCGGGCTAAATAAAATATGTCCGGAGCATTTCCTCTCTAGTCATTCAAGGTGTCCTGAAGCTCAGACCCAGAGACAGAGGCAAGTGGGGCAGAGCGTGGGAGCCAAGGAATGGAGTCTGCTGGGATAGGAACAGCTGGAGGAGACCTATGTTTTTAGAGCTTTATATAATCTCTCTTTAATAGACCTATTACCTTAAGAACGCTTGTATGAAGTCTGCACCAGTAAGATTCAGCAGACACATCTCTGAGTCAGAAGTGAAACCCCTGAGGCTTTCAGCTCCACGACCTCGACCTCGCAATCCTAAGCTAATGCCGTGGATATGCAAGCAGGAATCATGTGCTCCTTTAACTAAGGTTCTCTGTCATGAGAAACTTACCCTGACCCCTCGGTCTATCATCAGCCCAGCGATCCATTTAAATGAATTATGTTGCCTACCTTTATATTAAGAAGCAAAGGCTTATACTCACGTGATGAGCAGATGGTGTTTAGTTTTTCCTTACAAGATCGCTTGAGGAATTTCCTTGCCAATAGGAAAACAAAGCCAGCTCCAAACAGGACAACCAGGGTGCAAAGCAGGGGCATGAGTCCTGTATATATATGAAAAGGGGGGGAAAATGCTTCTGATGGTAAGTTAGAAAGGATCGGTGGGAGACAAGTGGGACGAGAAAGCAGGATGGGAGCTGGAGCCAAGAGGAGAATGTAGCACAGAGGCCAACAGCAAGAAAGTGGAGTCAAGATTAGGTGTTGAAGGAATTATTCTAGAACTCACCTGAGGGATTTTCTGGTCTTACCACTGTCTCTGGCTCACAACGTGACTTGCACTCTCTTGTTTTGCAGCTGAAAGACAAAAGGGGACTTGGGTTGCACAAGGAAGTGAAGGCTACTTGCATTGAGGTTGCTCCTATTTTGCTGCCCCCATAAATCTCAGTAACGGCCCAGATGAAGTCATCTAATCACACAGATCCCAAGAGGGTCAACGTAGGGTAAAAACCCACATTATATCTCGGCAAAGATGTATTCCTAAAACGGTTTTGCCAAGATAATGTGCAGGGGGCAGGTGAGGGAGACAACCTACTGTGAAGGATCTGTGGACAGGAAGTGTGTTTAACTTGTCTTATGTCCACTAATTCTACCCCACAGATGTGTGGTTTTTTGGGGGGGGGGGGTTGCCTCCAGTTGGATCTTCTTCTGGTTCTAGAGTGTGGCTCAGTGAAAAGCAATTTAAAATTGTAGGGGCGGAGCGCGGAGGGAAAGAGGAGAGATGAGGAGGGGAACTTGCAGGAGAGACATGGTGAGGAGGGATTAAATACCCTACTCTTGACTGCTAATTCTCTTCCGCAAATATCCTTCCCACATCCACATTTACGATACGTGGTAAATATGGCATTAAAAACCCCAAGCTTCCCTCATCAACATGTTAAGCCCACCCATAAGGAGGCCCTTAAGGGAGCAGCAAGTATACAGTTCCACTTTTAAGAGGAACAGAGAACAAGATTCCCCACCTGCTGCATGGAACGCAGAGGTTTTTATCTGTCTGGAGAAAGTATCCATAGTTGCACTCGCACAGCGAGTCGTGGAACGTGGTACCTGGAGAGGTGAGGGAAATAAAAAGAGAGAAGTGAAGGTATTCAGGGCCGAATATGGGAGATCTGTGTTCAGGATTTCCTGTGGTTTTTAAGGAATTTAAGAACAGCTGCAAGAACCCAAATCAAATTAAGACCACGGTGCTGGAGAGTATAGCCCTCCCCCTGCATGCTGTTTTCCCTACTTAGCCCCTACCCCAGCTGCTATTTGTCCTGCTGCTCAGAGAGAGGGGTGGGGTCATAACACCCTCACCAGGACATTTTTCACACAGCTCTTTTAAAGCCCTTTCGCTTGCAGTGTGTGTTCACATATCAGCCAGACGTACACTGAAGTCCCTGCGAGTTATTGGGGAGCACTTCACACACAATTTGGGGTTTTCACTGCACGCTAGAGTGTAGCCCAATTTATATTTGGAGTTCTAAAAATTCCACTTTTTGCACCAGTTTTTGGGACAACTTCAAGTTCGCAATAAAGCCTTTCAGTAAATGCTGCCTCAGCAAAGCCTGCTGGCCCACAAGACGTGTCCTCTTCAAGTTAAGGATGTTCTCCCTCAAGATCTTTAGGATGGCGGCTGGTTGGCTCCTTGCTGCTGCTTTTAATATGCTTTGTTCTCTCGTGTTTAGAGCTGGACTGTTTTGAAGGTTGTTTGTTGTTTTTGGTAATGGGATTGTAAGCTACTTGGGGCAGGAATCATTACGGAGTCACAATCTATGTCGTGACCCTGTAAAGGTCTGTTATGTAAAAACACATAACTGTGTATTATTTTGGCATGAGTTTATTTTTAATACAATACTGAAGGGCTGAAAGACAGTTCACATATTTAAAAGATATACACATGAATTAAACTGGGGAATGGGGGGAAAGATGAACAAATAGAACTAATATCATATAAAAAGAGAGTTGAAGGAAAGAGGTTTTGACTGCTGTAGTGCAGCGAGTCAATTCTCAGGATAGGTAGCTAGGGAAATAGGCAAGATAAGGGGAGAAGAGTCACCACTGCCAGCACACTGATTCTGTCAGGGACACACTCACATTTTAGCTTGACTGTTCCATTGTGACAAGCACTGCAGTTCTCGCAATAAAATTCCGAACTGTTGCTAGTCTGATACTGATACTCTTCACAACCACAGACTGTGTCTTGCTTGCTGGTACAATTGCTTATTACTTTCTGTCCAAGATCTAGGTAGAAAGTAAAGGTGATTTGTCCTACGATGAACATACAAATGGGGACCCCATGTGGAAACAGTCTGAACAATAGAGATCAGCCCCTTTTGGATATAGCTTTAATTGGCAGATTGTAGAATTATTGTAATGGTTTGAATAATTTATTTTCAGTTTGAGTAGTTTGTTTTCCATATATTATGTGATTTTCTGTATTGTTTTATTTTTATAAAAGTAATGAGTACTTTGAGCTTAGGAAAAGCAATACACAGTATACACACTTAATACCTCCTAAAAGAAGTTATACTCATAAACAGCATTATTTACCCTTTTCAGAAGACCCTTGACCCCAGCTTTGCCCCCTGCTCAGCTTTCCCAGTCCATCTACACAGAGAGCAGTCCAAAAATCTTCTGTTTAAGATGCTTTAAATTTTCACCAGTAGCAACCAGTATGGGCAGATCAAGGGGGCTGGGGCAGTAAAGGAGCCTCAACTCAAGGCTCATCCTCTTCTTCCCATCCAGCTGCCTTGCTCTGCTTCGCCATGCCTGGCCGTGGTGTTAACCCTCTGCACACAGGCTGGTCATTTGCCCAGTTTCACAACCCAGCAAACAACCAGCCCATGAGGAAGGGGTTAATACCACGGCCAGACACAGCAAGGGAGACTAAGGCAGCTAGGATGGGGTGAGAGAGTGAGCCTCAAGTGAGGCTTGGTCACTCCCTGCGATACCAGCTGCTCCTGATTTTCACTCATGCTCTAAAAGAAATTTGGAACCTACAAGTTAAGGTTCCCATCTTAACTTCCACACTGATCTCTTTGTTCTTTTTTTTTTAACCTTCTGAATAAGGTTGTCAGCAAGCACCACATGTTTGTTGGAGATTGCTGCATAGCAGCGCTTTTTTCACAACAGCTATTAGGATAGTTAAAGTCCCCTAATTCTTGCTTTCTTGAAGGAGCTGTAATTTGTTTCAGGAAAACACCATCCACTCCTTGGTGTGGTCTGTAGTAGACTCCAACGGAAATGTTCTTATTTCCTCTTCCTTAAAAAAAAAACCAAAAACCCAGATGCCTTCCACTGGGATACCTTTATACCCTCCTAGATTTGTGTAGTATTTCATATAATGCTATCCTTCCTCACTCTCTATTAGGAGTATGTGAGCCGGCTCAGTTTGAGCTGGGCTTGACATCAAACAAGTTTGGGATTGAACCAGGCCCAATTCAAACTGAGCCGGTTCGGAGCTATATGGGTTAAATCTCAAATTTCTGCAGGAAGCAAAGAAATAAACTTACCAAACAAAATTTATGCTCTTGTATTAGGAGTTCAAGCTCATCTTGTTTCCCATGGTGCATAGATATCATAAACTATATTACCTTCCATTGTCTCTTCTGATATTTTAATACAAGGTTTGCTAGACAACTCCTTCCCACCGCCACTATAGTTTCTATTTTTAATATTTACCTACTGGCTTTTGTTTGAGCCTACAAGAGATTTAGATTAAAGCCCTCTTGCTCAGGTTCATCAGGCTTTTGCCCAACACATTTTCCCATATGCAAGGTTCCAAAGGCCTGTATCCTTTACTGCCACTTACCCCATCTATGCACACATATTAAAAACAGCCTTACTTGTACGGCAGCGGTTACAACCACGACACTTCTGCGCAAAATTTTCTTTGGTCATGTAGGTTAATTCTGGGCACTTTGTGCAGTTGGGTGCCATACCTTCACCTGCACAATGTTGTTTAATGTGAGTTCCTGCAAAATAATTGCCCAATGATAAGCAGTGGGGGTAAAAAAATGTCATCCCGCAATACAGGAAACATAGAGTTGAACACATACAACAGAACTGTCAATTTGCCATCCTCTGGGAATGACAAGGCAATTGCACTTTCTTCATTGTTCTAACAATTCAGCAGATAACCAGAAAACCAAGTCTTTAACACTGGTTATTGTATGTCCTCCAGTTCACCCACAAAATCTCCATTTTCACTCCAAAGCCTTTATTTATGGACATGTCTGATTAAAGACTGATTTGACAGAAAGTTTAACCATTACTTTGCAAACTTTGCAAAGAAGCACCTTTTCAAAGTGGTGGTTCTCTTTATTTGGCAGGAGGAGAGCAAGGCCCAGGGGGAGTGCAAGGGTGCGTCGGCCATTTTCGTGGTGACGTTCACGGAGGCCGCAAGGAGGTACTTCTGGGGAGAGCGCCGGTGGGGGGGGGAGCGGTGGGGCAGGTAAGGGCACCCTCCGCCTCTGAACTGGCTTGAATGCCGGACTTTTGAACCATTGCAGCACTTCAGAAAAGGAGCGCCAAACTGATGCATGCACATCCCTACAGCACAGCATCCCTGCAGTGGCTGTTGCTGGTGTCTATTTTATGTTTCTTATGTTAGATTGTGAGCTCTTTGGGGACAGGAAGTGTACTGGGCTGGGAGATGGGGAAGGGTGGGGCTGGTCCCACCTACTGGTGGGCCAGGCCAGTAGGTGAGGCAAAAGGAAAGGAGGGCAGTGAGGGGGCAGGTGAGGCAACGCCCACAGACAGTGGGGAGCAGAGTGGGATGCCCACACCCGCTGTCCTATCATGCAGGTGCCGCCTGAGGCCAGAGCCTCACCTCATGTCCCACCTACTCCACGGTTTTCATTCGGCTTTAAGTGTACTAAACAGTGTTTAAGTTTCATTTCTCAGGGCCTGATACAAACTTGTCACAACCCCCCACCACAATATCCAGTCTTTTGAACATCTGACAAAAAAAGGCTATGCCTTTAATTGGGCACCAATCATGGAGGAGAGTTCTATCAATGGCTACTAGTTGGAGGGCCACGTCCAGCCTCAAAGGCAGGATGCCTCTGAGTACCATTTCCAGGGGAGTAACAGCAGGAGAGAGGGCGTGCCCTCAACTCCTGCTGTAGGCTTCCAGAGGCATCTGGTGGGCCACTGTGTGAAACAGGATGCTGGACTAGATGGGCCTTGGGCCTGACCCAGCAGGGCTGTTCTTATTCCCCCTTGAGCTTAATTTAGTTCCCTTTTTATTTAAGCTTCTTATATTTCCAATTGTCCAATTTGTATTTATAACTAGACATATCAGTACCATTCGTGTATATATTCTAGGATTTTTGGTTCATTTTCTCTTTGCATGTTCTTACAGATTCACTCATAATTACCATACATTTTGGTGCATAGGTTAAGGAGCCCACCTTCGCTTACATGCCATATAAGTAGTGAGCACAATCTACACATACTGTGCTCACTTACACCTTCCCTGCACTCAAACTTTTCCCTTGACCTCTCAGCCTCCGTTCTCTTCCTGTGCAGGTGGAAATTGCAACCGATGCTCAGGACACTATGGTGTAGTGCCCACTGCACATTGACCCTCTGCTCTCCTTTGACATTTTCATTGGGTTAAGGAGAATGGCACATGTCAATAGTGATTGACTGTATGTTGGGGAACAAGGTGAATAGATGGAAGTTCTAGAGAGACAGAAGACTGGAGGAAAACAAGCATTGGGACAAGTGTCTTTTACAAGTTAACAAAGAAATAAGGTGGTAAGTACTCAAAACATCAGACTTGTTATGTCTGGGATTGGCCTTTGCAACAAGTTGTCAGTTCTTGAACTAATTAATTAATTAACATTTACAAGCAGAGCAAGTCCTATGTTCTGATAATGCTGAAATGCTTTCCTGAGCTTACTTTTGGTCAGAGATGCATATGACTTCATGAACAAATCCTTATTCACTTGCACAAGGCTGAATTAAAAATTAAGTACTTATTCAAGAAGCAAGACAGCTTTCCTTTACAATGTGAGAAAATTTTCAGTTTTTCTTACATTCCTTTAAAATGTAAGGAAATGCACTCTGATAATTTATGTTGGAGGTTGATTGTCAGAATAAATTTAGAATTTAACACATCAATATGGAGAGGAGAACTGGTCTTGTGGTAGCAAGCATGACTTGTCCCCATAGCTAAGCAGGGTCTGCCCTGGTTGCATATGAATGGGAGACTTGATGATGTGTGAGCACTGCAAGATATTCCCCTCAGGGGATGAAGCCGCTCTGGGAAGAGCAGAAGGTTTCAAATTCCCTCCCTGGCTTCTCCAAGAGAGGGCTGAGAGAGATTCCTGCCTGCAACCTTGGGGAAGCCACTACCAGTCGGTGAAGACAATACTGAGCTAGATAGACCAATGGTCTGACTCAGTATATGGCAGTTTCCTATGTTCCTAATATTGTATTGACCCTACTGTCAGCAATACTCCCAACCTGCAGAGGAAAAGATTCTTGAGATTCTCCACCTGACTTGTCACCAACATTTGAAGCTAA
The DNA here is from genome assembly GCF_027244095.1 of Hemicordylus capensis. NCBI lineage: Eukaryota > Metazoa > Chordata > Lepidosauria > Squamata > Cordylidae > Hemicordylus > Hemicordylus capensis. The sequence continues at coordinate 170,492,751 of NC_069658.1, forward strand.
GAGGAGAACCTTGAGCAAAATTTGGGTAGAAGTTGGGACCTTCAGGCATCATATTCTCCAGGAGTGTGTGCTCTGTCAGAACCTCCAGTTCCCATCATACTTACTTTGGGGCAGACACATGAACTAGCCCTATATATCAGGGTCCTGCTATTCCTTCCTGTCATAAACAACATATTTTAAGATTTCTTGAAAAGCAGTTGGATTATGCATGTGTTTCATGTTTATGCAGAGGGAGAAATAACTAATTATTATCTTAAGAACATCAGCACTCCTGGAAGTTATAGGTTTTTGTATAAAGAGTGAGACCTCTACCCTTATTTACAACAAATATCCCAAGCCATATGCTTTCAGAACTTGTGCAACAACAACTGAATAAGCCTAAGTTAAATGATACCAGTTATTTCAGCATTAACATACGGTATGCAAGTATGTTTTACTTCCTCTCTCAAATCACCAGAAGGGATACACCACACTTCAAAGCAACAAAGCAGAGGGAGAAGTGTTATTTTGATCTTGAGTGTTTAAAAAAACTGGTCTGAGTGGTGGCAGCAGAGATACCTCGAGGCAGGGTGACTCACAACATGTCACCCCTGCTCTGAAGGATCAGGTCTGCAGAATGAGGGGTCTATTAGATCCAAGCCTTATCATTAGAGGCCCAAGTGAGCTCTGGGGCATAAAAGGCTTTCCACATGTTGTTGTTATTGTTGTTGTTGTTGTTATTACATTTATATCCCGCTCTTCCTCCAAGGAGCCCAGAGCAGTGTACTACATACTTGAGTTTCTCTTTCACAACAACCCCGTGAAGTAGGTTAGGCTGAGAGAGAAGTGACTGGCCCAGAGTCACCCAGCAAGTCTCATGGCTGAATGGGGATTTGAACTCGGGTCTCACCGGTCCTAGTCCAGCACTCTAACCACCACACCATGCTGCTCACGTGTTTAGGCTGCTGTGCCAGCTGCAGTCCCTCCTGAACAGAGATCGCGTGGTCAGTTATCCACACTCTTGGAACCTCTGATTACTTCAGTGTACTGTATGTGGCACTTTCTTTATAGAGATTTGTTTGCTCAAAGACAGCCACCAGATTGCTGACTGGACTGGACATAGGGACCTTACCTTGCCAGTTTTGAAAATAGCTGCACTAGACCCCCAGTCTGAGCACAGCTCAAAATACTGATCTTAACCTTTAACACCCTGAAGAGATTTGGGACCAAAGTGCTCAGCAGCTACCTCTTCACACATGAACCTGCCCAGACAATACAATCTGCCTCTCTGGGTCCCCTGACTGTCAAAAGGTGAGGCAGATTATAATAATTGGAGATGAGGCATCACAACCAAGAAGGCCCCGACTTGAGAATGCTTCTCCCAGGGAGGTTCACAGTTTTATATTCAGTACAAGATGAAACCTGTGTCCAAAATGTGAACACACACACAAAACAGGTGGGTAAACAGACAAGCAACACTTCAACCATGTGGCACTATGTACCTGATTCTATTACAACCACTTCTCTTGATCTCAGCCTTCTGCAACAGCAACCAAGTCCCAGTTGCTCCCGAAGTCTTAAAGAGACTTTGCAGCTGTGCAAATTAAATGCTTGCAATCATGAAGCGAGGGACTTAGAGGAATAAAGAGTAGAAGCTTCCAGCCCGACACATCCTATGCTAACCCTATGCTAACTAAGCAATGAGGCACATTTTAAAAGTGGTGATTTCTCTTTATTTAGCAGGGGGAGAGCAACTAGCCCTCTCCAACCCCAGCACCGCATCCCTCCAGTGGCTGATGCTGGTGTCTTTCTTATTTTTCTTTTTTAGATTGTGAGCCATTTGGGGACAGGGGACCATCTTATTTATGTATTGTTTATTTTTCCATGTAAACCGCTTTGGGAACTTTGGTTGAAAGGCAGTATATTCGTCATTCGTCGTAACATCAAACATCAGTCTCCCATTTTGCCAGCATCAGCTTGAGTTTTAGTGAGGCAAAGTTACTGGAACAAACATGAAAACCGCTGATTTCAATAACATAACCACAGCCACTGAGGGCTGATGGCAATGACACGGCAAGGGCAGAAGGAGGAGGAGTCGCTCCTTCTCCTTTTCCCTCTCATTATGAGGCAATACTATCCCTGCCCCAGAATTTCAAACAGCTGAAGGAGTCCTACCCTTCTGTGTTCTTGATTCACACTATCCTCTGCCTAACTGCAATGGTTTTTAAGGCACATACTTCAAATCTAGGGGATTCAATAAATAACGAGACATTTTATTATTATTAATTATTATTATTATTATTATTATTTATTTGATTTCTATACTGCCCTTCCAAAAATGGCTCAGGGTGGTTTACACAGAGAAATAATAAATAAATAAGATGGCTCCCTGTCCCCAAAGGGCTCACAATATGAAATAAACATAAGGCAGACACCAGCAACAGTCACTGGAGGTACTGCTGGGGGTGGATAGGGCCAGTTACTCTCCCCCTGCTAAATAAAGAGAATCACCACGTTAAAAGGTGCCTCTTTGCCAAGTTAGCCGGGATAACTTACTGAGAATATGGAAATAGCATCTGTGAAAAGTACTTGGAGATTGTTCATAAGGAAGAATGCAGCCCAGTAGATCAGCTCCTCTTGTCTTGGGCATTGAATTTGTATTCTTTGAGAGTCTCTACTTAATTCCAAAGCATGTGGTTGCATATGAATGGGCGACTCCATGTGTGAGCACTGTAAGAGAGTCTCTTTAGGGGAGGGGGGTGCTCTGGGAAGAGCATCTGCCTGCTGGCATACAGAAGGTCTCAAGTTCCTTCCCTGGTGGCATCTCCAGATAGGGCTGACAGAGACTCCTGCCTGTAACCTTGGAAAGGCCTCTGCCAGTCGGTATAGACAATAAAGAGCTAGATGGACCAACGGTCTGAATCAGTACAAGGCAGCTTCCTATGTTCCTATTTTCAATTATGTGAAAATGTTAGATAAGAAGTAGAACTATTTAATATTCTATCATACCTGGGTGGCATTTCATACAGCAGTGTGTCCCTTCTGGGTGAGGATACTCTTGTTCCGAGTCACATTTTAGTGTCCTCTTTTCTCTGGCAGTTGAATGGATAAAGGGTCGTTTGTCCATAAAGGCCATAGCGATATTCATGGTATCTGGGATGGGAGCTCCCCCCAGGGGTTCCACAGTCTTCATATGAATCAACATTATCTGCAAAGAAAAACAATATGAGTTTAAAAACCTGTTTACATTATTGTCATGGAACCATTTAATCATTAAGTTCACAACCAGTAAGAAAAAGATGGTGACTGAGGACGGAGGCAGGCACGAACAGATGACCTTGAGAGGAGAGCTGGTCTTGTGGTAGCAAGCATGACTTGTCCCCATAGCTAAGCAGGGTCTGCCCTGGTTGCATATGAATGGGAGACTTGATGTGTGAGCACTGCAAGATATTCCCCTCAAGGGATGAAGCCGCTCTGGGAAGAGCAGAAGGTTCCAAGTCCCCTCCCTGGCAGCATCTCCAAGATAGGGCTGAGAGAGATTCCTGCTTGCAACCTTGGAGAAGCCACTGCCAGTCTGTGAAGACAATACTGAGCTAGATAGACCAATGGTCTGACTCAGGAGATGGCAGTTTCCTATGTTCCTATGACCTTGCAGCTACTGACTAACTCCAGTCATGATGCTGCCTGCTCAGAATGGACCCTTGCTTTGTTCTTCTCCTAGCGGCTATAAATTGTGACATTCATCTAAGTTTACTGCTTTTAAGTTTGGGCTTGTACCAGAGTATACAATCTGTGTTTGAGAGAGTCAGCTACGTCCAACCTCCTGCTTGATTTGGGTTTAGCCTCTGCTTGAAGACCTCCAGCAAAGGGGTTATGGGCTTTCTCTGTGTAATCTGTTTTTTTAGCAAACTGCTTTTACAGGAAGTGCATGTTTCTCCTTATGTTCAACAGAAATTTATACTCCTGTAACATAAGCCCAATAAATCTAATCATCCTCCAAGGCAGCAGAGAACAAATCTTTGTCCTCTATCTATGCAAGAGCCCTTCAGGTATCTGAAGACAGCTATCATTTCCCACCCACCAACCCCAGTTTTCTCTTCTCCAGGATAAGCATTAGCCAATCCCTACAACCATTCTTTATAGTGCTTATTTTACAAACTCCTGAACATAAGAACAGCCCTGCTGGATCAGGCCCAAGGCCCATCTAGTCCAGCATCCTGTTCCACACAGTGGCCCACCAGATGCCACTGGAAGCCACAGGCAGGAGTTGAGGGCATTCCCTCTCTCCTGCTGTTACTCCCCTGCAACTAGAACTCAGAGGCATCCTGCCTTTGAGGCTGGAGGTGGCCCTCTGACTAGTAGCCGTTGATAGAATGGCTGAAGTTATCCTAGCCCCTCTTAAAGCCATCCAGGTTGTTGGCTGTCACCACATCTTGTGGAAGAGAATTCCACAAATTGGTTCGGCATTGTATGAAAAAATACTTCCGTTTGCTGGTCCTAAATTTCCTGGCAATCAATTTCATGGCATGACCCCTGGTTCTAGTGTTATGTGAGAGGGAGAAGAATTTCTCTCTATCCACTTTCTCCACTCCATACATGATTTTATAGACCTCTATCATGTCTCCCCGTAGTTGCCTTTTTTCTAAACTAAATAGTCCCAGGTGTTGTAGCCTTGCCTCATAAGAAAGGTGCTCTAGGCCCCTGATCATCTTGGTTGCCCTCTTCTATACCTTTTCCAGTTCTACAATGTCCTTTTTTAGATGTAGTGACCAGAATTGTACGCAGTACTCCAGGTGTGGCCGCACTATAGTTTTGTATAAGGGCATTATAATATTAGCTGTTTTATTTTCAATCCCCTTCCTAATGATCCCTAGCATGGAATTGGCCTTTTTCACAGCTGTTGCACATTTAGTCGACACTTTCAATGAGCTGTCCACCACAACCCCAAGGTCAGTCACTGACAGCTCAGATCCCATCAGCGTATATTTGAAGTTGGGGTTTTTAGTTCCAATGTGCATCACTTTACACTTGCCAACAATGAAGCACATATGCCATTTTGTCGCCCACCCACTCAGTTTGGAGATATCCTTTTGGAGCTCCTCACAATCTGTTTTGGGTTTCACTACCCGGAAGAGTTTGGTATCATCTGCAGATTTGGCCACCTTGCTGCTTACCTCTACTTCTAGATCATTTATGAATAAATTAAAAAGCACCGGTCCCAGTACAGATCCCCGGGGGACCCCACTTCTTACTTCTCTCCATTGTGAAAACTCTCCATTTATACCTGCCCTCTGTTTCCTGTCTTTCAACCAGTTAGCAATCCACATATGTACTTGTCCCCTTATCCCATAACTACTAAGTTTTCTCAGGAGTCTTTAATGAGGAACTTTGTCAAAAGCTTTTTGGAAGTCCAGGTATACAATGTCAACTGGATCACCCTTATCCACACAATTGTTAACACTCTCAAAAAACTCCAAAAGGTTTGTGAGGCAATATTTACCTTTGCAGAAGCCATGCTGGTTTTCTCCCAGCAGGGCCTTTTGTTCTATGTGCTTCACAGTTTTATCATTGAGGATGCTTTCCATCAATTTGCCTAGAACAGATGTCAAGCTAAACAGCCTGTAATTTCCTGGATCACCCCTGGATCCCTTTTTGAAAATCGGTGTTACATTTGCTACTTTCCAGTCCTCCGGTACAGAGCCTGATTGCAAGGATAAGTTATATCTTTTAGCAAGGAGGATGGCAATTTCACATTTGATTTCTTTGAGGACTCTAGGATGGATGTTGTCTGGCCCTGGCGATTTGTTAATTTTCAGTTTTTCCAGATAGTTCTTTAGCCTCCATCCCTAAAAAAGCCTGTTTCAGGAACAGGTATATGCTCAGTATCCTCTGCCTTGAAGACAAATGCAAAGAACTCATTTATCTTCTCTGCAACCTCCATATCGTCCTTAATAATCCCTTTCACTCCCTCATTATCCAAAGGTTCAACATCTCCCTAGCAGGTTTCCTGCATCTGATGTATTTAAAGAAGTATTTGTTATTCCCCTTGATGCTTTTGCCTAAATGTTCCTCAAACTCTCTTTTTGCCTCTTATTGTCACCTTGCATTTCTTTTGCCAGAGTTTGTGTTCATTTCTGTTCTCCTCATTTGGGCAGGCCTTCCAATTTCAGAAGGAAGTCTTCTCTCTCTCTCTCTCTCTCTCTCTCTCTCTCTCTCTCTCTCTCTCTCTCTATATATATATATATATATATATAAAAATTTACACAGTCAGACAGGTGTTATTGACTGGTTTGTTTTATCCAGACATCGAGTCCTTCCCAAGGACCTGGGATGGCTGAATTTTATTATCAATGTTGTTGCTGTTACAGATATCTTCGCAGAATATAGGCTGTTCCCAGTAAAGTTGCTTTTGTAATTGGCTGATGGTGATTTCTGTGGCCTCTATGGTGTTGAGGTGCTCTTCAAGGTCTTTTGGAACTGCACCCAGGGCACCAATTACCACTGAGATTATTTTGGTCTTTTCCTGCCACAGCCTTTCAATTTTAATTTGTAGATCTTTGTATTTTGTGGTTTTTTCTATTTCTTTTTCTTCTATTCTGCTATCACCTGGTATTGCTATGTCAATTATTTTGACTTGTTTTTCTTTCTTCTCGACTACAGTTATATCTGGTGTATTGTGTGGCAGATGTTTGTCTGTTTGTAGTCAGAAGTCCCATAATATTTTTACATCTTCAACTTTTTCAATTTTATGGTCCCACCAATTTTTGGCTACAGGTAGCTTGTATTTTTTGCAGATGTTCCAGTGTATCATCCCTGTTACCTTTTCATGCCTTTGTTTGTAGTCAGTCTGTGCAATCTTTTTACAACAGCTGATCAGGTGGTCCACAGTTTCATCTGCTTCTTTACAAAGGTGGCACTTGCTGTTTGTTATTGCATTCGTTCTTAGTGCCTGTTCTTGTGCAGCCAGTATTAAACCCTCTGTTTCTTTCTTCAAGTTGCCATTCTTAAGCCATTGCCAGGTCTTGGTGATGTCTGATGGTGTTGGATAGTTTCTCGTTATTGACCATTTGAAGTGCATCTTCTACACTGTCCTCGATATATTCTTCAAGGCCTTTTTTCTCCTCCTCTACGGTTTGATGGACTTGCAGCATTCCTCTTCCACCTGAGCTGCGAGGGAGGTATAGCCTATCTACATCACTGTGGGGGTGCAGAGCATGATTGATGGTCATTAGTTGGTTTGTTTCTTGCAAATTATTGGCTGTTATTTCTGCAAGTACAGCATTGACATCTTTTAATGCTTGAGCAAGTTGTTTTTTGGCAACTATTTTTAGAGCTGCAATTCGAACCCTGGTGGTTGTTTGGTTCATGTGCTTTATTTCTTGTTGCTTTTCTGTTAAACGGCATTCAGGTTTTTGCGGTGAAGGCAAAGGGGTGGTTGCCTGGTTTTGATTTTGAAACAGTTCAGCAACAGTGGCATCCTCAATTTCCAACACCTCCTGCGCCTAAGCCACTTCTTCAGTTGATGGTAATTCTTCTTCCATATCTTGAGCTTGTGTTGCTCTTTGCAGTTCTTCCAGCTCAACTCCTATGAATACTTTATTTCTTATTATGAATCTTCTCTGGTCTGCTAGCCTTTGTTCTGTTATTTCTGTATCTGGATGCTTCTCTTTCCAAATTTGGTACACTTAGTGTACCAAATTTCCTCCTATTGGGCACACAATCTAACTGGGCTTCTAGTATTGTGGTTTTGAGTCAACTCCATGCATTCTGGAGCCAAGTGACTCTCCTCATTTTCCCTTTCAGTTTTCTTTTCACCATACTCCTCATTTTGGAGAAGTTTCCTCTTCTGAAATTCAAAATGTCTCTGTTAGACTTCTTTGGTTATTCTCTCCCCACATGTATGCTGAATTTGATCACACTATGGTCACTGTTCTCTAAAGGGTGTGTCATGGCCCAGACCTCTGAGTCAGAAGAGGAGCGGGAGGACTTGGTTGGGAAAACAGGCTCAGAAGCACAGCAGGAGGACTTGGCTGTGAGAACAGACGCTGAAGCTGGGGTGGAATGGCAGCAGACAGGGGAAACTGAACAGCTGGCAGAGATAAGGGCTGCAGAGACCGATCAGGAAGAAGCTGGAATTTCACCTGTGTTAAGAAGACGTCTCAAGAGAAAGGCTCAGTGGGAGACATGCAAGCGCAAGATCTCACAAGAGAAGAAATAGAAATGCTGAATCAGGAAAGCCTGACTGGCTGCCGGTTATCTTGAGTCCTATATTAAGCAGATGCTGTTCCTGGGACAGTTACTGCCAGCAACGTTGCCTACTGCAGACGGTGTTCTTCATACTGGGAATTATTCAACCTTTCTTGTTTCAGCCTGTCCTTGTTCTGTTCATTCCTAGCTTCTTTATTTTCAGTTATTACTCAGTTATCGTAGAGGGCAGGGGCGTAACTACTATTAGGCAAGGGGAGGTGGCTGCCTGGGGGCCCCCACGCCTCGAGGGGCCCCCCAGAGGCAAGTCACATGACTATATATAGTGTGTGTGTATCAGCGAGGGGCCCAGCGAAGTGTGTGTGTGTGTGTGTCAGCGATGGGCCCATTTTAAAATTTTGTCTCTGGGCCCACTCCAGCCTTGTTATGCCCCTGGTAGAGGGGGGTAACTAGTTTAGTTCAACGGACTTTATTTTTGTTTATACTACTTTTTTTCTTTGTGAGTCATTTTTCGCTTTCGTTCGTGCAGCTAAGCTGCTACACATATCTCTAGACTTTCTATTTAACTCACAGAAGTAGAGCTGAAGGGACTGTAAATCCTGTCAGGTCAGCCATGCCAACCGATTTACGACAGGGTGCCACTCAGGATTAAGTCCAAGGTTGCCTTGTCTCTGCTTGGTTACAAGACCAACTGTTCTAGGGCACAGTCATTCAACGTATCTAGAAAGTTGACCACTTTGTCATTACCTGACTGTGAATTTACCCAGTCTATGTGTGGGTAATTGAAGTCACCCATTATTACTGCCCTGCCTCTCATTGAAGCTCCCGATTTCCTGCAATTCCTAGTCACTGTAAGCGTTTTGATCCGGAGGGCGATAGCACATCCCCAGTAGCACGTTCCCTTTCAGGCCTTGTATTGTCACCCACAGGGTTTCTGTGGAGGTCTCCAGTCCACCTAGGTTTTCTAGCTTGTTAGATTCTATGCCTTCTTTAACATACAGTGCTACTCCACTTCAAGGCACCCCTCCCTGTCCTTTCTATAGAGTTTATATCCAGGGATAACAGTGTCCCAGTGGTTCTCACTGTTCCATCATGTTTCTGTTATACCCACTATATCTATTTCTGCGTTAGCAATCAAGCACTCCAGCTCACCCATCTTGGCTTGGAGGCTTCTGGCGTTGGCATATAAGCACCTATATGCTGAATCTCTTCCCTGGTGTCTGCTATCTTTCTTTTGACTCTTTGACCAGCTGGCACAGGCGCCTGTCTGCTCTTTATGTGGTTCTGATCTGTCCCCTTCTGTTTTCTTTGAATCCTCTGCACCTTCGCACTTTAAGGGATGGCATTTGCTGAACCGGATACTGTCCAGCTCCCTTCAGCTATTCCCCAGGTGTCATTTTAAAAGCTGCTCTGCAACCTTTTTGATTTTAAGTGCCAGCAGTCTGGTTCCATCTTGTTTCAAGTGCAGCCTGTCCCTTTTGTACAGGCCTTGCTTGCCCCAAAATGTATCCCAGTGCCTAACAAATCTAAACCCCTCCTCCCGGCACCAATGTCTCATCTACACATTGCACAATGAAACTCCTCAGTTCTGCCTGTCTCACTGTATCGGTGCGTGGAACAGGTAGCATTTCTGAGAATGCTACCTTGGGGGTCCTGGACTTCAATACGCAACCTATCAGCCTAAATTTGACTTCCAGGACCTCCTGACTACATTTCCCCACATCATTGGTGCCGACGTGCACCATGACAGCTGTCTCCTCCCCAGCACTGCCTAAGAGCCTATCTAGACGCTGCGTGATATCTGCAACCTTCGCACCAAGCAGGCAAGTCACCATGTGGTCAAGATGTGGGTTACAAACCCATCTCTCTATACCTCTAATGATCGAATCACCCACTACAAGAAGGCCCCCATCTCCTTCTCTTCTATGGAAGGGGTCCCTTCTAAAGGAGCATTTCACTCTTCCTAAGACTGATGTCCTCCTACCCCAAGACCTCCATTCTCCCTGCCAGCACTGGAGCTATCAGCCCTGGAGTGGGATGCCTCTACCACATCCCTGAAGGTCTTGTTCGCAGGCCTCTCTGTCTCTCTGAGCTTCTCCAGATCCGCCACCTTGGTCTCGAGGGAACAAACTTGTTCCCTGAGAGCCAGGAGCTCCTTGCACCGAGCACACACCCATGACTTCTGCCCATGAAGCAAATAGTCATACATGTGGTACTCTGTGCAATACACTGGGAAGTGCCCCCTCTCCTGCTGGCTTTCTAGCTTCATAGTGGTTTTGTTGGCTGTTCACAGTATTTAGAGATAGTTTATTTGACGGATAGATCTCAGCTTTAATGGTCAGCTATTTAACTGTCCAAACAGCCTTTCTCAGGAATATGAGGGAGGGATTCGTACTTACCTTCTCTTCTCCACCGAGCTCCTTGTGAGCACAGGGGCTTGTTCCAGGCTCCTCCGCACACTTCCCACTATACTCCCACAAAACTCCAACGCCCTGTTTGCTATCCCTGTCCGCTATGCTCTGGGTCCTACACTTCTTATGTAGAGAGTAGGCTTCCAACTGAGACACAGGATGTGCATCAAAGGAATGTGAGGCCTCCCCCAGCCCTAGTTGACTCCACCCCCTCCAGGCAGGGACAAACTAAAACACAGGAATTTGCTAGCCCTGGCAAATAACACACACACAGACAAGGACTTATCCCTTAAAGAGAAACCTGCCCTTCAAAGTCTCCCCTCCTCCTGTTAGTTAGTTTAAAGAGAAAAAAGGCTAGATGTTGTTGATTACAAAAGCTTGCTCAGCCGCTGCAGTTATTCCTGCTCTCTCCACAGTAGGCTTCCAACTGCTCTTGGAAGTTGGACTTCCAACCACTTCCAACTGCTGTTGGAAGTAGAAGTGCAAGAGGTGCTCCAAGAGGTGCAGCTAGGTAATTTTGGACCCTGGTCCTAATGAGCGTACACCACCCCCCACACCACCCCTGCAAAACAAGCATCCTCCCTGTATATATACAGTTCACCACAAACTCACAGGTCTGGGCTAGAGTGCATTTGTTCCAAAAACCCCACACACCCCAAGACAACGCAAGTCCCAATGGATTAATTATCCCCCACTAACTGAGCAAAGAGGCACCTTTTTATTTAGCAGGGGGGGAGCAACTGGCCCTATCCATCCCTAGTACAACATCCCTCCAGTGGCTGTTGCTGGTGTCTATCTTATGTTTCTTTTTTTAGATTGTGAGCCCTTTGGGGACAGGGAGCCATTTTATGTCCTTATTTATATCTATGTAAACCGCTTTGGGAACTTTTGTTGAAAAGCGGAACCCCATTATTGGTGGAAGTTCCATTCTGCAGAAGGGGCCAGATAGTGAATCCATGAATAATGGGCATTAGGGCAATGGGAATTGGAGGGGTTAGGTTCCCAGATGCTGATAATCAGCCTAAAAGGCCCCCATTCAGCTCAATCTTCCTATGAAACAAGAGACTCCTCAGTCAGGCTGGGTAGAAACTTGTCTAATGATAGAAGTATTTAATTGTTAAACATATAGAAGAGCAAACCTTGTGGAGGAAAGAATCAGGATGTGTTCTGTCAAGAGAAGTCCTGCCTTTCAACTTGGAGTCAAGAAGCACACATAAAAGTGCATGGTAGACATATATACCTGAATCCTTAAACCTTTAAGATGACAGACTCTCCTATGGATTACTAAATAAGCAAAGGACAGGAAGTAATCCCTGGATTCCTCATCTGCCTGAATGCTCCCCAGGCAAGAGTTCATCAACACAGACATACGTTCAAATTTGTAGCCTTAGCACATGCAGGATCCATTTTGTTTCCATCAGCCAGAGGAAAGAACACAAGATTAACACATATACCTTTACCTGGCCAGAAACTTGAAACAACTTGGAATGGAAATTCGCACCAAAATAAGGCAACCCAACTCTCTCATGAGGGCTGATCTGAAGTGACCTCTCTCCCAATTTTGCTCAAATCACAAGATGGAAAGTTAGGCAAGTTTGGGAGGATTGGAGGCAAAATTGAGAGGACACAAGCTTTACATATGTCAACAATGTCTTTATGTATATGCATGCAGCCCACATTTAGAATATTGTCTCCAGTTCTGGCCACTCCATCTCAATAATATTGAAGTCCTGAAGAGAGTACAGAAGAAGACAACCAAAATGAGCATCTTCCTTCCAAGGAAAGCATTTGGGATTTTATTTAGAGAGAGATGCTTAAGGGAGGATGGGACCAGTGTTCCATCTAAGGCATGCGTTTGTGCACGTGCTCATACTTTTTTTTAAATGTCCGCTCAGTTAATTTTAGATCCCACTCAAGTTGAATCAGTAAGGTCCCACTCTGAATGCATGTGTGGACACACACTGCCTTGATACTGCCATCCAGAACAAAACTCATTCCGCACACAGATGAAAAAAATTAGAGAGAACATTGGGTGAGACAAGAGGTCTATAGAATTGTGAATGGTATGGAAAGAGCAGGTCAAAAGTTTTCTTTTTCCATTATTGGGATAGTATAACTCTCTCTCTCTCTCTCTCTCTCTCTCTCTCTCTCTCTATCTATCTATCTATCTATCAGATTTGTATACTGCCCCAAACGTCTGTCTCTGGGGGGTTTACAACAACATAAAACATGTTAAAACACAAAAGTAAAATCCTTAAAACAATTTACAATCACAGTTAAAATTATATAGCTTGGGTGAAAAGATAAGTCTTTAGGGACTTTTTAAAAGTTGCCACAGATGGGGAGGCTCTCAACAGGGAGTGCATTCTAGAATCTTGAGGCAGCAACAGAGAAGGCTTGTCCCTGCGTGGCCACCAGGGCAGCTGCAGATGGACTTCTCCAGATGATCTCAATGGGCGGTGGGGCTCATGGTGAAGAAGACATTCTCTTAAATACCCAGGGCCTAAGCTGTTTAGGGCTTTATAGGTTATAACCAGCACCTTGTATTTTGCCCAGAAACTTAGTGGTAGCCAGTGTAGCTCTTTTAGTATAGGAGTAATATGTTTGTTTGATTTCTATACCGCCCTTCCAAAACTGGCTCAGGGCGGTTTACACAGAGAAATAATAAATAAATAAGATGGATCCCTGTCCCCAAAGGGCTCACAATCTAAAAAGAAAAATAAGATAGACGCCAGCAACGGTCACCGGAGGTACTGTGCTGGGGGTGGATAGGGCCAGTTACTCTCCCCCTGCTAAATAAAGAGAATCACCACATTAAAAGGTGCCTTTTTGCCAAGTTAGCAGGGGTCTCTCCAAGATGACCCAGAGACCAACCTGGCTTCCACATTCTGTACCAACTGCAGTTTCTAGACTATGTACAAAAGCAGCCCCACATAGAGCGCATTGCAGTAGCCAAGTACTCAGTTCTGTTCTGAATGACCTCAGAACAGTGGTACACATGCTGGTAATGTTACCAGCATATGTACCACTGTTCTGAGGTTGTTCACCTCAAAAAATGGATGAAGCTGGCTTATCAGTCAAAGCTGACAGAAAGCACCTCTGGCTTCAACCTGGGATACCAGGGAGAGATGTGGATCCAGAAGCACTCCCAGACTGTGCACCTGTTCCTTCTGGGGAAGTGTGACTTGTGGTCCCAATTAAAGTATTTGAACAGCAGGACTGGAACAGTCAAGGGGCAATTTGCATAATTTACTTATGGGAATCACTGCCATTGCCTTAGATATCTTTCAGATGTTTTACTGATATATTAGGAGGGGCTATAATTTCTATTGCTCCTTTCTGTGGTTTGTTTTCAAACACATTAAAGTCTTACCATATGTTGTTCTTTTCATCCTTCCTCGTTAAAATACTGGGTAGTAGGGTACAAGTGCTGGGTAGAACAGCACTGTCCTCCGCAGTTCCTGTCTCACAGACGATCACTCCCTCGTTCTCCTACCCAACTGTTTGCTCACAGGCTACTGAAAACCAGGAGTGTGCACAGCTCCCGAAGCTGGGTAGGGCACTTATTTATATTTATTGTTCAATGTATATACCGCTTTTCATTAAAATAATCTCAAAGCAATTTACAATATAATTAAAACAATTCATAATTAAAATACAAAGGAACAGATGATCTCAAAAATTAAAATACATAACACAAAAGTACAGATAATATAAACATAATATCTGTATAAAACCTAATAACCCATAAAGTAATAATAATACATAACACAAAGCAGCAGCAGTAACAAAAATCCAATACTCTCATTCAAAAGCCTGGGTGAAGAGCCACGTCTTTACTTTTCCCTTAAAAACTGACAAAGAGACTGAAGAGCAGATTTCAGCCGGGAGAGCATTACAAAGCCAGGGGCAATGACTGAGAAGTCCCTGTCCCATGTGCTCAACAACCAGGCCTCTCTCACCATCGGAACATGGAGCAGAACCCCCTCTGATGATCTGGTCAAATGGGCAGAAACCCTTGGGAGCAGATGGTCCTTCAAATATCCAGGGCCCAAACCACTCCTACCGATACTTGTCCTACCATCTTACCGATTGTGTGAGCTGCTTTAGAGTGTTATGATAGGCATTCGGAATGTACACGGAACTGGTTCTGGCCAACGCGCGTGCACACTGGGAGTAAGCTGGTGGGCGAGTATCTTTTCCTACATTAGCTGAAGGGAGTGTGGTTACATTTAAAGCACACACACACACACACACACAGAGCATAAAGTGTGAGAAAATATACTATGCATTAATTGAAGAGGGGGAAGATTCCAGAGTGATAACTTTTTTAAAAAATGCATGTGTAATTTTGCTCTTGGTGTTCAGAACTGTAAATTTAGCTTTACTCTGTTGATAATCTTGAGAGTAATATTATCAAAAATATGTATCAGATGATATGCAGAGCACATCTCTAAACAAGCCCCCTAATGACATATCAAAAGAAAATTGGGATTTTCTTCCTGGAGAACAGTGAGCACTGGGCAATTTTACCAACTTACAATCAAGCTGTGTTCCAAATGTTCATTTGTAATTTGGATGTTCATAACTCACAATGCATATAGTTCCCAAGAGTGATGACTTATTCGTATGTGTGGGCTGGCATTTGTAAGTTAGGGACTTCTGTAGTGCAATATGTTATGGAGCTTTGTTTCTATATACGGATGTTTGTAAGTTGAGGAGTGCCTATATTTGGTAGGCATGTCCCCAGGCTCAGAAATTTGGGGCCGAGATGAGAAACATTATATTAGTACAAACTACAAACTTCCTATCGACCTGAAGATACTCCCGCCTAACTTCATCCATAGAACATTTCTCTTTTAGCTTGTTAAAGCAAAATATAAGGGCATACTAGGAAGCTGCCTTATATACCAAGTCAGACCACTGATCCATCTAACTCAGTATTGTTGGACTGGCAATGACTTTCCAAGGTCTCAGGCAGGAGTCTTCCCCAGCCCTACCTGGAGATGCTGCCAGGGACTGAGCTTGGGGCCTTCTGCATGGAAAACAGATCCTCACTCACTGAACTAAGGTCCCAACCCCACATTTCAACTTTTTTGTGCCCTGTGGGGTGGGTGCAGGGTGAGAGCAAACTATTGAGTAGTTGTTTGACAGAATCTGAGACAGGCTCATTATTGAAAAAACCAGCACACAACCAAAGACATTCTAGGAAGAACTCAGCAGCCCACATTTCGAAAGAGTGGGTGTTATTTTGTTTTCTATTAAAAGAGGAGGAAACTTTCAACAAAAGTATTGGAGGCTTTCTTTTACATTCATTCATTCATTCATTCACGTTGTCCAATATAATGAAGGACTCTGAATTTGACTGGGATGCTCAGTTGTCTTACAGAGAAATATCTCCCATCCCACAAAATTGCCCTATATTTGGTAGGATGTACTTTATAAGTACATTCTTTCTCCACTTATTTGAAGCTTTGTGTTTCAATTGCTTTTTATTGCATTCAGGTTTTTTGTGTCTCTTCCAGTTTCAAGAGCTCAAAAACATGTTTTAGCCACCTGAGAATAGTTTGCCATTTTGATAACATGGCAAGATACTAGATTATTGAGAAGATAAAACTAGGGGTCGAGAGCTATAAGAGATCCAGTAGCACGCAAACAATGGAAGCCAGACTGTGGACACAACAGAGCTGGATTGAACTGCGGAGATACAGGTTCAAATCCCCACTCAGCCACAAGCTGGTTCGACATGGAACTACCTCTCAGTCTAGCCTGATCTTCTTCACAGGGTTGTCGAGGATATAACAGGGTAGGGGAACCCCACAGTTATGTTAGGTAAAGGTAAAGTGTGCTGTCAAGTCAATTTCGACTCCTGGCGCCCACAGAGCCCTGTGGTTTTCTTTGGTAGAATACAGGAGGGGTTTACCATTGCCTCCTCCTGTGCAGTATGAGATTATGCCTTTCGGCATCTTCCTATATCACAGCTGCCCAATATAGTACCAGCAGGGATTTGAACCAGCAACCTTCTGCTTGTTAGTCAACCACTCCCCCGCTGCGTCACTTAAGGGAGTGCAAATCCTGGAGTCAAGAAGAAATGGGGACAGCTGAGGCGACGCACTGGCCAAGTGGACCAGAAACCACTGCCACCACCCCTTTCCCTTCCTCTGTGAGGAGGACAAAACTGGAACAGTATGGCAGATTCTTAGGTACTAGTACATGGGCGTTCCAAATACTTTTCCCAGGAATGAGGCAAAATATACACATACAAAGTAAGTAAATAAAAATCAAAACACAACAGGGTGTATCCAAAGTTAATCCTGCTTAGAGCAGAGCAGTTAAGAACAAATGTTCAAGTTCAAGGCTGCAATCCTATATTGACTACTTAAGTAAGCCCCATTGAATTCAATGGGACTTCTGAGTAGACATGCAGAGATTGCACTGTAATTTAAGTACTTTTATTTCAATGGGTCTACTCTAAACATCTAGATCAGTGAACTGGATTAAGTGATTGCTATTTCATGTTAAGTATTGGGTTCAACAAGTTACCGAAGCAAGTTTAAACACTCAGCCCATAATGCAACACCTCGAAAGGCAGTGTTGAATAGGGGTCAGAAGGTTAGATAAGAGACTCAAAATTTAGATATCTGTTCAGCCATGAAGTTCACAATGTGGTCATATAAGAATCTCTTCTCTCTGTAGAAGAGAAAAGTAGCAGGAGAGAGAGAGAAAGGCAAGAAAAAACATGCACGTAGGGGAAAGTAGTTACAGCATGAAAGGGAGGAGAGAAAGTGCCAAAAGAAAGCAAAATGAATCCAAAGGGGGAACAAAATGAAAGAGGTGAATTACAGACAAGAAAGGGAAATAGGGTTGCCATATTCTGGCTTTCCAAATCTGGGTACCTAATTTGTATATTATGTACATTGGCTGGAAAATAATTTCTAAGCAGAATAGTGACTGCACGTTTTGCTCCATAACTCAATTTCTACAAGGGCTAGAGTTTAGCTTTTTTCTTTCTTTTCTTCTTTTTTTTTTTTAATGAAAACTGAAGTCTGGGAGAATCTGGGTGGGCTAAGCAAGCTGGGTGAGATGCTTAAAATCTGGGTGAAACCTGGAATTTTGGGGGACATAGCAACTCTAAAGGGAAAGAAAATGAGGATGGAAGAAAATCAACTGTGGGTGGGAGAGGAAGTGGTGGTGGTGGGAACTAGAGCACAAGAAAGGGTGAGCCAAACAGAAAAGAGCAAATGCAATAAAATGCAAAAAAGAAAAATACAAAGAAGAGAGAGAAAATGGAAGTGAAGCTGGAGTGGGTGGATTTGAAAACAGGAAGCAGTATGAGTCTGCAGAGAGCCAAGACCGTGACATGCAGTACTTCTATTAAACGGATGCTGGCTTCATCCCCAGTCTGTTCAGTGCTGAGCCCTGAAGCGAAAGAAGTGGAAATAAAAGCTGGGGAGGCAGTAAAGGCCCGACTGAAAAGGACTCAGCTACAAAATGGAAGCAGGAGGCTAGAGCATTCTGATGGTGGTGGCAATGGCATAGCAAGGTTGGAGTGGGCCCAGGTGCAAGATTTGAAGATCCATCCTCCCCCCTCACCCCGCCTTCCTCTCCCCCTTACATATGATATCTTAAATAACATGTACAAGGTATAAACCAACAGAGCTGGATATAAATAGGTATAAATAAAGAAGGCTAGGAAGGGAACTCGAAAAGAAGATGGTCAACTGTGGTAAAGTACCAAAATAATATTACTAAAAATATTGCTAAAAATTCTGAACACATGAGTTTTATAAGATATTTCTTGCTTTGTTTCTATTAAATCAAGACCAGATCTACACTGGGAGTCTCCCAGTCTAGATCTAGTACAGAGAATACACATGGGCAGTTATCTGATGACATAGATATTCTGAAGACAGACACATTTTTCATGCAGGGCCAAGTTCTCTGAGTTTGTAATTAATGATAATCAAGATGGAGCTTAGGGGTCAGACTTTGAATGAGGAGACCAGCAGAGCTGTTGGCTTCTTTACATGACTGTCAAGTCCTTTTCTCCTGATTGTAAAGTCCATTTTAACTCATATAGATTTCAACACCTCAGCTCTGCTCCTCTGTGCTCAGTCCTGAAGCTGCCTGGAGGATCTGGGGTCAGTCAATCATGCCTAAGCTGCACCACAAGGGTGTTGTGTGCAGATAAAAAGGTTACCACCACTATATGCCACCCTGAACTCCTGGGAAGCAAGGAGTTTGTTCTTATCAACAGGTAAGATCAATGACAAGCATCAGTCACCCACCCAAATGAAGGGATCATAATACAACTTGGTTGCAACCCCCACCTACCTCCAATCCACAGAAAAATCCAGATTACAGTGCCACAATATCTCAAAACTACCCCACCATCAGTGTTCCCTCTAAGACGTGTGTGCGCATGCCCAAGTTTTTTTATGTCCACTTGGTCAATTTTAGATCTCGCTCAGTCTGAATCAGGAAGGCCCTACTCTGAATGCACGTGTGCACACATTGCCTTGATACATTGGCAATGAATCAATCATTGCCTTGATTGCCTTGAGTTGTCCAGAACAAAACTAATTCTGCACATGAAAAACATTAGAACACTGCCCACCATTGCCATCTGCAATAATAGGGCATGATTTCACTCAACTAACTCAGCCCAGCAACCCATATTGTAGGGCACAGTCTTCTCCACATCATTAGCCCCCTTCCACATTAGCAACAGGAAGACAATAATAATTACAGTGCTGCCATCCAGCCTTTACTAGAGTGCACCATAAAACCTCCTCTCTGTTGAGTGAGGATAAGGATGATGAAGGATGCTAGAAGAGGGCCCCCCCCCATCCTCCAAGCTAATGTTGTAAACACGAACAGTCATGGGTCAACTCACAGGAAACTTCCTCTAGTAACGCAGATGCTTCATAAGGCAGTATGGGACTTGGAGAACAACGTGGGACATCTTTGCTGGTGCCAGACACTCCATCCTCCCCATCTTGATTCTTAAAGCTTTTTAAAAATCCTATTTATACTTGAAGCTTTATACTAAACATTTTTATTCAGAACTAGTACTTTCTAAATGTAAAGAAGACTAAACTAATGACAACGGGTACAGCAACCAGCCTCAGAATTGATAATAAAGACATTGAAGTGGTAGATAGCTTCTGCCTTTTAGGCTCGGCCATCAACAGTAAAGGATCCAGCAGTCAAGAAAAATGCCGCAGACTAGCACTTGGTAGGATTGCAATGAAGGCCTTGGAAAGGATATTTAGATGCCGTGACATATCTATACCTACAAGATTAGAATCACTCGGACAATGGTTTTTCCGGTGACACTCT
Source organism: Hemicordylus capensis (assembly GCF_027244095.1). Lineage (NCBI taxonomy): Eukaryota > Metazoa > Chordata > Lepidosauria > Squamata > Cordylidae > Hemicordylus > Hemicordylus capensis. Next base: position 170,512,688 of record NC_069658.1, read on the forward strand.
ATAGATGTGAAAGCTGGATATTGAAGAAGCAAGATAGAAACAGTATTGACACTTTTGAACTTTGGTGCTGGAGAATACTTTTGAGGATACCATGGACAGCCAGGAAAACAAACAAATGGATCATAGAAGAAATCAATCCAGAATTTTCCCTTGAGGCACAAATGACCAGGCTCAAACTATCATACTTTGGACACATTATGCAAAGACCCAGCTCCCTTGAGAAGTCCATAATGCTAGGGAAAGTTAAAGGAAAGAGAAGATGAGGTTGACCAGCAGCAAGGTGGATAGACTCGATTACAACAGCAATGAATGCACCACTGAGAGACCTTAACGGCCAAGCTGAAGACTGATCATCCTGGAGAGAATCTATCTATGTGGTCGTTAACAGTCGACACCAACTTGACGGCACTTAATCAACCAATCAATCAATCAATCAACCAATCAATCAATACTACTGATTTAACAGGACTTCTTTCCTAGAAAGGCCATTCAGAATCATTATTGAACCGAACTTTTCAGGACTGATATACAGCTAGCTACTTAATGAGAAATTTCCATTTGCCATGAACCTTGGCAATAGACTGGACTCAAAGTAAGTTAATGAAACTCTGCCTTGCTCTTACATTGCTTAACATTGCAATCTACATTTTGTCTGAAGATGACCACTTTCTGTTCATAACATACAATTCACAAACTCACACACAGCAGCACATATAATATGGGTAGTGGCTGATGGTACTTATCAAACAGGCTCATTGCATTTCAACATACATACATGCAGATTTTTGCTGAGCAAGCAATCAGCATGTACAAGTTTGTTTCATGCTGCTACAGAAGAGTACCATCTACCCAGAAACACAATACATAAGCAACCCTTATTTCACACTGTAAAAACAAAGGTATAGTTTCATAAGCTATGCCCATCCCTACAGAAATACACAAACACATATTTTGCAGATAAATATGTTAGCAGATACTTTGCTTTTAGCAGACCTTCTCTTGGAGACATCTTTGCTGGCTAACATTGTCACTTTATATTTGTTTTTGAACAGGTACGATTTTCAAGAGTCTTCTTACTCTTTAAAACATAACAGAAGTGGTCTTCAAAAAGCATGTCTAGAAAATCTCTCATCATGGAATACAAACTCCTTCTGAGTACAGTAATGTTAAAAGTGGACAGTTCTTAAGAAGCCTGCTCACTTTCCTTTTTCCTTTGAAAAAATTCCTGAATTATTCCAGTAATTCAATAATAATAATAAATAATAATAAACTTGTCTGTTAGCCACCCCATAACAAACTGTTTTCAAATCATGCCTTAGAAAGAAATACAAGATTTTTTTCCCTTCCAAAATGTGATGGTGCAAATATGATGGGGTACCTTTTGGATACTGTTTGTTTACCAATAATAAGCAATACAACTCTCCCCACCACCACATTCTTTCTAGGTTGTGACTCAGTCTACCAAAGATGTGGTTGTTCCGGAAACATTTGGATTGGAACATTTACTGGAATGTTTCCCTCATTTGCATAGCACTTGTGTTAATTTTTTTCCTTTTAAAAATACTATACAAATTTTCCTAATGGCCTCAATAGATTATGTTTTGATTTGGCATATTGTTTTACTTATTTATAGAGTTTAAAAAAATAACGCCACCTCCACCATATTACTTTCCCACAATGTATCTCATAAGTTTTTTAAGTAGCCAACTAGTTGAACTTAAATATTTTATGGGGGTGAGGAGGATCAAGCAAGACCCTCCGTGTGTTTTAATTGTTATCAGAACTTTATGCGGAAAGAAGTGTTTTTATTGGAATAAATCAATAAAACATATCACCCTCATACAATTCCTAGTTATTAATAACCTGAAAAAATATTAGTTGCAATTTTGAACTTGCTGAACTTGCTCAAATATTGCATTGGCATTCATTTATTATTACTAATGAATTTGATCAAACAATGCCGGATGTCCAGACTAGCATTGCATACGTGCAGCAGTGAGCATTCCAGACTACCATTGCACTGTTGCTTGAGCAGGGGATGGGGTGATTTTTGCCCATCTTCCATTCCCTTTGAAGCTCAGTGGCTGTGCATCACCAAAATATGTTCCTGAGGATCATCTGGATGTCAGCCAATTACAGTTTAGAAGTGGAAATATTTCCACCAGAAAAATAAAGTGTGTGTGTGTGTGTAGGGGAATTCCATGGAAAGTTTTCCAGCCCACATCTCTGCAGTCTACAAACGTATACACACATGCATAAGGAAGCTAATATCACTAAGAGACTTCTCTCTGGAGGTAACCAGAGAAGTCTACAAACACAAACACACTTCCATTGTTTTCATTCCAGTTTCACACTCCACTTTCATTCAGTACTTTAATTCCATTACAATACTAGAGACTGTTTTCTAATAAAATTGTTCTTTTTTCCTCATATTTGAATGACGAATTTAATATTCAAAAGCCACAATCATTTATTAGGACCAAACAAAATGACAGTCTTGAGCAGCTAGCTTTCCAGTTCTTCACAACTCATAAGAATTTTAAATGCTTTATTTTCACTGTTAAAACATTTTGAAACTCTATTATATTTATCACTGTAAATATTTTTCTTTCATAAAATAAGTTTATTTTGACTTGCAAAAGAGCAAATTTCAGTTTCTTATTTAGAGGCAAATTATCAATGCAGATCAAAGGGACTTCTGGGGTACCATATCTGATCCAAAATTAAAACGCTGGGCTGGACTGAGTCTTGACTTCGAGCATCCTCGCTCAGCTTCGGAAGCTTGTGCTTTTCCCTCCCCTGCCAGTGGGTGAGTCTGAAGAATTCTACTTCCTATTGTGGTTAGAGATAAGTCAGAATCAGTTGTGATGTCCAGATTGATGGATCCTGGTTTATTCTAACCAAAGTGTTTGAAATAAAGCACAATCTGAACCCAAGATCTAGATATCATGACTGATCCTAGTTTGTTTCTAACCACAATTATTTGGAAGCAGAATTCGTTCAACTTGTTCTCATGCAGAGGAGAGGGAAACAATTGCTCCTGAGACAGAGAGGAATACAAAACCAAGGTTTAACCAGATGTCATGCTCCACATGAGCAAGGGTTACCAACAGTCCCTTATGAGCAGGGATGTTCCTTATTTCAGCCCAAAATTTTCTGTCCTTTACAGGATGCCATTTGTTCCTTATTTTCAGCTAATGGGAAGAACCTATGGCTCTAAACTAGCATCCCCGCGTCTGATGTCAGACACGGGGGGCGTCTCGGGGCCACGAGATGCGGCCCCTGATTGGTCAGTGGCCCGGGTTCTTTGAACCCGTTGGCCCAATGGTGGCTCCGCCCCTGTTCTGACATCAGACACAGGGGGCATGGCTGGGCGCTTGGCACAGCCCATGAACACAGTGCCCCAGGTTCTTTGAACTCATACGTACAATGCTGTCTGTGCCCCTGTGCCCCTTATTCCGGCAGTGGAATGTTGGCAGCCCTACACATGACATCTGAGTCTGCCCACTGTGTACACAGTACACACCTGGGCAAGGGACCATGATGTGTTGTGGGCAAGTTGAAAATGAGCCTGCACTGTGATGCAGTTGCTAAAAAAAAGCCAAGGGAATCTTAACCTGCATTAACAGAAGTATAATGTCCAGATCACAAGTAATAACTAGCTGGGCTGGGCACAGAGTATCTGCACCTTTGGCCGCCCACTCCCACCCCCGCCGGGCTGCCCGGCTTTCTGGCCAGCTGGCTGGCCCACTTCTCCCCTTGCCCGCTTCTCCCCACCCCGTACCTTCTGGTTGGCGTGCCAGCTGGCCCGTTTCTTCCCCCCCTTCTCCACCCCCCCAGCGCTTTCTGGTTGGCGGGCCAGCTACCCCGCTTCCTCCCCCCTTCTCCACCCCCCCAGCGCTTTCTGGTTGGTGGGCCAGCTGGCCCGCTTCCTCCCCCCCTTCTCCACCCCCCCCCAGTGCTTTCTGGTTAGCGGGCCAGCTGCCCCGCTTCCTCCCCCCTTCTCCACCCCCCCAGCGCTTTCTGGTTGGTGGGCCAGTTGGCCCGCTTCCTCCCCCCTTCTCCACCCCCCCGAGCTTTCTGGTTGGCGGGCCAGCTGGCCCGCTTCCTGCCCCCTTTCTCCACCCCCCCCCAGAGCTTTCTGGTTGGCGGGCCAGCTGCCCCGTTTCCTCCCCCCCTTCTCCACCCCCCCAGCGCTTTCTGGTTGGCGGGCCAGCTGGCCCGCTTCCTCCCCCCCTTCTCCACCCCCCCAGCGTTTTCTGGCTGGCGGGCCAGCTGCCCCGCTTCCTCCCCCCTTCTCCACCCCCCCAGTGCTTTCTGGTTGGCGGGCCAGCTGCCCTGCTTCCTCCCCCCTTCTCCACCCCCCCAGCGCTTTCTGGTTGGCGGGCCAGCTGGCCCGCTTCCTCCCCCCTTCTCCACCCCCCCCAGCGCTTTCTGGTTGGCGGGCCAGCTGCCCTGCTTCCTCCCCCCTTCTCCAACCCCCCAGTGCTTTCTGGTTGGCGGGCCAGCTGGCCCGCTTCCTCCCCCCTTCTCCACCCCCCCCCAGCGCTTTCTGGTTGGCGGGCCAGCTGCCCTGCTTCCTCCCCCCTTCTCCACCCCCCCAGCACTTTCGGGCTGGTTGGCCAGCTGGAAAGCCAGCCCACCACCTTCTCCCACCTGCCCGCCAACTCCCAGCAGTGGCCACTTCCTCCTGCTCCCTCTAGCCGGGCTGGGCCACTGCCTCTTGCTCCTGGTAGCCAGGCTGGCCCACTGCCATGGCCAGCATCCCTATTTTCTCCCCCGTCCCCGTCACTATCCTATCTGGCAGCTGCTCGCAAACTCTCACCAGAGTCGCTCGCATGGGATTAACGACGGGTACACGTTTAAGAGAATGATATATAAAGAAGATTGCTTTCTGTCACATAGAACGTGGAGTGAACTTGTTCTCTATTGCTCTTGAGGGCAGGACTAGAACCAAAGTATTAACATTACAAGGAAGCGGATTTAAGCTAGACATTAGGTAGAATTTCTTAATTCCAAGTGGCGTTTGACAGCACAACAGCCTGCCTTCCTTGTGCAGTGGTAGGCTCTCCTTCACTGGCAGTGAAGTGACAGGCCAAGCCGTCCTTTCCCACCACCCTGGCCTGCTGCCACGTTCCACTTCTATTGATGCTGCTCATGAACTTTCTTCTTTTGCCTTTGGAGGCACTGGTTACACGGTGGGGGTGGGGGGAGGGATTGGGGGGGGGGGGTGGAGAGACAGATAAAACCCCTGAAGAGCCTGGATTCAGTTCAGGAGTCAGTGGTTACACAGCAGTCACAAGTATGGAAACAACTTTTCAAAAAGCAAGCCAGGTTACAGCAGAGTTAGACAACTTCATCTTATTTCAGGGTCAGAAAGAGTAAAACTCAAATTAAAAGGAGGCAAATATTCTTTTGGTCCAGTTCTCAGACTTCCAGTATGTACCCACAAAACTCTGTATTTATACCAGAGAGAGAGAGAGAGAGAGAGAGAGAGAGAGAGAGAGAGAGAGAACACGAGAACAGCATAAGAGAGCAATACCAGACTGCTTACCCTCAAACCAAATATAATCAGTTCTCTTTCGATCTTCTGTGGCCCTTTCCCTCACATTTTTACTTACCGTAGCCATTAAAACAGGGAACAGCCCCAGGGGGACCATAGTTTAAGCAACTGATCCCTTACATCTGCAGGCAGGGCCCTTCACTGCGTCACTTCTCACACAGCCCTCCAAAAAAAGAAAGAACAAACTTGCAAGTTGGGCAATCCAAGTTCCTTCTAGAGCAGGAAGTCAAAAACAATCTGAGGGAAAGGGTGGGGAGAACATGAATTCCGCCCACATGCACGCTTAGCCATTCCCATCTCCAAAGGATCCGACCTTGTTGTCACATGAGCAGAACAGTTAACCCATTCACTCTCATTAATCCTAACCCTGCACAGAGTCATAAGGAAATGCCTGATAGCAGGTTTCTTGTGGTTTTTCTTCATCTATCCATTTTTTCCTTTCCCCAAGGTCTTGGTATATCCAGAATATCTAACCCGAAGGAAGTATAGCATTCTTCTATATTCTATTTTTGTAGCTATCCCCTTCATACATTAGCTCTACTGTGCCCATTGTTCATGTGCCAGAAGGCTAACTGTCCATCTACACAAGCCTATGCATTTCTTCCCACAATTGAGTCTAAATGAGTTCACTTGGTCCCAGGTAAGCTTTGGATCGTTGGAGAGAAAACAACAGAGGAGACACATGTCTGACAAGATAGGCTGGCCTACAAAAGCTTATGCCACAATGCAATTCAAAGTGCCACCGTATATAGCTTCTTTTTTAAAGCCCGAAACCAGTATAATCCATACTTTGCCTCCAGATTCTGAGAAGAATTGCAATGTATTGTGATTAACACCATGCTTAGCTTTACAGTAATTTTCTTATATCTCCCGTTGCCCAGCTCCATCTAAAATTAGCTGTCGCATCACAACAAAACCTTATCAACTTTATTTGAAGCAAACATGCAGCTGATCACTGCAAAGTATATATAGTCAGAAAATTATGTTCCCAAATAAAATAGGCACTTAAAGAAAATACATTCCATGCATATAAAGAAAAAACATGACTTATTGTCACTCTTATATGCAAAGGCATAGCTACAATTAAACTGGCAGGGTGGGGATGGGGGGATGTCCCTTGGCCCCTGAGGGAGGTTGGGCTGCTGACTGGGTGACAGCTTGCTCCTTGCTATCCCGGTTGCACCTCTCTGAAAAAAAGTGAAGGGCAAGGTCCCATCTTCACTTTTTGTCCCAGGGCCCACTCCAGCCTTGCTACTCCCCTGCTTATATGCACACCCACGATCAGTGTTTAATTAATGCAAGGGCTAAGACCCAGAATCTGCTCTGAATGCGAGGACTCAGCCCTAGAAGGAGCAGGAAGAAGTATTTTCCCCTCGCAAGTAAGACGGCAATCCTATGCCTACTTATCTGGGAGCAATTCTCACGTGAGTAAACATGAACATAAAGAGAGCTTTGCCGGATCAGAGCAAAAGTTACTCTCATCATACATACAGCATTCTCTTTCCAACAGTGGCCAACCAGATATTTCCATTCCCCAAAAGCCAACAAGCAGGGCATGAAGGCATGTCCTCCCCATAATTTGCCCCCCCCCCAGTGATGATTAGTATTCAGAAGTCATTCACCATATGAATTATACTAGAACTATCTTCTATTAATCTGTCTAATCCCCTTTTGCAGGGTCAACTTGTAAACCAGTTCTTCACCTGTGGGTTTATATAGAGATATGGTGTGAGAGTTTGCTTTTAATCCAGACAGTTTGGGACCTCAGTACTTCTCCTTTTAAAATTAAACAGCTTGTGCTGAATGCCAAAATGAAGTTCTTCGGAGCATTTTAATGTATATTTAAAGTGACTGCACAGCCACTTTCCTTGCCCCATATGACTCCCAGGTATGATTTCTGTCTTTATTTCTATAGCATCATTAATGTGCAGGGTCGGACTGGGGTCACTGATTGGGCAGTGGAATCTATGTGGGGAGGGCAGAATGGTTTTGAGCAGAATGGGTGCTTTAGGGTGAGAGTATTCACTGCTGCTGAGTGTGGTGGGGCGCAGGGGCGCCCTGCGGGTGGGGCGCACCAGGAATCTGCCTTGTTGCCCTGTGGGCCAGTCCGAGCCTGTTAATGTGCATGGTGCTTTACAGAGAAACAAACACTTCACTCAGCCTAGCAAGGGCAGAGGCAGCCCTCAGTAGGTCTCCTCTTTGGGCCCCTGACCCATCTCTTACAATAGCTGTAGACAACACTGGCATTCACACGCCATCCAGGCAACTGACCAACTTCTGGATCTCACAAGTACTCACAGAAAAGCCCTGCTGCAATGGCATGAAACCATCCGTCTCCCTCTACAAAGCGCTCGCTTTTGCCTGTCTCCACAAAGCCAGCCCCACCGATTCTCCCTGGTGTTCTGCTCCTGCTGTTGTCAGCAGGTAAACTGGGGTTCTCCCAACACAGCAGCTGCTGCCACTGAAGAGATACTATGCTAGGTGGAAAAGGGAAAAGGAAGTGTACTTTAAGACATCTCACACACCTTTATTTATAGATTTTCATTCTACTTTTCAACTTGAATTTCCAAAGTGGTTTACAATATCAATAAAAAAGCAATAAATACATTAAAACATCCACCAGTATATCTGATGGAGGGTGGCTGCAGATGGACACAGTTCTTGGAGGAGAGAAGCCAGAACTAGTTGGTCCCAGGAAGGCTGATGGAGGGAACCAGCTCTCTGACCTCTCTCTCTGCTGCATCCAGGTGGCAGAGCTACAGATGGATCCAGTTCTTAGAGTGGAGGGCCCAGACAATAAATAGTTGGTTTCAATCAGGCCAATGAAAGTGGGGCATCTCTTTGATCTTTCCCTCTGTTGCAGACAGTGCCAAGGAATTCATACCCTGTCTTGTGCTCCATTCATTTTAATGCAGATGCATTTGTACATTTGCTTCACCCCTCAGCTAAAAATGAGATCCCAAATTAAACAGGACACAGGTGTGCAGGGGATGGGATTACTCTAGTTGCTGTAGATCTGTGGCATTAGCTATGATTCCCTATGGAGCTGAAACTGGGCATGTTTATCAGTCTGCAGTGTCCATTTTATGAATACTGCAGACTGATAAACATGTCTTTTCAAAGCTGACTGGAGAGGTTTATTGAGCAAAAGTACATCTTAATGTAGTTGTACAGTGTCTTCACAGAGAGGCTCTAGTCTAAGCCAGCACTCTAATGGTCTTAACACTCTTTCTTCTGTTTCATCAGCCAGTCAGACAGTGCTGGGAGATGTTTTGGGAGACAGCAGGCCTGGCACCAGTTAGCAAAGATAGACAATTCACTATCAGTGTTCCCTTTTAAGAGGGATTCCCAGATGTTGTTGACTACAACTCCCATAACCCCCAGCCATAAGCCTTTGCAGCTGGGAATGCTGGGAGTTGTAGTCAACAATATCTGGGAATAACTCTTGCAGGGAACAATGTCCTCTACAGTGTTAATACATCACCTGAGGCAATTGTTTCAGTTAACCTAATGGGCAAGCTGCCACTGCAAATTATATATTCCTTTTCAATAAGAAGTCAGCAGAAATGTTTAGATATTATTATTATTTTACATTTATATCCCGCTCTTCCTCCAAGGAGCCCAGAGTGGTGTACTACATACTTGAGTTTCTCTTTCACAACAACCCTGTGAAGTAGGTTAAGCTGAGAGAGAAGTGACTGGCCCAGAGTCACCCAGCTAGTTTCATGGCTGAATAGGGATTTGAACTCGGGTCTCCCTGGTCCTAGTCCAGCACTCTAACCACTACACCACACTGGCTTGCTAGATAGCAAAAGGAATGAAAAAAGTAAGAGACAGAATGAGATGGATCCTTAGTCTAGAGCAGGGATTCTCAAACTTGGGTCCTCAGGTGTTATTGGACTTCAACTCCCATAATCCCCAGCCTCAGTGGCCTTTGCTTGAGGATTATGGGAGTTGAAGTCCAATAACACCTGAGGACCCAAGTTTGAGAATCACTGGTCTAGAGGGTCTCAAGACACCAGCAACAATAACTCACTATAGAGATATCCTATACTGAGTTTAAAAGGGGCAGTTGCTATCGTTCTATTCAGTGAGAGATCCACCAATTGTATCTCTTTGCTTTGTTAGCAGGAGTATATACCATATCTCAGAATCAAGCTATTTCCTCACATTGCCACCACATATGGAAAGAAGTGTTCCTATTCTTGCACACCTTCCAACACAATGGGTCAGGCTCTTTACATATATGATTAAGCTTCTGGAAACACAAATACCACATTGTAGAGAATTTTAGTTCATTTTTCGTGACTTGCCAAGGACAGTGACCTGAGGGGGCACAGGGGGCATGTTGGGCTTCAATAATAGCCTGTAGGATTCCCCCCCACCCCACCGCCACCTGCTCTGATAAACTTTGCTGCCCCCTCTCCCCCAAAGCCTACATTTATCCTTTTTTAAAAAAGCTGCTGGGATACTAGATTCTAACACTAGACATCACTGGAGGATTATCCTACATTGTTATCTCAGCCTCAGCTCTTATCTGCATCATTAACGACACTGCAATACTGTGATTAGTCACTCTCAGTCACAGCCCCCATCCCCAACGGGCAAAAGGAGAATAATTGTCCCATAGAGAACAACGGTATTTAGTTTTTGTATTATTAAGTTGTATTTCGTTTTGTATTAGCAGTGCAACATTTTTAAAAATCACGAATTGCAATGAAGTCTAGTCTACTGCTAAGCTGGTTGCGAATGCGATTTCTAACCCCCCAACCCCATACAAAATATTCCTCTGTCTGGTTGCAGCAAAATTAAGTTATTTTGATTTCCCGCTCGAGACCTCCCCCCCACGCCCTAAACCAAGGCTCAAGCACATGCAGACGCCCACCCAGCTCTTCTATTGACTTGCTTACAGCTGCGTCACGCAAATGTTTAATAACGTCCCCTTCACGCGCCCCCCGCCCCATTCATATTGTCACACGAAATGACCTACATTGGAAAAAGTATCTATCAATCAATCAATCAATCAATCAATCAGTGGACGTTACTTTAGGTTTCCACCCCGCCCCACTTCAGGGTGAATACATCTATCAGAGCTACACTAACTACCTAGAATTCCCATTGATTTTTAGGGTCAGATCTCACTTCCGCCCCAGGGGAGACCGAAAAACGGTTCTTCACGGCTCCTGGGGTTTCCAGCGCACATAATGAGGAGGAGAAAACTCTAGTGTTTTCTTACTTCTACGTTCACTATGGTAATACTACTTCCGCCCCGAAGACACCCGCTCCACCCCCCCCCCGCCCCCGCTAAAAAAGAAGAAAAGGTCGTCTTAAGTAACTAGGAGGTCTCTCGTCTTAGCTGATTTGTCAGCCTTTGTAGGTCTATCATGGGCAGCTTAAGGGTAGAAAGACTTTTTTTGTCTATGCCAGACGCAGAGTCAAACGCCTTTAAAAGTCAAACGCCTCTTTTCCTGGAAACAGACAGGCCTCGCTCTATCCAGCCGTGCCTGAAAGGGGGAGGGTCAAGCGACTCTTCCCCGGCCATTTCCCTCCCTGGCAGGGCGTCGTCACGTTGCGTCCCTCGCCCTGCTGCCCACCCGCCGCGGGAGAGGCGCGCGCTACGACTATGGAGATGTTCTCTGGGGCCGGGGGAGGCGGCAGCGACGCTGCCGGTCCTCGTCTCTCGGTCCTGGAGGGCCAGTGGCTGCAGACGGCGCGGGACTTCGCCTGCCGGGCGCTCCCGGGGTTCAGCGAGAGGGAGGAGGCAGACGCCGCTTGGCGGGACTTGAAGCGCGCCCTGAGCCAGTGCAACAGCCGCGACTGCGAAGAGCTGCCCCTGGGTTATAGGTGAGAGGCAGGACGGGCTGGTCAGTGCGTGCGAGGTCAGCTTCTCCTCCTCCCCCTCCCTATTGGCCTCTCCGTCCATGCATCTAGCGTCTCTTCTTGCCAGCACTTGCGAGCAGAAGGATCTTCAGCCCGCCTCTGGGGGGAAGTGAGTGACCCGTAGCGTAGCTCCTCTCTTCTGCCTCTTTCGTTTGTGGACCGCAGAAGATGGAGCATACCTAAGCTGCCCATTCCCGAACGACTTGTAGCAGCAAAAGCTGCCTGCTAATAGGAGCCCTTTCTTGATGTTGCTACTTCATTCCCAGAATCAATGTTTGTGTTCAAGCTTACTTGGAAGCACCCTTCAATTGGGGGGCGTAGGTGCAGTAGCAGCTTGCGGTTACTCGGGTGGAAGAGAGACTGAGAGATGTTCTGCATGTGCCCAGGAGCAACTTAATGCATTCCTAGACTAGATCCAGCCTGGTATTTGAAACCGTTTCTTGAGCTGAGTCCCCGTAGCACAAATCCCTCCCTACCTTTAGCTAAACCGGGATGTATCCAGTTTAGAGCCCCTAGTGGCACAGTGGTAAAACTGCTGCCCTGTAACCAGAAGGTTACAAGTTCGATCCTGACCAGGCGCTCAAGGTTGATTCAGCCTTCCATCCCTCCGAGGTCGGTAAAATGAGTACCCAGAATGTTGGGGGGCAATATGCTAAATCATTGTAAACCGCTTGGAGAGCTTCCAGCTATAGAGCAGTATATAAATGTGAGTGCTATTGCTATGTATCATCATCACCATTGTGGTCCAAGCTTAGTGATGGAGTTATCTGTCAAAGAAATAAACAAAGTAGCAAATGGCCCATAATTCTGCCACTCTCCCCCCCCCACACTTTAGTATGAGGGCAACTGAAAGAAAGGCAAGCCACCCCTTTGTTGGCATTAGTTGGCATTAGTCATGACTACATAGCCTTGATTGATTTATGTGGTAATTAGAGAAGCCTCAGAGTCTCTCTTGATGTTGCCAGCCTGCTCTAACACAATTGCACATTTCCAAAATATTGAGCAGTAATATTCAAGCCTCCTCATTCTAAGAACCGAAAAAAACCAAAGTTCTGAGACTGCCATGAACTGTATTATACTATTATTTAAGTTAAATATTATTATTTAACTTTTGTGTTTATATTGGGTTTTGAACACAATATTTTGAGTGATTCAACTAACCATTAGGTTGTGCCGTTGACTCCTGGCTTCCACAGAGCCCTGTGGTTGTCTTTGATAGAATACAGGAGGGGTTTATCATTGCCATCTCCCACAGAGTATGAAATGATGCCTTTCAGCACCTTCCTATATCGCTGTTGCCCGATATAGGAGTTACCCATATTCTGGGAAACACAGCAGCAGGGATTCGAACCAACAGTCTCCTGCTCTCTAGGCAGGTTGCTTCCCCACTAACCATTAGGCATCATTAATAGTTTGAAGCTTGTCCTTTTGTCTGAACTCTATGTGTTTAACACAATTGAGGAAATTTAATTTAATCCTCTTTTCCTCTTCTAAGGCTGGCCAACTATGTCTTTCTTCCTTATTAAATACAAATAACTATACCTAGAAATCCTGATTTTGTTTGTTTCTACTTCTTCTTCTTTTTTTACTACCACTTCCCTGAACCAGTTTTCTTTTTCTTTCCCCACCCCAGCCTTGTCTCAATCTCTGACCTTCAGTCTCAACAACATGTGCCTTGCTGCAGTCATCTAACCTGGAGCTCTGATGAATTCAGGCAGTGGGCTTGCCAGCAGGAAGGTCTTTTACCTAATCAAAGCATTTTGCAACAAACTCACTTGATACTCATTGGCTGCTTGACAGATGAAAGACCGGAGGAGAAAGACAAGTTGGTGGATGGCAGTTTGTATGTGCGAGACAACACTGGCATACTGCCTTGTGAGGTATGGCCAGAGGACTTCCTGCTATTCTCTTTTCCAAAGCCTGTTTTGAACAGGCACTAATCGCGTGGAGGAGGTAAAGATGAAGGTTGTGGGCCTTCAAAATCCTCTTCATGTTCTGTACTATGACAGTCCCTGGGGCATACCTGTGTGGCGAATATAATGGATGATGTCTGTGAAAGGACAACTGTGCAGCAGTGACTCCTACAATTGCAGCAACACACTTGCAGCTGCTGTAGTTAGAGTAATCTTAATAGTCCAACTGGTCATGATGGGAGCAGCCATGTTTTGTTCACATATCTGGCCCATTCGCTTATGAAGTATGGAGTCTAACATCAAAAGGGTTTTATGGGTGAGAGGAGCTTTACCCTGTCCCCCTCCCACCTTACCTCTTCACACTTACTCATTATTTATTTATTTATTTATTCAATTTCTATATCGCCCTTCCAAAAATGGCTCAGGGCAGTTTACACAGAGAGATAATAAATAAATGAATGAATAAGATGGCTCCCTGTCCCCAAAGGGCTCACATTCTAAAAAAAACACACAAGATAGACACCAGCAACAGTCACTGGAGGTACTGTGCTGGGGGTGGATAGGGCCAGTTACTCTCCCCCTGCTAAATAAAGAGAATCACCATGGTAAAAGGTGCCTTTTTGCCCAGTTAGCAGGGGATATTCCAGATGCTCTTCTCCCCAGCACTGCTTGCTTCCACAAAGCCATCCAATACTTATGCTCATTGACTATGTAAAAAGAATTCATCATGACTAATAATCTTGTTTTGACTTTAAATTCAGGAATATTATTATTGTTATTATTATTAATTCGATTTCGATACCGCCCTTCCAAAAATGGCGCAGGGTGGTTTACAAAGAGAAATAACAAACAAATAAGATGGAACAATGTCCCCAAAGGGCTCACATTCTAAAAAGAAACATAAGACACACACCAGCAACAGTCACTGGAAGTACTGTGCTGGGGGTGGATAGGGCCAGTTACTCTCTCCCTGCTTAATAAAGAGAATCACAAGGTGCCTCTTTGCCTAGTTAGCAGGGGGAATATCTGGGCTATGCTATCATCGTATGATAGCTGTCATCGTATATTAAAAGCTAGCTACAATATGCTATCATCGTATATTAAAAGCTAGCTTGATACCCTTCCAATAACTTTTGGTACCTTTGCAACAATCTGTCACTGCAAAGAAAGTTTTTCTGATATTTTAGGAATATGCTGATGGATATGTGAAAGTAGGGCATATGCTGATCTTATCTACATCCTAGTCTGGAATCATAGCAGTAAATATATTTCAGATTTTGGTATGGTCTGTATACAGTCTTCTAATTTGAATGAAATGGTTGCTTAAAACTAAAAATTCTATAAGTTTTGGTGAACAGTGATATACTATATGTTTAGATTTGGGTTGGGAAACTTCTAGATCTTGAGTAAACTGTCTCCAACAAATGATACTATTTTTTGATGTAATGTAGCTCTCTTGCAGTGGTGAGGGATGGGCAAAGCGTAAGAGAAGGGGGAATGAATCAGATTGCAGTCCTCGGGCAAATCTTGAAGAACTGATTTCAAAGAAAGAGGTGTAGAATAGGTACACCTTAAGGAGAGTCTTCTCTATCTCTTTCTCTTTTGGTTTAGCTCCTGCATTTTAAGCTTGAGTGGCTAGGATGTCTTTTGCTGTTCCCCAGTTGGGCATATATTCCTCAGAGAGGCAAATACACAGCTGGATATGTGGAAATCCTAGCAGATCCAGTCCAAGTGATGTTTGGTCCAGAGAAGATTATTGATATCATCCCTGTCTTCTACCCAGAATCAGCTGCACAGCTGCTCAACACCAGGTAAGGGTTCAGTGCTCTCAACTAAATATTTATAGCTGCCACATTTATGACCCAGAAATCTGTTTCCCACTGAAGAACCAAAAGTTGCCAAGGAAAACATTATTTATTTATTTATTTATTTATTTATTTATTTACACAGTCAGACAGGTGTTATTGACTGATTTGTTTTATCCAGACGTCGAGTCCTTCCCAAGGACCTGGGATGGCTGAATTTTATTGTCAATGTTGTTGCTGCTGTTATAGATATCGTCGCAGAATATAGGCTGTTCCCCGTAAAGTTGCTTTTTGTAATTGGCTGATGGTGATTTCTGTGGCCCCGATGGTGTTGAGGTGCTCTTCAAGGTCTTTTGGAACTGCACCCAGGGCGCCAATGACCACTGGGATTATTTTGGTCTTTTTCTGCCACAGCCTTTCAATTTCAATTTGTAGATCTTTGTATTTTGTGATTTTCCCTCAGAGGAGGGTTGTATCCGCAAGGAAGCTGGTTGTCTCGACCTCCTGCTCCTAGACAGGGCCAATCAAGAGCTTTGGCTCGCAGCAGGAGTGAGGGGCAATCCCCTGAAGCTCCAGTTCTTCGCCCTGTCTCGCTCCAGCAGGGCTGTTTTCTACTTCCTCCTCTGTTTTTATTCTCCTCGCTTTCTTCCTACTGCCTAAATTCTCCTTTCTGCCTCGGCAACAGTGAAGGGAATTGTAGGGAAAGGGAAAGGAAATTTGTTAGCTCCCCTGCTGCTGCTCTGCCCTATAATGGCAATGGAGTCATAGCGCGGCGAGAGAGAGGCGTCTCCCTCTCTCTCGGAGGATTCCGTGGCAAACTCCCTGCGCCAAGCCGAGTGGGTCGCGGCTTCCATTCCCGCACCCAGTTCTCGGAGCCACAAGGCTGCCAAGGCCAAGAAGGAAAAGAAACACGAACAGAATTCTCTCCAGGTAGGCGATCAGGGCAAGACCCAGTCGCCCGCCTGCGGGGTTCTCCAGGAAGGTAGAGGCGATTCTCCTCCAGAGGCTGTTGCCCCCATTCTGCAGCGTGAGAGGGAGGTTGTGGGGCTGTCGGTAGGTGAACCGACAAAGGGCTGTGAGGCAGAGTCAGGAACCGGGGCTTCCTTCTCAGCACCCCCCGCCAAACGCTTGTGCGCGGCTGCTGCTACCGCCCCTGAGGTGCGCGAAGTTGGTGAGGAGGAGGAGGGGGACATTCCCCCACGTTTTGCGGCTCTGCTGAGGCGCGTGGTGGCCGAGGAGGTCAGTAAACTGCCGTGGCCACCCACGTCCATTGCCGCCCCACTGCCGGTCCCAGCTCAGCCGATTGCAGCGCCACCATTGCTTCCCGCCCTACCGCTCCCCGCACCACTGTTTCCCGCCCAAATTTCAGCAGCGGCCATTTTGGCAGCTCCAGGTGCGCCCAGCCTGGCAGAGCACATCCCGGATGGGGGGCCCCCTGCCCTGTCTCCTTGCCGGCTGATCCCCCCTCTCTCCGTTGCCCCTCCCAGGAATTCCCCTTGCCGGGAGTTCCCTGGACCATCAGATGCTTCCGATTCGGACAGAGAAGAAGGGGAGCTCTCTGGGGATGAGGAGGAGCCTTCCTCCTCTCAATATTCTAATTATTGCCTGTTTTCTCAGGCAGACTATCCGGTTCTCCTGCATAAAGTCAGGAAAACCCTTCGTTTGGGAGGGGTGGTTCCACCTGCTTCTGAGGGAACAGAAGGGGATCCCACAGTCCTCCCTTCTTTGCAATCCCAGGAGCTCAGTGTTCCCTGTCCTCAGCTTTTCTTGGATGTGTTTCAGGCTGAGTGGGACAAACCTACTGAAGGCAAAGGTCCTTCACCAGTAGTGAGGCGCATGTACAATTCTAGCAGTGTGCTTATGAGTAAACTTAAGGTGCCATTGGTGGATGCAGAGGTGGCCACTCTGGTCACGGGGGCTGTGCTCCCTAAGGAAGGGGAGGATGCCTTAAAGAATGTGGAAGATAAAAGGTGCAATACAGCTCTGCGCAGGTCTCACAAGGACACTGCGCTGTCTATTAGAGCTTCAGCGGCTAACTCCATCTTTGCTAGGGCTGCAGTTCTGTGGGTGAAGGAGCTCACCCCTATGGTTCTGCCTGAGCTTACTAACCTCAGGCAAGGCCTCAATAAATTAGGGAAGGCGGTCAAATTCATGGCTGATTCCTCTTTGGATGCTGCCCAAATGTCTGCCAGGGCCCTGGTGTCCTACATCACTGTTAGGCGTCATCTCTGGTTAAAGAATTGGAAAGTTGACCAGAAGTCAAGATCTAATCTTGCCAATTCAGCATTTAAGGGTGGCAAGCTATTTGGCGATGCGCTGGAGCCTGTCTTGA
The DNA here is from genome assembly GCF_027244095.1 of Hemicordylus capensis. Taxonomy (NCBI): domain Eukaryota; kingdom Metazoa; phylum Chordata; class Lepidosauria; order Squamata; family Cordylidae; genus Hemicordylus; species Hemicordylus capensis. The sequence goes on from NC_069658.1 coordinate 170,530,181, forward strand.
TTTAGACAAAGGACAATAAGAAGGCAATGCCTTCTGCTGCTGCATCTCAGCGACAGGACTGATGTGGTTTCTCACCAGCTACGTCTGGCTTCAGGGGGTATAGGCCCTCCTTTCGCTCTCGGCAGTATAGGTCGGATAGACCAAATTGGCCTAGGAACCAACCTTCCTTTCGGGACACTTCGTTTTGAAAGCCCCAGCAGCCCAACCAGCCTTCTAAGCCAGGTTTCAAGCGAAACCAGGCCCAATGACTGCCCTCAGGCTTGCCCCTTTCAGGTTCAAGCTCTCCCCTCCGGGGGGGGCAGGTTGGGGGAGTTTGCACAGGTCTGGGCTCAGACTTGTTCCGACTCCTGGATCCTGCATACGGTTTCTTCAGGGTATTCTCTGGAGTTTGCATCGCAGCCTCCAGATCGGTTTCTCCCATCCCTAAGGTCTCGCAAGTTTTCCAAGCACCGCTCGATGATGGAGGCTATCCTTCATCTACAGACTATTCGTGCGATCGAGCCTGTCCCTTTGGGGGAACAACAAAAAGGGGTCTACTCCATCCTGTTTCTAGTCCCCAAAAAGAACGGGGAGTGGAGAGCTATCCTAGACCTAAAGTTCGTGAACAAGTTCCTCCGGAGGAGGGGGTTTCGCATGGAAACCCTCTGCTCAATTTTGATGGCCCTCCAGCAGGGAGACTTCCTTGCCTCGGTGGACTTGAAGGGGGCCTACCTCCACGTGCCCATTCATGAGCAAGACAGACGTTTTTTGCGGTTCGCTTACCAATCCCTGCACTTCCAGTATCGGGCTCTTCCTTTCAGTCTCTCAACTGCGCCTCGGGTGTTTACCAAACTCATGGTGGCACTTGTGGCACACTTGAGGACCAAGGGCGTCCATCTTTATCCTTATCTGGATGATCTGTTGATCAGGTCCTCCTCCCTTCCCAGGGGTCAGTGGGATGTCCAGTTGACCCTTTCTGTACTGGAGGCGCACGGGTTCATAGTAAACGGTCCCAAGAGTTCCCTGATTCCCCAGACCAGGGTTCTTCACCTGGGGGCAGAAATCGATACTGTGCAGGGGACAGTATGCACATCCTCGGATTGCAGGAAGTCTCTGGTGGCTTCCTGTCGTGCGCTAATATCCCAACATTCTGTCTCTGTCCCAGTTGCAGGGGCGCATGGTGTCCACCTTGGGCATAGTGCCCTGGAGTCGATTCCACTCCTGTCCACTCCAGTGGTTTCTCCTCAAATTTCAAGACCAGGTGATGGGCAGGTCCAGAATGCCGGTCAGCCTGCCGTCTTGAGTGGTCCGCTCCTTACACTGGTGGCTGTCACCAGCCACAATGAAGGGGATCAAGTTACTCCCTGTGGAGCGTGTCCAGGTGACGACAGATGCCAGCCTCCTGGGATGGGGAGGTTACTGCCAGCAGCATGTAGCTCAAGGCCTTTGGTCCAAGGTCTAGTGCGCCAACTCCATCAATTGGCTGGAGCTGCGGGCAATTCGTCTTTCCCTCATGGAATTCCTACCAGTGATTCGAGGTTGTCATGTCCTAGTGCGCGTGGACAACGCCACAGCCAAAGCCCATATCAACAGGCAGGGCGGGTCGAAGTCACGAGCCCTGATGCGCGAGGCCTCGCTCCTTCTGACGTGGGCAGAGCAGCACCTGCTGTCCCTGGAGGCCGATCACGTCAGCGGGGCACTAAACGTAGTTGTGGACTGGCTGAGCCGATCGCAGATAGATCCAGCAAAGTGGTCACTGGATCCTCAGGCCTTCCAGCGGATTGTGCAGAGATTCGGTCAGCCGATCATGGACCTTTTCGCACAGCCGAGCAACGCCAGACTGCAACGTTTCCTCTCAAGGTACCACTCTCCAGGGGCAGAGGGTGTAGACGCTCTGACCCTTCCATGGCCCCCAGGCCTATCCTATGCCTTTTTGCCATCATTCCACAGACCATTCGAAGGATCCGGCTGTTGAGAGTGGAGGTCGTCTTGGCTCCGCACTGGGTTTTCGGATCTGGTGGACTTGTCAGTCGAACCTCCACTTCCTCTGGGGTCTCACATTCACCTTCTCAGTCAGGGTCCGATTTTTCACCTGGATCCAGAGTGGCTCAATCTCTTCGCTTGGAGATTGAGTGGAGTTCCTTAGCAGCGTGCGGATATCCTAGTTCGGTCCAGGACACTATCTTGGCTTCCCGGAGGCCTTCCACGGTCAGAGTATATCAGTCGACCTGGAAGACCTTCGCGAGCTGGTGTAGTTCCCAAGGGGTCTCACCGACGTCCGCTTCAGTGGTACACATCTTGGGTTTCCTTCAAAGCGGCCTGGATAAAGGGCTACGCCCTAATACCTTGCGCCACCAGGTTTTTGCAATTGCTTTGGTATTGCAATTGAAGGGAGCCTCCTTAGCGCAGCATCCCCATGTTCAGCGCTTCCTCAAAGGGGCTTCTATTCTTAATCCTCCTACAGTTCACAGGTTTCCGACCTGGAACCTTAATTTGGTGCTCAGGGCCCTTACCAAAGCCTCATTTGAGCCCCTGCGGTCTGTTCCTTTGCGGTTGTTATCTTTTAAGGTTTTGTTTTTGGTCGCCATTACTTCTGCCAGGTGGGTTTCGGAGCTGCGCGCCTTGTCTGTGAGGAAGGAACTGTGTCTAGTTTATCCGGACTATGTTCTTTTACACACGGATCCTACTTTCCTTCCAAAAGTGAATTCAGTGTTCCATCGTGCCCAGGAGCTTATGCTACCTTCCTTCTGTCCAAAACCTTCTTCTCCGAAGGAGCGAGAGTGGCACACCTTGGACGTACACAGGGCGATAAGGATTTACCTGAGGCGCACTAAGCCTTTTCGGGTCTCGGAATCGTTCTTCGTTTCATTCTGGGACTGTTCGCTAGGAAAGAAGGTTTCGTCTTCCACCTTGTCGTGCTGGATCTGCCAGTGCATCCGGTTAGTGTATGTCGGTTCTGCTACCCCGACTCCAGAGGGAATTACAGCGCACTCTACCAGGAGTGCGGCTTCTTCTGCCGCGTTCTCCACCTTGGCTCCTCTGGTCGATATCTGTCGAGCTGCCACGTGGGCCTCACTATCCACCTTCGTGAGGCATTACAAAATTCATGATTGGACCTTGGCAGATGATTAGGTGGTCCACTGTTTTATCTGCTTCTTTACAAAGGCGGCACTTGCTGTTTGTTGTTGACTTTTCTACTTTTGCTCTTATTGCATTTGTTCTTAGTGCCCGTTCTTGTGCAGCCGGTATTAAACCCTCTGTTTCTTTCTTCAGGTTGCCATTCTTAAGCCATTGCCAGGTCTTGGTGATGTCTGATTTCCCACTTATATTGTGCAAATATTGACCATGCAGTGGTTTTTTTTTTTCATTTTTCTGCTCGGTTCTTGACTTGTTCTTTCTTGTAGGCCTGCTTTCTTTCATTGGTGTTGAATAGTTTCTCGTTCTTGACCATTTGAAGTGCATCTTCTTCACTGTCCTTGGTATATTCTTCAAGGCCTCTTTTCTCCTCCTCTACTGTTTGATGGACTTGCAGCATTCCTCTTTCACCTGAGCTGCGAGGGAGGTATAGCCTATCGACATCACTGCGGGGGTGCAGAGCATGATTGATGGTCATGATTTTCCTGGTCTTACGATCTAGCGTCTCTAGCTCTGCCTGGGTCCAGTGAGTCTATTATTCCTGCAGTGTATCTGATAATAGGTATAGCCCAGGTTTTTATGGATTTTATGGTGTTCCTGCCATTGAGTTTGGACTTGAGGATTTTTCTAACTCTCCTTATATATTAACTTCCAATTTTTCTTTTAATTTCAGTGTGTGCAATGTTATCAGCCTGGAGAATGCCCAAGTATTTGTAATGTTCTTTCTCTTCCAGGTTCTTGATGTTGCTTCCATTGGGCAGTTCTATTCCTACTGTTTTTGTTATTTTCCCTCTGTTCATTATTATTGCAGCACACTTGTCTAGTCCAAACTCCATTGCTATATCGCTACTGAATATACGGTCAGTGTTTAGCAGTGATTCAATTTCTGACTGGGACTTTCCATACAGCTTCAGATTGTCCATGTACAGCAGATGGTTTATTTTACTTGATATTATTATTATTATTATTATTATTATTATTATTATTATTATTAATTTACACAGTCACACCGGTGTTATTGACTGGTTTGTTTTATCCAGACATCTAGTCCTTCCCAAGGACCTGGGATGGCTGAATTATTATTATTATTATTATTATTATTAACCAGGCAAAGAGGCACCTTTTACCGTGGTGATTCTCTTTATTTAGCAGGGCGAAAGTAACTGGCCCTATCCACCCCCAGCACAGTACTTCCAGTGACTGTTGCTGGTGTCTATCTTTTTAGAATGTGAGCCCTTTGGGGACAGGGTTCTATCTTATTTGTTTGTTATTTCTCTATGTAAACTGCCCTGAGCCATTTTTGGAAGGGCGGTATAGAAATCGAAATAATAATATTTATTTATTTTGCATTTATATCCTGCTCTTCCTCCAAGGATCCCAGAGCGGCGTACTACATAATTGAGTTTCTCCTCATAACAACCCTGTGAAGTAGGTTAGACTGAGAGAGAAGTGACTGGCCCAAAGCCACCCAGCTAGTATCATGGCTGAATGGGTATTTGAACTTGGGTCTCCCTGGTCCTAGTCCAGCACTCTAACCACTCTATATACTCTATAATATACATTCTGCAAAAGTCTGTTGGGCTATTGGTTTACTTGGCTGAAGTGAAAATGTACTTCATTATGAAATTTATTTCTCAAAACACCATGCAATTAAATGGATAAAAAGTAATGTTTAAATAGTATTTTTGAGAAAAAGCATAGCAATGAAGCTATTGTTCTTTCTTTTCTTTTGGGATTGTGGAAAATACTGTGCATGAGAAGCCAGAAGTTGTTTGATTGTTCCTTGTTTCTATAGCGAGGGTAGCATAATGGCGAAATAGCGTGAGCTGGGAAGTCAATGGTACAAACTCACTAGATAGTTTTAGGCACTCCTCTCTCTGGCTGGCATGTACAGCCCAAATCTGCAATATGGGGATGATAAGACTAACATAACTGTTGAAAACGTTACTGGAACCTATGTTTTATGCAGAAGATCCATTGCTTGTTTCATTTTTAATTTTTTTCCACTTTAAACTGAGATGCAATTGAGATTGTGTTTCAGTGTGAAAACAAACTAAAAAAGAGTTAGAAGATCCAGTTGTGGATCTCCTGTGTGTAATTTGGTCCTGAGCTAATGTGTGTGAATGGCTGTGAACATTTAAAAAGCACTATGTACATTCTAATCTCACAACACCTACATGATGCTGCCTCATTTGCTCCCATTTATTCCCATCCCACATATTTCTTTTCCCACTCCCCACTCTGTCTCTAAAACACCCGGCTCAGATCACAATTGCACTCAGCTGCCTAGCGCAACACGGGCCGGTGGTGCAACATGGCGATCACACCACCCAGGACAGACTAAAGAGGATTGGGGGCCCCCAGGAGGTGTGGAGGCCTTGGACTTTGGCCCTGAAGTCCAGGGGTAAGAGTGCCTTTGAGTCAAAGTGCAAACTTACATAGGAAGCTGCCTTATAACGAGTCAGACCATTGGTCCTTCTCGTTCAGTACTGTCTGCACAGATGGGCAGCAGCATCTTGGAGATGTCAGGGAGCGAACTTGGAACCTTCTCAATGCAAGCAGGCAGATGATCTTCCCAGAGTGGCCCCATCCCCTAAGGGGAATATCTTACAGTGCTCACATTGTGGACTTCTATTCAAATGCAAACCAGGGTGGACCCTGCTTAGCAAAGGGGACGATTCATGCTTGCTACCACAAGACCAGCTCTCCTCCTTAAGAAGTCCAAGAAAGCAGGCAAGTTTCTCACTAGTATTATGTGGTGCATTTCATAATTCTTTTTCCTTTGCGTCCCCTATTAAAAGGGACTGGACAAATTTGTGAAAGAGTGGTGCTTGGTTAATTGCTATTAGCCATATTAGCTAAATGAGATCTCTATGTTCAGAGGCAGTGTACCTCTGAATATTAGTTTTGGGGGGCAAACAATAGGGGAGGTTGTTGCCTTCATCCCCTGCTGTGGGCTTTCTGGCTGAATGGTGTTGGAAATAGAATGGTGATAGAACTTGTGCTGATTTATCAACCTTCCTTCTCTTGCTCTTTTCTTTAGAGCTCAGGGTAAGAAGACGACAAAACTGAATGTGGCAGGTGAACTGTCCAGGCTGAGCACTATTCTTTACATCCACCACAAGACATTCTTCTTCCTCTTCTTGAAGTGCCTTAATTCGGCTTCCTGTGTTCCAGTACTAGTGCAAGTGAGTTGGCTGGGTGACTTTGCCAAGTCACTTTCTCATATTTTCAGATTCACTTTCTTCCACAAGAAAAGTAGTGGGATTTTGGGGTGTGTGTAATAGATTCATTCAAGGTCCAACTTACCGTAAAAAGCTCCTGGTTTGTGCAGATGTCTTACAGGTGATGGGCAGCCATTGTGCCCTACACATTTCTCCAGGGACATGAACTGATATACATTCGAACTATGCTTGAGGATGTGGAGATTCCATTTGGGCTGGTGGATTGGCTTCTTGGTGGAGGGATATTCCTCTTAAATATGCTATATGCTGACATTCAATCTTATTTTTCTATCTAGAAGACTTCTCAGTTGATTTGGCATCGTGCACTACAGCTGGGACATAAGTATGTACTGACTGCTCTGAAAGTGTCTTGCCTCAAAGCTTCTGGACGGATGGTATTCACTACGAGTTCTTCCTCATGCCTCTTACCTTATTGTAAGGAACAAGTGAAGGAACAATTTATGGACTGTGCTTCAGAAAGAAGTTCAGTTGTGTCTGATTCCTCTGTAGCTTACACACAGCTCGGCAGCTCTTTGGAGCTGGGAGAGAGGCTGATTCCAGTTAAGAAGTCTAAGATGATCTCCTATGAAGTAAGTAAATGATTAGGGATGTGCACGAACCAGTTCGGCGCTCCTTTATGTAGTGCCGAACCGGTTCGCAAGTCCGGCATTGGAGCCGGTTCGGAGGCAGGGGGTCCTTTAAGGGGCAGGGAGGGTGCCCCTACCTGCCCCACCTCTTCCCCTCTGCCTGTGCTCTCCCCAAAACTGCTGGTGCGGAGGCTGTAGCATTCCTCCTTGCAGCCCTGGTCATCATCATACCGGAAGTGGCATGCACGTGCACACACGCGTTGGCCTGTTCTGGCACGACGCTGACCAGGGCTGCAAGGAGGCATGCTGCAGCCCCCGCTCCAGTGGTTTTGGGAAGAGTGCCAGCGGGGCAGGTAAGAGCTCCCTCCCTGCCCCTGAAGAGAGAACCTTACTCTGAACTTAGTTCCTGCACCCTGGGACTCCAAAGACTTGGGGAGAAATCTTTGGATTTCCAAAGAGCATCTTGAATTAGGTGTAATGTTGCCTTTCTCTGTTCCTTCTCTAGGGCACTATCACCCGAGTCATAAATGCCCATGCTGGCCTCTATGAACTGGATAACACGTTCATTCTGTGTCTTGCTTATCAGCAGCTGTTGAATTCTGGCCGTGGGCTTCGACCAGGAGCGTTTGTGGAGGTGAGGTGATAGGTAGTGGACATGCAACATAAAAACAGCTCTGCTGGATCAGGCCAAAGGCCCATATCCTGCTTCACACAGTGGCCAGTCAAGTGCATCTGGGAAGCCTGTAAGTGGAGGGAAGAAGGCAACATCTCCTCCTGTTTGTGTTCCCTAGCACTTGGTGTTCAAGGGCATGGCCCCTCTGATCCTGATGGAAATATACAGCTATTCAGGCTAGTAGCCAGCCACTGATAGTCCTGTCCTCCATTAATGTACCTCATCTCATAAGAACAGTTTCCATCTCCCCATGCTCTGTGAATAAATACTATGTGAAAGCGTAGCTGGTGTTGGTACAGTCAAGGAAAGGAATGCATCTGACCGGTGCAAAGGGAAGTTTCTTGCGGGGGTTGTATTCTGGTAGTCTTCTGTTGCCCAAATGATTTCCTAGATGACTCTAAAACCTCAATGGATTGAAGTTGTAGAGTGAAGCCATTTGTTCTTTGTATGGGAGCTGGGGAAGTCTAAGATATTCACCATTTTCTTTATGCTAATGCTGTGCTTTTATCTCAGCTCCAAGATATCCACCTTGTGCAGAAGCCCCTCGCTACCTGCCCCTTTGTTCTTGGAGCTTGCCTGCACAGTACTGTTGCGTTAAAGCGTTTTTCTGGACACAGCACCTTATACCAGCCTGCCTCCTCCTTTGGGAATCTCTACATGAAACTGCTCTTGCAATATAACTTAAGCCTGCCACACTATCTGTGGATGGTCAGTTTGCTTGAGACATTTGAGCAAAGGTAAGTATACTTAAAGTGATGGCATGTGGCTACTATTTGCCCAGGGCTCTGGGCAGTGGTATAGACCTCTGGTTCTTCTATTAATTATTTATTTATTTATTTATTTATTTATTTATTTATTTATTTGAAATATTTGTATTTTGTTCCTCCAGTACAATATTGCTTGGTGTAGCTCACAGACAAGAAAACAAACAAAACAATATAAAATTAGTAACTGTTGGTTAAAAACAACTCAATTAAAATCAGATTTACAAATTAAAAGCCTATTAGAAACAGACCAAGAATAAAAACTAAATTGCCTCTTAAAAAAAAAGTGTGTGTTTCTTTAGGTGTTTCTTAAGAACTCTGAGGGAGGGAGTGCATCTGGGAGGACATCCAAAGCCAAGAAGTCACAACCGAAAAGCCCTGTCTCTGGTTCCTGCCATCTGAATCTCACTAAATGGCAGGACTGTGAGCAGGGCTTGAGATATAGAACAAAGGTCTCTACCAGGTTCATATGGGCAGATGTGGTCTGACAGATACCCCAACCCCAAGGTTTATAGGGCTTTAAAGGTCAAAACCAGCACTTTGAATGAAGCAAACTGTTAACCGGTGAAGCTGTCACTGGATTGGGGTAGTATGCATGAAGCAATTAGTGTCAATGAGCATCCTTGGGGCAGCATCCTGAACCAGCTGAAACTTCTGAACTGTCTTCAAGGGCAGCCCCATGTAAAACACATTGCAGCATTTCAGTCTGGATGTCACCGATACATGAGTGACTGAGGTCAGATCTGACTCTTCCAAGTAGGTTTGCAGTTGGTGTACCAGCCATAGTAGAGAAATGGCACGCTTGCACACTGCTACTGCTTGTGCCTCTAAGGAGAGAGTCCGGTCAAGGAGCACCCCCCAGGCTGCAAACTTTGTGTCTCGGGGACAATGTGACCCCGTTTAAAACCAGATTTACCTTGCTACTCGGATAATTAGTTTTACCAACCCAGAGCACTTCTGGATTAAATGTCCTACTTGTTTGCCCCACAGCTGGGTCAGGGGTTGGACGAGTGAGACAGCTGCCTAGGGTGCAGCATGCATAGGGGCGCAACAAATGACCATTTTAATTATTGTGTGATACTTGAGAAACACAATTTTTACCATAATATCAGAAAATTGTCCCTTCTGTGGCATATATTTTGTGATGCTTCAAGTTGCAGGCATCAAAAAGTTGCAGGCATGAAAATTTATTTATATTTATATACCACCCTGTTGTGGTTAACAACAAGATAAGAACAGTTCAATAAAAACAGAACAAATACAGCTAGAAGTGTAAAAAGAGCAAAGTACAGCTCATTGGCCAAATGCCTGGATAAAAAGTTCTCCTGTTGCATGTTTCTGGTCCCTACCCCCTTTCTTTTTCACAATGCTCATCTTGGGACATCTTGAGATTATCTGCAAAGTGGAATCACTAATTCTTTAAACTTAGTTGCAGCTGCCTGCCACAGAGGAAAACAAAACAAAAAACCATGGTATATAAAGCGAATGACTGTTACCAATCCAGGATCTGAGTATTACCAGAATGCTACACAGCTCCTGTTGTGAAGAAATAATTATAAATACAAGCTAAAATAACTGGCAAAATAATAGACACGACTGCTCTATTTTTGGTTATTTAATCAGCACCTCAGCACATCCCTCTCGCCTTAATTTATGTTACCATAATGACTAGAGAGAGTTGTTCAGCAGGAAAGAGAAGCAGGGCAGAGCTAGGCTAGGAGCAGGGGGTGGTCACTTTCCCTCAAGGCCATCCTTACTCCAGAGTAAGCCTATGTTTGTTTGATATATTTATATCCTGCCCAAAACTTACATTTCTGGGCGGCTCACAATAAAAATGCTAAAACTACAATAATTTAAAACAGTGACAGTGTTAAAAAAACCATCAAAACTGTATTTAATTAAAAGCTTGGGTGAACAAATGTGTCTTGACAGACTTCTTAAAAAGTTGTCAAAGATGGGGAGACTCTTATTTCAGCAGGAAGCATGTTCCAGAGCTTCAGAGCAGCAATGGAGAAGACCCGTCCCTGAGTAGCCACCAGATGAGCCGGTGGCAACTGCAGACAAACCTCCCCTGATGATCTCAGTGGGCAGCAGGGTTCAAAATGAAGAAGTTCTCTTAAATACCCAGGCCTAATCTGTGTTGGGCTTTATAGGTTATAACCAACACCTTGTGTTTTGCGTGGAAACTTACTGGCAGCCAGTGTAGATCTCTCATACTGGAGTGATATGGTCTCTCCAAGATGAAAAACAACAACAAATATTTATATACAGCATTCAACAAAAGTTTCCAAAGCAGTTTACATAGCTCACAATCGAAAAAGAAACATGAAATAGACACCAGCAACAGTCACTGGAGGTACTGTGCTGGGGGTGGATAGGGCCAGTTACTCTCCCCCTGCAGAAAGAGAAATACCACGTTAAAAAGGTGCCTCTTTGCCCAGTTAGCAGATGACCTAGCGACCAACCTGGCTGCTGCATTCTGGACCAACTGCAGTTTCCAGACTATGTACAAAGGCAGCCTCACATAGAACACATTGCAGTAGAGTCTGGAGGTTACCAGCATATGTACCATATTTCTGAGCTTGTTTGTCTCAAGAAACAGACGCAGCTGGCGTATCAGCCGAAGCTGACAGAAAGCACCTATGTCCACTGCCTCAACCTGGGAGACCAGAGAGAAGTGTCAAGAAGCACCCATAAACTGCATACCTGTTCCTTTTGAGGAAGTGTGACCCCATCCAGAAGAGAGAGATCAAAATCGTCTCCTGAGTTCTGACCCTACACGACAAGAACCTCCATCTTACCTGGATTCAGTCTCAGTTTGTTATCCCTCATCCAGCCCATTGCTGTCTCCAGGCAGGCATTTAGGGAGGTTACGCCTTCTCCCGATGATGTTGACATGGAGAAAAAGATTTGGGTGTCATCAGCATACTGATAACATCCTGCACCAAATCTCCTGATGATCTCTCCCAGCGGTTTCATGTAAATGTTAAACAACATCGGAGACAATATGGAGCCCTGAGGGACACCATAGGGAAGTTCAGATTTGGAAGAACAACAGTCTCCAAAATACACCATTTGGAATCTGCCCATGAGGTAGGAGTGGAACCACTGCAAAGCAATACCTCCCGCCCGCAACCCCCTCAGACACTCCTGAGTCGATAGTATGGTCAAGAGTATTGAAAGCTGCAGAGAGATCAAAAGTACTAACAGAGTCACATTTCCTTGGTCAATCTGTGGAGATCATCCATCAGGCTGACCAAAGGCAGTTACCACTCCACAGCTTGCCTGAAAGCCAGACTGAAATGGGTCTAGATAATCAGTTTCCTCCAAGACAGCCTGGAGCTGGGAGGCCACCACCCTTTCAATTACCTTGCCCAACCAAGGAAGGCTGGAGACAGGCCATAGAGAAGAATGAGAGCCTGGAAAGTACTTTGGTTAGTAAAAAGAGAAAAATGTGTCCGATTACAAAAACAGAACAGAGTTTATAGACAAAAATGTATGTATGTATGTTTATTTAAAATATTTCTACCCCGCCCCTCCAGTGTACTACTGCTCGGGGCAGCTCACAACAATGAAATAGATACATGATACAATGAAAATAATAAAATTAACCAAATTAAACTAACAAGTTAAAAATCGGATTAAAAACCACAATCATTATTAGGTTCAAATTAAAAGTTATTTTAAAAAGCTAAAAACTAAAAATTATAAAAAGTTAAAGAACCTACCAGATATAACAAAAAATGGAACATTAAAAAGTCTCCTTAAAAAGATGTGTTTTAAGATGTTTTTTTTAAAAAAACGCTGAGGGAGGGAGCATGGCGAAACTCTTGAGGGAAGGCGTTCCAAAGCTGAGGGGCCACAACCGAAGTGGCCCTGTGCCTAGTCCCTGCCAACTGGATCTCTGTTAGGTGGTGGGCCATGAGCAGGGCCTGAGACGATGAATGGAGGGCCCTGGCAGATCCATATGGGAGAATGCAGTCCGACAGGTACCCCGGCCCCATGCCATGTTGAGCCTTTAAAGGTCAAGACCAGCACCTTGAATCTAACCTGGAAGCAGACCGGTAACCAGTGAAGCTGTCGCAGGATGGGTGTGATACTCATGAAACGACTTGCACCCATGAGCATCCTTGCAGCAACATTCTGAACCAGCTGAAGCTTCTGAACAGTCTTCAAGGGCATCCTCAAGCAGAGCACATTGCAGTAGTCCAATCTAGATGTTACTAACGCATGAGTGACTGAGGTCAGGTCCTGCTTCTCCAAGTAGGGTCGCAGCTGGCGTACCAGCCATAGTTGGTAAAAGGTGCTTCTGCACACTGCCGCCATCTGCGCCTCCAAGGGCAGTGTTGAGTCCAGAAGCACCCCCAAGCTGCAGACTTTGTCTTTCAGAGGGAGCGTGACCCCGTCCAAGACTAGATTTACCTCATTACTCAGATGAACAGTTTTACCAACCCAGAGCACTTCCGTCTTATCTGGATTGAGTTTCAGGTTGTTTGCTCCCATCCAATCCAGAACAGCCTCCAAGCCGCAGTTCAGAGCATCCACTGCCTCCCTGGTGTCTGCTGACTTAAAAGATAGGTAGAGCTGGGTGTCATCAGCATTCTGATGGCACCACAGCCCACACTTACAGATGACCTTTCTCAGGGGCTTCATGTCAATGTTAAACAGCATGGGGGACAGAATAGATCCTTGTGGCACTCCATAGGACAAAAGCCAAGGGGTGGAACAGGCATCCCCTAGCACCACCTTCTGAGTACGACTCTCCAGGTAGGAGCGGAGCCACCATATAACCATTCCCCCAAGTCCCAACCCGGAGAAATGTCCCAGAAGGATACCATGGTTGATGGTATTGAAAGCTGCTGAGAGGTCCAGGAGGATCAACAGAGTCACACTCGCTCTGCCTATCTCCCGGCATAGGTCATCCACCAAGGCGACCAAGACAAAAATAGAAAAATCGTATGAAAATGCCAGATCAGATTGTTAAGATCAGGATGGTTACAAGCAGAATTCAAAACCTAAGATGCTCTTTGTCCTTTGAGGAGAACAAGAAATGTCTTAAAACTCAGTTTATGGTCTAGCTAAGCAGAAGCCAAAAGCTCTTCGGTGAGTTCTTCCTGCTAAGGACATTCTTAAGTCCTTCCTCAGATGAGAGAGAATTAAAAAGGCTAAGAAGCTGCATCCTTTTAAACAAGCAAGCAAAAAAAAAAAAAAAACTGAAAAAGAACAACTTTTGCATAGGAGATATCTCAATCCAGCTGTGTCTCACCAATGTACAGGGGAAAGTTGGGTACAACATTTTTTTGGATTCCCCCTCTAGGTTTGGAAGTTATCTTCTTATGTGAAGTAGGATGGCCAGATATGCTTCAACTATTTTCACCCCTTCCCCCTCCACTAGGGAAACATTATACCCATCAATAGGGAAACATTATCATTCCTCTGATTTTCTACTCTTAACCTGATGACGTACCCTGATGACTCCTTGGTGTGCATCCCTGGTGCTTCCTCAGAATTATTTTATTGATTATGTATGAATTCATTTCAGGTTCAGGAATGAGTCTTCATGCTTTCCTTAGGACCACGAAATTGGGTCTTTAAAAATAAGAGAGACACAGAGAGAAGTTGATTGACTCCAACCACTGTGTTTAGGGCTTTTGCAAGAGAAAATAGCCGTTGTTTAACACATTTTTGGCAAGCAGGCCAATTTCTTCACACCTAATTATGAATGAGATCATTTCAGATTCGAGTCTCTGTGCCTGTGTTCAAGCATCTCATTTCCTTTTTGTCCCAAACTTCCCTGTATTTCATTGCTGTTATCTCCATCTGTATTACCTTTACATTTTTCTTTCTCCTGAAGCTTTTATTTACAATGTTTCTTTAACTAATCCTTCCCTTATGCTTTGTAGGTTCTGTTTCATTCAGCACCAGCAATCATTGATTTGCAATAGCCACCAAGTCCTGAGTGCTGCAGAGAAATTTGTTGTTCCTATTCTGAATTCCTTGGTGTTATTCAGGAAAAAAGTGAGAGATGTCCATCAGGAGATCCTAGCAGAAGAGCATCACTGTCCCTTAGAGCAGGTAGACTCTCCTTCCCCTGCCCTTGAGCCCCCATCTCTTAGTGATAAGATAACTTGACTCTTTATAAACTCTCTTTTAGTATCAGATTCTGGAACCACCATGTCAAAGTCCACCTTTCTCCCTGCTGCACACTATGGTTGAGAAGAGATGCTGGGAAAGCCATGGTCCATTACAACAGCTGAGCTCTGCCTCCATGTTCCATGACATGAGTGCCCCAGAGCTGAATCGCAGACTGGCCTGGTCCTACTCCAGTTTATCTGCGGAGAGCTTTCAGCCTCGGCTGGTAAATGTTAACCTACCACCTGTGTTTGTTTTATTTTGAAGATTTATACTTTGCCTTTTGATTGAATGGTCCTCAAGGCAGCTTACAACATATTTCAGTAAAAGAGAGAGAGAAACCCTATACCCAGCAGCTCTTAGTCCCCAGACCAGTGTTGCGGGCCCGGTGTGTACTTCTCCTCAGTTCTGTAGTCCCCTGGTAACTGGCAGTTAGATCTGAGTGGTTTTTTTTCTGGCAGGGAGGAGGGGAGGCAAGATCCCTGCAGCTGGCCAGTATTTGGGGCCATGCTGGTCTCTTCTTTGCTGCAGTGTTTGTCTACCTTCGGAGCCTCTTTTTTTTGGGGGGGGGAGAGAATATATGTGTATTTGTTTGTGTGCTTCAAAATTATAATTAATAAGTACTTATTGCTTCATTACAGAAGTACCCCTGGAATATATGAGAGGGCATTGTGGAGGGAAAAGGCTCTACCTTACAGTTTTATCTTCATCTTTGTTTTCTTGATTCCTTCCATGGCACCATCACTCTACAGTCTCTTCATCATGCGCCATATAGATCTCTGTATACAGTCAAGAAATCCCCTTTAAGGGCCCTGACTGCCAGGAAAGGTTAAGAGATACTCCTTTACTTCACACCTGAAAACTAATCTTTTTAGTTTTTGACAGCTACTCTGGCATCAAACTCCCACAGACTCTGTACAATTCATGCTTAGTCTGATGTGTCAAAGTTCTGTCCTAAAAAGTATGGCCAGTCTACTTGGTCTTGGGTAAAACCTCCCTTCACTGATTGGAGGCAAGAACATAGGAAGCTGCCATATACTGAGTCAGACCATTGGTCTATCTAGCTCAGTATTGTCTTCACAGACTGGCAGTGGCTTCTCCAAGGTTGCAGGCAGGAATCTCTCAGCCCTATCTTGGAGATGCCAGGGAAGGAACTTGGAGCTAGATGCTCTTCCCAGATCAGCGGCTCCATCCCCTGAGGGGAATTTCTTACAGCGCTCACACTTCTAGTCTCCCTTTCATATGCAACCAGGGCGGACCCTGATTAGCTAAGGGCACAAGTCATGCTTGCTACCACAAGACCAGCTCTATTCCATAGACCAGCTCTCTTCTTTTGTTCTCACCTTCCTTTTAATGTTTAGCTAACCAAACTGCACCCCCTGCTCTGCACACAATCCTCTGCAAGTGTACAGTTCAAAATTTCTGGGAAGCTGTTTGCATTTGATTCTTCAAGATTCTACCATCCCTTATCTGAAGAACATAAGAACAGCCCTATTGGATCAGGCCCAAGGCCCATCTAGTCCAGCATCTTGTTTCACACAGTGGCCCACCAGATGCCACTGGAAGCCACAGGCAGCAGTTGAGGGCGTGCCCTCTCTCCTACTGTTACTCCCCTGCAACTGGTACTCAGAGGCATCCTGCCTTTGAGGCTGGAGGTGGCCTATAGCCCTCCAATACTGGAGTATGAGTATTGAAACTTACCCCTGCCTAGATTTTCCATTGTATAGGCAAGATAAGGATATGTGGTTCTGATTCTGTTTTGTCCTTACTCTGATCCTCAATAAAGCCACCTTTTAATTGAACAGTATGGGTTGGAGGACTGTTGACTGAGTAAGTGTTGGAGCCTTATTTCTCATGTTTCTTACCCACTTGGGATATGCTATGAAAGAAGGTGAGAGAAAGGGAAAATTAAGAAAATGCCTCCATCCAGTGGTGACTGGGGAGGGTAAAGTCAGTTCACACACTATTTTCTAAGCTCTGAAATCTGTATTCCTGCTGGAAAGTGGTGGCAGTGATATGCAGTAAGCTAGCAACCCGACAGGATTGGGGCCAATTCATGGGCCTGTGATTAAGTTCACAGGCATTCTCCCTCCCACACGCGCACACATTTCTCTCTCTACAAATATCTGCAATAAGAGGTCACTATTTGCATGTGATCTGGGTTTTCTGGCTTAGAAAGACATGGAGTAGCATCAGTTCATTTTTGTGTGTCCCTGTCCTTTTGTATTGAAAGCTGATGTCCACTTTATTTTATTTTACAGGTGTTGCTTGGAGTGCTGGAATGCTCTAGAAGTGGTTCCCTCCAGTTACAAGACAGAAGCAAAGCACTGCCTTGTGTAATATTCCACAGGGATGGCAGACCATTTGCTAATACATCTCTGATTGGTGTGTCCCAAATCAACTTTGTTTTGACAACTTCCTTTGAGATCCTTTTAACAATTGTTGGTGTGATATAAAATGTTCCTCTCCAAGAAGAGGAACCTGGAACTGGTCTGGCAAAAGTCATCAAAAGCTATAAGAGCCTACTATGATTGCTTGCCTATTGGGGATGTTGGTGGATCCTCTTCATAGGGGCAAGTGACACAGACTGTCTGTAGCTGTACCAATACCTGGTGGTGTTTGAATTTTAAAATCCAATGGTTCTAGTCCGGGGATGCTCAACTTTAGCCCTCCTGCAAATGTTGGCCTACAACTCCCATAAACTTTGGCTATTGGCCACTGTGGCTGGGGATTATGGCAGTTGTAGTCCATAAACAGCTGGGGGACCAAAGTTGAGCAGGCCTGCTCTAGTCCCACTGAAATGAGCGACTCAGTAGAGGGGTTGGTGGCGGGTGATTCTTGTAAAGGTCTTTCCCATGCCAGAACTTCATCAAGTCATGCTGATACAAACTTATAGAGCTGGAGAGCCTGGTGCAAGGAGGCCATGATGAGGTCAAAAGATGAATTGGTGGTAGAATAAGGCATGCTCCTTTGTCGGGATCACGTTGTATATTGTTTTGTAAGTTTTGATGCCCTGATTTGTAGGGAGTGCTTACACTACCGTTTCCCAGTCTAAATGCAACAGGAAGGAAACTTTTGATAGTATTTACAAAATACCTTTTGTAGACATTTGTGCTTGAAACTAAATAAAATCTGGATAAAAGAAGAGCGGGTCTGCCATATGCTAGTTGTCCATAAAGCTCTCAAGATTTACTTCTGGAAGGCAAGGCAGTTCTGATGCTCTTCTGCCCTGTTCCCCCCGCCCCCCAATAAAGGGACAACAAAGGAAAGCATCCAAGACCTCCTATGTGCAATGAATCAAAGCTTGAATTGCAGTTATCTAGGCAAGTGCCCTCCCCCTGGAGATTATTAATGCAATGGTGAGCACCTGTGGACTGTTTGCCACAGAATATTCTCTGGCAGCATGGGGGGAATGCTTATGCATAACTCCTATCTTCTGTGATTTTGGGAAAGTTGCAGAGGGCCTCTCCATTTCTTCCTAATTTCCCGCAGTGGTTGGAGATCTTTACCATGGCTAGAAACCTTTGTTTCCTGCTTTCCCACTCCTCCAGTCTTCCACCACTGGAGTCTGCATGCCAGCTCCTGAAACAAATTTATTACTGATCGTTTGTCTCCAGTAGCCAGATATGGAGATCCCTCAGAGTGTGGATTGCTGTGTGTCAAACAAGTAGAAGGAAATTTCAGAGGCATCCAAATTATCCAGTTTCCTCCCAGAAAATTTACAATTGATATTGGATTAGACAGGAATGACAGGAGTAGCGGTTTAGGATTGAATCAACCATTTGATAAGCTGAACCTAGGATGAGCCAGAAAAGATTTTACTAAAGGAGGTCTTGAGGAGGGATTGGTCCTGTGCTGTCTCCCGCTCCTCCATACAATTTTAGGCAACTTTGTTTAATTATATTGATTTGGCCTCTCATTTTCTTGACTACAGGGTGCCTTTTGCAAATAGAAGTATTTCAGCTTGTAACGGAGATGTTCCTTCAAAGCAATATTCCTTCCAGCAAGCAGCTGATGGCACTGGAGTACATAAAGGAGAAGAAAACAAGGTGGGTCCTCTTTCTGTGTCCAGAGTCTCCAAATAGTATAAAGCATACCTAGCATGCTGTTGAGTGAAAAGATCTGAGAGTCTAACATAAAAAGTTCACTGAGACTGGGGAGGGGGAAGATGGAAGTGCTCTAAAGCTTTGGATTAGTGTGATGGCGGCAGCAGCAAAACCAAAAGCAATCCTTTAGGCGAATGGCTTTTACAATTTTTCTCTTTTGTTGTGGAGTTATTGTACATCCTCTTCTGAAGCCCCAAATTCAAGAACCATTATGTGATAAGCTTGGTATAGTGTAGTTCTGGTCATACTTAACTATTTTCTAAATTGTTGATAGACTTTGTTCGTCACAGTTCTGATCCTCTGAAGTTGCTCCCTTGAAATTAATATCTCTATTTCATGACTCCCAAGCTGTGTTAAAAAAAAAGACTGTAAAACAAGTCATTAACTGCTACTGCTTATCCTTTGTTGTTTGCTGTTTCTTTAGGCTTTAGTGTTAGAGTTGTAGACCCATTCGGTGAGACTGCTTGTACATATGTTGTAGTTTAAAAATTCCTCCAAAGCACTTGCTCAATGACTTAAAAATAGTAGTAGTATTTGTATAATGCTTTCACGTGATCAAAGCACTTTGCATATTCTATCTCATTATAATCCTTGCAACCCTCTGTCAAGGTATTATTATACCTGTATTGCAGATGTTATGTGGGACTTGAGAGTTTGTGTCAAGCAGAGGAGAGATGAAACCAGGGATTTCCTGACTAATTGTCTCTTAGCCACTATGCTGCACCAGTTGTTTGTATCTTAAAGTGATTAATGCTCGGCACCATTTTCTAAGCCTATCTTTTCCTTGACAATTTGCCAATGCAAACCTGAGTTATGCATTTCTTAGATAAATTGCAGGCCAGCAGGAGCTTAAGACCTCTGCTCTTGGAGAGACTAGTGAAGCCCAGGAAGGGGAAAAGTTTCAGAAGGATCCTTCTGCATTGTGGCAGGAACCGGATCCCAACCACAGGAGTCCTTTTTCCTAATGCTAACATTAGTTTGTGTGGATATTTTAAAAACCAACAGCATTGACCTCATTTTTTTTTAAAGGTTGTGCATCCTTGAGCATCTTTACAGGTGTCTGCACAACTTTCCCCACCAAAAGGGACTTCTTCCCTGTAGTGATGGATACCAGCCCATATGGCTATGAGTTTCTTCCGTTGGTATCTATCATTGACAATCTGTGAGCACACAATGTTGCTTATTGGGTAGTAGGGATGTGCACGGAACCAGTTCAGCACTCCTTTTCTGGAGCACCGAACCGGTTCGAAATGTTGGCGTTCGAGCTGGTTCAGAGGTGGGGGGTAGTTGCTTTAAGGTGCGGGGAGGGTGTCCTCACCTCCCCTGCCGCGTTCCACCCACAGGTGCTGCTGCCAGAACCGCTGGCACGGGGCGGTTGGGTACCTTCTTGCCGCCCTGGTCAGCCTAATACTGGAAGTGGCCAGCGCGCATGCGTGAGTTTTTAAACACATGCCCATTATCTTCCATCTGTTTCTGGTATGACCTTTCTTGTGACCAGTGTAATTAAAAACAAGAAAACTGTCAAGTCCGGGACTTCTGGCCGGCACAGACTTAATTGGCTTCAGAGCCCCAGCCCCTGGTCAGTGGCATTGCTCCGTGAGCAGCCTGTTAGTTTCACAGGCTGCGCTTCCAAGCTGCTGCCCCAGGTTGCCTTGGGGAGTTGCAGGGCTCCTGCACTCAGCAACCCTCCTCCTGGACTGGCTCTTCATCATCAGCCAGCCCAGGTTTAAATAGTCCCTGGCATGTGGGGCACCTCTTGCGAGACTCCCACACCTTGTGAGATTTTGGGCCAAGATCTCGCAGGAGTTGCCATAACTCTCACAAGCTCTCGCTGTGCCTGAGCAAGGGAGATAACCTCATTGGGGGCTACAGGATGGGATGGGGTTGACGCTGCTCCTCTGGGAATCTTGAGTCCACGAGCATCGCTCTTCTCTCCCACACTGTCCTACGGAGCGGCGGAACCCTGACAAACACCCTCCGCAGTCTGATTCTTCAGCTATCTTTCATTCTCTCTGAAGCATCTCTAATTTATACTCTCTGCTTTCCTATTTTAGGCTTTATGTGCAGTTCTGTTTTGAGGATGTGATGATTCTTCATACTCCTGAAAAGAGATCCCCAGAAGGCCCCACAATCAGTGTGGGAAGTTCTTCTGGGATAAAAGGTGACGGCATCTCAATGGCTGAGCCACAATCCTCAGAAGAGCAAGGACTGAACATGGGAAGGGCAGGATCAGATGCCAACACTCCTGAACATCCCAAGAGCAGTGCCAGGGAAGCCAGCTGTGTGTCACGTCTGTTCTGGGTGATCCAAAAGGAAGGCCTTATGTGGCGCAACTATCTACAGGCTTCTGAAAGCAAGGGTGAAGATAATCGGACAACACAACTCTGCTTTCAAGCCACAGTGCTTTGGTTGGGCAAACCTGAGTTACACAGAAGACTTGGAGAAATTGAAGGCCAGCAGGAGCTTAAGACCTCTGCCCTTGGAGAGACTGGCAAAGTCCAGCAGAACGTAAGGGAGGAAAGGTGCAGAAAGATTGGGGAGGTGGCAAGTAATGGGCCAAGTCCTATTCCATGGTTCGTTTTGCATCATTCTGGGGAGAGTTGGGTTGGCTTCTTCTGGTGTTGGCCCATCATCATTGTCATGAACTTCTAGTGTTTTGCTGCTCAGTGCTGCTGCCACCATCAACACCCCAACACTCGCCACAACCCCTGTCGCTGACACCCCTTCCCTTCTTCTACCTCTTGCTGGCTTCTGGGTGTCCAGGGATGGGATTTTAAAAGTGATGTGAAAAGGGAAGGTGGCGGGAGAGAGGGGCAGTGCCTCACATACTGCTTCCCACTGCTCACTGGCCTCTGAGCTCATGGGGATGGGGTTTTAAAACACACACACGCACAAACACACCATACTCAGAAGCTGGTAAGTGGCAGGAGAAGGGAGGAAGGGGAGGTGGCAAGCAAGGCACCACTTTCTCTTCTCCCACTGCTCATTGGCTTCTTTGCACACAGGGATGGGATTTTAAAATCCTATCCCTGAGCATCCAGAAGCTGGTAAATAGCAGGGGGAGGCAGCAGGTGGCACAGGGAGCAGTCGGCAGGTGCGGCAATGCTTATGAGTGGGGGATGCTTGACTGACTGTTGCCTCCCCTCATTGCCAAGCAACCCCTGCTGCTGCTTTTTTGTTTTGTTTTTCATTTTGTCCACACAGAAGAGTAACTTGATGCCAGAAAGGGATAAAACCCTTCCTTTCTATCCTGAGCATGCTTGCTTGCTTGTTTGTTTGTTAATTAAAAGATTGAACATACCGCCCAATCCACAGATTCGGGCCAGTGTACAAAACATGAATAGCATCCGAGATTTAAAAAATAAATTAAAAAAAATTAAAGGGCAAAATGTCAGTTTTTCTCTCTTAGTGGTTTTTCATATTCACTTCAGATATTGCTGCTGTTCTTGGGAAAATCGCTGAAGTGGTTTCCATTCCTGCACCCAGGCCAGCTGTACCGCCTTATCATTCCTCATTGCATGGTAAGAATGAAAGCAATCATGGGCAATGGTTAAACTACTAGTGTGACTACTTTTCATGTAGTTGAATTGTAATTGCAAATTTATTGTATGAAAAACGGTTCAAACAATGTAGTTAAACTACTTTCGTTGGCAGTAAAACAACTGTAGATTTATTTTTATTCCTAGTAAGTAAAAATAACTACTTTCACTCATTAGGGGAAAAACAATTATTTAAATAATTACTATCATTTTATACTTACTTGCACTCCCCAAGCATATTGAGAATCTGGTGAAAAGGTCAGTAAGGTCCAACAGGAAGAGCATGCAATAAATCTGATTAAATTAATGAACTATTTCAAAACTTCTACTCAGCATTACATAAAGATGATCATATGACCCAGACTGAATCATTCTTTTATTCTGTTGGGGTGATACAGCTGGAAGAATAGCATAGAGAGATCCTGAAAGCTCCTCTATCTGTAGCTGAACTGCAGCTATGAAATTAAGACAATTAAATTGTGGAAGGCACCAGATCCAGATGGTTACCCTATAGAAAGATCCAAAACATTATTCAATGATGTATATTTATTATATCATGAAGTTATTCAACTCTCATTGGTCAACATGACTCTCCCTGACACAAAGTATGAAGTTGTGCACAACTTTCATTTCAAGTTGTGCCTGGAAAAGATGCACTGTGTACTCTGGTCTATGACTGTAATAAAGATTGGATTGATTGCACCGTTATGTGCCAACTGCATCGATTCTAAAATTATATCGTCAGTCCTAGCACAAAGATTGAACAGCTGTATTGTTCGCAACCTGCACACATCCGTCTGGCTTCATTCCAAGACAACAAGGATTTCATTGCCCTAGGAACCTCCAAATCTTGTTCAGTAGAAGTTCTCTTAGAAAAGAAATTTGATTCACTCTTAGATACTGGGCAGTAGCCAGGCTAAGTTAATTAAATCTCATTGAAATTAATGGGACTTGAGCTAGGCATGACTAACTTGCCTTATTTATTTCAATGTTATGGCTGTTGGAAAGGCTTGTGTCGTGTCTTTCTACCTTGCATCTTATCAAGGAAGATGGGGAATTCCCAAACAAGACAGAAGAAACTGTGGGAATTGCAAAAACTAGGTGGTTTCTAAGGAGGTGAAAAAGATCCTATCAAAAGAGGCAGGCACATGGAAGCAGGAACAGAAGTGGTTAATCAAGAGACTTTCTGTGCTACTGGAGCTGAGTAACCAAGAAAGCTCTTACTATCCAGCTAGATCTGCCATCCCACAAAACAGAGAGGAAGATACTCAGTCTCCCATAAAGGAGGAGCTTTCCAATTACTATCCTGGGGAAGAGGAGATATGTGCTAATGGTGGATCATTCTACTGAGAGAGACCGAGACGGCTGCATGCAGACCCAAACAGTCATCGAAGGACATGTGTTGATTTCTCAATGCATACATTTGGGATGTGTTAGAGAGACTGCCAAGATTCATCAAACCCCCAGACTGCTACCCTTTCCTGCTGATCCACATAGGAATGAATGATACTGTCAGAAGAAGTCTGAAATATATCTCAAGATATATTTCTATGGGGCACTGGTTAGGAAAATGAAGGAGTTGGTGGAACAAGTGGTGTTTATGTCACTTCTCTGCATGGAAGGTCAAGCAACATGTGCCCAAGTCTCCCGCTTAACAGCTTTTGCCACTCCGCACAAATACTATAAGCGTGAGCCCCACAGGAGGGGAGTGAGGCAAATGATGGTGATGCCGAACGTCTGCTCCTTCTTTGGACAGTGTTCATGGGGTGCACTGTCCTTTAAGCATAAGGTCTGTATAAGGCTATTGTTCCACACTCATCTGCACTGGTAAGAGCTCACCTAGAATACTGTGTCCAGTTCTGGGCACTACATTGGATGAACTGGAAAGGGATCAAAGGAGGGCAGCAAAGATGGTGAGGGATCTGGAAACCAAGTTTGCTTTCCTTTCTGAGATGGCCAGAGCTACAGTATAAATAAGCAACTTCCCAGACCTCAACAAGCTGAGATTTCTGTGTATAACTGTGTCTTGTCTTGAGTAATCACTTTAAAAAATATATGTGATATATTTCTCTGCTGCAGGACTCGGGTGAATTTGATGGATTGTGCTGCTCACAGGCACCAGGAACCTTCTCAGATACGTTAGGCAGCTCCTTGTTTTTGGCTGTCCCAGATGTTGCCCACCTACACCATGTGAGCCACACTTCCCAGGTAGGTGATGTTTTGTAGCTCTGGTCTCTCAAATTCCTGATCCAGGAGGCCTTTTCAGTAGCAGTTCATGTGTCTCTCCAGCTTTTAATTCTCACAAACAATGAACTAGGGAAAGTGTCCTAGCATGCCATGCATTTGTGAGATGCTAAGACTCTTTCTTTAGTTTGTTTTTTAACTGAGTTCTTAGTTCATTGTTTAAATGAGCAGTTTTACTGGTAGCACAGTCTGGCTACACCAGGGCAGGGAGGGACACACAGGGAGCTCTGTTCAGGGCACTGTTTGGGAGAGTGGAATTGTTTAAAAGGGAAATATTGTTTTGATGTTTTAGCTGGCTTCAGGTGCGTTGAAGATGGAAGGAAAATTATTCTTGATTGAAGAGATACTCAGCCCTAGGTATGCTAGCCTTTACTCTGTTTTTTTTTATTTGATTGATTGATTTGATTTCTATATCGCCCTTCCAAAAATGGCTCAGGGTGGTTTACATGGAGAAATAACAAACAAATAAGAAGGAAGCCTATCTCCAAAGGGCTCACAATCTAAAAAGAAACATAAGATAGACACCAGCAACAGTCACTGGAGGTACTGTGCTGGGGATGGATAGGGCCAGTTACTCTCCCCCTGCTAAATAAAGAGAATCACCACGTTAAAAGGTGCCTCTTTGCCAAGTTAGCAGGGATAGCTTACTGAGAATATGGAAATGGCATCTGTGAAAAGTACTTGGAGATTGTTCATAAGGAAGAATGCAGCCCAGTAGATCAGCTCCTCTTGTCTTGGGCATTGAATTTGTACTCTTTGAGAGTCTCCACTTCATTCCAGAAACTAATAAAACAAATTATACTAGCTGAACCGGTGCACAGCATCTGCGCCGCTAGTCTCTCCTCACCGCTTCCCCCCTCCCTTCTGCCCCAATCTCTTCCTAGTCATTTTCGTCTGCAGGCCGCCTCCTTTGCCACAGCCCGCTGCCGCCTGCACTGCTCTCCCCCCTCCCATTCCCCATGCCCGCCACAACAGCCCCAGTTGCTGAGCCAGCCTCCACCCGGCCATTTTCGGGAGCCCGCCACCACGTCCGCCCGCCCAGCCGAGCTCCTCTCAGCGGTGCGGCTCAGTCTCCCGCTGCTGCTTCTCCTCTCGCTGCCCCTCGCTAGCCGCCCCCAACTGCCGGAGCGGCACCCCCACCAGCCTCCTCCTCCGGGCTCCTCCAACTCCCAACCGACGTTTCCCCTCAGTCCTGAACTCTCACAGCGGGTCGCAAGAGTTCTGCTGCCAAATCCTGGGCACGCATGGTCCCAAGAGAATTAAATATATCGATAGATTCTGTGTCTTAATGCTACCTGAGCTCTGACTGGGGGTTTGCGAGAAGCAATTCTGCAGTGCAAATATTTTGTATCAAGACAAACAAAAGGGCTGGTGGGGCCATAAGAGGTGCACACAGACCTCCCATTCACCCAAACCGTAGCTTGGGTACAAGGCCAGCCCTAGGACAGACAGTGCCCTGGGAGTGGAGAGTGCCCTCCCCCAATGGTTAGTTTATAAGAGCCTCTGGATGGGGTGGTTTATAAAAGTAATAATATAAATAAATAAATAAATAAGATAAGATATTTTTGTATTGCCAAGCTGTGTGGCTTGTACTGGATTGCAAAACCTATTCGCGTAATAGGCCTTGCAGCTGTTCCCAGGCTTTCCCAGTAGCACTGGAAAGGACCCAGGGCCACCTCTCAAGAATTTGCTGCCAGTGCTCTCCTTCTCCAGTCCTGGGATCCCACTGAACTCTCCTCCCTAGCTCACTGAAGACTATACACTCAGCAGACGGCAAACCGCCAGGTTCAGCTTGGCACCCCCTTCAGATATGCGCCCTGGGCAACCTAAGGCTGGCCCTGTTTGGGCAGACATTCATATGCATGCATGCATACCCACCCAGGGAACACTACTCTGTTGAACCCTGTTGAGACTCTTTGTGCATGGGTGTTGCACCCACAGTGTGCTGCATCATGCCAAGGATGTGTGAATATATGAAAGGCCAAAGGGCATTGGGTAGAGACTTTTAGTGGTGGTTAATATTGCTTAAGAAAATGATATTCCTCAGAAGGAGAAAGAGCGTACCCGGCTGAAAAAGTAAACATAACTCAGTGGGTCAACAGTAAAAATGATACTTTCAGCCAAGAGGCTCAGCAGAGCCAAAAGGGATGTCCTCCCCCACTCTAGCTCCTGGTACAGATTGTCCACCAGCATAGGTGTTCTTGTGAGATCTGGGATCCAGGCTCACAGCCCCCCTCCATTTTGTCAGTTAAGTCCTTTTAATGCTCTCTAAAGGAATCCAATACATCTCCCAGTCTTTGAAGCCAAATATTTCCAGGGAGGACAAGCAGAAGATATTTCTATTGCCTTTTAAAGCAGCCGAGTCCTCACTCTATCGCCCCCCACAAGGACTCATTTCTTTGTCTGTAAGAGGCATCAGCAGTGGAAGCCCAGCACACTTTCTCAGACTGGCACTTGCCTCATGGTGGTAAGAGGGCACAGGAGGAGGAATGTGCTGCTACCTGCCATTCATTGTCACAGGCAGATGCTTCAGGAACTTCCTGCTTGAGCTGGCAGTGCATATAACTGTGCAGGAAGGAGTTGTGCCATGGGTTGCGAGGTGCCTGTAGAGGATGCAAATGCTATGCAGCATGCACAGCAGGGGCTAGTAAAAGTAGTGGTGCAACACCACCTCTAAAACTTTAAAAGCAATAACACACCCAGCTTAGGAACATAGGAAGCTGCCTTATACCAAGTCAGACCATTGGTCCATCTAGCTCCATATTGTCTACACATACTGGCAGTGGCTTCTCCAACATTGCAGGCAGGATTGTCTCTCCGCCTTAACTTGGAGATGCCAGGGAGGGAACTTGGAACCTTCTGCATGCAAGCATGCAGGTGCTCTTCACGGAGCAGCCCCATCCCCTAAAGGGAATATCTTCCAGTGCTTACAACTGGTCTCCTATTCAGATGCAACCAGGGTGGACCCTGATTAGCAAAGGGAACAATTCATGCTTGCTACCACAAGACCAGCTTAACAGGCAGCATGGAGGATATCTGGGGCATGTGCCCAAGTGGCCCAGTGCTGTCAACACCCCTGTCCACCAGGATGGCGGAAGCTGTTTCTGCCCCCAAACAAAACCAAAAGCCAGATAGAAAAGTATGTGACTCCTTTATGTCCTCTCATCAGTTTCGCAGGATCCCTGGTCTCTTTCTCTGGAGAAATAGTGGAGAGGACCTTGCGTGAATCTCTCTCTGGAAGGAAGCCAGTTGCAGATTGCGCTGTCCAGCAGCCAAAGGGTGAGAGCCTGGAAGCCACTGAAAGAGGGATGTGTCTTGGCAGTCTAATGGGCATTGACAGGCCAAGGCATTGTGTGGGTTGAAGCGGGTTGGTTATGACTATTCACGCCAGTGTTTGTCAAGGGGCTTGATGTGTTCTGCTCAGGGATAAGTGTCCCTGATGGGTGTGCATGGTGAGGAGAGTGATTCTGCAAGTACTGTGGTCCAATAGGTCCTCTCTAGAGAGAGCTGCTATGAGGGAAGGAGGGCTTATGGAACTGACCGTTCTAAGACAGCATAAGGGTTACGGTATTTACTCGGCCAAGTTCAGAGTTTCTGGCCTTTTACAAATTTAGGGAACAGCTTGCCCTGGGATTACACTGTGAAGCTGAGCATATCACCTGCACCTGGTTCCTCACTTGTGTTGGATGTGTATGTTGAAGCCACTTTCCTGCCATATCTTTGGGGTTTGCTGCCTGGAGCCAGGATTCTCTTTCAGAACCTGCAGCGCAAAATTTCCAGGTATGTTTTGATCCAAAAGTCTTTGAAGTAGCCTTGGACTGCAATCCTATATATGCTTTTCTAAAGGAAAGACCCCACTGGCTGACGTGATGAGGAAAATTACTCAAAGTAGTCCCACTGAAATTAAAAGGATGTTAGACATCTCACTACTCTAACATGCATAAGATTGTGCTGTTAAAACACCTAGTTGGAAACTGAGCTTGTAGGCTCCTTGGGTCCCCCTGCCATATAATAACAAAAATTATATATTTTATTTAAAAGACTCTTAAACCACTTTATAGATAACATCAGCCGTACAACTGTAAATAACATAACGTAACCAAATAATAGAGCACTCTGCTCCGGAACTCCCTGCTATGGGAGGTCCAAATGCACTCATCTCCCCCACTTCCCAGTGGATGATGAAATCAAGTTTGCTTCACTGGGGATTGGGAGTAAGAGACTTTTAAGTAGACTGTTGTCTGCTTTATACTTTATTGTATTTGTTGTGCTAATAGTTTAAATATTATGATTCATTGTGTATTGTACACTGCTTTGAATCTTGGACCAAAAGGAGCTTGTGCATCAAATAAATAACATGAGCAGCAATATCACGATAGGTTAAGGCACAGCAAAAACAGACCAGTTCAGCCAAGAGCTTGACAGAGGGCTTAGTGTTTTACAATCACTTCAAAAGCTCAATAAGAGCCCTTGTAACCTCTTCAGGAAGGAAGTTCCATAATTTTGCACCCATAACTGAGAGACTTTGCCTCCTCGCCATGGCTGACCTTGTCAGCTTTGTGGACCGTTCAGAGCAGACAAAATATATTGACTAGATTTTATTTGGGTGGGCTTTCATGGGGAAAGACAGTCATTTTAAAGTATGAAGGTCCTAGGCTATGTGCTGCTTTAAAGGCTAGAATCAGTACCTTGAACTGGGTCTGAAAGGAAATTGGTAACCAGTGTAGCTGGCATATGTGTGTGCCTCGTGTTGGAATTCATACAGAAGTCTTCCATACTAGTTGGAGCTTTTCAGTTCCCTTCAAGGGTAGCCCACATAAAGCATATGGTAGTAATCAGATCTGTAGGATACAGAATCATGAATCAGCATAGCCAAATCACACATCTTTAGGAGGGGAAACAACCTGATATAGTTCTAGCTTTTGACACTTCTAGCAACTATTCCAGTTTGCCTTACAGAAGCATTGCTGGGCTCATGAGTACTCCCAGGCTGTTTTTCTGCTCGGATAGGGCCACAGAAACACAATCTACCACAAGCAGACTTATCCCCTTGGGTCATGGCCATTCCTCATCAGCATAACCTCTGTCTTCTCAGGATTTAATTTGTTCTCTCTGTCACTTGGCCTCATAACTGCTCCTTGATACTTGGAGAGAGTTCTGTATCATCCATTTCTTGATGACATGCAGCCCCAAAGCTGCAGATGACATCAGCTGGCAACTTCATATACAGGAGAACCTCATTATACATGGATTCTATATCCACAGTTTCACATATTCATGGGAGTCTAATTGACACCTGGTTTCATTATCCTTGGATACTAAAGAGTTGAAACCAATGTATCCATGGTTCCTAGAGGGTCAGAAATGACTGCAGAGGTAATTTCCAGGTGCGAGCCAGTCTTTGCGAACCATTTTGTGGCTCGATTCAGCACATTAAAAAAGAAAAATCAGCAATTTGGGACTATTTGGGGGCATTGCTGGATGCCAGGAGACAGGTTCTGTTGATTCAAAAAAAAAAATCCATTGGAGTGTTCTCTCCAAGATACCTGCCAGATGTTCAATCCATTTTTTTATCCCAAAATCCCACTTCCCCAAGCATGGTATATTAGAAACTGGTCTGTGGTATCTTTTTTGACACAGGCCTCACCATAGTGTCCTTCAGAATTGATGGCATTGAGCATTTATGCAAGGAGGCATGAGAATCTCAGCCAGCCACCCCCAATCCCTCCTCAGGTGCTTAATCTGCCAAAAGGGCAAAGGTCCAGCATCCACCAACTGACTCTGCACCACCAAGAAATAGACATTGTAAGTCGGGCAGTGTTGCAAAGAAGGCTGAGTCGAGCTGGGATACAGCTGTTGTTTAGAGGTGGAGGTAGAGTAAATGTCAGTGCTAGGCTAAGAGCAACAACGCCAGAGATCCAGCGGTAGAACGCTTGCTCGCTCTTTTTAATTTTAATGTATACATCTTTTATTACAGATTCAGAAATGTCTATTGTGTTTATGTTGCCTCCAGCTGCATAAGCATTCTGACTCCTCCACCCCATGACCCATCTTCTCAGTGAGTACCAAACTCTGCAATGGCCTCTTGGCAGTTTTCTAACTCTTGGGTTGGATTCGGCCAATGCATTCATCATGTTGTCCTTTTATTCTCAGTCCTCCAGGTACTCTCTCAAACCTCTCCATGGTATATCTGTTCAATATACTGCTTCAGTCTCCAGGTCTGTGCCAGGCCCAGGTCATCTGCCATTTGACATGTGTCCTCTCCTTGTCTCTGCACTGGAACTGCTCTCTGTGCAACACTGTCTTCAAAGAGGTACCCATCAATTCCCAGCCGTATCTGAAGATGGGCATTTCCCTGACTAGGACTCAGAGATGCTAATTCTCTGTGCAAAGGGTGGTGTGTTTTTTAAAAATAAATTTTATTAGTTTTCAAAATACAAAGATACAAAGGTGAGGGAGAAAAATGAAAATAATATAAGATCAAAAGAATAGGATGCATCTCCAAACTTAGAATATCCACGGATAAAAATGGTTTTGCATACTTATTTTGCAAACTTATTATCTACAAATAAAGTACAATCTTATCATCAGAGTTGTCTAATCTGACCACACGTCCTTTTTAGGCAAAATCCAAAGGAAAAAGTATGATAACCAAAAAAAAGTGGCAACTCTGTCAATTATGAGCTTCAAATTAAACCTGAATCTCATTAGTTTTTATATCATTCAGGTATCTAGCATATTATCTACCAAAGAGTATTGAATGGTTGCATCAAGGCAAACTGAGAAGAGAAAGAAGAAGAAAAATAGTAATAACGAAGGAGAGTGGTGGAATGAAGTAATCTGTAATTAAGAACAGTTTTTCTCTGAACAATTTGATTTTTTTAAAAAGTAAAGGACTACCAAAAATGTTACAATAACTTTGTTTAGAAGCTAATCGCATTAATTGGAAATAGAAAATACCAGAACGGAAAAGTAGCAAAAGTATTCAGTTTAGTAAGTATAAGAAGCTTATTTCCTACTAGACAAAGGAAAACTAGTAAGCTAAAACATTGTAATAAAAAAGAGGCCTTTTATCATCAATGAACCAGACCAATTGGTATCGCTGTTAAACTAAACTAAAAATAATAAAATATAGGGAAAAGAAAAAGCCATAACATAAAATTATCAGAGACTTTGTCAATAAACCAGTCCTATTAGTAATCCAGTGAAAACTAAAAAGAGAAAAGCTAAAGCAGTTAAGACTTGTTTTGAATCTGAAAACATGTGTATCCAAATCTTTTTAACTTCAGAGAAAAGATAATGCCAGGCAAGTAAAGCCCATCTGTACTTGAGTGAATTTGTGAATCATTCAGCTGTATCAAATATTGAATATGTAATCTTTTCCCTAAGTCCCATCATATAGTCATTTCCAAGATCTGATAGAGTAACACGCAAATCTCCAGACATTTGTTTATCAATGCAGCTATCCTGCGATAAAGCCTCATGTTGTTCAAATTGCATTTCTTAATAGAATTCATCTAGGATCTAGCCACTGAATTGGTCTGAAAACCCTGCTGTTGAAAAGATAACTTTGCAGTCATACTGTCTATTTGTGAAGAAATTTTATTAAGCTCTCCCATAACTGAAAGAAAAAAAATGGTTATAAGACATCATTATAACAAACATGTTAATCCCTATTTTTTTAATTAAATAAACCCAAACTTACTAAGATAACTCTCTGTAGAGAAAAGTAAATGCTATTTACTTCGTTTACCACCAAGCAATTTCACAGAGAATAATAATGTTCAGTACATGTATGGTCTTCAAAAAGCAACTTCATCAAGGAGTTTCCTTCAAATTAAAAATACTCCGAACCGAATTCCCTCTTAACAGTAATACCAAGCAGAATAAACAAGGGAATACTTGAGCTTGACTATACTTTGATAATGTGGAATTCCCGAATAATGAGTTACCAAGTAATATTTACAGGGAATGCAAGAGTTAGTACAGGAATTTACCTAACAGTATAGTTCCTCATCTAATATCAGGCTATGAAGTCCAGATTAACACATGTCCATTATTATCTGACAATTAAAATAAAACGAACTATTTTTCTCAGGGAGAGAGGAAACAGTTAAAGTAACCCCCACTGTCCTCTGGCAAATTGGAATGCCTTGGGAGGTTTTCAGCTTTCTCAGTTTGCGAAAACAAACTGGAACCAAATATTCTGCTTCAAGATAAGGGAAAAGTTCCCATGGATAGATGAAGCTCTTCACTGATTGTTCAACACAGTCTCGTGAACCAATTTAAAGCTTTAAACCATGCTCCTAACTTGAAAACCGATTACAATGGTCCTTACTCAAGGATTGCTTAGGTTGTAAATCCTCAGTCATACTTGGAAATAAAATGTTGATCATTGCCTCATTACTCCACTACCAAATCATATATATATATTTTTTAAAAATGTAAAAAGTGGTATCAAAAGGAGAAAAAGGAAAGCATCATTAAGCTTCTTCTTTTAGCAATATGTAGATCCTTTCAGAAACATCTCACAAAATTAAAGATTAACAAATTAGTTATAAACAAACCTTGAGTTTGTGTTTTGATTGTTCGTCCTCTTATTTAACTAAAGTAGTTAATCAATCCCATTCCAGAATATTAAATAACTTGAAGGTTAAATCCTTAAGAGTTGTAAATCCTTAATAGTAAGTGCTGTAAGTTAACTGGAGGCTGAATCTTCTATGGTGTTCTGGTCGATGATTTCTTTGATAGAAGTAGCCTACCATAAATTCTCAGTTCAGAAAGAAAAAAGAAAGTACCTTGATGATCTTGAAGTTTGGAGAGTAAGAACAGAAGGAAAACAGCAAAAGAAACACAAAAATTACAATTGGGAAGGCGGTCGTTAATAAGCAGATGTTATTGCCTCCTCTTCTCTTCGGGTAGGAAACTCATTGAAAGTCTCTAAGTTCATCTGGCATTTCATGATTTATTTCTGTTTCGATATTAAGGCATTTTATACCTTGTATGTTTACACCAGTCTGCTCTCATGTGACAGCTCCATTTTTCCTCTGTGATCAATCTTCCTGATTGATAATAAACCTATTACTCCGAAGAGGTAGTGCAGTTTTTGGCAGAGGAGCCGCCAGAAAAGTACCAGTCACGTCGCCATCTTTTGCAGGCCCCAGCAAAGGGTGTTTTGTATAGAGGATCATTCAGACCTGTAAAGCTCCCGTGCTTGCAGTCTGAAATAGTACATCCCCTATACAGTATGTGTTTACTCCACAGTGAGAACCGGACTTCAGGTTGCTATCATCTTTTGCTTTCTTTCTTTTCTTTTCTTGTCCAGGGTAGATGTACCCAAACGTCTTGCTTGTCACTTACGGGAGTGAGTAAAACTAGTGCCAGGTAAGTGTTGTGGTTTAGAGGCAAAAGGCAATTGCTTCCCATAAGTTTATCGGTGGGGGGTGGGAGGATGTTTCACTGTAGTGCTTGAGGTCAAGTACTTGAAATCAGTGCCTGTTTGACCAGTGGTGTCAGTCTTATTTCATTTTACACTCTTAATAGCCTCGCTTTAATAACCAACAGTCTGTCTAGTTCAGCATCCTGTTTCTGACAGTGGGGATCCCACAAGTAGGGCATGAAAGTAACAGCCTTACCCTGTCCCCTCCCCAGCAACTAGTATTCAGAATTGATGACCATATAGATTCCATTTAGCCATCAAGGTTAACAGTCTGCTGTAGACCTATTATCTTAAAAAATTGTCTGATCCCCTTTTAACGCCATCTAAGCCAGTAGATATCATGATGTCACGTCTTGTAACAGATTCCTGTGGATTATTTTGCTTCGCACAATGTGAGACTTTGGTATGTTGTTCAAGTGTAACAACATACCAACTGACCCTGGTTCAGTATCTAAACTGTGGTATGCTTGAACCACAATTTTGCATGTTCAGATGAAATGGGAAATTGTAGTCTGCTTCTCATCTCAAATGAAAGCTTTTGGCTTCCTCCCTGTTGTATGGAGAGAAGGTCAGTGAGGAGTAAATGGGCCCGAGGCTCATGGAAAGAACAAACAAGAACGAGGCTACCTTGTGTCTGTCTTGACTCCGCTGTCCATGAATTTCACTGGGTACTATTGAGCTCTAGTACTATAAGTCCTCTTAATTGTGGGGGTGGGAGGTGGGGGGTTAGTTTAGGGTAGAAAAACATAAGGAAGATGCCTCTATCCTTTTGATCATTTTGTCCATATCCTTTTTTGCTTGTTTGTTTTTTGAGATGCATTAATCAGAACTCTCTTCCAAATGTAGCTGCATCATAGGGCATATATATATATATATATATATATATATATATATATATATATATATATATATATATACTAGCAATAAATTCAAGATTTGTACTTTTTTCTATTTTAGCGTCAAACATTTTTATGTATACTCTGTGTGAATATTATATTCACTTCATACTAGAATAGATTCATAGTTATAGCATATCCAATGTGAGTTTATTTCTATTGTTGATATTCATCTTTAAAATCAACTTTGGCTTGAATCCAGTTCTTTGCAGCATCTGGAGCAAGTTCACCAGCTGGATTATATTTCACCCAAACACAAACCCACCATACTTCGCCCAACACTACTAAGGTAGACTCATAATGAAGTATGACCATAATGCAGAGGTCTGCATTGCCAGCTCCAGCACAATAAACTGCCATTCTGTTTGCTTGCAGAGCCGTGCAAGCACCATATCCTCACAGTCATCTGCCTCAAGTACAATTAATAGTTAACTATTTAATGGAATCGCCATGATCAGAGGCAATCTGATTCTGAATACCAGTTGCTACTGGGGGGTTGGGTGGGGATCATCGTTGTGAGAGAAGGCTGTTCTCTCTCCCTTCAAACTCTCCTTGTGGGATTCCCACCACCAGAAAAGAAATAACACCCAATGGCATGTTTTGTGTTTGGTGTGTGACATAATTCAGCAATGGGGTAATTCTATGCAATTCACAGTTCAGAAAATTAATGGCACTTTTGAATTGCTTGTAAAACACTAGCCTCTCTGTCAAGCTCTTGGCTGGTCTGTTTTTCCTGAACTTATTATGACATTGCTGCTCGTGTTGTTGTTTATTTGATTCATAAGCTCCCTTTTGTTCAAACGTAAAAGCAACATGCAATACAGAGTAAAATGTAACACTTTATGCTAGTGGTAAGTGGATTCATAGCTGGTGGAACGCATGAGTACTCATTCATTGCTCTTGATCATCCTGGAGGAAGGTATCCAGTGGAGTACCAGAGGGCTTTTTCCTGGGCGCTGTACAATTCAACACTTTCATAAATGACATGAAGAAAGGAGTAGAGAGGATGCTTTTCAAATTTTCAGATTACACAAAAGTGGAGATTGGGGGGAAATAGCTAAAAGATGGAATCAAGATTTAATCTGATCTGGACAGGCTTGACCTTTGGGCCAACACCAAGAAGAATTAATTTCAGCAGACACAAATGTAAAGTACTGTGCTTGAGTAAGAAAAATCAGATGCAGAAGTACCTGGCTTGGCAGCAGACATGTGAAAGGTTTCTTCATGGACAACAAACTAAGCATGAGCCAGCAGTAATGCAGCTTCTAAAAAAGCTAACACAATCTTAGGCTGCATTAACAGAACCATAGAGTCCAAATCACGAGACGTAATGCTCCACACTTATATTGTGCTGGTCAAATCTCTCTTGGAATGCTATGTCCAATTTTACACCTTGCATTTTAAGGAGGACATGGATAAGCTTGAATGTGTTCAAAGGAGGGCAACAAAGATGGTTAGACATCTGGAAACCAAGTCTTAGGAGGAAAGTTGAAAGAACTGGGTATGTTTAGCCTGGAGAAGAGAAGACTAAGAAGAGATATGATAGTTGTCTTCAGATATATGAAGGACTTTCACAAAGGAGAAGCAGCAGACTTGCTTTCTGGTGCTCCTTAGGGCTATCCTGAAGGCAGAACTAGAACCAATGGGTTGAAATTACAAGGAAGCAGACATGGGCTTGACACTATTTTATTTATTTATTTAAAATATTTATACTCCACTCCTCCAGTCTACTACTGCTTGTGGCAGCTCACAACATCTATAAAATAGTTACTATTAAAAAGAATAAAATTAACCAGATTACACTAAACATGTTAAAAATCCAAGCTAAAACCACAATCAGAATTACAGATTTTACAATTTCAAATTAAAAGTTATTTTAAAAAACTAGAAAATAATAATAGTAAAAACGAAAGAACCTGCTGGATATAAAGTAAAGTGTGCTGTGAAGTCGATTTTGACTCCTGGCGCCCACAGAGCCCTGTGGTTTTCTTTGGTAGAATACAGGAGGGGGTTTACCATTTCCTCCTCCCATGCAGTATGAGATGATGCCTTTCAGCACCTTCCTATATCACTGCTGCCCCATATAGTAGCAGCGGGGATTCGAACCGGCAACCATCTGCTTGTTAGTCAAGCATTTCCCTGCTGCACCACCTAAGGTGATGCCAGATATAAGCAACAGGTGAAACATTAAAAAGCCTCTTTTAAAAGATGTGTTTTTAGTTGTTTTTTTAACTGCGGAAGGGAGCATGGCAAAGTTCTACAGGAAGGGCGTTCCAGAGCCAAGGGGCCACAACTGAAAAGGCCCTGTCTCTAATCTCTGCCAACCAGATCTCTGTTAGTGACAGGACCATGAACAGGGCCTAAGATGATGAGCGGAGGGCCCTGCCAGGTTCATATGGGTCAATGTGGTCTGACAGACACCCTGACCCCAAGCCACATATAGTTTTAAAGGTCAAGACTAACACCTTGAATCTAGCTCGGAAGCGAACCGGTAACCAATGAAGCTGCTGCAGTATGGGTGTGATACTCGTGAAGCAACTTGCACCCACAAGCATCCTTGCGGCAGCATTCTGCACCAGCTGAAGCTTCCGAACTATCTTTAAGGGCAGCCCCATTAGGGGTAATTGCCTAACTGTAGAAGTTTTTTGACAGTAGAACAGTCTGCATCATGCAGTGGTAGGCTTCCCTTGGCTGGAGCTTTACAGATAGAGCAGCTTCTTACTCTAAGCAGGGAGGCTAAACCCTCCGACTCTAAAATTGTATGATTTATTCTTTCAGACTCTCATTTGGAGGAGGAGAGCTGGTCTTGTGGTAGCCAGCATGAATTGTCCTCTTTGCTCAGCAGGGTCCACTCTGGCTTGCGTTTAAATGGGAGACTACATGTGAGCACTGGAAGAGATTCCCTTTAGGGGATGGTGCTGCTCTGGGAAGAGCATCTGCATACTTGCATGTAGTAGGTTCCCAGTTCCCTCCCTGGCAGCATCTCCAAGATAGGGCTGAGAGAGACTCCTGCCTGCAACCTTGGAGAAGCCGCTGCCAGTCTGTGTAGACAGTACTGAACTAGATGGACTGATGGTATAAGGCAGCTTCCTTTGTTCCTTTGTTTTGCTTGCAGGATTCTAGTAGAAGATGGAACAAGTGAGTTTGTGGTATTGTGCAGGAATCAGCAAGTTCGTGAAGTGCTCGGACTGAGCCCAAAGGAGTGGGATGCTGTACAGGACCAGGCTCGGAGCAAAGGCCGTCTTGACATTCAGCATAAGGGAGCTGGTGCTGGGCCTGGGGTGAGTGGCTTATTTTGTTGGTGCTGAATTACTAACCCCACCTTGATCTGAATTGTGAACATACTCTAGGGTTTTTGGTGTATTTCAATCTCTCAATAATCTGCTGCTTTTGATAGAGCACTGAAAAGCCTGAAGACCTGCTCACTTGGTATTTGAGAAGCCTGTGCAAAAGCCCTGTAGTCTGTCGGGCCATCCGGTTGGCTTTCAGATTGGAGAGGAAGCCCCCAGAAGTTCATGAAGCGGGTATGTAAATGCATGCTTGGCTTTGTCGGCTTTGCTGGATTTTCAAGCCACTTCTCGAGCACTGAAGTTCCTTGTATAACTATATTTAAAACAAATTGCTATAACTAACTAGAAATAGAAATGGAACAAACATTCAAACGACCCATTACAATATTTTAAATTAGTCTGCAATTTACTTACATTAATCCTGCACCATATCTGGAATACATCAGCCCTGAAAAACATCTTTCTTTTAGATGTAAAATGAGGATTCAGTAGTAAATATAGAGATAAAATTAAAGGAACAATGGGCCATGCTAATCCTGAAGACTTCCTTCAAGAAGGGTGAAGAGTTAAATGACAGCTATCATAACCTGTGGCTAGATAAGGGATGCTTATCTATGTATATGCCACACAGCACCGAATCTAGTGTTAAATTTCAGCTTTTTTTAATTTAAGAGAAATTTTTCTTGTCCGTTATTAAGGAATGATGTCTAAATCACATTGTGTGTCATAGTTTTTATTAGTTATATTTTTATATAGCTCAAATCAACAATCTCTATGGAATGTTGCTAATTGTTTAAAGTGCAACTGTGTGTGTTCTTCCTAGGATCAGTACAATTGAGGAGGTTTTTTTCAAATGAATTAGAGTTCCTCAGCCAGATAAGTAATCAACGGAATTTGATATGTCTGAATATCCAGGAGGCAACCTGAAGAAGAGAGTCAGGAAGCACTGAAACTGTATCAGAGGTGCAGCATCTCATCTCTTGTTTTGCATGGAAGAGGAATAAGATCACTTCAGCTTCTTGTATGCATCTTGCCAGTTGGAGACTTTTAATGGTCATCTGTGTTGACCATTCCCTCTTGCAGCATCTGTTGAAAGTGCTGGGTCTAAAGAAAGGGTTGTGTGGTTTTGGTGTAGTTCTTCCTAAAGTGGTAAACATGGGTCTGGGTGGTACCACTTCAGAATATAGAGGGGAGAAGTCATATAATTCAGTATACTTCCATTCAGAAAAGTTCCCTGCACTAGCATATTAGGGAAAAGGCTAGAACGGTGTTCTTTGTAGCCCTCAGTCCTGAAGTCTAGAAATGATTCAGTGTAGACACAAATCGACCATCTCATGGAGAATGAGGCCTTTGTTTGTACAGTCCTAAGGCATGTGACCAATAAATCTGGGGAATAAACAAACTCACTTCAATCTCATTTCTACCTCTATTAACGAGTCATGATACTTCACTGGGAAATCAATAATTGTGCCTCAAAGAGTTTGGAAACGTTTTAGGAACAGAGAACAGCTTTTGTTGATTCTGTAGGATTTGTTTTTAAATAGTGCAGTCAAATCATAGTATATAGACATTAATTCAATGGCTGCAGAAGTTTTTCCTTGAGGAGACCAGACGGCAATCTCTACCTTTAGGAAATCAACTTATGTATGTGGAAAGGGAGGAGCACCTTTACTGTGGGGAAGAGCCTTCCTGCTGTCCCAGACTTCTGGGCTTGCAGGGTTTTTTGGAGACCCAGTCTTTGGCCTTTCTTTGTTTAATTTTCAACCTCTTTGTTTTTCCCTTTCTTTCATTTTCCATCTTGTCAAGGATACTGACCACAGGATACAGGATTTGGAAGCTACAGGGTGGTTATACCTTTATTAAAATAAACCAAAATAACAAAGTGTGTTAATTGCTAACAATGATGGAGGTTAATTAACAAGAGGTTAATTTTAGGTAGAATCAGTAAAAGCCAAATTGGGTAGTACTATATAGTGGCTGGAGCACATTTACCACTTCCGGTAAATAATATTTTTTTAATGGTTTTTATACTAGCTTTCTGTTAACAATGGATATGGAATTATTATGTAATTCATGGACTTGTATATTTGATGATTACTGCTAAATCCACTGTCAAGCAGGTTTGGGGGCAGAGACATAGACTGCCATGAGGATCTATGTTTCAGATCTGCCTTTGCACTAGGACAGTGCCAGAAATCAATTTATCCCAGATTTTATAGCTCCAACAAGTTCTGGTAAGAACTAATCTGTCTACTTTCCTTCTGCTATAATCTTAATTGATAAATACCATCCTCACAAGTTAGCCCACTTCAGCCTTAAGCATTCACACATCTGCCATCTTGAATTGGGGTGGATGACATCACAAACGATGTCATTGAGGCATCTGTAAGTGCCCTTACAGCTGTAACAAATTTGTTTCAAAACACTTAGGCGGTTCACAAGTTAGCCCTCTTGTGCCTCAAAATGTTAATGCATGTATCATCTTGAACTGGGGTGGATGACATTAAACTGTACCCAATTTGGTTCATATTGGTCCAAGTGTTGTGAAGTTGATTGACCGGGGGGGACGGGACACGGGAGGGCTCGGGACCACACACACATCATAAGCTAGCTTTCCCTAAGGAAAGTAGGCTAAAAAGGAGTAACTGATTGGAGAAGTGGTGATGGTGGAGTGAACAGTGCCTGTTTCCTGCTCTTTTCAGCCTACTTTCCAGTAGGCTTCCGTGTGTCCCCCACATCAATTTTGCAATGCCTGAACTAAATCGGGTTCAGTTGTAGGGACACCTCAATGGCATAGTTTGTGATGATGTCATCCGCCCTGATCCAAGATGGCAGACATGTAAACTTCTGAGGCACAAGTGGGCTAACTTGTGAACCGCCTAATTGATTTGAACCAAATTTGCTACAGATATAGGGACACATAGGGATTCCCAAAGAGTGTGGTGTGTGATGTCATCCACTCCAATTCAAGTTGGCGGCTGTGTGAACATCTGAGGTGTAAACAAGCTCATTTGTGGAATGTCTAACCAATTTAAACCAAATTAGGTAGTTGCAGTGAGTGACACATAGGGACACCTTAACGGTGTAGTTTGTGATGATGTCATCCACCCCAATCCAAGATGGTGGACACATAAACCTTTGAGGCACAAGTGGGCTAACTTGAACTGCCTAACTGATTTGAACCAAATCTGCTACAGCTGTAGGGACACAGGCATAGCTGAATGGATGTGGTGTGTGTCATCCACTCCAATTCAAGGTGGCAGCTGCATGAACATCTGAGGCGCAACAAGATTTGTGAACTGCCTAACCTATGTGAACCAAATTGGGTACAGTTGCTGTGAGTGACACACATAGACACTTCAATGGTGTAGCTTGTAGTGTCATCCACCCTGATCCAAGATGGTGGGTGCATAAACTTTTGAGGCTCAAGTAGACTAACTTGAGGACTGTCTAACTGATTTGAACAAAATTTGGAATAGCTGTAATAAATGACATGCAGGGACACCTCAATGGTGCAGTTTGTAATGACGACATCCACCCCAATCCAAGATGGCAGATGGATAAACATTTGAGGTGCAAGAGATCTAACTTGTGGACCTTGATTTGCACCAAATTTAGTTCAGATGTAGAGACAGTGAAAGGAAAGTAGGCTGATTAGTTCTTACTGGAACAACTTCTTGTGTTTTGCCATAGGAACAGCAAAAAATGTCAGGGCTGGGGAAATCTTCACCTCTCCCACCCCCTCATAGTTCCTTTTATTTTCAAGGAGAATTATCTTGAGAAAAAGGAACCATGATTTCATTCAAATGGTTTAACTCGTGTCTCTGAAGTAGATTGGGCCTATTCTATCACATAAGCCTTAAATGCTTAACAGTAGTGCTGTATGCTGCTGTTTCCGTGACAGTGGCCTCTTCCTTTATTTTACCTCAGAACTGGTAGGCCTCAAGCTCTTATTTGACTTTTACAACCAACTTTCTCATAAGTAGAAAGGGTGCCTACATTCATTGTAAGGGGCAAAGGGCCCAGGACTTAACAGTTGCATGACAGGAAGACATTCAACAGATGCAGCTTCTGCCTTGTCATTCAGTCCTCATGGTAGGTAAAGTTTCATCATTTTCCAGCTCCATCTCTTTTAGAGCTGGAGCTGCATATGTAAGAAAATGAGTGCCTCTTCAAAACAAGGGATAGTAATCTAAAATTCATAAGTATTTATTAGAATGAAGAATCCACCATAGGTGTGGTATTGAAAAGCAGACAATGCAGCTTTTTGGTACATAGTTAACATCTAAAATACTCAAATTCTGACAAGATTCCCCACCACCACCACCACATGCCATTATAAATCCCAGGTCACATTTTTAAAACCTCAGCAATGCTGTCATTAAAGATATTACCACAAGTAAGATTACAGAAACACCACAGTCCCCTTAAGTTGTGACCAAGCGAAAAAGCTGGTTCTTTAGGTAGGTGCACAACTGGTTCATTAAGTCTCTGTTCTGTCCTTCAACCCAATGCATTTCTATTAGAGAATCATCCCCTTCTTTCTTCACAATTAACACACACTT
Organism: Hemicordylus capensis; assembly: GCF_027244095.1. Lineage (NCBI taxonomy): Eukaryota > Metazoa > Chordata > Lepidosauria > Squamata > Cordylidae > Hemicordylus > Hemicordylus capensis. The sequence continues at coordinate 170,572,754 of NC_069658.1, forward strand.
GAAAAGGAACCATTCACTAGAGGAGTTGGCACTCTGTCCAGTTGCAGTAGATTGGTTATCAATGCCAAAGGCTCTGGATTCCTCCTCTTCATGATCAGATTCTTCAAAGCCATCTGAAATAACTACTGGTTGCTCTGCTCTTGTGTTTTCTTCAGTATGTCCTTGGTGGTTTTCCTCTTTAACGGGAGCCACACTATTTAATCCATCAGCCTCTAGTGACTCATGGTCTCGATCAAGTGGCAGGGATCCTCTTTCGGTGGCTCCACTCATGTTTCCTTCATACTCCATAGTTTCATTTGAATGTTTCTGGTCATTTTCTCTCTCTTCTGTGGTTTGCAGGAAGTCTATAGATGCCCGAGGAAGTTCTCGTAGTTGTCTGACTCTATCCCTCTTCTTTCTTCTTAAGTGTATCCAGGAATTTTCCAAAGCTGTTAGAAACAAACTGACTTCATCTTTTCCACAGGGAATATATTTATGCTCTACCTATTGAAGCAAACAAAAACATGGCACTTTAGTGTGATTATTTCAACAAGCAGCATACACATGCCTGTCAAAAAGAAACACATTCAAAGAGTATTTATGCCTACAATACCTTCAGATCACTAAGGATTTTTTTAATCCATGTTGCAACCACTGCTACCCCTTCGACAGCATTCATTCCCATAGATGAAGCTTTACTAGCTAGCAGTTTGGTTGTAGATGCCAAGACGAGGAATGTAATTGGTTTCCGAGATTTTTCTAGTTTTCTTTTCTTAGAAGGAGGTGACTGTAAGAATGCAAAAAACAAGTTGTATAGAATAATTAGAACTCAAAAAATTAATAGGACTTTTGTTAGCATTCATTCAGAATGTCTATAAAAATTGCAGTCTTTGTCCTTGAGACAAAGTGGCTTGTACAGTACTCTGTTTTGCTGCAAAATCACACCCTCTCCATTTCCTCATAAGCAGGAAAGAGGCTCCTTTGGCTTCCCATAAGGACAAAACATTAGACTGTGAAACTGTTTCAATTGCTCCTCAGTGCTATGGCATTTGCTGCCTTGTAAGACTATTGTGTGAGGTGCTGCAAGCCTTATAGGCCCTTCTCAGCTCTTCCCTCTTTTTTGGTCCCCTGTACTGAAAAGTCCAGTTGTTCAGAAGGAAAATACTTTAATATAAAAGCAACAGAGACAACAGTAATCAAAGAGACCTAGTTATAAAGCTCATATCAAACCCTGCTCTCCTGATAAATGCAGGACAAGAACTGCCAGTGGAAACAGAGAGTTAAGCTAAGTCCTGCCTCCAAAGGCCAGTGGGAGGAGTTAGTCTTATTCCCTTTTCCTGAGTGAGAACTTCCAATTTTAACTGATCACCACCTTTGGATTTTTGTAGTTCCACATTTCACTTTGTAAAGTTAGACTCTGCCCCAAGCCAAATTCACAGTTTCTGCTGTATCTTGAGGTACACTTAAGATCTGAGCCCTCATAGGTTCTAAAAAATGTTTGGCCATGTGATCTTGCATACTGTTTGAAATCACTCATTACATTATGTTTACAACATAAGAACAGCCCTGCTGGATCAGCCCCGTGGCCCACCTAGTCCAGCATCCTGTTTCACACAGTGGCCCACCAGAAGCCACTGGAAGCCTACAGGTAGAAGTTGAGGGCATGCTCCCCTGCAACTGGTATTCAGAGGCATCCTGCCTCTGAGGCTAGAGGTGTCCTATAGCCCTCCCAACTAGTAGCCGTTGATAGACCTCTCCTCCATGAAGTTATCCAAGCCCCTCTTAAAACCATCCAGGTTGTTGGCTGTCACCACATCTTGTGGCAGAGAATTCCACAAGTTGATTATGCATTGTGTGCAAAAGTACTTCCATTTGTCGGTCCTAAATTTCGTGGCAATCAATTTCATGGGATGACCCCTGGTTCTAGTGTTATGGGAAAAGGAGAAGACTATCCACTTTCTCTGCACAATGCATGGTTTTATAGACCTCTATCATGTCTCCCCGCAGTCTTTTTTCTAAACTAAAAAGCCCCAGGTGTTGTCTTGCCTCCATAAGAAAGGTGCTCTAGGCACCTGATCATCTTGGTTGCCCTCTTCTGTACCTTTTCCAGTTCTACAATGTCCTTTTTTAGATGTAGTGACCAGAATTGTATGCAGTACTCCAGGTGTGGCCGCACCATAGTTTTGTATAAGGGCGTTATAATATTAGCCGTTTTATTTTCAATCCCCTTCCTAATGATCCCTAGCATGGAATTGGCCTTTTGCACAGCTGCCGCACAGTGGTTATTCGCTTCTCAGTCTCCATCACAGCTTTTAGAAAGCATGTTAAATCCTGGCTTTTTACCCAGGCTTTTATATGATTGTCTCTGCTGCTGCTCTTTGTACTTTATTTTTTTAATGGTTGTGTTAAATTTTTTAATAAGATTTGTTTTATATTTTTAGCTTAATATTTTAATAGTGTTATTTTTACAACCTTGTTTTTCAATTCTGCTATAAACCGCCTTAGGATTGTTTTAATGAAAGACGGTATATACATTTAACAATAAAATAAAATAAATACAATGAATAAATTGAGTCAATATTTTCAGTGAGTGACCCCAAGATCCTGCTCCTGGTCAGTCACCGACAGCTCAGTTCCCAGCAGTGTATACTTGAAGTTGGGGATTTTCGTTCCAATGTGCATCACTTTACACTTGCCAACACTGAAGAGCATTTGCCATTTTGTCGTCTATTCACCACCCAGTCTGGAGAGATTCTTTTGGAGCTCCTCACAATCTGTTTTGGATTTCACTACCCTAAAGAGTTTGGTATCATCTGCAAATTTGGCCACCTCACTGCTTACCCCAACTTCTAGATCATTTATGAATAAATTAAAAAGCACCGGTCCCAATACAGATCCCTGGGAGACCGCACTTCTTACTTCCCTCCATTGTGAAAACTCTCCGTTTATCCCTACCCCCTGTTTCCTATTCTTCAACCAGTTAGCAATCCACACGTGTACTTGTCCCTTTATCCCATGACTGCTGAGTTTCCTCAAGAGTTTTTATGAGCAACTTTGTTGAAAGCTTTTTGGAAGTCCAGGTATACTATGTCAACTGGATCACCTTTATCCACACACTTGTTCACACTCTCAAAGAACTCCAAAGGTTCGTGAAGCAAGATTTACCTTTGCAGAAGCCATGCTGGTTCTCCCCAGCAGGGCCTGTTCTATGTGCTTTACAACTTTATCCTTGAGAATGCTCTCCATCAATTTGCCAGGAACAGACATTAAGCTAACCGGCCTGTAATTTCCTGGATCACCCCTGGATCCCTTTTTGAAAATCACTATCAACTATAGCAATGAAGACATGACTGGTGGAAAATCCACCAATCTGTCATCTTCCAGGTGGTCTGTGGCACCTGTCTTTGGCAGGAAGAATTCCTTGATCTTTTGCTATGGTTGCAAGATCTTTGCCATTTACGAAAGTTTTGTGCTGTTTTATAGATCCACAATCAGAAGTCGGGAAGGAGAGCTTAAATATTCACTCATGTTCACAAGCTGTTTTTTGAAGCCAAAGGGTTTGTGACATAAGCAATTCAAAATGTAGATTCAAGCAAGATTATGAATTGGAGGGGGGACAGTGGTGGGAGGGCAACACACAGTCACTTACTGGTACTTTGACATTTTCATAGAAGCTCCAAGCCAGTGCCCATCTCATAGTGCGACCTTGACAAAATTCAGTGTGTGTAACTTTAGGGACCTATGTGCAGAAAAACATTAAGTAAACGTTATGTCTCTTCAGTGTTGTGAAATTTAATTTATTTAGTAAACTCAACACAGCTTCAGACACATTTGAAACGAGACTACAAAACATCCAATGGAGACATTTTGTGGTTTTCAGTATTGCCATACTTTAGAACACAACAAGCATCTTTCTGCCTAGTTCACCCCCATGAACAATTGCACAGGGGAATAAATTAGATTGAGTTTACATGTGAGCTACAACTTAATAAAACGTAATAAATACTGTTGCAGAATGCTTAAAGAAATACTTACTCCATGGATTCGAAGCTCCTCTTTTAGTGGTGCCAATGTACACTTCTTTCCCAGCATGCAACTGTACCACCTGCAATAATAAAGCAACATTTCATTACCAGACAGTTTAGGAATACAATTCAACTTAAGATAGCAGTTACCTAAGAGAGAGAAAACTCAGGGCACTCTGCTTGGAAGCAACGTTGGAATTGATGCCTTTTTGGAAAAATCAAAATAGGTTAACTACTTTTTGGTACACATAGAATTTAGGGTGCCAATATCAGTCAGTCAGTAAATGTTTTGGACAAATTAAAGGAGGCTAGGCCTGTGAATATCAAGTACATGAAGGAGGAGATACACCAGCCCAACAGCAGCAACTCAACACAAGATTTTATTTTGTTTGTGAGGCTGCTATGCATTTGAGAAGGACAAGGGGGCAGCACCAATCTCAGACTGGTGAACCTCAAAAGGTGCTAAGCAAATTATATTATTTATTTTCAATAAGGAGGAATGGAAGCATGTTGCAGAGACTGAGGACCAGAACATATATAATAGGACCTTTTCTGAGGACCAGAAAACATATACTATTAAGGCACAGAGCTTAATTCATGCCAGAGTTCAAGTGCAGCATCTGTTTTCAACACCAGGGCTCAACACTGAAAAACAGGAAAGATATTGAAATTCTCAGCAAGTACAGAACGCATTTCTCACTCAGTCACTAAAATAAGTCCTCAAGAACTGAAGACTTCCAAATGAGAGTGTTATTTTCAGACAAAGTTCCGTTTCAGCAACTTTTCTACAACTGAAGTGCTAGAAACTTGTGAAAGGATAAGGAGAGAGGGAGATATGGATGCAGAAAGACAGAAGAAGTGAAAGGATAAGAAAAAAAGAAGTTCTAGTAACAACTAATCTGCCTACTTTCCTTTCACTATAATCTTAATTGATAGTTACCATCTTCACAAGTTAGCCCACTTCTGCCTCAAATGTTCATGTGTCTGCCATCTTGAATTTGTGTGGACAACATCATCACAAGCTACGCCACTGAGGTGTCCCTACAACTATAACAAATTTGGTTCAAATTGGTCCAGGCATTGTGAAATTGATAGACACACAAACCTGGGTGATTTCATAAGCTTACTTAAGGAAAGTAAGCTTAAGTAGGAGAAAATGGGAAGTAGCACAAGGGGAGAAAAGTTGCCGAGAAAATACAAGAGAAGGAACTGAATGACGAAGGGGAAGAAAGAAAGAAAAAAGAAGCATAGAAAAGTTGGAGAAGGGAATGATACAAAAACAAAAAATGAAGGGATGTGATAAGTTGTTAATGAAAGAAGCAGATGTAAAAGAAATAAGAGAAAAGGCATAGAGATCATGGTAGGGCTGAGAAAGGGCAGCAGAAGACAGAGGCAGCCTCATCAGGATTGGCTTCAAGCTATGATTGATGCCTGCATGGAGAACCAAAGCAGCTAGGCTGACTGGTTTGGCACCTGTATGTGTGTGATCCACTAAATGTGTGTGTCCCATTAAAGAAAGTGGATAGCTGCATCAGCATGGTTGCAACCCATCTTAAATAAGACAGGCTATGACTTACCATCTTAAGATCATTTCTAAGCTGGTTTCCAGAGCCCAGTGGGCTCATTTAATCTCTCCCCACCCCCCACTATTCCCACTATCTCAGAAGTCTTTTTAGGACTTTAGTACCCAATATAAGACTACCAGAGAGCAAAATTTGATGGAATGTGGGTGGCAATTGCTTCCAACTTGCTCTAAGTTACCACATTAAACTTACAGCAAGTTCAATAAAACAAGAACTGGTGAACACAGACGCCACTCTTCCTCCACCCATGACCTGTTGAGATTAAAATAATTTATTACACAGGCACGGGAGTGCCTGTGTAATGTGGGTGGAGAGGGCAAAGCAGTATTCTATCGTATTATTTCACCTGACCTTCTATGGCTTCTCAAAGCTTTCTGTTTGCACTATTCATGCTAGAAAGGACATTTTAATACCCCTTCAATTCAGAATCACCTGCTGAACAAGTGTGACAGTTTTTATTGAATCTATGGAAAAATGATTCTAAGTTATGAGGAAGCAGAATGCTTTAACTCATGCGCCTGAAGTAAAGAGGAAAACAGACCCATCCACATAGGCTTTGGGCTTCTTAGTTCTGAATGCTTCTATATTGCTTCATTTTACCTCAGACCATGTAGGCCTCAGTGCTCCTGTATGGCTTTTACCACCTTCTAACGTTGTTCTTCATAAGTGTGTGGAGGTCTACCTTGAGTTCCTTAAAAGGGCCAGAAGGCCCAGAACATTTAACAATTGCGTGAGACATTCAACAGGTGTAACTTTAACTGAAGGTGCAAGCAGCACCTGTTGATATTCTGCCTGCACTTCAGCTGCTTGGCAGCCAGAACTTCAATGGGTAGAGTTACCATCTCCAAATGCTGGGGAAAACTTCACTGGCCAAGTTTGTACATGTCATTCAGCTGTTAGAAAACAGCAGGCATGGTGGAAGTAATGCTCACACCATGCCTGCTATATATCCCATTTGTATCAAAATAAGTTATGGCTTGTTTTAAATCTAAGCACTGATGTCTGCCTCTTTATTAGGCCTGGCAATGCTAAAGCAGTATTTTCCACTTTCTTTGTTCTGAATACCCAGTTTGGCACAAATGAGACCCTCTGTTTTAAAAAGCAAGCAAATTAATTTTTTTAAAAAAATCTTTAGTTTACAGGGATAGTTATGGGTGTGGCATCTCCAACTGAGCTTCAAACAATGAGGAAATTTGATGGCCAATTATGTTTATGGCATGAGATCTGACATCCAGTCTGAGATGTTGTACTGTCCTACATACACTGAGGGAAATAAGTATTTGATCCCCTGCTGATTTTGTCCGTTTGCCCTCTGACACAGAAATGACCAGGCTATAATTGGAATGGTAGGTTTATTGTAGCTGTGAGAGACAGAATAACAACAAACAAACCCTCAAAAGCCCAGTGCCCCAAAGTCAGCAATGGATTTGCATTGTAGTGAGGGAAATAAGTATTCGATCCCCTATCAACCAGCAAGATTTCAGGCTCCCAGGTGTCTTTTCACTATATGCAGGTAATGAGCTGAGATGAGGAACACCCTCTGTAAGGGAGTGCTCCTAATCCCAGCTTGTTACAGTACCTGTATAAAAGACACCTGTCCATAGAAGCAAGCAATCACTCAGCTTCCAAACTCACCACCATGCCCAAGACCAAAGAGCTGTCGAAGGATGTCAGGGACAAGGTTGTAGACCTGCACAAGGCTGGACTGGGCTACAAGACTATCGCCAAGCAGCTTGGTGAGAAGGTGACTACAGTTGGCACAATAACTCGCAAATGGAAGAAACACAAAATAACTGTCAATCTCCCTCGGTCTGGGGCTCCATGCAAGATCTCACCTCGTGGAGTTGCAATGATCATGAGAACGGTGACAAAGCATCCCAGAACTACACGGGGGGAACTTGTCAATGATCTCAGGGCAGCTGGAACCATAGTCACCAAGAAAACAATTGGTAACACACTACGCCGTGAAGGACTGAAATCTTGCAGTGCCCGCAAGGTCCCCCTGCTCAAGGCAGCACATGTACAGGCCCGTCTGCAGTTTGCCAATGCACATCTGAATGATCCAGAAGAGAACTGGGCGAAAGTGTTGTGGTCAGATGAGACCAAAATCGAGCTCTTTGGCATCAACTCAACTCGCCGTGTGTGGAGGAGGAGGAATGCTGCCTATGAGCCCGAGAACACCATCCCCACCGTCAAACATGGAGGTGGACACATTATGCTTTGGGGGTGTTTTTCTGCTAAGGGGACAGGACACCGTCACCGCATCGAAGGGATGATGGACAGGACCATGTACCGTCAGATCTTGGGTCAGATCTCCTTCCCTCAGCCAGGGCATTACCGTCAGATCTCCTTCCCTCAGCCAGGGCATTGAGAATGGGTTGTGGATGGGTATTCCAGCATGACAATGACCCAAAACACACAGCCAAGGCAACAAAGGAGTGGCTCAAGAAGAAGCACATGAAGGTCCTGGAGTGGCCCAGCCAGTCTCCAGACCTTAATCCCATAGAAAATCTGTGGAGGGAGCTGAAGGTTCGGGTTGCCAAACATCAGCCTCGAAACCTTTCTGACTTGGAGAGGATCTGCAAGGAGGAGTGGGACAACATTCCTCCTGGGTTGTGTGCAAACCTGGTGGCCAACTACAAGAAACGTCTGACCTCTGTGATTGCCAACAAGGGTTTTGCCACCAAGTACTAAGACATCTTTTGTGAAGGGATCGAATACTTATTTCCCTCACTACAATGCAAATCCATCGCTGACTTTGGGGCACTGGGCTTTTGAGGGTTTGTTTGTTGTTATTCTGTCTCTCACAGCTACAATAAACCTACCATTCCAATTATAGCCTGGTCATTTCTGTGTCAGAGGGCAAACAGACAAAATCAGCAGGGGATCAAATACTTATTTCCTTCACTGTAATCATGGAAACACAATTTGGCTAGACCCTCAATGTTCCAATCTACTTCCTGCATAGGCTGGTAGCAACAGCAAAAACTGGTGATTAGTGTTACAGCAATGTTTAAGAAGAATGTGTGCCTCTGAGCATAAATCATAAATTTCAACTCATAAATTATCATAAATATTAACTCATAAATAAATGAGAGGTGTTACCTCAGCAGGTAACTACTACACTCAGCACAATTAGTAAGAGAGAACCAGGGAAGAGTTGAATATGCTAATGATTAATAAAATAGTGCTTGTCATTTAAAAAAAAATTTAGAATGATTGTTTTGATATTAACTGCTATCTTTTAACTTCCAGGGGCCAGACAGTGGAATCTTTCATTATGCTTCATTTTGTCTCAGTACTGCAAGGCCTCAGCAGTTTCCTGTTTGGCTTTTATAACCTCCAACCGTGTACCTCATAAGGAAGATGGGCTGTTGAATTTCTTGAAAAGGCCAGAGGGCCCAGGTCTTATGCTGGTTGCATGACAGTCAGACATTCAACATAACTTTGCCTAGCATACGAGGGTGCAAGCAGCACCTGTAAACCAAAGGTTTTTTCCTTTAATTGAATAGGCTTTTGGTTGACACGATGTGTTTGAAGTAAGGTTTCCAGCAGATAGGTTCTTGACAAGATAAACATCTCCGTGAAGGAAGAACTTGCTTGTCTGAAATGCTTACCGCAATCTTTTTTTAAGCTGCAGACTATCATGAATTATTCTCTTGACAAATTCTAGCTCTCCCCCTTCAGCCATGATTTCAGTGATCCCTCCTGTGTTGACTGAGCTGGGAGGTGGTCTTCTGGGATTACGGGAATTTACTCCCTAAGGGGAGAAAATAAATCTATTTTCATTGTTAAACTCGATATAGAACAACTGGTTTTCAGGCTACTGTTCCTTGTACTGTCCAATTTCAACCAGATAACTATATTGCAACATCTCTCCTTTGCTCCCTATTATTTAGTCTGCCCTCATCATGGCAACCTGTTTTCCACAACACTACAAAATAAATACAATTCAAATAGAACTAGCCAACCCGCACAGAGCATCTGTGCGCTCTTTGGGACTGGCTGTTCCCCTCTCCCTCCTGCCCCACTCTCCCTCCCCCTCCCTTCTGTCCCACACTCTTGCCCCTCTTCTCCCTCCTGCCCCACTCTCTTGCCCCCTCCCCTCCCTCCCGCCTCACTCTCTCTTGCCCTTCCTCCCCCTCTCTCTCACCCTCCTGCCCCAGTTTCTCCTGCCCTCCCTCCCCTCCCCCTGCTCCTGTCTCCTGCCCTCCCCCTCTGCCCCATCCTCTCTTGCCCTCCCTCCCCCTCCCCCTGCTCCTCTTTCCTGTCCTTCCCCTCTCCCCCCTGCCCCACTCTCTCTTGCCCTCCCTCCTGCCCCACTCTCTTGCCCTCCCCCCACTCTCTTGCCCTCCCCCCTCCCCCATGCTTTCTTGCCCTCCCCCCTGGCCCCACTCCCTATTCCCCTCCCCCACTCTCTCCTCCCCCTGCATTTTTTAAAGCTCTACTTACCGGGGTGCCGCCACTCCTCCTCCCGGGCAGTGAACAGGAAAGTCCTGCCGCCCGGTTCCCTCCCACCCCAGCCTCCCACAGGCTCCTGGCCACAGCAGCCGGTCCCAGCGCTGCCTGGACAAGAGCCGCCTCCACGGCTGGGCCCAGCGCCTCTGCGGCCTGGCCCACTGCTGGGCCAAGTGCCCCCTTCGCGGCCGGGCCCACCATGCCAAGTGCCGCCTCCGTGGCCTGCTGCCGCTGCTTGCAAGTCTCTGTGGCCGGCCTCCTCTCCCCCCACCCCCACCTTCCGCCCCAGTATCCAGGCCCACCACCTCACTGCCTCGGCCGGGCCTGCCAGCTGGGGCCGGGTTCCGGTTCAGCGGCCCACCGCTGGCCTCCGTAACCACCGCTTGCCTCCCCCAGTACTAGCCAGTCCCAGGGCCAGCAGGCCGGCCCGCTGCCGTCATTGACCTGCACCCCAGCCAATCAGATGGCTTGCCGGGATGCACATTCCAGGGCACACCTAGGAGAAATATATAGATAGATAGATTCTTCCTTTCCATCCTCTTAGAGAATATTCTAATTCAAGCTCACCTTCCACCTTGACTACTGCAGCTTTCTTTAGATTTTTCTTGTAACTCTGCAATCCTTATCTCTGTCCAAAACACTGCTAACTGACGCATTCCCCTCTTTCAATGTCTCCTCACCAGCTTCCTGTCCTCCTGCACCCAGAGCAAACTTCTTGTCCTTACAAGAGGTTTCCCCACAGCTATTTCCTACTCTACCATTCTGTATTTAAGCCCCATTAAATCTCCCCACTCACAACTTTTGCTCCTTCAGCCCTCTCAGGTGCTTGAAGGTCTCATGCTCTCCAGTCATTCCTGCTACAGCCCCATTCACCCAAATACTGTCCCAGGATAGCTAGTAAGGATGCCATTCCAACTACCTCCTCAAAACCCATTTTTGTGGGAACATCTTAATATCTAAAACAGGATACACAGATGCCTTATACCAAGTCAGAACTTTGGTCCATCTCACTTAGTAAGGTCTACACTGACTGGCAGTGGCCCTCTGGAATTTCAGGTGGAGGTTTCCCAGCCCTACATGGAGATCCCAAGGACTGAACCAGGACCATCTGCACACAAATGTTGTTCCACTGAGCCACGGTTCTCCCCCTGCACTGAGTATATACATTCTTTTTTACTCTTGTGCCCACCCCATACCTTTCTGTCCGATAGCCTTGCTATGTTACCCTCGCCTTGCCCTTCCATTCCTTCCTTCTATGGCTCCCCTGCTGTCAAAATTTATAGGGCCTGTTCCTTGGCACACGGACTGGTCTTCTTCGCACAAGGATTTCTGTTAAGCCCCATATCTATTAATCAAACTTTGGTTTCACTGGTTAATGTTGGTTATTACTACACTTCAGCAATACACCATCCATCCTAGCTCACATTTTAACACAGAAAGAATGTCTTCAAATCTTAACTTATTTTGAAATATGAAATAAACAGGGTCAGCATAAGCTGCAGAAGAGAGTAACTGTGTACAACGTATTTCTGAAGCACAACAGCTGGTCCCAGCCTCCAGAGTTTAGATGTGGAGAACAGCATCTCATCTTGCTATATAGCAAAGAGAACTGGATGAAAACGAAATATGTGCTTAGTTTCACTCACATCAAGTGTTACTTGATTACCCCAACTGTGTGCCTATAGAACAATACATTATGCTTCAAGTGTTATACATTTCCCTCCCAACAAATAGTCTGCTTAAATACACATGGAAAAGGGTCTATCAGAAGTCAATATACCTTTGCTTCTAGCTGGTTGGCAAAAAAGGGAGGGTTGCACATGCAGAAATCATAAATAACTTCAGACTCCTCTTCTAGGGCTTCCAACAGGAGAGTCTTTTGTGGCACTTTAACCACTGGAAGAAAGTGAAAGGTTGCATGAAGGAAGGAACCACAGATTGACTCATTTTCTCTCAGACCTCTAGAACTTTTTGCAAAGGCAAAGCAAATAACTGCTATACAGGCTACAACCCCAGTGTCTATATAAATTAATACTACCTATATGAAATACCTATATCCCGACCAGCCCTGTGCTAGCATAAATGCTGCTGCACTCGCATAAAAACATGGAGGCCTCATTTTAAAAAAAAAAAAACCTTTCCAAAGCTAATTCTTGTGCTAGCACAATATGTTGCAACTGTTACACAACCTCATACATGTGAAAGCTGCTTGCACATCATCATCATCATCGTTATTATTATTTTATTTTACATTTATATCCTGCTTTTCCTCCAAGGAGCCCAGAGTGGTGTACTACATACTTGAGTTTCTCTTTCACAACAACCCTGTGAAGTAGGTTAGGCTGAGTGAGAAGTGACTGCCCCAAAGTCACCGAGCAAGTCTCATGGCTGAATGGGGATTTGAACTCGGGTCTCCCCAGTCCTAGTCCAGCACTCTAACCACTACACCACGCTGGTTCCATGCATTGGGGGGGGTGGTGGTGCTGCCAGAAGTGGTGCCATTTTGTGGAGCATGAGAACTACAAATAGTCCTTCTGCAAGCATCACTGCCAATGCTGCCTATTATATTTAATTCTATTTCACAACACAAATGAGCCATGTCACTATTGTTAGTGACAACTTCCCAGTGTTGCAGCTGAGATGGAGTTCCGTGACAGTAAAAAGAGTTGCAGTACTGTACAACCAACCCAAAAAGGAACCGAGCCCGATTAGTCAGTCTCATGATCTGTCTTAAGGAAGGGCTGAATAACCATGGATTTGATGCCAATGTGCACCTTGGAAGAGGTAATAATAACTTGAGGAGAGGAGAGCTGGTCTTGTGGTAGCAAGCATGACTTGTCCCCTTAGCTAAGCAGGCTCCACCCTGGTTGCTTGCATTTGAATGGGGGACTAGAAGTGTGAGCACTGTCAGATATTCCCCTCAGGGGACGGAGCCACTCTGGGAAGAGCATCAGAAGGTTTCAAGTTCTCTCCCTGGCATCTCCAAGATAGGGCTGCGAGAGATTCCTGCCTGCACCCTGGGAGAAGCCACTACCAGTCTGTGTAAACAATACTGAGCGAGATGGACCAATGGTCTGGTTCAGTATATGGCAGCTTCCTATGTTCCTAACTTATGCTAGTAGCAGACCCAACGAGTTCCAGGGCACTTCACCAGCCTGGCCAGGAACATGTCCAGCTCACAAGCAGTTGCTCATATGTAACTTCCACATCAGCAGGCAGCAGCACTGCCTCGCCTCCCTCACACTCCAGTTTCAGCAGCAAAGACTGTAATTTTATTGTATCAGAAGTTGCACATTTATCCTCCAGGGACATGTGTGAATGAAGCAAAAATCATTTTCATATAGAAGGGATCTGTGTTCCCTCTAAGGTGTGCGCATGTACATGCGCTCACAAGGGGTTTTTTTTATGTCCGCTCAGTTAAGTTTAGATCCCTCTCAGGGTGAATCAGGAAGGCCCCACTCTGAATGCACGTGCACACACACTGCCTTGATACCGCCACCCAGAACAAAACTCATTCTACACACAGATGAAAAAAATTAGAAGGAACATTGGAATGGATGTCCTAAGCTCTTCCACATGGCACGACTTTTGTACCTCTTCAGACAGATAACACCCTCGTTTATGTCACCTGGTCTCTAATGTTGCCTATGCTTCTCCATGTCCCTGACTTCAATTTTTTTAAAAAATATTTCCACACTTTTCTTCAATGTCATGACTGCCTATCTGGCAGAATTACAGCTAAACTCCTCTTTTGCTTGAGTAGTAATGTTGGACAATTTTCCTGCTGTCACTTGTATTCAGCATTACAAAACAACAACAACACTCCTTTGCCTGTAAAATAGTTGAACAACTACTTTGCTGCATAGGAGTGGGGAAAAGAGGGATAAAAGAATACCTTTTATAAGATCAGATAAGTTGTTTTGCTCCACATTTTTCTTGGCATAGCTGAAACACACATCATCTACTTCTGTTGCAATAAAATACCATCCATTCAAAGTTGCCCCAAGTAATGGGTAAATACAAGATGCACCTGTACCTGCAACACATCACAAGAGGGGAAAAAATATGCTAGTTAAAGAAAAAGGAGCAGCCACAACATATTACTCAGTAATGCATTTTCAAAGGCTATATAGAGCCAGCATGGTGTAGTGGTTAAGAGTGCTGGACTAGGACCGGGGAGACCCGAGTTCAAATCCCCATTCAGCCATAATACTAGCTGGGTGACTCTGGGCCAGTCACTTCTCTCTCAGCCTAACCTACTTCACAGGGTTGTTGTGAAAGAGAAACATATAGATAGATAGATAGATATTTTCCCAGTTAGGCAGTGAATATTACCCAGGTAAAGTATGGTAGAATGGGGCAGGACAATGCCACTCAATATAGGGCTTTTAACGCTGTCCCTCTAGATGATATTGGTAATTCCTTTTTCCCCTCTAGGCTGGCCAAGGATGTGAAGTGCAATCTGGCCGGCCTGTGCCTGGCCCAGTTGGCCAATTGCAATAATTTGTATATTCTTAATGGAGTAGCTAAAGGTGACCGCACAGCAGAATTCACCTATTGGTCAGGGCGAGGTCTGTCTACTATCGATTATTGGCTTATTTCTCACACTATAGCAAATTGGGTGAAACAGTTGACAGTCATGCTGAGACCCAATAGTGATCATCTCCCCCTGATTTTAAAGCTTACTGTACCATCTGGAAGGATTCACCTTGAGGACAACTTTCCTATTGAAACAGGTGGAAACAGGTGGAGTGTGGGTCAGGTGGAATGTTAAGTGGGCACAGTTCAAGCATGAGTTGCTATGGTCTGATAAGATGATGAACACCCGTGAGGAGCTTTTGGGTGCTGCTGTAGGCCCCTGTGTTTTAAATATTTATACCATCTTGATTCAGTCTGTACAGGACCATCTCAGTCAGAACAGGGGTAGGACTCATTCCTTATCCAGGGCTAGATCCAGGAGCTGGTTCAATCGAGACTGTCTGTCTGCTAAAAAGGAATTGATTACTACCTTCAGATTGTTTCAATTGGACCCTCAGAGTGTAACAGCAGCGCGTTTGGTGGTAGCGAAGAGAAAATATAAAAGCCTTCTTAAAGTTAAAAAAGGGAGGCTCTTAGAACTTCATGGAGGGGCTTTATGCAGGCAGTCAAGGGGACAAACTCCACTCTTTTGGCGAATTGTGAATGACCATCCATATGCCCGTCTTCTATGTCTTAACTGTCAGATTCCCATGGCGGCCTGGGTGGCCCACTTTAGAGCCCTTTATGGGTCAGAGGAGTTGTTTCCAGCAATGCTGCTGTTTGATGTCAGCTCTCTCCCTGATTGGCCTCCTGTCACTGTGATCGAGGCTGTGAGTCTTATCAATGGTTTGTAAGTGGGTAAGGCCCCTGGTATTGATAGTATATCTCCTGAAATTATTAAATCTAATGTAGACTGGTGGGCACCAGTCCTTGCTACTCTTTTTACTTATATAGACTCTACTGGCCATATACCTTATGACTGGGGTACTGCAATTATTGTACCCATTTTCAAGAAGGGAGAGAAGAATGTTCCTTCTAATTATCGCCCTATATCCTTGTTAAGTGTTGTGAGCAAGCTCTATGCCAAGCACCTTCTTTGGAAACTGCACGACTGGATGGAAGAGCATGGCATACTGGGTGATGAACAGGCCAGTTTCAGATCAGGGCGTTCAATTACAGACCATGTATTAACCCTTCATCATTTAGTTGATAAATATGGCAGCAAGCCCAGGTCTTTTTTGTATGTTGCGTTTATTGATTTTAAATCGGCTTTCGATTCTATTTCAAGGTCCACCTTATGGGAAAAGCGTGCTCAAACTAAGATTGATAGGCGGCTTCTCTTTTTAATGTGTCACCTACATGAAAATTCCAACATAAGGGTAAGATGTAACCCTAAAGGATCCCTGTCTCAATCAGTTTCTTCTACCAACAAAGGAGTTAGGCAGGGGTGCATCTTAGCACCCTCACTGTTTAATCTTTATGTTAACGATTTAGCAGCCAACTTAATGCATCCTCCAACTATTGCAGGCGTTGGAATTTTACTTCTTCTTTATGCGGATGATGCAGCAATCATGGCTAGATCCCCTGTTGAGCTTAGGAGAGCTCTTAGGCAGCTGGGTTGCTATTGCAGGGATAATCATTTAATTATTAACTACCAGAAGTCTAAGGTCATGGTTTTCGCTAGAAGGCCTAGAGAGACGCACTGGTCCATTGAGGGCCATTGACTCGAGCAGGTCAACATCTACAAGTATCTTGGTGTGATTTTTCATGCCAGTGGGTCTTGGAAGGCCCACATGGACCATGTAGCTCAATTGGCACAAAGGAGTTCTGCTGCCATTTTGAGATTCTTTTGTACCAAGAGTGGTGAGGTTATACCAGCTGCCCTAAGAGAGCCCCTGGTGGCGCAGTGGTAAAACTGCCGCCCTGTAACCAGAAGGTTACAAGTTCGATCCTGACCAGGGGCTCAAGGTTGACTCAGCCTTCCATCCTTCTGAGGTCGGTAAAATGAGTACCCAGAATGTTGGGGGCAATATGCTACATCATTGTAAACTGCTTAGAGAGCTCCGGCTATAGAGCGGTATATAAATGTAAGTGCTATTGCTATTGCTAAGGTTATTTGCAGCCAAATCTAGGAATCAGCTTCTTTATGGTGCCCAACTTGGCCTGTACCCTTCTTATAGGACGTTGGAAGTTGTGCAATCTAAATTAATCAGGGCTGTTCTTAGAGCCCCCAGATGTTCTAACACAGTGCTGAGACTCGAATTGGGAATTCAGAGAATTGAAGCAAGGGCATGGATCTTAATCTTAATTTATTGGCTTAAGATCAATTTTTCCCCTCAAGGCTGGATCTCTCTGGTCCTGGCTGATAGATTTCAGTTATCTTGGATGCAAGCTGTCTAGAATAAAATGTCAGCCCTGGGCCTCTCTCAAGATTACTTTTCCCTCTTAAGTTATGACCACGCTGGACAGGTGTTGAAACAAAGAATTCTGGACACAGAATATCAGAATGACCTTAGTCTTACTTCTGACTATATCAGGAGGAGACTTGATTTTCCTTTTGGAGGTTTGTCTTCTTATTTACAAACCTTAATCTACCCCCGCCATCAAAGGGCTTTTTTCAGGGTGAGACATGATGTACTGCCCTCTGCAGTGCTTTCTGGGAGATTTCTGAAGGTCCCAAGGAGTGACAGACTTTGTCCTTGTGGTCTCGGGGATGTTGAAAATGTACATCATGTTCTGTTGCATTGCTTATTCTACAGGGACATACAACAGACTTTATTAACTCCAATTGTATTATCTTTACCTGGTCGTTCAGAAGAATTTTAAGTTGCTTTTTTGCTTGCAGATAAAATTCCTTCCATTACATATAAGGTGGCTAAGTTCTGCTCTATTACTATTAGGACTCGACAGCAACTAACTTCCTGTCCTGTCTTCTAGATTCTTGGCTCAGTTAGGATGTTGAATAACAGCTATCTTTATATGCAAATAGGATTTGTTCTCCTTCTGATGGTTATTATTGTTATTTTATGTATTCTTTTTATCCACACTTTTCTGTAAAGTTTTAAATTGTATTGCTGATCTTTGATAGTTGATAGTAATAAACGAAACTAAAAACTAAACTAAACAGGTAAGGTATGAAAATCTATTTGGAACATCTGATAGCCTGACAGGCAGGCAGGCTTTTCTTAACCTGAGGCCACACCCACTGATTGAGGGGAGCTTTGGCTAATATCCAGACCAAGAGTTGAGCACAGGGTGAGCTTCTGCTTGTGCACAGAGAGGAGGGACCATTTGTGGCAATCTCCCCAGACTCTGCAGCCACCAGGGCCTTGGGCAAGCCTCAGGGAGAGATCTTTGGGAGGCTCAAATGACTACAGAAGGAAGGGGGCGCTTGTCAAAAGTTGCCCCCCCCCACGTGTGAGTGGGAGCATTCTCTGCACTCAAGCGTATGCTGGCTACCAATACGTTTCCAGGGCAAATACAAGGTGCTGGTTGAAACCTATAAAGCCATAAAGAGTTCAGGTCCAGGATATTTAAGAGAATATCTTCTTCACCATGATCCCCATTGCCCATTGAGATCATCTGGAGAGGTCTGTTTGCAGCTGCCACCAGCCCGCCTGGTGGCTACTCAGGGAGGGGCCTTCTCTGTTGCTGCCCCAAGAATCTGGAATGCGCTCCCTGCTGAAATAAGAGCCTCCCCATCTCTGAAAACTTTTTAAAAGTTGTTGAAGGCTTATCTTTTCACCCAAGCTTTGTAATGTAACTCTTTTAAATTATTTTAAGCTTTTTATTTTGTTTTTTAACTAGTTTTATGTTGTTGTAAACCACCCAGAGATGAAAGTTTGGGGTGGTATACAAATTAAATTTAAAAAACTAATAATACCAGAATGTTATCCAACTATCAAGAGCTCTGTGCTTGCCAGTAGGCTTCAGGAGACAGCAGGTCCTTATCTCATGCCAATGTCTGGATAAGAAGAGATATAATACAAACAGACTTTTGCCATTTGCTGTCTTCAAGACACAGTGCAAATGAGAACTCAGGCAAGGGGATGTCTACTGCTGAGCATCCTTGTTGGAAGGCAAGAGGCACTTGCCCCAGTGAGCAGATTTGCAAAGGCCTGGCAGAGATGAAATATACAAGTGGAGCAGGAGATGCAGGATCACTTCCTGACTTACAGAACTGACACACAAAGACTACTAGCAGATGGACTCTACAGTTTCAGTGAAATGAGTTTGACAACTGAAGACAATCATAAGCATGAGACACACCTATGTCTATTCCCCATATAACAGGAGAACCTTCAGCAGCAGCATTTTGCTGAGCAATCAGATCTTCAACCCAGTGGATATAGTTCAGTCTCAAGGGAACCGTTGGAATAAGCCTTTCTAAGGGGATGTCAATTTGAAGCCCAAAGTCTTCTTTCAGTAGCGTGCACGTCAAGGCTCTCACGGCTTCTGGATCTTTGAAGTTGACACTAAAAGTACAAAATACAATAGAATCATTTGCAAGGTCAGTCAGTCAGTTTTTATTACGGTCTTTGACCAATACCAGTACACCTAAAACAATTATTCAAGATCATTTTGGGGACCTAGGCATTTTAAGAGTATTATCTTGCACTGTTGTTTTTCTTGGTCAGTAGAATTCTATTTTATATATTTATTTTATTTTATTTTAATGTATTGAATATACTGCCCGACTTCAAAGGCTATAGGAGATTCACAAAAACAAAATAAAAAACAAACTGTTAAAACAATTTAAAACATTCAGAGCCTGGCTAAAAAAAAGAGTGTCAACATTTTCTGTTATTTGCTATTATTTCATTTTTATATTTAAGAATGTTTAAATGTTGGTCCGGACCTCTTCTGTGAGCTGCTTTGGAATGTTCAAAGCCAAAAAGTGACATAGAAATATAATTATGAATGCTCCAGTGTGACTTTAACTCACAGCCTCACCTTCAAAACTCACTTCCAACTAAATGTCACTAATAAAAGCTTGCAGCCCTATCAGTATCTAAAAATCTTGTTTCAGATGCAAGATGTCCCATTTTTATATTCTTAATATTTTTCCCTTCAACATCTGCCTTTGTACCAGGAACTGGCGTACAAAGAAATTGGCGTAACTACTATTAGGCAAGGGGAGGCAGCTGCCAAGTCACATGACTATATATTGTGAAGAGTGTGTGTGTGTGTGTGTGTGTGTGTGTGTGTGTGTGTGTGTATGTGTATCAGCGAGGGGCCCATTTTAAAATTTTGTCTCTGGGCCCACTCCAGCCCTGTTACCCCCCTGCAACAAGTACACCTTCACTAATCATATGGTTTATCTCATAATGATTCATGAAGCTTGAATTTCTAGCCCTGTTCAGTGTGATGGAATCCAGGAAAGCTACTCTCAGGTATAGCATCCCTGAGATTACACCCTAGGCCCACCCCCACGTTGACACACTCTGAAACCCTGTCTCCCTCGACCCCCTGCCATTCTCCACAGTTACAGTGATTGTCTCATCAAGCAAATGCTGCATTTGTGGAGAGATGCCTCCTGTGATTGGAGCGCTGGGTGCCCCAACATTCCACATCACAGGAACCATCTCTCCACAAGTACAACGTTAGTCTCTGTAGACATAACCATGGAGAATGGGGTGTGGGCTGGACTTCAGAGTGTTTCAGCATATGGGGTTGAGCTTGTAGGAACACTCTCAGGGACACTGTACACGTTCACTTCACATTCCATAATGAAGAATCAGAGAAGGCTCTCATGGAAGTCGAAAAGAAAAAGTTTATTTCCCCCTTTCCTCGCTCCTGGAACTCTCACATCCTGGCCTGAACAAAGTTTCTGTGAAGAGAAACTCTCCACTTAGGGCAGGTCTGCTCAACTTTGGCCTTCCTGCAGATGCTGGCCTACAACTCCCATAACTCCTGGCTATTGGCCACTATGGCTGGGGATTAGGGAGTTGTAGTCCAAAAACAGCTGGGAGGGCCAAGGTTGAGCAGGTCTGACTTAGAGTCTAGAAACCCATCATATTTTGCTATAGGTCGCACTTGTTTGACTTATTCCCATAAAGATAAAACTGTGATATATTTACGCATGCACGAACTGGTCTTGCAGTAGTGAGCACAAATTGTCCCCTTTGCTTTGCTAAGCAGGGTCTGTCCTGGTTTACATTTGGATGGGTGGCTACATGTAATATTTCCCCTAGGGGATAGGGCCATAACTCAGTGAAAGATAAAAACATAGGAAGCTGTCTTATATTGAGTCAGAAAAAGGGTAGTTCTAGTTAAAAAAAGAAAAAAGCAAGAATCCACAACAGACTAGGAAAAGAAAGGCTTTTGTGGGGGGGGGTAGTTCTAATCCAATGCACCAAAACATATGCAACATTAAAGAAATTTAAAATGAAGCCCTAATCAGCAGGGCGGGCGAGGGAGGAAAAAGCAAAACACAACAGGCCACACAAACAAACACACACTATTCCCCAAAGGCTTTTTAGGGAGGAGAATACCCCAAAATACTAATCCAGTGTCCAAAAAATAAATTTTACCTTTAAGAAAGTGAAATAAACTCCTAATCCCATTTCAAACTGGCTAGACACATTTCAAACTGGCTTTTGGGCGGGCTACAGGGTGGAGACTGCCTTGGTCAGCCTGATGGATTATCTCCAACTGGGAATTGATAGAGGGAGTGTGACTCTGTTGGTCCTTTTGGACCTCTTGGTGGCTTTCAGTACTACTGATCATAGTATCCTTCTGGAGCGTCTGAGGGGATTGGGAGTGGGGGGCACTACTTTGCAGTGTTTCCACTCCTACCTTTCGGGCAGGTTCCAGATGGTGTCTCTGTTGTTCTTCAAAATCTGAACTTCCCTATGGTGTCCCTCAGGGCTCCATATTGTCTCCGATGTTGTTTAACATCTACATGAAACCGCTGGGAGAGACCATCAGGAGATTTAGTTCAAGGTGCTATCAGTATGCTGATGACACCCAAATCTATTTCTCCATGTCAACCTCATCAGGAGAGGGCATAACCTCCCTAAATGCCTGCCTAGAGGCAGTGATGGGCTGGATGAGGTTTAACAAACTGAGACTGAATCCAGATAAGACGGAGGTAAGATTTTGTGGGGTCGAAACTTGGGAGATGAGTTTGACCTGCCTGTTCTGGATGGGGTCACACTTCCCTGGAAGGAACAGGTACGCAGTCTGGGGGTGCTACTGGACACAAAACTCTCCCTGGTGTCCCAGGTTGAGGCAGTGGCCAGAAGTGCCTTCTCTCAGCTTCTGCTGATATGCCAGCTGTGTCCGTTTCTTGAGATAAATGACCTCAGAACAGTGGTACATATGCTGGTAACCTACAGACTGGATTACTGCAATGCGCTCTATGTGGGTCTGCCCTTGTGTGTAGTCCAGAAACTACAGCTGGTTCAGAATGTAGCCCCTCTTCTTCTCTCTCTCTCTCCCTCTCTCTCTCCTTTCTTTTCCCACTTCCTCCCAGCCAGCACAAAAAGGCTGGCTAGGGGAGGGAAAGTCGGGCTTGGGGTGGGGTGGGGGGCTGGGATGGGATGGGGAAAGGCATATGTAAAACGCAAAATGTCAAAAAACATTTTTTAAAAGATTCCCCTACTGGATCTGCCCTTGCTCCCTGGCATCTCCAACTGGGGCTGGGAGAGACTCCAGTCAGCATATACCAGGCCTGCTCAGCCTTGGCCCTCCAGCTGTTCTTGGAATACAACTCCCATAATCCCCAACCACAGTGGCTAATAGTCAGGGATATTGATTGATTGATTGTTAAATTTGTACCTGCCTTTCATTAAGAAAATCCCAAGGCGGATTATGGATGTTACAGACGAACATCTGCAACAGGGCCAAAGGTGAGCAGCCCTGGCATAGACAATACTGAGCTACATGGACCAATGGTCTGACTTGGTATAAGGCAGAATCCTATGTTCTTATTTTTCACTGAGTTATAGCCAGGGGCGTAACTACTATTAGGCAAGTGGAGGTGGCTGCCTGGGGGCCCCCACGCCTCGAGGGGGCCCCCAGAGGCAAGTCACATGACTATATATTGTGAAGTGAAGCATTTTAAAATTTTGTCTCTGGGCCCACTCCAGCCTTGTTACGCCCCTGGTTATAGCCCCTGGCTATATCCCCTACAGGGAATATCATATATAGCCACACCATTCAAATGCAATATGGCAGCTTCCTATGTACGTACCCATTCACCCCACTGCATGCACTACATGCACAGTCCACTGGATTCAATTTAAATTGAACTTTATTCTTAATTTAAACTGCACAAATACATGAAACAGATCTGAATACATATTCTTTCCTCGTTTACTCTCTACTTCCTCTTGTTTGCTTGCTTACCCCTGTAACAGCCTACTACTGGGAACAGATTTTAGCTTCCACATTAATCAGGAGAGGGACCTATTATTCTCTAAAGACTACAATTCCCACCATCCCAAAGCCACAATGGCTTTCAGCAGACAGCCTTTGGCCACTGTGGCTGGATATCATAGGAGCTGTCATCCAGCACCATCTGGTGACTCAAAATTGAGAATCCCTGCTGTAAAACATCATTGCACTGAAATAAAAATGTTTGCTGCATATACAGAATTCTGACCTACCTCACTCTTCCCGACAAACTCATCTGCACGTGTTGCTTAAATTCTGGGTACTTTGATGCCAGATAAGCAAAGTCAGGCGGCTTGTCCTTGTATCTGTTTCTTGCATGCATCGATTTGTTAAGGGCCATCCTGTGGGGCGACTAAGACGAGAGATCAAGACACCGCATCAGCCTTGCAGGTTGCACATTGACTCTACAGCATTTGCCCCTGGGGGAAAATTAGCTTCCCCAAGACTCCTTATGTGTCGTCTTGAATGTTACCAACAAAACGAGGGGAGGGGAAAGGTACAGACAGACCAGAGAGTCCCATGCAAACTCAAGTTCCTCTGCAACCAAAGTTTAAAGCTCGCCATCAGGCCATTCCATTCCCTTAGAGAAGAAACAGTGTAGACTATATCTTTCAAGGGGAGTGTATGCGTATGTGTGTGTGACAGAGAGCACGTAAAAAACAAATACAAACGGCACGATGTACAGAACACACGAACCAGCCCACTCACATGACTGCAATCCAGTACAGAGCATGGGCTCCCCGCCCGGATACAATCCCGTCCTTGCTCCTCTATGACTCCCGTATCGTATTTCCGGCTTCAAAGACGTTACCTTCCCATAGATATATGTCTGATAATTAATAGAGTCACGGAGACTCGCTGTTGCGGGCGGTGCAGGTCCGGAAGATAGGCGCCTGTTTCTTTCCTCCTCCTCATCCAGGCGCGCGGGCGCGGGAAAGAGAGACGAGACTGACAGATGGCAAGAAGAGATTGCAGGACCAGTTTCAGGCAGTAACTGACGTTTCCAGGGAGGGGTGAGTAGTGATGTGCATGGTCCGGAGCAGTCTGGACCAGCACCAAAGGGGAGCCTATCTTTTCGGGCGGGGAGGGCTTGTTTACCCCTCCCGCGCCTCTTTGCCCCCGCCAGTGGCCGTAATTTACTGTAAAATTGGGGCGCTGGAAACCAGCCGCCCCAGCCGCCGCCGCTTCCGCCGCCCCCCCCCCCGCGAGCAAATTAGAGGGGAAAAAGGCTACTGCCTACAAGGAAGGGCTACTGCCGCCCTGCCGCCGCCACCCGCCACCCCCCCACGAGTGCTCACCAAGTTAGAAGACTTTAGAGAGGAGCTCGCGAACAGAGCTCCTCTCTTATCGAAGCCTCCGGCCCAACTGGGGCCTTGGGCGCATGCGCACGCGTGCTAGAGCTCTTCTTCCACTAGAGCTTTTGCCGGAGGCCCGGTCTACCCGCCGGGAGGAAGCCGGGTAGACCGGGCCTCCGATCGCCGGAGGCCCGGTCTACCCGGCTTCCTCCCGGCGGGTAGACCGGGCCTCCGGCAAAAGCTCTAGTGGAAGAAGAGCTCTAGCGCGCGTGCGCACGCGCCCAAGGCCCCAGTTGGGCCGGAGGCTTCGATAAGAGAGGAGCTCTGTTCGGGAGCTCCTCTCTAAAGTCTTCTAACTTGGTGAGCACTCGTGGGGGGGTGGCGGGTGGCGGCGGCAGGGCGGCAGTAGCCCTTCCTTGTAGGCAGTAGCCTTTTTCCCCTCTAATTTGCTCGCGGGGGGGGGGGGTGGCGGAAGCGGCGGCGGCTGGGGCGGCTGGTTTCCAGCGCCCCAATTTTACAGTAAATTACGGCCACTGGCAGGGGCAAAGAGGCGCGGGAGGGGTAAACAAGCCCTCCCCGCCCTTAAAGCAATACCCCCCCACCCGGACCGGACCAACCAGGGCAGAACCGGTCCGGCAGTTCGGCCATTCTATAGAATGGCCGCCGGACCGGTTCGGACACACGCCTAGGGGTGAGGTTGAGTGGGCAGAAGGGAGAAATCGCATCAGGGTCGTTCTGGAAAAGTAACTTCCACTGGCCCACTCCCTCAAGTACTGTACCTCACAGACACCTGCCTTCTTCCTCCCCTGACCTCCCTCCTGCTCGCTCAGTCCTCCTCTTCCCTTCTAGTGGGATGCTAAAGTTTATAGCTACATTTAAAATTCTATCCCCCGCCCACCCGCGTTCCTTACGCACAGAAGTACCTAAGCTTTTGTTTTTTTAAAAAAATTTGCTAATGCAGCCGGGCTACTGGTCTATGTGTGCTGCTTCCAAACAGAGGCACTCTTACCCTTGGACTTCAGGGCTGAAGTCTGGGGCCTCCACACCCCCTGGGGGCCTCCAAATCTTCCTTAGTCACTCCTGGGTGGCACTGGTGCTGGCCCGCCACTGTGCCAGGCAGCCAAGCCCGACCTCCGCTTTAGAGACAGAGCGGAAAGTGGGGAAAGAAATATGGGGGGTGGGAATATGTTAAGTTGTGTGTTGAAATGTTAACTTTTGAAGGTATCTATCAGGCCCCTTCCCACACACCTCTAGCAGCCACCATTCATTCCCTGTCTTTCCCCTGTGGTGCAGCTGGCAATAGACTGTTGGGAGAAAGATAGGGGACGTGGCAGCTGGCAGAGGAAAGGCAGGGGCTGGCTGATGGCCTTTTCTTGGCCATGACTTCCTGGCCCCTGGTCAGTGGGGGGAAGACGGGCTGGATGACTGCTGCTTCTCGTCCGTGGCAGTGATCACTTTCCTGGCTTGAGTGATTGCAGCAGCGGGGCTGGTGAGGGGGAAGACAGGTGACATGGCGGCAGACATGGCAGGGACTGGCTGGATTGTTAAGCTCCACGGGCCAGATCTGGTCCACAGACCGGGAGTTTGACATCCCTGTTCTAGGTTGTTGTGTCTTATAGATAGGTCAGTAGAGTAGAATGACGTCTTCCCATTCATCAGTGGGGCAGATCCCATTAGGCTGTACACTGGGTGGTGAGGTCTTCCAGTCCCATGCCTTCACTGGTATCTTCCAGTCTTTTCCATAGATGGCTTCAGTGTACTGGAGGATTGAACATGGTACACATACCCCGAGTTCTATTAACTCGGTCCAACAGAGTGTGAATTTGGAAAACACCCGTGTAACATACACAGTACCTGTGTAACATAAAGGACAGAATGATTAATAGAATGCAGTTTTTTAAAAAGCCTTGTTTCCCAGACCGCGTGCTTTATCATGGGTTTGAAGTTGCCCCCACAAATCAATGAAAAAGTGGATTTTTTAAACCCTGGATATAAATCAATTGCCACTCTAACACCGTGCAACGAGAAACCCAAATCATGTCTGGAGTGCTCCCTGATAGCTCACAGGAACTTAGGGGTAAATCTGGCTGATATGTGAACGCGCACCCTCCTTACCAGAGGAGATGCGAGCTAAAAACTCTGTGTGAAAAATGCCTTTGCCATATACTGGAGCACAACTTCTTAAGATGTACTTTAATGTGTGCATTAAAGAATTCTGCATTGACAGCCTACATTCTGCAACAAGCAAGGATTATTTCTGCAATGGGATAAATTATGCACATTAAACAACATCCCATTGTTTCTATCACTTTGGGGGGGAAATATTGTGCTTCTGCTCACTTAAAGGGATAGAAAAAGGAACTGTACACAGCCACCAAGTTCTGGCCTCTAGTGACACTGGAAATCTCCTTCAATAGTTTCTCTGGCTTCTGACATTTCACTGGATTTGTCAACATACTTTGAAGTACCTTTTCAAAATCATAAGGGTTTGGAATTGTCTTTTTGTTTAAAAGACAGACAGAAAGCTGAGATTCATGAAGGCTGAGGCCTACCATGTGCAAGCTCGGCCCTTGCCCTTCATGGTTGATGAAGGCAGCTAGGGAGGGACTGGGTCCATAAGTGGTGAAGGTGGTGAAGCAGGGGGTGGTGTCCCATCAGCTGAAGGAGGCAATCATTAGGCCCCTTCGTAAAAAGTCCTCATTGGACCCAGATGATTTAGATAACTTTCAACCAGTGTCTAACCTCCCCTTCTTTGGCAAGGTGTTGGAGAGCGTGGTGGCATCTCTGCTCCAGACAGCCTTGGATGAATCTGATTATTTAGATCCTTTCTAGTCTGGCTTCCAGCCTGGATATGCAATGGAAACTGCCTTGGTTGCCTGGTGGATGACCTATGCCAGGGGATAAACAGAGGGAGTGTGACTCTGTGGATTCTCCTGGACTTTTCAGTGGCTTTCGATACCACTGACCATGGTATCCTTCTGAGCCAGCTCTCTGGATAACAGAGTCCGAAGCTTGGGGTTGCTTCTGGATCTAACACTGTCCTTGGAGGCACAAGTGGCAGCGGTGTTTTTTTTAAAGGTATGGCTGGTATGCTAGCTGCGACCCTACTTGGAGAGGGGTCCTGCCTTTAAGCATGACATTTAACACATGGAGGAGCCCTGTTTCCCCTTGGGTCCATCCCATTGGACCTGACCTCATGCTTTGGTAACATCCAGATTGGATTACTGCAATGTGCTCTATGTGAGGCTGCCCTTTAAGACATTTTGGAAGCTTCAGCTGGTCCAGAATGCTGCAAGAAGGATGCTCGTAGGTGCAAGTCGCTTCATGAGTGTCACACCCAGTCGGCAGCAAAAGGCTTCAGAAAGCCTTTTACGCGTGCACACATTGCGCCCGCACACGTCACGGAGACATGATGTGCGCGTGACATGCACACGCGCAAAAGGCTTTCTGAAGCATTTTGCTGCCGAGAGGGGCAGAGGAAAAGCAGCGGCAGGGGTAAGTACACCCTCCCCTGCCCTTAAAGGAACCCTCACTGCCCTTAAAGGAACCCTTCGAACTGCGAATAGCCCCATGATCGGACCGGTCCGGAGGCCTGTAGAATGGCCTTCGGACCAATCTGTGCACATCACTACAGCCCAATTCCACCTTTGAGTGAATATTTGCTCCTTTCCCCTGAAGGAATAAAACTCCCATCTCCTTTGTCCCCCCACCTTCATCCATATGAAAAATGGAAAGGACTTGAGCTATTGACGTGACCCTTCCTATACACCTTCCTTTCCCACTGAGTGTCCTCACCAGCTCTTCTTACTTTAGCATCCCCCCACTTAACCAAAACATCCCTTGCTTTCTTTCCACATCTCCTGTAGTAATAAGCATCTAGTCAGTTAAGCACATACACTTAAGGCCCATTCACATGTTATGTTCAACACTCATATGACGAGTGTACAATGTACACAGGTACAGATCTGTACACAGGACAGTCATTCACATGTTATGCTGAGTGCAGGTACAGAAACACACTTCCTATCTGTACCATAATAGGGAACAGATTTGAAGGAAATAACAACAACAACAACCACCCCTCAGTGAGGCACTACCTTGGCGTGGTTGTGGGGCTTGCGTGCTCTGAGGAAGGTGAGAGCTATGCCAGAGGTCCAACCATACTGGACAGGTCTCACCAGAGAAGCCAGACAAAGAGTGCCTCTCCCATCAACAATATGGTGAGATGTAACTTTAATAAATCTATACCGGATCGGTCGTCGCCCGGGTCAACAAGGACCACACCAGGTGCTGGAGTCCCTGGACATCTGGTGGCAAGTGGGCAACAGGACTCAGGATCTTCAGTTGAGCAACCAGGGCTGGTGACTGCAAGGTTACTGGAAGAAATGTCGCTTAACTGGAAAAAAATATATGAAAAATGCCAACAAGGAAATAATGATCTGCTATTACAAGTCTAGTCCAACTAGAAGAGGTTATTTAAAAAGAATGTAGCAAATTTAGAAAGAGAAGCATCCAGATACAGAAATAACAGAACAAAGGCTAGCAGACCGGAGACGATTTATACACACACACCACAAAGCTGTGCCTGAGTGTTTGGAGACAGCAACTTGCATATCGGAAGGTCCATGCTGCACGATCCACATTGGCGATGTATTATGTTGTAGGAAATATTCTCAGTTATCAGAGTGGTGTCATAGCGTAGCGCAGGTTATTGATGTTTCTTCCTCCAATTTTAAAACTATACTCATCTTCTTCCAATCCAGCTTCTCTCAGTATATGTTCAGCATATAAACTGAATAAAGAAGGAGAAAGTATCCCAGTCTGTTTCACCATGTTCTGTCTGGACTATGGCTTCCTGTCCTGTGTATAGGTTTCTCATGAGAACAATGAGATATTCTGGGACACCCATTTTCCTAAGGATATTCCACAACTTGACATGGTTGACACAATCGAAGGCTTTTCAATTGTCAATAAGGCACATATTGACTTCTTTCTGGTACTCTTTGGCTGTCTCAATTATTCAGCGTGCATTGGCAATGATGTCTCTTGTTCCTTGGCCTTTTCTGAAATCAGCTTGAACATCCGGCATTTCCCTTTCCACGTAGGGTTCAAATCTGCATTGGATGATCCTGAGCATTATTTGGCTAGCTTGTGAAATTAAGGCTATTGTGTGATGGTTTGTGCAATCTGTTAAGTCTCCTTTCTTTGGTATGAGTATGTAGGGTTCCTCTTCCAATCTGTTGCCCACTGTGTTGTTCTCCAAATTTGCTGGCATAGTTTGGTTAGAGCCTTGACTGATCCTTCTTCTGTTGCTTGCCATATTTCTATAGCTATTCCATCAATCCCTGCAGCCTTCCAACTTGGTAATGACCAGAGTGCTGATCTAACTTCATCTTCCCATACTAGAGGTTTTTGCAAGTAGGGAATATATTCTAGAATATCTTAGATGTTGATGTCCCTGCTGTACAGATTTCCAGTATACTCCTTCCTTCTCTGTTTGATCTTCTCTGAATCAGTAACTATCTGTCCTTTGGCATCAGGAGCAGGGCACATGCCCCGGACGCCACTTGAACGGGGGGAGGGGGGCGCCATTTTTTAAATTTATTTTTTTTAAAAAAATAGCTGTTGAAAACAAAATGGCCACTGTGCATGCTCAAATGGCCTCTGTGAGGCCTTAGGCCATGCCAGGCCTCGCAGAGACCATTTGAGCATGCACAGTGGCCATTTTGTTTTCAACAGCCATTTTTTAAAAAGTTATTTAAATAATGGCCCCGCACATGCTCAAATGGTCCCTGTGAGGCCCGTGAGGCCAGTGGGGGGAGGGGAAACCATTGCAGACCCTCCCCATAGCCTTTAGGAAGCCCCCCAAAGGGGCTACAGGTAATTTTTTTGTGGGGGGGATTAATATAAGTCACTGTACACATATTCAGATTGGCACTATGTACAGAAAATCAGGGCTTGTGAATACTGAGCTGAAGCTTATAAGCTAGGATTGTGTTAATTTGCTCTTACTTTGCTTCTTGTCATAAGTGAGTCAAATGTGATTTCTTAATAATATGGCTATTAATAGTGAGTTTGTCTTTGACTCAGTGTGAAATCCTTAGTATTAAGGCCCACTTGAACTGTCTTTAAGGATATATTCCAAGCAGTGACACAGTTTACCTTGCATATCCTTTAATTATTTTCAGAGTATCTGGGAAAAGTCAAATTCTCCAGTTATTTTTAAAACTTATGTAATAGTGATGCTACAATGCATAGCAGAGAATTAGACAGGCACTTCTGTTTAGTTTTCCAAGTACACCTCCACATAGTATTTTCACTCCATGAAATTGATTGCCAGGAGGTCTAGGACCAATAAACGGAAGTACTTTTTCCACACAACGCGTGATCCACTTGTGGAACTCTCTGCCACAGGACATGGTGACAGCCAACAACCTGGATGGCTTTAAGAGGGGCTTGGATAACTTCATGGAGGAGAGGTCCATCAATGGCTACTAGTCGGAGGGCTGTGGGCCACCTCCTGTCTCAAAGGCAGGATGGCTCTGAGAACCAGTTGCAGGGGTGTAATGGCAGGAGAGAGGGCACACCCTCAACTGTGGCTTCCAGCAGCATCTGGTGGGCCACTGTGCAAAACAGGATGCTGGACTAGATGAGTCTTGGGCCTGATCCAGCAGGGCTGTTCTTATGTTCTTATTTGGATATTTCATGAGCCCCAGCATACTGAAATTTGCAGTTTTCCAGCATTTTTTGGTCTGGCTAGGTCCACTGCTAAATAATTTTTGAAATATTAAAAGATTAATGAGCTTGAATTGTATTTTTCACCTGATATTATGGTAAAGTTATCTGAAGATGAGTGTCAGATGTTTGGACAGGGGGTGCAATTTCAGTGCTTACCCTAGGTGCTATTTTCCCTAGATATGCCTCTGCGACCCATTCCGCCACAGTTTAATTAGTTACCAGTTGGCTTCCAGGCTAGATTCAAGGTGCCGGTCTTGACCTTTAAAGCCCTACAAGGCTTGGGGCCAGGAAATGTTAGACTGCATTCAACCATAAGAATCTGCCACGGACTCCCACTTGGCATCTGAGGCCCTGCTCATGACCCTGCTACTAACAGAGATCAGGTTGGTGGGGACTAGAGACAGGGCCTTTTCAGTTGTGGCCCCTCAGCTTTGGAACACCCTCCCCTGAAGAACTTCTCCATGCTCCCTACCCTCAGTGTTTAAAAATAAAACAAAATTAAGAACACAACTTTAAAAAGAGGCTTTTGAATGTTTTATCTGCTGCTTATATCTGGTAGGGTTTTTTTTAGTTTTGTTGATGTTGTGAGCTGCCTCGAGTAGAAGTGTACTGGAGGGGCAGAGTACAAACAACAAACAAAAATAAATGGTAATAGCCAGCTGTTTCTAAGTTAGCCCCAGGCATAGATGGGATTCATTTGCCAATATACTCTATGGACACTTTTATACCCAAATGCCTATAGACAAGACCATCGTGAATTGGATTATTAACCAGCAGACTGTATCCAGTGCCAGTTCCTAGGGCTGGCCTTGGCAGCTGCACTCCTGAGCCCACCTACCAGACGGGAGTCATTCAGCTCAACTCCCGCCTCTCTTAAACATGACATTTCTCACACGGAGGAGACCTGTTTTCCCTGGGGTCCATCCCATGGTGGTCTGACTCCATATATGGCAGCTTCCTGTGTCCCTATGGTGCTGCTCATGTAATGCTGAAAGGCTCGCAGTCACAACCAATGGGCAGGGCTCATTGCACAGCAGCTTCACACAAACCTGTCCCGTTTCCCCACCCCACCCCCAATCTCAGTCGGGCAGCCATTTTGCATCAGGGAACTGCCCAACTGCTCTGTCCAGGTGGCTGCATGCCTTTCAGCATGACAGTAGAGCTGAGCCATGAACCCACAGAATAGCAGCTCCTGCCGGGTCAAGATCGTATTGAAAGGGAATCCATTTTACAGTAAACGTGGAGAACCAGGCTTTAAAGAGCATTGCTTTTTCTCTCGTGTTGGTTGTATATAAGAACGCTCATGCCATTGAATTTGTTGAGAGACCCAGCATCAACACTCACCAGTACTCCTTTCAGAGGAGACGACTCAGGCATAAACTGAGCACAGGATTAGAGACTAACAACACCTCCAACCTTGAGAACAGAGGCATGCATGCAAAAGGATCCATGCCAGTGAGGGCTGGGACATGAAGCATCTGGTTTTCCCTTCAGAGCAACCACGTTTCCAAGTGAAGCACTGAATGTTTCCCTATTGGAGTGGACAGAAATGGTTCATTGATAAGGGGCAAAGGGAGGAGGGGCACTCGGGCCCATCAGTGGGGTGACAGCTAAACCAAAAGCACTAGTACAACACAATGTCTGAATAGGGATTCTGCGGTGTGTGTACACAGTGTTACAGATGTGCACGCACACACACACATGCATAAATGTCGTGCGAGGAATGAGGGCACAAAACATTCTCCCTGTAAAACTTTGTGGTAAATTTGGATTTGCGGGCACTTTGAAAGGAGGGGTTACCCAAGAGGGGCAAAGTACTGAAGACAAACGCGTATACTATCCACCAACTTTGACAAATTTGTGCTTTAGTGGTTAGTGGTACACCTAGGTAATTTGGGAACCTGGACCTAAAGGCCTTTAGAGCCTCCCCCACTTCCCAGAAGTTAAGCACCATCCCCCGCTACACACACACACACACACACACACACACACACACACACACACCATGAAACACTAGCTTTAACATGTGGGTTCTTGAAGGCACAAACAGTAACTGAACTCACAAGAAAGTAATAATGTAAAACAAGTATATTTAAGCAAATATGCATTAGCATAAACATTTCAACAAACAATTTAACATATTCCCACCCCAAATATTTTTTTACTCACTCCCCGCTCTGTGTCTAAAGGATACAGGCTGTGAGGCCACAGAACTGCTCACCCAGGTCTGTGGGAAAGAATGCCCCTATTAGTGGTAATCCTGCCTTCTGAAATGTTAGAATATCTGTCTTGTAGCCTTGAATAAAAATCCCCGTCCACATCATTGCTGTGGCACCTCCTGTGTATCCCTAAGGCATGATGTGTCAGGCAGTGCCGGAAGTGTGGAGGGTGATATAGACGTCAGTATCAAAGGAGTCGGTACCGATGGGGCAGGAGCTTTAGGTGGAGTCCTTTTATTTCTTGACTGAGACCAAGTCCTATGGTCTTAATTTTTAATTGGCTGCAAAACTCTGAGAATAGAAAGAAAGAGAGATAAAACTTCATTTAGTTAGGACACGCATTCCAACGTACCAGGGCAACCCTAGAAAAGGCACAGTTTCAGGTCACCATCAACTGAGCCAGTGGCAAATTCAACAGAACCTCCCAAAATGATCTTAATAGGTGGTGGGGTTCGGGAAGAAGGTGGCCTTCTCTTAAATACCTTGGGCTCAAGCCCCAGAGACCAACCTGGCTGCTGCATTCTGTACCAACTGTAGTTTCCGAATTGCATACAAAAACTGCCCAATGCACAGTACATTGCAGTAGTGCAGTCTGGATGTTACTAACATATGCACAACTGTTTTAAGGTCTTTTATCTCCAGAAATGGGCATCGCTGGCATATCAGCCAAAGCCGATAGAAAGCCCTCCTGGCCACTGCCTCAACATGAGAGATCAGGAAGAGGCTTGGGTCGAGAAGTACTCCCAGACTACATACCTGCTCTTTCTGGGGGTGTTTAACCCCATTCAGAACAGGCAGAGCTAAGCCTTTCCTATGTTTCAATGTTCCACATGTTGGAAATTCTCTGTGGTGAGAGAATCCCTTTTTCAATATAGCAGAGTGCACAGAGGCACAAACACAGCGGTAGATTAGTTAGGCATGCGTGTGTGCTGAGAGTAAAGTAACTTGGAGCCAATTGCTAGTTTCAAATCAATATAAAAGGCATTTATTAAGGAACTCCATTCTAGATAGGAAAGTGAGGATTTAGGATCTCTAATCTATCTATCTAAGTGGATGCAGATGGATTCTCCATCTTCTCTGCACATATGGTGCAGGGCAAGAGACTTGCCATGTTGCAAGGTCAACAGCCAGGTAGCAAGAGAGAGAGAAGGAGGAAGGAAGTCCTTGAGATTAGCAATCTACACATCAAAGGGATAGCATCAGAGCAGTGGAGAAGTGAAGACCAATGTCTTGACCCTCTAGCCCTCTGACTTACTAGTCTGTCCTCCACTGTCTGAGGCAAAGAGACAGCGCAAAGTCCTTTACTTCCAACACCCCCTCTCGTTGTCTCATGACTCAGTTCACAATATTCATTTTCTCTCTCAGCTTTTCAAAGCAGGGTCTTGGTAGTGGCTTAGTGAGTAAGTCTGCAAGCATTTCATTTGTCGGGCAGTAGAGCAACTTGATTAGTCCATCTTTCTGCAGACTTCTCACTACATGGTACTTCACATCAATATGTCTGGTACTCCTCTTTACATCTTCTTGTTTGGAGAGTTGAATGCAGCTTTGGTTGTCTTCATACACCAGTATGGGCTGTGGTACATCTGTACCTAGGTCCTTCAGTAGTTGACACAGCCATTGTATCTTGTGACAGCCCTGTGCAGCCGATACATATTCCGCTTCAGTGGTTGATGATGCTACTATGTCTTGTTTTCTGCTTGACCAGCTTATCACTCCATCTCCATAGAAAATTATGTAACCACTGGTGGATTTCCTGTCTGTTATATCTCCACCCCAGTCTGCATCTACATATGCTTCTAGTTTTGGTCGACTGTTAGCTGGCAGCTTAAGCTTAAATTGTGCAGTACCCTTTAGGTACCTAACAAGTCTTTTCATTGCATTCCAGTCCTTGACTGTTGGTGATGCAGCCTTTCTACAAAGTAAGCCAACTGCTGTACTAATATCTGGCCTAGTGAGTGTACTAATGTATAAAAGCTTACCCAATGCTTCACGATATCTATGGTTGTCAGATAGTGGCTCAGTTTGATCTTCTTGCTTTATGTAGTTCACTACCATTGGAGTTGGTGTAGGATTTGCATTTTCCAGTCTGAGCAAGTTTATCAAGTCTTTGATTTTCTGTTCTTGGTTGATCAGGAAACTTCCATCTTTCTCTCTTTGTACTTGAATGCCCAAGTAGTGTGCAATGTTGCCAAGTCGCTTGACTTCCACTTCTCTGTTCAGATGATCCATTATTTCCTTGCTGTCATCTGGATTTTCATAGGCAAGAATCAAATCATCAACATATGCCAAAATATAAGTCCACTTGCCATCTATGCATCTCGTGTATAGACAGGGATCTGCGTTGCTTCTTTTGAAGTTTGCTTGAAGCAGCATATCATTCAGTTTTATATTCCATGCTCTGGCAGCTTGTTTTAAACCATAAATGCTCTTTTGCAGTTTGCATACATAGTCCTCTTTGCCTTTCTGTAAGAAACCTGGTGGTTGTTGCATGTAAATGTCTTCTTCTAGTTCACCATGCAAGAATGCAGTTTTCACGTCTAGGTGTTCAACATTCATTCGTTTGCTAGCAGCAATACTTAACAGAGTCCTTACTGTGGTATGTTTAACCACTGGTGCAAAGGTTTCATCATAATCTTCTCCATATTTCTGTGAATATCCTTTTGCTACTAATCTGGCTTTGTAGCGCTGAATCTCACCATCAGCATCATGTTTGAGTTTGAAAACCCATTTGCAGCCAATAACTTTCCTTCCTTGTGGTAACTTAGTAAGAGTCCAGGTTTTGCTTTTCTGCAGAGCCTCAAGCTCTTCAATTGCAGCTTGTTTCCACTTCTGGGCTTCTGGTTGTGGTAGCTGGGATATTTCCTCCCATGATGAAGGTTCTGGTTGTTCCACTGTTCTTGCGAGGTAGGACAGCCTCGGAGCTGGAACACCTCTGTTTGAGCGCATTGATCGCCTCGCCTCACCCTCTGTGGTCTCTTCCATTACCTAAGGTGCGTCTGGTGGATCGCTGGGGGTCTCTGTGTCAAGTGTGGTTGGATCTGGATCTGCTGTCTCCTCCTTCTCAGTTCCTCTGAGATCAGGAAGCATAATCCAGTCGTCAGGGTGCTTGGTCTGGTTGCTTGCTTCAGTGTACGCCCCCTCTGAAGGTGTAGCTCTTTCATTCTCTTCAAAACACACTGCTCTGCTTATGGTTATCCTGTTGGTGTCAGGATCCAGAATTCTGTAGGCTTTGGATTGTGCTGCGTAGCCTACAAAAATCCCTTTTGTGGCCCTAGCCCCTAACTTAGTCCTTTTTTCCTTTGGGATGTATGAGTAAGCCGTGCTTCCAAAGACATGCAGATGCATCATGGATGGCTTATGACCATGCCAAAGTTCATAAGGTGTTGTTTCAATAGGTTTTGTGTTCATTCTGTTGTGTATGTATGTAGCAGTCATGATGCCTTCTCCCCAGAATTTCTGTGGGAGGTGTGCATCAGCAAGCATGCATCTTACCATGTCCAGTAGAGTTCTGTTCATTCAATAATTCTAGTGAGAGATCTTTGTTCTAGCAACTGGGATGGCTCTTCTGGAATTTGGGCTGTCCAAGGAAAGACCTGAGTTCTAGCCTGTCATAAAAGAAAGAAAGAAACACAATCCTGGCCAGTAAATCTAACACAGCAAAAGTGACTTTCATTTCAACTGGTATCATTCAGGTGACATACAAAGATACCCAATCCACCAACCCATCACTTGCACAGTTGTACATCAGATACATAAGCAGCAAATACTGTACAGTCTCTCCCTTTTGATTCCAATTCTCTGAAACAACTTCACCCATTCACACCAACAAGAAGCAACTCCACTCTCTTGGAATTTGAGCAAAAGCTTTGCAGATCCTGCACATGATTGCTGTCTGGAACAAAAGACAGAATGCATGGAATCAGGATGACAGAAATGGGGATCTGCTGAGTCAAACACAGAAGCCAAGACAGGAGTTCATTGAGGCTGGGTGGGCCAACGTACATGACGGCACTTGGCTTCATGGATCCTGGGTTGTTTAGAACCGCATTAAATGTTTTTGTACAATTCCGCATTAGAACACGAACCAGTGATCTGTGCACAAAAGGGTGTCCATATGAGAGCCCCTTTAACTTTGACAAGTTACACTGCTTTAACATTGGGGGAAAACAAAAAATAAAATTGTAACCCTCAAAAGAGTTTGCATTTGGGAAGACATATTACTTAATCACCTCTAACCTGAAAGAAAGACTGAGCTTTTCTCTACCTCAATTCAATATACCGAGAGAGAGAGAGAGAGAGAGAGACCTTTCCTCTAGGAACTGGGAAGGCTGTTTTGGAATCTGGACTGTTAGCCCATCCATCAGTGGTTATAGCCTGTCATGAAGTTACTGTATGCCCCTGCTAACTTGATAAAGACACACCTTTTAGTGTGGTGATTCTCTTTATTTAGCAGGGAGAGAGTAACTGGCCCTGTCCCTATACCCCAGCATAGTACCTCCAGTGACTGTTGCTGCTATCCATCTTGTGTTTCTTTTTAGATTGTGAGCCCTTTGAGGACCGGGATCCATCTTATTTATTTATTATTTCTCTGTGTAAACCACCCTGAGCCATTTTTGGAAGGGTGGTATAGAAATCAAATAAATAAATAAATAATAAAAGAAAGAAAGTCACATGATCCAGGCCAGTAAATCCAGGCCATGATCCAGGCCGTGGCCGCACGCATGTTGCGGAGATGTGATGCGCACACGCGATGTGTGCACGCGCAAAAGGCTTCCTGAAGCCTTTTTCAGCTGAGCGGGGGAAGGTGCAGCAGGGAGGTATTCTACTGCCCCAGTTGCTGACTAATATACGTGTGCTGGAGGGGAGAATGCAGCAGGAGGGGTAAGTACACCCTCCCCCTGCCCTTAAAGGAACCCCCACCCCAATCTGCCCGAACCCCGAACCGCCCATGTCTGGACCAGTCTGTAGAATGGCCTCCGGACTGGTCCATGCACATCACTAATTTACAGCTATTGAATTTAGCACCCCACACATCTGATTTCATCTAGCACTTGTCAGCTATACTGCAGTTGAATTGTAAGGCAAGTCTAACTGCTGTGCTTTGCAAGAAAGACCAATGATACACTTTAATAAATAAAGAAACGTTTACCATTGCCCTGCCTATTCTTACCTGTCATAGGCTCCACGGTAGCAGCCAAAAAAGTATCTTCTGGAAAGGCACAAACTTCCTGTCCTAGTGCCGTTTCAACCGCAGCTGTCCATGCCAAATATCATGCCGCTCCTCTCATCAAAGACCACGAGATGAATGGCACGGACAGCCAGGCTGAAGATGTAAGGCAGGGGGGTCTCATTCCCCGTAGACAAGTCTTCCATCCCTTCAAGGTGTGGGGCTTTCCTCTGAA
Source organism: Hemicordylus capensis (assembly GCF_027244095.1). Lineage (NCBI taxonomy): Eukaryota > Metazoa > Chordata > Lepidosauria > Squamata > Cordylidae > Hemicordylus > Hemicordylus capensis. The sequence continues at coordinate 170,611,371 of NC_069658.1, forward strand.
TCTGTAGCCACTGGAATCCCATCCTCCCAGCAGCTCAGAAGAAGCCCACCTGAAAATGACAAAACATGGCATTTGTTCTAGTCTTCCTAAGAAAACTCAATTTCTGCTTGACCAATGACTTTGCCCTGGGGCTGGAAGATACACGATACTTATCATGGAATTATTATAAACCACCTCCCCATTTCCCTTTAAGCTGTTGCCTGTCACAGTATGTTTGAGTTGTTGGAAGTGAAGAACTATACACTGTCTCTTGTCTCAATGACATAGGAGGACAGACTAGTAAGTCAGAGGGCTAGAGAGGTCAAGACATTAGTCATCCCTTCTCTGCTACTCTGACACTATCCCTTTGATATGTAGATTGCTAATCTCAGGGACTTCCTTCCTTCCTGCCATTTCATCTTCCCTTCTCTTCCCTTCCTTCTCCCTTGCAACATGCATGCTGCTCTCTCCCTGTACCATGTGTGCAGAGATGCAGAATCCATCTGCATCCAGCTAGATAGATAGATTAGAAATCCTGTCTCTCCACTTTACTATCTAGAATGGAGTTCTCTAATAAATACTCCTTATATTGATTTGAGACTATGAACTGGCTCCAAGTTATTTTACTCTCAGCATACATGCATACCTAACCAAATTCCTCTGTGTTGTGCCTCTGTGCACTCTGCTATAATGAATAAGGGTTTCTCCTACCAGAGAGAATTCCCAACATGAGTTTCCCATATCTTCTATTGTTTAGTTGAACAAAGTCACTGAAGAATTTTTTAAAAGCACTCATGCAAAAATAAGTGCAAAGCCCCTACATGGTGCAATACTGTCAACTACAATAAATCCTATCCATATATTTAATCCCTGTAGACGTGCCTCTGTGGAGATGCATCCTGGCAACCCAGCTGATTGGCTGGGCATTGGAGACTCTCCGGATTGGCAGGCACCACTTGGAGGTTGCTGCTTGGGGAAGTCCTCGGCTGTCGGCTGTTGGGGACCTGCTGGGGAAAGCGCGCAGCTGTCAGTGGGCTGCTGGGGGAAGAGGGCAGCAGGCAGTGGCGTGCTTGCATTAGGCATCAAGGCAGGAAGCCAGTTTGGGAAGTGGGCGGCTGGTGGCGGGCCACTTGAGGAATGTGCAGGGGCAAAGCGGCTGCAAAAGGACAATGGTGGCAAGGTGGCTGCAAGTGGACAGTGGTGGCAAGGAGCTAGAAAATGAACAGCAGCGGCAAAGAATTTAAAAAGCCGGCAGCTGCGGGTGGGCTGCTCAGAGAAGTTTGGCGGAGAGTAAAACAAGCGGAGTAGGCAAGCAGTAAGGAGTTTTGCAGTTGGGAGTGAGAGTCATGGCTTGCAAACGAGGGTGGCATGGCGTGAGACAAACGAGGGCAGCAACTGGACGCTTCAGGAAGGGCTGCGCGAGACAGTTGGCGGTTGGGCCGACGAGGGCAGTAAGGCGCGAGACAGGAGGCAGCAGTTATTTTGCAGTTGGTTGCTCACTGTACCTGATGCAGGAGAGATGGAGACTGGTGGACAGATGGATGTGCTTTCTGAGTGCACAAAGCAGAACAGGGTATAAAAAAGGGAAGGAGAACAGGCAGGGGAGGAAACACTGAGGGGTGGGGGTGGAGGAGACAAAGCTTGGGTGTGCAAGACCTGACACCAAAAACTGGGGGAAACCCCCTAGGGACTCTGAGGGCCAATAGCTGCAAGACTCCTCCCTCCAAAAAACAACAACACAACAACAAACAAAGGTGAGGCCCAACAGCGGCCCTCCCCTACAAAAAAAGGGGTAGACTGTGAGGGCCAACAGCAGCCACTCTGTGCACACACACACACACACACAAAAAAAGGAGATGGAGACTTTCTGCCAGACTCCCCTTCCCTTACAACCCCCCCCAAAGGAATGCAAAGGCCAACAGCAGCCAAGTTTGCCCACCAAAATAAAAATGATAAAAACCTTGAGACTGTGAGGGCCAACAGCAGTCAGACTCCCCCCCCCCCCCCGCAAGCTGCTGAAAAGGCCAACAGCAGCCAGTCTGGCCAAACAAATAATAACTTTAAACATAACCTATGGACTGTGAGGGCCAACAACTGCCAATCTTCCTGCCCCCCACAAACCCCTGGGACTATTAGGTCCAACAGTGGCCAGTCTGTCCACCAAAATATTTCTTTTTTAAAAAAACCAAACGCCTTGGGACAGTGAGAACAAAGAGCTGCAAAGCTCCCTGCCAAAGAAAAAAATAGCAGGAGGCTGAAGGTTGCACCATAGCTCCTTGACAACGCTCCTCTGGCTGCATGTTGGGATTTGGGAGGATTGCTCCCTATAAGTTGCTCCATTTAAAAAAAAAAAAATGGACCCACTGCAGAGAGTGATTGGTAGTGCAGATTGATTTTGCCCTTTGTCTAGGGGCAACCTTGACAAAGGCCAAGGAGAGACTCTACTCTGATAAACTATTTCATTTCCCCTGGACAACCAAATATAGGTCAGGCAAGATCAAAAGCAGTTGAAGGAGAGAGCAAAAAGAACATATTACATTGCCTATGATGGGGGGGGGAAGGAACGAGAAAATGAATCTACAGAAGAAGTAGAAAGGAGAAAAACTGCAAGAAATCTACGAGATAGAAAGAGAAGAGCAGAAAAGGGAAAAAAATAGACAGAGCACAGAAGGAGAATTGCCTTCTGACACAACAGAACCACAGCATGTTAAAAACATGCCCCCAAAACCATATAAAATCACCTATAATACCAAAAGAAGACTAGCACGAAAATATGAATCTGCAGAAGAAGCAGAAAGGAGAAAAACTGAAAGAAATCTACATGACAGAAATCTAAAAACAGAAAAGATTAACAAAAGACAAAACAGATAAAGAGTTGCCTTTTACAACACCACAATACTCTGATTACAATGCACAGAAAATAGCAAAACCAGATCATAAAGTGGGGGAGGAAATAAAGCAAAAAAGATCTAAACATCATCAAGCAGACTACAACAAAGAGGCTAACAAAGAAAACACACGCAACAAACAGAAAAGAGAATGCAAAAATCAGGCACAAAAAAGAAAATGGAGGGATGAGAGTTTAGAATCCAGAGAACATTGATTAATCAAAGAAAGACAAGCAAAACAATGTAGATTACTAGACCACCATCCTGATGCCACAAATATCTATACAGAAGACAGCATTGAAGAACATAACTGTGGAACTCTAACTGAAAGCTGCCATTACGGTGGTGCACTTTAGTAGTTAGATGAATTCAATTGTGCAAGAAAATACACCAAATGCTCTCATGATGGAAAAGTAACACTCCAAGGATTTAATGAAGCACCAGACTTACTCAAAAAACTGCTTCTCACACAGTCAAGAGAGGCTAGAAATTACAGACAGCATATCAGAGAATACAATGCTGCTTTGGCTTTTGCTTCAATGGGAGCTGAAATCAACACACCTCCAGGCAGAGGACCATATTGCTTCCGTATTCATGTACAAATCTACCATAAGGTATCTCCACTTTACCCAAGCGAGCAACACAAGGCAGGGTATGGCCAACTGTACATATTCGATTCAGGAGAAGCAACAAAACAATGCCTACAGAAAAACTCAGCCTCCTTAGCAACAGTAATGGAAGGCCTAGATTCCCTTCTAAGAAACATCAACCCATTTGCAAAGTCATATGAACAAATGCATAGACTGACTGAAAGTATGCCAACAGCTAAAGTCCAAATGATATTCATGGAACAAGCAAACTTAGACCTCAGAAGGTGCAATGCACCAAGTTCTCACACTGAGCTTGCGGCAATATTTGTTGATGAGGATGGTGAACCACCCAGTAATCGAGACATCTGCATTTATCCATTTGGAGAAACTTGCCAAACCATCTCACCAATGAACTGCAACACAGACCCAATGGTATATCCTCTGCTTTCCCCCCACGGCGAGTGTGGATGGCATATTGGAATGGCCCATGTTGAGGAAAGATGCTCAGCTAAGCGAGTGAAGTTCACACAGCTGCAGTACTTTGCCTATCGCCTCCCACTATGGAGAAGATTCAGTCTCCTACACAGCAGCAGCAAATTATACCAGCAATACATTGTTGACGCTTATGTCAGAACTGAGGGATCAAGATTGAACTACCTAAGACAAAACCAGAGAGATTTACGCGTAGAGCAATACCGTGGACTCTTAGATGCTCTGGAAACCCGTGCCAAAAATGAACACCTGAAAACAGGGAAGATGATAATATTGCCATCAACCTTCCAAGGCAGCCCTCGATATATGCAACAAAACTATCAAGATGCCATGGCCATAGTCAGAAGATTTGGGCGTCCAGATTTGTTTGTCACATTCACTTGCAACCCAACTTGGCCAGAAATAAGTAATGCCATGCAAGGCACTCAACGGCCAGAGCACCGGACAGACATTATTGTCTGTGTTTTCAAAATGAAATTAACATCGCTCTTGGACGATATCTTGAAACACCAAATCTTGGGGCAGGTAATCACATACATCTATGTCATTGAGTTCCAAAAGCGAGGTCTGCCGCATGCTCACATCCTGCTTACCGTAGATTAAAAAAACAAAATCAGAACCAAAGATGATATAGACAGATATGTGCATGCAGAGATACCCTTCTAAAATGCCAGCCCCAAACTGTATGAAACTGTAACAAACCACATGATTCATGGACCTTGCAGCACACTAAATCCACACGCACCTGGCATGAAAGATGGCAGATGCTCCAAGAACTTTCCCAAGGACCTCCGGAACACCACAGAGGAAAATGTGAATGGATACCCTCTCTACAGAAGGCAAACAACAGCCCCAGTCAGGCTTGGGAAATATGATGTTGATAATCGCTGGATCGTCCCATATAATCCCTGGATCTTGAAAAAATATAACGCACATATCAGCGTTGAAGTTTGTGCCTCTGTAAAGAATGTCAAGTACCTCTACAAGTATGTGTACAAAGGGCATGATGCTGCATCAATCAAGCTACAGCAAGAAAATCAAACTGGTGTACTTGAACATGATGAAATAACAACATTTCTGGACGGAAGATATGTTAGTGCCCCAGAGGCAATGTGACGAATCAATGAGTTCCCACTGACAGAGAAGTCACACACCATAATCCGCTTACTGGTTCATTTGCCAGAACACCAGCTATTGATATATCATGAAGGTGAAGAAGAGCAGGCCATTGCCATGGTATCTACCAAAAAAACCATGCTTACTGCCTGGTTCAGCCTGAATCAAGAAGACCAACAAGCAAACAAGTTGACTTACACTGACATCCCCAAATACTACCGTATTTTACGGACTATAAGACGCTACGGACTATAAGACGCACCTTAATTTTAATCCAGTTTTTCAGAGTTTTAACATATTAAACTGTTAAAACATATAAGACGCTCCTGAATTTTGGCGGATATTTTTCGAGGAAAAAAGTGAGTCTTATAGTCCATAAAATACAGTATGTCTTTGATAAGATCATCACAAAATGGAAGAGGCGACATCGCGGAGGGGAAGGAGTTATTGGAAGAATACCAGTAGTTAGCATTAAAGATTCAGAGCGGTGCTATCGGCGCATGCTACTCACCCAAACCAAAGGTAGCACTGGATTTGACAGTTTGAGAACTGTCCATGGGGTACTCTATGACAGTTACCTAGAAACCTGCAGAGCACACGGACTTCTAGAAGGAGATAAAAACTGGCATGAAACATTTACTGAGGCAGAACAAAGTCAGATGCCGCATTCCCTTAGAATGCTCTTTGCTATAATCTGTGCCTTTGGCGAAGCAGAAGATTTGGCTGAACTTTGAAACCAACACAAACATGCCATGTGTGAAGATTTAGTACATAAATATTCAGAGGCCACTGGCCCACAATATGCACTTGCTGAAATTGAAACACAGTTAAGAACTTATGGTTTAAGTTTGAAAAACTTGAATTTGCCAGTTCTACATCTACCAGATGCAATTCAAAAACAGGACACCATAGACATTCTGGAAGAGCAAGAACAGGCCAAAGTACATACCAGCAAGCTAAACAAAGAACAACAAAGAGCTGTCACCACAGTACTACAAGCTATATATGACACTCCAAATTACAAACCACACTGCTTTTTCCTAGATGGACCCGCAGGAACAGGGAAGACATTTGTCTATACAACACTCATACACATTATCCATGGCAAAGGAGACCAGGCTACAGCAGTTGCCTCAATGGGAATAGCAGCTACACTATTACTAGGAGGTAGAACTGCACACTCAGTATTCAAGATTCCACTGATCCTGGATGCAAGCTCAACCTGTGACAGAAAGCCAAACACAATTGCAGCAAAACACCTCAAAGACACAAAATTGATAGTCTGGGATGAAGCACCGATGACACATACACATGCCTTCCTGGCTGTAGACAGACTCCTCAAAGATCTCACAAAATGTGCACATCCATTTGGAGGCAAAACCATCTTGCTGGGTGGTGATTTTTGACAAATCCTCCCTGTCATCATTAAAGGTTCAAGATCCTTAACCATAGCCAGCTGCTTAAAAAAACACTACCTCTGGAAAGACATTCATGTAATCAAACTCACAGAAAACATGCATGCTCTGCACAATGAGAAAGACTTTGCAACATGGCTCTTAGCAGTAGGTGACAGAAGGAACGGAGAAACTACACATTTACCAGAGAACTTCTACCCAATGATACAGGACCCTGTGGAACAATTATATGGGGATATTGATTTCACCACAGTCACACCACAGCGACTAAAAGAAAGAGCAATACTTACTGTGACAAACCACATGTCCCTAGAACTCAATAACTGTGTCCTTGAATGTATGCCAGGAGAAGAAGTCATATATGAAAGCATAGACACCATTGAAAGTGAGCACGAAGAAGATTGCCTGGCGTACCCAGAGGAATTCTTAAACAGCCTTACACTAACAGGCATGCCACCACACCAACTTCGTCTTAAACCAGGAACAATCATCATGCTGCTGAGGAACTTAGCTCCCACAAGACGACTGTGCAATGGAACACGTATCACAGTCATATGCCTTCAACCCAACATTATTGAAGCAAAAGCCATAACACACACAGAAAACACTGAGATAGTGTTTTCATCATCCCAAGAATTCCAATTATACCCTCTGACACAAATATGCCATTCAAATTCAAAAGAAGGCAGTTCCCAGTAAGATTGTCCTTTGCAATGACCATCAACGAATCGCAAGAACAAACCTTTGACAGAATATGCCTTTACCTAAAAGATCCAGTATTCAGCCATGGACAATTATATGTTGCCTTATCTCAAGTCAGATAATTCGACTCATTAACCGTCGTGTCAACACAACAAGACATCCAAAACTGCGTCTACACAGAAATATTTGACAATAACCAGAAAGAAACAGACAAAGATACACAGGACAGCTAAACAACAAACACACTAACACCTTTGCACCAGGCACAACAAAACAACTCCAGCAAAAACACAAACTGCAGGTGCCATGAGTAACAAAAACAACCCCACACTTCTACCAAACTGCTCTGCAAAGAGAAATGAATAAAATTAACACAGACACAAAAACAAAACGAAGACTACACAAAGCCACAACAAGCAAACAAACAAACACATACTAAATAACATAGAAAACCCAGCATAAAACAAAAAACAAAAAACTCCATGAAAATGCTTAGACCACCGCACATAAAACATTTAAAAACATCCACACATACTACAGAGACCGTGACCAGCAATGAATAAATGACTGCAGAGAACACAGACAAGAAAAGCACAAAAAGAAGAACAGCAAATCAAACCCTCAATGACTATACACTAACAAGCACAGACACACCAAAACCCAAACCAAAAACAACTAAGAGGGGGAAAAACAAGAACGAAAAAGCAGTGACAAAAAAAACCTCCTGACCAAATACTTGAAACCCCCCCCACCCCGCCCCCCAAAAATCCAAGAACAGAGTGCACTGATGCGCAGAAAGGACTGCAAAAAGACATCGAATACACATCGGAAACTGAAGATACAACTGAACAACTACACAAATTCTCGCAACAAAAATCCAAAAAGTAAGTAAACTACCGCACAGATGCTCTGTGCGGGTTCAGCTAGTGTACCTTAAACGGGTTATTTTCCAACTGTCGACCTTGAAGGAATCTTTTCTATGCCAACTTGTCTGCTATGGAGCCCCTGCTCATTGCAAAGGATCCTGGGGCATGTTCCAGCCAGCATGGTGTAGTGGTTAGAGTGCTGGACTAGAACCTGGGAGACCAGAGTTCAAATTCCCATTCAGCCATGAGACTTGCTGGGTGACTCTGGGCCAGTCACTACTCTCTCAGCCTAACCTGTTGTGAGGAGAAACATAACTCTGGGCTCCTTGGAGGAAGAGCAGAATAATAACAACAACAACAACAACAACAACAACAATAATAATAATAATATGCTAGGACTCCCATGCAGTTCATGTGGGGCAGGGGCCTGGACACTTTGGTCTTGCTATCACCCTACATAAACTGAGAGTAAACCCCATATGCTTCCCTGTATCAGAGCACTTCTGGGGGTAATCTGCAGTGAAAGGCAAACTGTCTCTCAGGGAAGCCTATCCACCATTACCCAGATTTTCACTGAGGAACCCTAGGGTTCTTTCAAACACAGTTTGAAAATCACTGCCTTAAGCAGTAGCAAACACTGATTACTCCTCCTCTTCCTGGTTAGACACCTACTTTTTTACCATTTCTTTTAAAGACCAAATTCCGTGGGCTTCATTTGATCATTCTCTGTGCTTCAGAGAACACTGGAAACTTCACTGCTAATCATGTCTTCACTGCTCAGCTCATCAACAACTTCCTCTTAACACTTAACTGATGCAAAGACTGAGTCTTCTGATTGAATATATATTTTTATCACATTACATTGCCAGTGTCATGTCTTAAGTCTGATCTGTAATCAGCATCATAAGCATAAACAGACCCAGACTTAGAACTGGCCACATACAGCAAACTCTCCAAATACACAACTACACTGCAAAATTAAGGTCTTCATGGAGGACCATGATGGAGAACTAGAAATGGCACTATCTAGTGAATAAATGGCTGAACAAAGATTGGATCATTCAGCTCTAAAGCTGCTCAGCCAATCCTTACAACCAGGCAAAACCACATTTCTTCCGACTGATTTTTCCATCTGACTGCTTCTCAATACCTCTTGGTGATAGCTTTTGGTTGTGAAAACTCTCTGGAAGTGTTGTATAAACCAAGTTTCCAAGATAAATACAATCAACTTGCTAAACCTTTGTTTAGCCGTTAATGCTCTGGACACAATTTTTCCCCTTACGCTCTTCAAGTCTGAAAAGCTTCTTAATCTCAAGCATATCTCCCACCCTACAAAACATAGTCGTCGTCCCCGCCCCGCCTCCAGCTCAAATGGCTCTTCAATCACTGTCACTCTCTCCTTTCTAATGTCCATACATTTACCAAGCCATCTGGCTTCACGTACTACAGTGGATAACATGCACAATCTAATTTTTTGCTATGTTCATGTATAACCTTGCTCTTTGTATTTTGTGTTATTTCCCCAACAGCTTCCCTTCTGTGTAATGGCACTATCTATTAATCTGGATTGTGATCCATTGTATCCATAAGAACTGGGTTTCTGCGCCTGAGCAGGGACCTCTCGGGCTGACTAGCTAGCTCCTCTTCGCGCCCCGCCCGTCTGCACGTGCCTTGCAGATTCCGTTGGAATTGATGGTTGGGGCGCCTTTCCTTCAGTTTTCTCTTGACCGCCAAAGTGTTTAAACCTCTTGGCTGTTGCTCCTCGTTTGTGATTTAATTTTGACTTCGGACTGTGTGACTACTCTTCTGCTGAACGGATTACTTGGTTTGACTTCAGAACGAAGTGATCCAGGGACCTCGAACCGATGTTGGGTGCTCTACGACGTTGGTGCAGCCAACTCATTCCTGCGGATTCCGCCATGGTGTGCCAGATGATTATGCAGAGTTTTTGCGTTGGAAGGCGACACAGGTCGGAGTACAGCCAGTGCAGGGACTGCAGAATCTTGTGCAGGCAGGGCAACTTGCTCAGCCGCTGCTGCATTCAGAACATCAGGTGGCGTCTATGAACTTACCTATACAAGCACCATTGGCGCAGGTCCAAACTTACCTTCCTGCGAATCCACAGTTGCCTGTAGTCCAGCCGGGTATGCCAGATAAACCTGCTGGGAAGAGAAAAAGAAAGGCAACGCCTCCTCCTTCCGAACCATCATCTTCACCCTCTGATGATAGTGAGGACGATGAGTCGGGCCTGACCTCTGACAGGGATGATGTCAGCTGTAGGTCGGACCCTCCCTTGGATGTGCCGCCAAAGCTGTCAACCTCACCAACGGAGGAATTGAAAGCCTACCATATCCTCATAAGGGACATCGCAGAGGCCCTAGGCATGGACGTAAGCTCTCCGGATGCGGACGTTGCTGACCCGGTCTATAATATGATGAGGCGGTCCAAGACTTCGCATCCTGTTGCCCTCACCATGATTCCTAGGATAGACAAGGCTGCAAGGGTTGCATGGGACGCAGTGGGGGTCGGGGCTCCGACTTCCAAGTGCATTGAGAATTTGTACAGGGTGACTGAAGGAGAGAACTCTTACCTGTTGCGCCATCCTGTACCAAACTCCCTAGTCATCAGTTGCGCTTCATCCACCAAGAGTGGGCATCGTCATTCCACACCTGCTGACAAGGAGGGGAGGAAAATCGACGTTATGGGTCGTAAGATCTATAGCACCTCCAGTTTAGCAATTCGTATTGCTAATTATGCAGCGTGTATGGCGCGCTATAACCATCTACTATGGGATGCTCTCTTACAGGATTCATCCTCTTTATCTCCAGAGGACTTTCAATGGAGATTTAATGATGTGTACGAAAAAACAACGGCAATAACGCGCCAACAACTGAGCGCATTCAAACACTTGTCAGAGACTGAATCGAGAACAATGGTTACTGCAGTGAGCTTGCATAGACATGTGTGGCTTCGCTCAGCGACCCTGCAGACAGATATGAAAGACAAAGTGGAGTCTTTGCCATTTGATGGCAAAGGGTTATTCCATGAGGACACAGATACGTCAATGGAGACGTTAAAGAAATCCAAATTCACGGCCCGCACCTTTATGGTGCCTTCGAGCGGTTCCAGTTCAACAGCAAGGAGCCGCAATTATTATCAGAGAAAAAGTGATTGGTATCAGGACCGCAAAGAATACCGAAAACAGTTTAGACCTTTAGACCAGTAAGGGCTTTAACCAGAAGCAAAAAGCGAAAACAGCTCGTCAGGGCGACAAGGATGCCTCCAGCAAGAGCTTTTGACAGGACTGTTCGTCCACTGCATCAGTTTCACAGCAGCCGCTTACAGTTACATCCAACACTACTGAATGTACCATCCAGGACCCACTACATCGGCCCTGTAGTTGCCAGGATCAACATCAAACTGGCAAGCCGTGCGCAAGCATGGCACAACATAACATCCGACCGGTGGGTACTAAGAATAGTGCAGACTGGATATGCGTTGGAGTTCGAGACGAGACCTCCCTTCTCTGGACTGGTCTATATGCCGGCCACGGAGGTGCTGCAGGAAGAGGTCAAGGTGCTGCTAGAGAAACAGGCGATCACGCAGGTGCACTGGGCGAACAGGCTAACAGGATTCTATTCCCGGTATTTTCAAATACCAAAGAGAGACGGTGGAATAAGAGCCATAATGGACCTAAGGGGGCTCAACCTCTTTATTCAGACCAAGAAATTCAGGATGGTGACTTTACAGGGTATCCTGCCTCTACTGGTAAACGAACAGTGGGCAGTGACTCTGGATCTCAAGGACGCATATTTTCACATCGGGATCCAGGAGAGTCACCGCAAGTACCTCCGGTTTACAGTGGGGGCACAGATTTATCAATATGTGATACTTCCATTTGGACTTTCTACTGCGCCCAGAGGGTTCACAAAGGTGATGGCGGTGGTAGTGGCCCACCTACGAACTCAGGGCTTAAGGCTGTATCCGTATTTAGACAATTGGCTCGTGGTGAGCCACGACAAGAGTTTGCTTCTCCGCCAAGTGCGGAAACTGCTAGGCTTATTGGAGTGCCTCGGCATCACTGTGAATTGGAAGAAGTCGAGACTCGAACCCATGGCTCGAGTGAACTTCATCGGAGCGGTACAGGACTTGGAATTGGCCAGGGCGTTCTTACCGGCGGAGAGGATTACCCAGATGCATGAACTCATACGCCGTTTTCAGAGGACTCCACGGCAGCCAGCTGTTCAAATCCAGCGGATGTTGGGTTTGATGGCATCGTGTACCACAACAGTGTCGCACACGCATCTCCGCATGCGCACACTGCAGCATTGGTTTCTCCACAACTTCCGCCCCAATGTAGATGGCCAGAACATGCAGTTGACATTGCCACCACATGTCCTCGCCAGCCTAAGGTGGTGGCTAGACATGGGCAATTTGAACGGAGGAGTCGAGTTTGTGACCAAGGAGCCCACATCCCGGATAACGACAGATGCCTTGATGACGGGCTGGGGTGCGCATTGCGCCAGCGTATGCGTTCAGGGGACATGGACTCAGTTGCAAAGGCTTCAGCATATAAATTACTTGGAACTGTTGGCTGTGTTCCAGGCCCTAAGGGTGTTCGAACCTATGATAATGGGACAAGCAGTACAGCTGGAGTTAGACAACACTACGGCGATTGCCTACCTCAACCATCAGGGGGGAACAGTGTCGCTGTCCCTTTGCCTACTTGCGCAAAAGATATGGGACTGGTGCATTCGACATTCAATTCACCCGGTGGCTATCCACATAAGGGGGGTAGACAACTGCTTGGCCGACAGGCTCAGCAGGGACATCAGCTTCAACCAGAGACACGAGTGGGAAATCAACCCGATACATCTCGAAAGGGTGTTCGAGACCTGGGGGGTCCCATTGATAGACTTATTTGCCACGGATGCCAACAAAAAGTGTGTCAACTTTTGTTCGCGTGTGGGCATAGGCTGGGGGTCCCTGGGGGATGCTTTTCAACATACCTGGAAGACGGGGCTGTTGTACCTTTCCCCCCACTGCCGTTGATGGGTCGTGTGGTCGCGCGGATACTGCGGGACCAAACGAAATGCATACTTCTGGCTCCATGGTGGCCGCGCCAACCGTGGTTTGCCGCACTTCTGGAGATGTCTCAGTCGGTGTTCCACAAGTTCCACAAGGCTCCAAACCTTTTACAAAGAGAACACGGAAAGGTGTTACACCCCGATGTGCACTCTCTCAAGCTGACCGCTTGGAGAATCAACTATTAAACAACATCTTACTGAATAGTAGGCGTGCGTCGACTAGACGCAGTTATGCCTGCAAGTGGAACCGCTTCAAGATGTATATGAGAGGGAAGAGTGTCACGCCCTTGCGTGCAACCCCATGGGATGTGCTACGCTACCTAACATCGCTCAAGCTGAGTGGACTGGCGAATGTCTCTATTAAGCTGCATTTGGCTGCAATCTCGTCAAGGCACAGGGGCTGGGACGGATCCACGGTTTTCTCCCACCCGGAATGTAAACGTTTCCTGAAGGGTGTTAATAACCTCTACCCGCCTGTGCGCAGCCCAATAGAGCAATGGAGTCTGTCCTTGGTGCTCTCTGCCCTTACGGAGGCACCGTTTGAGCCACTGGCGACTGTTCCACTAAAATATCTGACTTTGAAGGTTGCGTTCCTGGTGGCCATTACATCTGCTAAGAGAGTGAGCGAGATGACGGCCCTGCGGATGGATAGACCCTACACTCAATTCTATCCACACAAAGTAGTGATGCGTCTGGATCCGAAATTCCTGCCGAAGGTGGTAACGGAGTTCCACCTAAATCAAGACATAGTACTGCCAACTTTTTTCAGTAGTCCGGAGACAGACTTGGAGAAGGCCCTCCACACGTTGGATGTGCGTAGATCACTCCTATATTATTTGGAACGAACTCATGCCTTTCGGAAGAGTAAAAAACTTTTTCTCTCCTTCCGGGGGCGTAGCAAAGGCAGTCCAATCTCTCGCCAGAGACTTGCTCACTGGCTAGTGGAGCTTATTTTCCTTGCCTATAAGAGCCAGAAGGTAACACCGTCGAAGACTGTTCGGGCCCACTCTACTAGGGCCTACGCGACATCGGCAGCACATCTGTCAGGCATTAAAATGGCAGATGTCTGCCTAGTGGCAACATGGTCTTCGCATCTACCATTCGTAAAGCATTATGCTCTGGATCTGCGGATGGCTAGGGAAGTGAATTTTGGGAGGTCAGTTTTGAAACGTGTGTTGGCATAGCTGGGGGGCATCTGCACCCGCCTCCTTGTGGGGTAGCTTGCTAAACACCCAGTTCTTACGGATACAATGGATCACAATCCAGATAAACAGGTTGCTTACCTGTAACTTATGATCTGGATGTGATCCGTTGTATTCATAAGTCCCTCCCAGCCGGCCCCGCTGCAGAGTGCATGGACTAGTGGATGCTGGTGTGCGGATCGTCCCTGATATGGCGGTCTGCAAGAAATCTGAAGGAAAGGCGCCCCAACCGTCAATTCCAACGGAATCTGCAAGGCATGTGCGGACGGGCGGGGCGTGAAGAGGAGCTAGCTAGTCAGCCCGAGAGGTCCCTGCGCAGGCGCAGAAACCCAGTTCTTATGAATACAACGGATCACATCCAGATCATAAGTTACAGGTAAGCAACCTGTTTAATATAATGGCTTAAAAAGAAGTGCCATCTACAGTTTCCAGCTTCTGCACTGAGACTTGCCACAACAGATCTCTTAGTGTTGCAGGTAATAGCTCTGTTACTGTTGTTACTGTCGCACTTGTTATTTGCATCGCCTTGTGGTCAGTTCTCGTCTCAAGAATTCCTGGGAAATGCACTAGAGACCTTTGAACCCTTCAGTTTTTAAAATTTATTATCTTAAATAAGTTCAATGTAAATTATTTTCTGTAAAGCTCAATGTGGTGGGCAATGTGAGGGGAAATTAACTTGCTTCAAGTTTCCAGCTTCTGCCCAACAGTTTAAAAGTGGTGAAGTCCCATGGAATGCAAAAGTAGGTGCATTCTGAGTTGCTGACATCGGGGAGATCCTGAGCTGCTCCAAGTCCACATTAATCAATCCCAGAAGCAAGGGATTAATAAGATGTGCGGGTATGTTGTGACTGGACATCAAACCATGAACTTTCCTAACCGCATGCTGTTTGCGAAGACTGGGGACGGGTAGGGGGATATATATGTATTTACTGGCTTCACTGGGGTGAATCTTTGACTGCAAAAGATTCACAGTAGGCTGCCACCATTCACTTTACTTGAATGTGGGACAAACCACTCTTTCCACATAAGATTCCTGGGGAAGGTTAACGTGGCAAAACCTCCCCACCCCACCCCCCAAAAACTGAGCATTCCTAGGCCTCCAAAGGTGTGTGACTAAGGCAGACCCAAAATGAAGAGTAGCACATTTCAGCAACAAGGATTTATTATTCGATTAAAATTAAAAGTTATGCAATAAGTACTAGTGTCTTTTCATAAAATAGGTTGTAAAAGAGTTTTAGGAACAGAGGAACATAGGAAACTGCCATTTACTGAGTCAGACCATTGGGCCATCTAGCTCAGTATTGTCTTCACAGACTGGTAGCAGCTTTTCCCAGGTTGCAGGCAGGAATCTCTCTCAGCCCTTGTGGGTTTCGAAATCCTTGTGTGTAAATCTTTGTAGATATATGATGTACAAACAATCACTTTGTATATAATTGTGCTTTGACAACGTACTGTATGCTTTGGTAGTTTGTTGGTTCAATAAAAAAATCTTGTCCTATCTTGGAGAAGCGAGGGAGGGAACTTGAAACCTTCTGCTCTTCCCAGAGCGGCTTCATCCCCTGAGGGGAATATCTTGCAGTGCTCACACTTCTAGTCTCCCATTCTGATGCAATCAGGGCAGACCAGGGCCCAACGGGGGCACTGAGAGGGTGGTGGAATGTGTGTTGGGGCCGCCAGGTTTTGAACAGAATGGGCACTCAGGGGTGGGGCTCAGGGGCGCTTCGCAGGTGGGGCGCACCGGGAATATGCCCTGTTGCCCTGTGGGCCAGTCTGAGCCTGGGAAAGACCCTGCTTAGCTAAGGGGACATGTCATGCTTACTACCACAAGACCCGTTTTCATTAACCTGCCAACTCAGATCCCAAGCAAAATGGAAAAGAACCTGAACTGGTCCTAACATGTTACTCACTGGCTGCGGCCTTCCCATTTTCCCAGCAGCTCTCTGTTGGGGTTTTGTGATTATTTTGCAAAGCACAAAGGAAGCTACCACTCCAGTTATAGACTGCAGAGTTTAGTTGTTGCAGCTATTTAAGTGACACACATGAAGATCACTGTAGAGTCTAAACTAAATAGGTTTATTAGTGAAATACATTTGAGATAGGACAGACCTATCCTATCTATCAGCTATATAATGAATAGATAGGGAGAGAGAGAGATGTCATCTTCTCTCTA
Organism: Hemicordylus capensis; assembly: GCF_027244095.1. NCBI lineage: Eukaryota > Metazoa > Chordata > Lepidosauria > Squamata > Cordylidae > Hemicordylus > Hemicordylus capensis. Next base: position 170,627,878 of record NC_069658.1, read on the forward strand.
GGAGGAAAGGCAGAGGACTGACACAACATTTTAATTAATTATTATTATTTACATTTTATATCCTGCTCTTCCTCCAAGGAGCCCAGAGTGGTGTACTACATACTTAGGTTTCTCCTCACAACAACCCTGTGAAGTAGGTTAGGCTGAGAGAGAAGTGACTGGCCCAGAGTCACCCAGCTAGTATTATGGCTGAATGGGGATTTGAACTTGGGTCTCCCCGGTCCTAGTCCAGCACTCTAACCATTACAGCATGCTGGCTTTCTCACATGGCAGGCCTCAGTGTTTTCCTTCCTAGCCAATGGGAGGGGGGGAGTTCCCTCCAGAGATAGATTCGCATTTCTGAAGAGACTACGCCTACTATCGTGCTAATCATTCTATGTCAGCACCTCTCCCTGTTTGCTCTGGCATTTTCTGAAAAAGTAGCTTAAAATCCGCATTTTAAAAATCTGGAAATACCTCAAGATAAGCTGGAATTTGCATCACAAAGCCAGACATGTATGGAGTGGGTCCAAGGATCTTGAAGGGACTTCAGGGTAAGTTTGGCTGGTGTGTGAACACACACAATTTCTCCCAAAGGAGATTCGGGGCAGAAGCTCTGTGTGTAAAGCATCCACTAGGTGGATGAGTGAGTATATCCTTCTGCTTTTTAATTTCCTGGGCTTTTTTCCTTTTTAGGAAAGGTCCATCCTCCCTGCAGTTGCTCTATCCAAAAGCCTGGGCATACCCAATGAGCAGAGGCATATCTAGGGGAAATAGCGCCTAGGGCAAGCACTGAAATTGTGCCCCCTGGCCAAACATCTGACACCCATCTTTCAGATAACTTTACCATAATATCAGCTGAAAAATACAAGTCAAGCTCGTTAATCTTTTAATATTTCAAAAACTATTTAGCAGTGGATGTAGCCAGACCAAAAAATGCTGGAAAACTACAAATTTCAGTATGCTTAGGCTCATGAAATACCCAAATACTATGTGGAGGTGTACTTGGAAAACTAAACAGAAGTGCCTGTCTAATTCTGTATTGTGCATTGTAGCATCACTATTACATAAGTTTTAAAAATAAATGAAGAATTTGACTTTTCCCAGATACTCTGAAAATAATTAAAGGATATGCAGAGTAAACTGTGTCACTGCTTGGAATATATTCTAGTATTTCAGAAAGACAGTTAAAATGAGAGAAAGAGAGCAAGAAACTCCCAGTGGGCCTTAATACTAAGGATTTCACACTGATTTAAAGACAAACTCACCATTAATAGCCATATTATTAAGATATCACATTCAACTCACTTATCACAAGAAACAAAGTAAGAGCAAATGAATACAATCCTAGCTCATAAGCTTCAGCTCGGTATTCACAAGCCCGGATTCTCTGTACATAGTGCCAAACTGAATATGTGTACAGTAACTTATATTAGTTTTTAAAATATTTTTTACCTATAGCCCCTTTGGGGGGCTTCCTAAATGCCATGGGGGGGGGGTCTGCAAAGGTTTCCCCTCCCCCGCTAGCCTCTAGGGCCTCGCAGGTGCCATTTAAGCATATGCGGTGGTCATTTTTAAAAATCTTTTTTTCTTTAAAAATGGCCACCTGAAAACAAAATGGCCACTGTGCATGCTCAAATGGCCTCTGTGAGGCCTGGCATGGCCTAGGGCCTCACAGAGGCCATTTGAGCATGCACGGTGGCCATTTGTTTTCAGTGGCCACTTTAAAAACATTTTTAATTTTTAAAAATGGCGCCCCTTTCAAGTGGCGCCCGGGGCACGTGCCCTTCCTGCCCTACCCTAGATACGCCCCTGCCAATGAGATTTTTAAATGATTTCCCTTCCTCTCTTTGGACAGCAGATCATCATGCCACACTGCAAACCTGACCCTGTTTCAAAAGCAATATGTGACTGCAACACAAAACCCTAGTTATCCTGAATGTATGGAATTAGTTACACAGTTCTTTGGATCCTGGCCAATATGTTTGCAATGTACAGGGGGCTCTTGTTACCCATGGTACTGGCACCCATAGTTTCGTGTGTCCCCAGACTAGTCTTAGAGACCCAGTTTCTTTATCCGTGGTACAAAAATAGGCTTAAATCCGCCTAGTTGCAGTTGCTGAGTGGAATAGAAATGACTATTTTTACAACATGGAGCCATTTTAAGGCTCTTTCTGTTTTCAAAAACCCATTTGGAGGCAAATATTTGCCAACAGTTCAGCTGATTTTGTTGTTTTAAGGGGCATTTCTGGATCTCTGGAGCCATGGAGAGCAAGGTACAGTTCATCTCTATTCTTAACCCCCCCCCCGTTACCACTTTTGAGGGGCATTTTTTGTGTTAGGAACCTAACCCAGGGGCATAACTATAATAGGGCAAGGGGAGACAGTTGTCTGGGGGCCCACTATCTTGGGGGGCCCCCCAGAGGCAAGTCACATAACTACACTCCCCCAGCTGCACACCCGCCCAGGCTTCCTTCAGTTGTATTCATCCTCCAGAATTGATGTGTGTTAAGACCCAGAGCTACCAGAACAACATGTCTTTTTCTAGTACCATTAAATGACTTGCATCGTCTAAAATTTACAAAACCTTTCAGCCTCATTTAAGATTTCTTTACTTCATGAGCTGAGCTTCAGTGGGGGGGGGGCGCATTTTAAAATCTTGTCTCTGGGCCCACTCCAACCTTGCTACGCCCCTGACCTAACCCCTAGATTCCTAGGGTAATGTTCCTTTATTAAGTGTAAGGTGCTGCTATTCATGGTTTCATGGTATTCATGGTATTCTCAGTTGGTAGTTTCCATACTCTCAACCCCCATGAATAATGAGGGCCACCTGGACAGTAAGGCAAAAAACTTATAAACAACTAGAAAAAATAAGTCAGCAATAGAATAATGTACATATAGAAAATATCAAAAATGACAAATGTGACAGTGTTTCAATGACCCAAGAGTACTGGTTCCTGAGATATAACTTTAAAAATAAATAAGGACTTGAATTTGACAATCATGGGGAAAGCCTCAAATTCTGATTGGTGGAATTCCTTTAAACAGGGATCAATATATAATCTGGGAAAATACAGAGGCAGCAGGTAGCTGGTCATTTCAGGAAATCTCCATCAAGAGTCAATGTCCATGCAGAACAGCAATTTTTTAAGATGTTTCATAGGCTGAGTAATATATATGTGGTAGTATAATAAATGTCTGGCAGCCTTCCCAATGTAGGCAAAAAAGAACTAGAAGTTTGCCATAATCAGCATCTGTGCTTACAAGATTTTATGCCTAAAGAACCAGAGCACTGAGCTTCATCAAGTAATGAATATGTCTGCTGACATTCTGTACGGTAACACATTTCAGCAGAAATGTGCAGTTGTCTGTGCAATCCTGCTATGGATATGGCATCAGCAGAACATGCTCAGTACTTTCTTCTTTTGCTTGACAGAGGAAATTCTTCCTCCCTAGCTTGATGGGAGCCAGTGTAGTAGATTGGATAGACCACTCTCTGAAGGTAACACCCCACCACGAAGCAACACTGGATGGCCTGGGGCAAGCCACTTACTCTCAAAAGAGCTTACTCTGAAGTTCTTCTAAGAATGATTTGGAAAGTCCTCGCTTGTCTTGCTGTCTTTTGTTTCTCAGCTCGGAAACCACCACCCATGTTCATCAGCAGCAGCACTTATAATGTTAGTGCTCCGACCTCCAAATCTTTCTTTTGCATCCTGCTTACAACCACCACCGTCACTATTATCGGGTGCCAAGCTGGATTTTGTGGGACTCATTCACCATTTTATTGAAACTATAAAAGGATACATGACAACAGACGAGCTATAATCAAACTCCAAATCCCCTGAATATACCCATGACCTCTCCCCCATCACGTTACAATATTTTAAGAAGCCCACTGTTGCTGACAGTAATGTCATTCCAGAATGTTCATAGCTAATTGATTGTTCCCACTATGTTGTATAATCCTATAATCAAGACATAGGGTGATGGGTTGTCTGGAAAACAGTGAATGTTATTTACAAAGGATGACAGTGACATGCCTTAGAGAAAGATCTGGGACACAATCTACCCAAGTTTCTCCCGTAAAATTATTGGAAGCTGCTCTTGTGCAGTTCAGATTCATTCCAATGAGGCCCATGTGAGAGAACTTCCTAGTGGATTGTGCCTTTGTATGAGAAGGGTTAAAGTAGGGGTTTCCCCCTTTTTAAATGTCTCTCTCTGGCATAAATCTGCAATACAGCTCTTGCTTGAAAGATCTGTGTTAAAATTATGTTTTCCCCTCTAGATTTGTTCCATATACCTTTAGGTCTTTCTTATTGTTTCATTTCTATACCACCTTTCATAACGTATCCCTTAAAATATAACAAATGTCTTTAGTGACCTTTGTCAACCCAGAGAATAGTCTGAAGGAACATGCCACACTTCCAATGCTGAAGCTATAGGATTGGATCTGAGCACTGTCTGAATGGGAGAGCAGCAGAGTTCTGCGTGGCCAGTTCACACATCTGATAAGCATGCTTGCTGCTGAAAGCACTTGTCACCAGCTGGTCAGCAAAGTAGAATTTCCTAGTTAAATCCAAAGGTCTCACTGCATCAGTAGAGGTTCTTCCACTAGCATGATGTGTGTGCATACTCTGAGAATCACTTCTCTGGAGGCCATTTACAGGAAGTATAGGGGCCTACAAGTGGGAGCAGGAATGCAAGCTTTCTTGCCTAGGGTTAACAGCGGTACCTTCTGTGGGCACGGGAGTGTCTTTGGATCCAAGAATCCAAAGATTAGTCTCTAAGATGTATAAGTTGTTGCTTTTGGAGGAGACAAGAGATGAAGTGGTAAGAACAACTATGATAAAATGGGCTCAAGATGTGGATCATAATATAGATATGGCTGCTTGGGAAAAATTATGGAAAACTGATTTAAAGTTCACTGCATGTTATACTTTAAAAGAAAATTATTATAAGATGATGTATAGGTGGTATCTGACACCAAAAAAATTAGCATTAATGTATAAAAATGTTTCAAACAAATGTTGGAAATGTGAAGGAACTTTTTTCCATATGTGGTAGTCATGCGGGAAGGCAAAGGCTTTTTGGGATATGACATACAATGAGTTGAAGAAAATTTAAAAAATTACATTTCCTAAGAGGCCAGAATCCTTCCTGTTGGGAATAACTCAAGGAGAGTTTTCCAGAAGAAATTTAACATTTTTTATGTATGCGACCATGGTGGCTAAGATAGTATATGCACAGAAATGGAAAGACACTAAAATGCCCTCAAAAGAAGACTGGTTGATAAAAATTTTGGAATATGCTGAGATGGCAAAGCTTACAGCACTTATAAGGGACGAAAATTTGGAATCTTTCAAAGAAGATTGGAAACCATTTTTACTTTACTTAAAGAACTATTTTTCTAATATGGACTTTTCAGCAGGGTTTGAAATATAGCAATAACAGCAGGTTGGGTTGGGTAAAATTGAGTAGTAATGTAGAGTATGTATGTTTTGAATTATTATAGCAATGGTTTATATGTATAGTTAACATGAACCGCGCAGATAGGTAATCGGGAAGTCAATATTTACTTAATTAAATAAATGAATGTAATTTGAATGTAAAGTTATTGTACAAGCCAATAACATTTAAAATGCAAACAAAGACTTGTCTGACGACATCCAGAGAACATCCAGAACAAGTACATCTTCAGTGCCCAAACATATCATACTCCCCCCACATTTACATCCCACTTGCATTTTAGCAGGGCCTGTACCACATATTTCTGAAAGTTTACATACACCGAGAAGTTATTTCCCTTGGAAGTTCCAGACCTGCAATACAAAAAACAGGGGGAACAACACTGTGGTGAGCACAAGTGCATCACAAATACTGTAGCACCATCTTAGAGAAGGCGTTCCATCTGGTGTGGGCAAGAGAAGCGGAATGCATCATCTAAGATGGCACCTACCAATCTCAATTTTTTTTTCTATTAAGAAGTGGGTTGAAAAAACATTTTGCTGCCAAATGTATCAGGGAAAATCTTTTGAATTGCTTAACCTAACCTGTTAACACACAGCAGACCTAAAGAACACACACACAAGGGAGAGGAGAGCTGGTCTTGTGGTAGCAAGCATGACTTGTCCCCATAGCTAAGCAGAGTCTGCCCTGGTTGCATCTGAATGGGAGACTTGATGTGTGAGCACTGCAAGATATTCCCCTCAGGGGATGAAGCCGCTCTGGGAAGAGCAGAAGGTTTCAAGTTCCCTCCCTGGTTTCTCCAAGGTAGGGCTGAGAGAGATTCCTGCCTGCAACCTTGGAGAAGCTGCTGCCAGTCTGTGAAGACAATACTGAGCTAGATAGACCAATGGTCTGCCTCAGTATATGGCAGTTTCCTATGTTCCTATGAAATATGTCACCTTCCTATTTTCCATTGTGCAATAAGCTGGAGAGCTTTCCCCACAAAACACCTTAATTTAAGCAGCACCCTCACAGTATATCCATTACAAAATAATGAGCACTGCCGAATGGAAAAGCAAGGCCTTAGATCAAAGCCACATTACAGGAATTTATCCCTGAAATAATATTAAATAAATATTATTTAAAGGAAAGTTCTGATGGTTGGTGGAAGCACCAAAACTGTCAATCATCTTCTGAAGCCCAAGGGACCCCGCTCCAAGTGGGATTCTTGAGGGAGGGGCTTTAGAATGGAGCAGAGAGTGGCAGTTAAACTGTCTCTCTCACTGGTAGCTCAGAGGGTTAGAGAGGGCTGGAAAGAGCCAGAGTGAGAGAGGCGTTAGAGAAGCCAGGAGATAGGGACGGACAGGGCTAGATCTCTAGACAGACATGGTCTGTTCTGGGACTGGTGGGTTCCAGGGAGGACCGAACTGGGTAGGTCAGAATTGGTGTCTTGAAGTGATAGACAGTCCAAATGTGGCTACCTCAGTCAAACCGTTGAACTATCTATCCATATGTATAGAGTTTCTTACCAGTGGGTGAAGTTTGTGTTGTCATAAAACCTTACATCAAATCATAATATACTCTGTAGCCAAGTCTTGATCTCGTTATTATAGAAACCTAGAGGCATGTAAAGCCCGGCTGTGGCAAAGAGAAACCTCTAAGCCTCCTGTACATAAATAGACACACTTTATTTATTTATTTATTTATTTATTTATTTATTTATTTATTTGTACATTTAATATCCTACTCTGCCTCCAAGGAGCCCAGAGCGGTGTACTACATACTTGAGTTTCGCCTCACAACCCTGTGAAGTAGGTTAGGCTGAGAGAGAAGTGACTGGCCTTATTTTAAAGTCCACTCAGTGTCCAGTGAGTTTTACTTTCTGCCCATGCAGCCCTCAGCTACAGGTGACATGCTTACCACACGTTTCTGCTAAAAAGGTGGACAAAATGAATAGCTCCAAGAATACATCTTTGTCCTATTCAGTTCCGCTGGGTGTGCTCTTCCCACTACAATAGGTGATTAGGTCTGAGAGACCTCTGTGGAGTGGAATGTAATGGGCACATCCGTGTTTTTAGAACCCACTGCTCTCATGTTTTTAGAAAATCTTGGGAGTGACTAGGAATGAGTTGAGCTGCTACCCCTTATCACTCCTTCCTGTGGGGGCGAGAGAGAAGAGTATTTGGCTAGTTCTTGAGAAGAATCGCATTTAATTAACTCATGCCTACTCCAGCTTCCCCACCTGAAAGCAATCAAGGGCGGGGGGGGGGGGGGCAGCACAAGGACAGTCCTCCTGCAGTCTCAGGCTAACCTTGATCTAGAGTCACCTTTCCTCAGGCTATGTACCATACCCCATGAATTAGCTCATGTGAACTGAGTGGTGAACTCACGATCCCATCAGATCTGAAAGTCAACAGTGGGAACTACAAGCCTGTAGCTCCAAACCAGGTGTAGGGGTGCTCCTGGGAGCCCCCAAGCAGGCTCTCTTGGTAACACTGCAAAAGGCTTGTCAGACACAAACCTAAGCAAGAAGAGCTTGGTGGTGGCAGAAGAAGCTTGGTAAAGGGAAGAAGAGCTAAGAACATCATTCTCAGTCAAACTGGTCCACAAAGTTATACAGTTTTGAGGAACAGACCCCCTCACTAGCAGTGTCCCAGAGTGAGAGGCAGGGGTCAGCTCCACACAAAGGGATATTCTCATGAAACTCATGGAAATGGGGTGGGGATGTGGAAGAAAAGAGCATCTCCCTCTCTCTCTGCAGCTATTGTGGAATTATTTAAAAAGCCAATTTTACCCCCCACCCATAGACTTTAAATGAAACCAATGAAACCTCTTGACTATAATTGTGGGCTATTAATTGAAAGGCAATTAAGGGATAGTAATTACTGTACACAACCAATTCCACGTAATGAAGCCCAAAACCAAGCAAGATCAAAAGCATGTCAATACAGTCATATAGAAATTCTGTTCTACTTGGCTAGACTGTGAATCGGAATGTTTGGCATCTTACAGCCCTTAACTTAAGTATACTTACTCAGTGTAAGCCCTATTGATTTCAAAGGGATTTACTTCCAAGCAGCTATGTTTAGGATTGCTGCCTTAAGCTTACTTCTGCCATCCAGTGGCAGCTGATGGCTCCTGCAACTGGGTGGGCGCCAGGCAGGGCACGTGGCAGGCGGAGCCAGCGTGGGTGGTGCAGGGGCGAAGCCAATTTACCCTTGCCCAGCAGCAGCACCACCACCACATCATAAAAGCATGGAATTTTAAAACAGCAAAGGTGCGGACTTTGCTTATTTTATCCCTCCTTCTAGCAACCCTGCCATCCAAACGCAAAGCAAGGGGGGTCCTGCTAGGAAAGGGGACTATTTATGCTAGCTACCACAACTCTAGCTCTCCTCCTTTAACAACAAACATAGAGCCATTCGCCGCCGCCCCCGCCCAAATCCCAAACTCAATGGAGAATTGTATTATCTAATAATCTATATGCAATCCTTCCCATTAAAGTACTACTGTGCCAATGAACATGCATATCTTATCAGAAAGATTCTATGTACTGAAAGTGATGGGTAGCATTTTTGGACAAAGGAAGAAGACTACAGAAACTAAACTAAGGGGAGGGAAAGGAGAACAGAATGCATTCACACCTATTTCTTTCTCTGCATCAGCTTTTTACTGCTTGACATAAGAGTTGAACACACACCAAGTCATTCTCACTGTTCCCTCTAAGGTGCATGCACGTTGTGCACATGCTCACAAGCTTTTTGAGGTCTGTCCACTCAGTTAATTGTAGCTCTCACTCAGGTTGAATCAAGAAGGCACCACTCTGAATGCATTTGCACACACACTGCCTTGATACTACCGCTCCAGAACAAAATGCATTCTGCACACACACACAGATGAACAAGATGGAACAGTGTTCACTCTTTCTTACACAAAACACAAACAAGCAGAGTCGGAGTCAGAATGGCCAAGACACAATATGAAGTATGGTTGACACATTACTCAAGGGGCAAATGAAAGGGCACATTAAATCAATTCAAGAGGGCTAAGAGTGAGCCAGGGAATAGCAGACCAGTCAGTCTTACTTGAGTTACAGCCCCAGAAAATATGCTTTACCACAGCATCAGACTGTCTTTGTGTGTACACATGATCATGAGCAGGGCACCCAACAAAGTCCCCTGCAGCAGGGTGGCCAACAGGGTACCCAACCAAGCAGGGCCAGACTGAGGGCACTGAGAGGGCAGTGGAATGTATGTGGGGAGGGTGCCGGGTTTTGAGCAGAATGGGTAATTAAGGGTGGGAGTCAGGGCACAGGGGTGGGGTGGGGTGGGGTGGGGTGTGGCGCACTGGGTGGGGTGGGCAGGTAGGGCACACCAGGAATATGCCCTGTTGCCCTGTATGGCAGTCCGAGCTTGACCAATGACCATGACCAATCAGAAGGAGAGGAGGTGGGGCTCTCTGGACAGGGGGAGGGGGAAAGGGGAGCCAGGCAGCTGGCACGGGGAGAGCCCAGCGAGTGCGGCAGCGTGCGCAAGTCAACTTAGATTGGTGGGAAATCTGTGTATTTCATTTCATAAGACAGTAATGACATGAACACACAAGTGTCACATCCACCCAAAGCAGCCCTCACTTAACATTTGAAGAAGTCTACTGTGACCTGTACAGCAGTCTCAAGGGGGCAATTTGCTGTCATCTTGGAACTTGGCTCTTGGCTGGCACTGCAATGGACATCATGCTGCCAGGCCATTGAAAAAAGCGGATCAGGGCTAGCCTGGCAGTAGAGAGAGGTGGGCTGCTGCTTACCCTTCGCAGAGGACCAAAAAACTCCACCTCCTCAGTACTTTGTATTGAAGGACAGATTAGCAATTCATTCCATTAAGGGCCTTGGGACAAAGCTGGATAGCTCTCTCTCACATCATCACAATATCAAAACATTCAAGTGGGCATTGAAGACATTTTTATTCCACAAGATCTTTAGTGTATTGTTTTCATCAGCTGGATGAAGCTTGCTACTACAAGGCCAGCTGTCCTCTCCACAGGCCTGTAGCCAGCCTAAAAGTCTTGGTGGGGAGGATCACAAAAGTCAGCTGGGGTGGGGGTGCAGGTGATATGGCCTTTTAAAAGCAATTTGCTGCCTGGGGTACTTGCACAAAGGTCAACAGAAACTGCAATTTTTCCGAATCAATGTCTAATAAATGCAATACAATTTCACATTTCACAATAAAATTTCACTCCCCCCTCCACACACACACTGTTGTGACTCCATCGCAACTTGTCTTGAACTGGACTACATTAATTCAGTAGCTCTACCTGTTATTCCTAAAACAGGGTGGTGCTCACATCTAAGACAGTACTATCTCTGTAAGACAGATTCCAAATGAAGCAAACTTTGGAGGAAGGAGTATTTCTCTATAATTTTCATAGTGTTGCTTCATGTGAGATCATCAGTCCGCACAAAGCAGGTCACACGCCCACCTATACTTGTTCTATGGTCATGTTTCTCCATATTTCAATAAACTTAAAGTTTTTTAAAAAATACTAAAGTTCAGAGGCAGTATTGTTCTGGGTAGTTATCATTTTTAACTTGGAAGCAGTTTCCACTGAGGTCAGCAGAACCTATTTCCGATTAAATGTACTTAGATCTGGGGTACAAGTGGCATTACAGATTCAATACCATACAAGTCATATTGAGATACTGGCCGAGAGTCACCCAATGCTTTCATGGCTGAATGGGGGTTTGAACTCAGGTCTTCCCGGTCCTAGTCCAACACTCTAACCACTACACAATGCTCACTCTCTCATTAGAATGTCAGAAGATCTGCAGGACACAAATGGAGCAGAAGGCTGCAAGGTGCAAGCCATGCCAAGCATCATTTCATCAACAGACGAGCCCCTTAGAGCTTGCTGCCTTGCTCTCTTCTTAGTCACACTACTCCGGTTTTGGTGTCTGTCTTATAAGCCATGTCTGGGTAAAGGATATCACACACTACAGTGCATACAAAACCAGAACACGCCCACTCAATCTTGCCACCCACCCCCAAAGCAAAGGAGCTGGGATAGAGAAGAGGGAGGCTTCAGACTGACTCCCCTCTCTGGTGCCTTTCCAGAGATCAGCCTCATCTGTTGGTGCTCTGGATGTCAGGATGAGCCAACTCATCTTCAGTGCTAGAGATATCCTTCTATGTGGCCAGCTGTAGAGATAGAGATGGACATGCTTCTTTCACGTCAATCTGACACCATATCCAAAGCAGCGAAGAATTTACGATGACACTGTTGGGTACAAAGTTGAGGATTCCCATAGATGGCATGTGGGTACTGGGCAGCCAGAAGAGACATGGTGAGGGGTGGGGGGCAGCTCTCTCTTTTTCCTCCTGCCCCTGCTGCTGTCCCGAGGGGCATGCGGTGAGCCCCAGTGGAAACAGCCCCTCTCCAGCAAGTGTGCTGCCAGGCAGTCCCTGTGTGAGAAGAGACCAATCAGAGGTCTTCTTCTGTACCTGGAATCTGACAAGTGGTCCCAGAGGATTCTGAAGCAGAGCCAAGCCCTGTCAACAAAAGGGTACTTACTTCCATATTGGGCAGTCTGGACACATGAGCCAGAGCATAGCTGTAGGCTTCAAAGCCCAGACCCTCCTCAGCGCTGATGTACCTGTGGAGCTCCTGTGGGTTAAAACAACCACTTAGTCATTGCACTGGCCTAAATCATCCCTTGCCATGCTACCGAGAACTAAGCACGGAAGGAATTTGCCCCACTATAGGAAGATCCCTTGGTTGCCGCCCAAATAAGTCTAAGGATGATCTAATTCCATATAAACATCCCCCCCAAATTAAGTTTAAAAGATCTTAAATATTTCTGAAGGTTGCTTATTGGAGTGATGGTTTTCTCTGTCTTCTCAGCAAGTTTGCTTCTAACAGGGAAGAGACCTAGACATATCTTCAATAAACTAAGAGAATGGGGTCTGCTGCCTCTTCCTGTCAGGCCACGTTCAGATGTCAGAGAGGATGAAAACAGAAGCCTCATTCACACCTTATGTTCCACACTCAGACCGCGAGTGGACAGTGCACAGGTGCAGATCTGGACACAGGGACAGCAATTCATACATGATACAGTACAGGCACTGCTTGACACTTCCTCTCTGTACCAGGCCTGTGAGGGGCCGGTGTCCAGGTTCACTTTTAAAACAAATGCAACTACAGTCATGCACACAAAATCATGTATGAGTGTTCAGACACCTGCATACATGTACTACCTAATGTCCGAATAGGGCTTTCCAGGCACGTAACAACGATCGGGCAAGGAGAGACAGTTGTCTAGGGGCCCCACTGCCTGGAGGGACCCCCCAGAGGCACCTCACATGACTCCCCATTGCCCCCTGCCCAGCCCCAAGGCCCCTCAGCCACTTGCCCTGTTCGCCCTCTCTCCTGCTTGTTCTCCTGGCCTGCAATCCAGGCAGCAGACAAGCTGCAAAGAGCTCCTTTTCTCCCACCTCTCAGCTGATCGTGTAGGCCTCTGTGAAGCCTGAACTCCAGTAGGGCCCAAGCCAGCCAGGAAGGAGGAGGCAGCCAGAATGGCCACCACTGTTCTCTGCAGCAGACCCCTTGCTGCTCTGCCCAGCCCAGCATTTGCCAGGTAGAGTGTGAACTCCTTTTTGTGGTTACCTTCCCTGCCCCGGATATATAGGCATCTGCTTGCCATAGGGCTTTGATGGGGGTGGGGGGGTGGGGAGGGACTGAGAAGTCTCTGAATATTTATTTTTAAACAGCTTGGAAAATTTGCTGGCTTAAAAAAAACTATCTAAAAAGTCCTATAAGTGGCTTGTTTAATGGCAGAAAATTACAAAAACTTCTGGAAGAAACAGTATTATATTTATTTTATTCATTCATTCATTCATTCATTTATAAATGCATTTATGTTCAAGTTGTTTTGCAACCCAGAAGGTCTGAGTGAGAACTGTGAAGCATGTCTTGTGCTTTTAATGTATTTTATTTTTCTTGTGTGTGAACTGCTCCCCAATAGAGAGGGGAGCAGGGACTTCAGGGTAAGTCTGGCCAACATGTGAATGCAGCACCTCTATTCCAGAGGAGGTGTGTGTTAAAGAGCTTTAAAAGCCTCCTGTGAAAAACCTCCTGGAATTGAACTTGACTGAATTTGTTCAGAATTCTGAGAAAACAAACATAGGCTCACCCTGCATGGTTGAACGTCTCCTTTGCTAATCTGCAGCGAGGGGGCCATTTTAATCATTCATCTTTCTAGTGTGTTCTAGGCATTAAAAGTAAAACAAATGTATGGTACTCAATGTATATCACTATATATTGTGACGTGTGCGTGTGTGTATTCAGTGAAATGTATTTCCAGGCAGCATACTTATTTTGGAATATCAGACTTAAATCTTTGGGGGCCTGGGGTGTGCGGAGGCGCTGGACTTTGAGGGGGGGGCCATTTTAAAATCTCGTCTCTGGGCCCACTCCAACCTTGCTACGCCCCTGGGGCTTTCATCACACTTACCTTCAAGATGCTGATTATGTTCGGGATAGAAGAGGCCTCCTCCAACAGCCCTCGGACTGGCTTCTTAATGGTCCCCTTTAGAATACAACATTGAAAAAGCACTCGTACTGACAGCAGTATCATGTTTTATTTTCCAGAGAAAAAAGCGCAAGATGAATTTACCTGGGTACCTGGGTACAGCTGGTTCATCCCGGACACCGCCATGTTCAGGACTGCTGCCTTTAGATTGAATGCCATAGCTGGCTTCATTTTGCTGGAGGGAGAAGGATTAGATTTTGTAGTGTGAGGAGGGCTGGTGATCCAGCCAATGGAAGCTCCGCTACAGAATAGGAACATGGCAACCCAGCAAGCGTAAAAAACAATGACAGGTCTATGATGGTTTCGCCTCTTTCCCCAAAAAACGACCAATCCCGATCTGGGGAGGCCCTGATTCGCAAAAAGCCGTAGTACTTAACAAGACTTTTTCATACAACAAAAACCTTAAAATTAATGGCTATCTTTTTTCAAAGGGGAGATCCAGTTACAGATCTTGCCTGGTTTGCCACTGGCCTTCCCTGGCACAACCCCCTCCTATCGAATCCCTGTGAGCTATAAGCATACGTGAGTTCCCTGACAGTGTACATGCTTAACCTCAGCAGGAACCCAGGGTCCGGATGTTTCTTGATGTCCTCCATAATTTCCTGGCAGACATCAAAGAGCAGAAGAGAATTGGTCACTACCCATGGACTTCCTTGGGACAGCTCCATCCCCAAACACACTTTTGACTGAGCCTGCGCTTGGGCATTCTCTTCCATTCTCTGCCGCATTTCACTCACCAGTACAGCCTCCACGGCCTTGTCCTTATCATAGGACATTTCACAGCCTGTATTTCACAGCCCAACGACCTGACGTCTTTAACATACTCCATGACGGCGGACAAGAACTGGGTCCAGACAAGGATGACTTGAAAATTAAGCATACCTGAGTTCCGTGACAGTGTCCATGGTGAGTCTCAGAAGGAACCCAGGGTCCGGATGTTTCTTGATGTCCTCCATAATTTCCTGGCAGACATCAAAGAGCAGAAGAGAGTTGGTCAGTACCCATGGACTTCCTTGGGACAGCTCCATCCCCAAACACACACTTTTGACTGAGCCTGTGCTTGGGCATTCTTTTCCATTCTCTGCCACATCTCACTCAGCAGTACGGCTTCCACGGCCTCGTCCTTATCAGGAGTTGACCACCCAGCAACCTGACATCTTTTACATCTTCCGTAACGGCTGACAGGAACTGGGTCCAGACAAGGATGACCTGAAAATTAGAAGTACTGAACTGTTAGTGATGGAAGGACAATTTGTACCTTCCTGGCAATGGAGAGGGCACCCTTCTGCTCTCAAGTCCTTTCTGGGGACACCACCTGCTCCATGGAATATTCTGCAGCTGCTGCTTCTCAGGGAGACTACAGAACTGGGGAAAGGATCAGAGGAGAGAATGGGTGCTCCCAGATACCGGATGGAACAAATGCCTCTCACAGAAATGTCCTGAGCTCTGTGGAGGAAGGCCCTCTACTCAATGGTTCCCTACCTCAGCTGTGTCCACTTCCTCCAGGACAGTTGTCAGACCTGGAAGGGAAGAAGAATGGGAAGGGAGGGCGGATTCAGGACTTGAATTCCCATGAGGAATTAACCAACGGGAATTCCCTTTGTTGGAATTCAGGCTGGCTCCCGGGTACAGCTGGTTCATCCAAGACACCACCACAGATCTTGCCTGGTTTGTCACTGCCCTTCCCTGACGCAACCCCCTCCTATCGAATCCCTGTGAGCTATAAGCATACGTGAGTTCCGTGACGGCGTCCAGGCTTAACCGCAGCAGGAACCCAGGGTCCGGATGCTTTTTGACATCCTCCATAATTTCCTGGCAGAGATCAAAGAGCAGAAGAGAGTTGGTCACTGCCCACGGACTTCCTTGGGATAGCTCCATCCCCAAACACACACTTTGGACTGAGCCCTCGCTTGGGCATTCCCTTCCATTCTCTGCCGCATCTCACTCACCAGTACGGCCTCCATGGCGTCGTCTTTATTATAGGACAGCATATTAGAGCCTGATGACTTGGCGTCTTTAACATCCTCGATGACGGATGACAAAAACTGGCAGCTGTAGATGACCTGAAAATTAGAAGCACTGAACTGTTAGTGATGGAAGGACTCTCCGTGCCTTCCTGGAAATGGAGCAGGCACCCTTACTTGGTGGGCTGCTCTCAAGTCCTTTCTGGGGACACCACCCGCTCCATGGAATATTCTGCAGCTGCTGCTTCTCAGGGAGACTGCAGAACTGGGAAAAGGATCCAAGCAGAGAGTGGGTGCTCCCAGATACCGGATGGAAGAAATGCCTCTCACAGGAATGTCCTGAGCTCTGTGGAGGAAGGCCCTTTACTCAATGGTTCCCTACGTCAGCTGTGTCCAGTTCCTCCAGGACAGTTGTCAGACCTGGAAGGGAAGAAGAATGGGAAGGGAGGGTGGATTCAGGACTTGAATTCCCATGAGGAATTAACCAACGTAAATTCCCTTTGTTGGAATTCAGGCTGGCTCCCGGGCTCCCAAGCACCAGCTGGCTCACCTTCCTCAAAGAGTCAGCCCCAGTCCCAACCATTCCCCAGGAGCCTGGGGCACCTCCTCACCGATGGTGACTCCAGAGACAGCTGGGGTGCCCCCTGAGGGAGTTGGAGGTGGCGCTGGAGTGGGTTCAATACGGTTGGTTGGTCGCCAGAACCTCCCTCTGGGCGGCTTGCGCTTGGTGGAGTCACTCTTGCGGGAGGAGTTAAAGAGCTGCCTGCAACAATGGCAGACTCTTCGCAACCTAGAAGAGAGCAAGGAGAAGGTGAGAAAGCGACCCTTAAGCTGCTGCTTCTCAGGGAGACTGCAGAACTGGGAAAGGGATCAGAGCAGGGAGTGGGTGCTCCCAGATCCCGTAGGGGGCAAATGCCTCTCACAGAAATGTCCTGGGCTCTGTGGAGGAAGGCCCTCTACTCAATGGTTCCCTACCTCAGCTCTTTCCATTTTCTCCACTACAGTAGTCAGACCTGGAATGGAAGAAGAATGGGAAGGGAGGGGGGGATTCAGGATTTGAATTCCCATTAGGGATTAACATATGGGAATTCCATTTGTTGGAATTAATGCTGGCTACCAGGTTCCCAAGCACTAGGTGTCCCACCCTCCTCAAAGAATCACCCCCAGTCCCAACCTTTCCCCAGGAGCCTGGGGCACCTCCTCACCTATGGTGACTCCAGAGACAGCTTGGGTGCCCCCTGAGGGAGTTGGAGGTGGCGCTGGAGTCGGCTCAATACGGTTGGTTGGTTGCCAGAACCTCCCTCTGGGGGGCTTGCCCTTGGTGGAGTCACTCTTGGGGAGACTTAAAGAGCTGCCTGCAACAATGGCAGAATCTTCGCAACCTAGAAGAGAGCAGGGAGAAGGTGAGAAAGCGACCCTTAAGCTGATGCTTCTCAGGGAGACTGCAGAACTGGGAAAGGGATCAGAGCAGGGAGTGGGTGCTCCCAGATCCCGTAGGGGGCAAATGCCTCTCACAGAAATGTCCTGGGCTCTGTGGAGGAAGGCCCTCTACTCAATGGTTCCCTACCTCAGCTCTGTCCATTTTCTCCACTGCAGTAGTCAGATCTGGAAAGGAAGAAGAATGGGAAGGGAGGGGGGATTAAGGATTTTAATTCCCATGAGGAATTAAGCAAGGTGAATTCCCTTTGTTGGAATTCAGGCTGGCTCCCGGGCTCCCAAGCACCAGCTGGCTCACCTTCCCCAAAGAGTCAGCCCCAGTCCCAACCATTCCCCAGGAGCCTGGGGCACCTCCTCACCGATGGTGACTCCAGAGACAGCTGGGGTGCCCCCTGAGGGAGTTGGAGGTGGCGCTGGAGTGGGTTCAATACGGTTGGTTGGTCGCCAGAACCTCCCTCTGGGCGGCTTGCGCTTGGTGGAGTCACTCTTGGGGGAGGAGTTAAAGAGCTGCCTGCAACAATGGCAGACTCTTCGCAACCTAGAAGAGAGCAAGGAGAAGGTGAGAAAGCGACCCTTAAGCTGCTGCTTCTCAGGGAGACTGCAGAACTGGGAAAGGGATCAGAGCAGGGAGTGGGTGCTCCCAGATCCCGTAGGGGGCAAATGCCTCTCACAGAAATGTCCTGGGCTCTGTGGAGGAAGGCCCTCTACTCAATGGTTCCCTACCTCAGCTCTTTCCATTTTCTCCACTACAGTAGTCAGACCTGGAATGGAAGAAGAATGGGAAGGGAGGGGGGGATTCAGGATTTGAATTCCCATTAGGGATTAACATATGGGAATTCCATTTGTTGGAATTAATGCTGGCTACCAGGTTCCCAAGCACTAGGTGTCCCACCCTCCTCAAAGAATCACCCCCAGTCCCAACCTTTCCCCAGGAGCCTGGGGCACCTCCTCACCTATGGTGACTCCAGAGACAGCTTGGGTGCCCCCTGAGGGAGTTGGAGGTGGCGCTGGAGTCGGCTCAATACGGTTGGTTGGTTGCCAGAACCTCCCTCTGGGGGGCTTGCCCTTGGTGGAGTCACTCTTGGGGAGACTTAAAGAGCTGCCTGCAACAATGGCAGAATCTTCGCAACCTAGAAGAGAGCAGGGAGAAGGTGAGAAAGCGACCCTTAAGCTGATGCTTCTCAGGGAGACTGCAGAACTGGGAAAGGGATCAGAGCAGGGAGTGGGTGCTCCCAGATCCCGTAGGGGGCAAATGCCTCTCACAGAAATGTCCTGGGCTCTGTGGAGGAAGGCCCTCTACTCAATGGTTCCCTACCTCAGCTCTGTCCATTTTCTCCACTGCAGTAGTCAGATCTGGAAAGGAAGAAGAATGGGAAGGGAGGGGGGATTAAGGATTTTAATTCCCATGAGGAATTAAGCAAGGTGAATTCCCTTTGTTGGAATTCAGGCTGGCTCCCGGGCTCCCAAGCACCAGCTGTCTCACACTCCCCAAAGAGTCAGCCCCAGTCCCAACCATTCCCCAGGAGCCTGGGGCAGCTCCTCACCGATGGTGACTCCCGAGACTGCCGGGGTGACCCCTGAGGGAGTTGGAGGTGGTGCTGGAGTCGGCTCAATACGTCGCCAGAACCTCCCTCTGGGGGGCTTGCCTTTGCTGGAGTCACTGGTGGGGGAAGACTTAAAGATCTGCCTACAGCAAAGGCAGACTCTTCGCAACCTAGAAGAGAGCAGGGAGAAGGTGAGAATGTGACCCTTAAACAGACATTGGTAGGAGAGGGGGCCAATGGGGCAGGGAAGGAGTGCAGAACAGAAGGAGGGGCAGCAATATAGGTAGCCCAATAGGCTTCAAGGTGGTGCACTGTCCTCCTTCTGGCTGAGGAATTGGGTCGAGACAGCTGCCCGAACGCTTTGGGGCAGAGACCTTTGACATATGGGGTACAGTTCTGGTCAGCCCAGCTCAGCCAGATTATGTTAAAGCTGGGAAAGGTGCAGAAAAGGACCATGAAAGATCTCAGGGTTGGAGCTCCTGCCTGGAAAGGAAAGGCGAAGACGAGATGAGTCTTTGGAGTTTGCTGCCACAAGACAAAGTGAAGGCCAGTACCTGAGACAGGAGTAGCTGTTCTCTTTAAACTCACACTGAGAGTTTCAACGTTTTTAGGGGGAATAGAGGGGTATTAGCCATGCTAGCAAAACATCCGTGCTGAGAGGCTGCCTGCTGGGAATCATGCAAAGAGAAAGAGTTCTTGCCTCTATACCCCGCTTGTGCCTTTCCTTGAGATATTGGTGCTTTATGAAGCAGAACTCTGGACTACGTGGACCTGGTCTCATCCTGCATACCCCTCCCCCTGCCCCCAGTTTCCCATAGGGACATGATCTGTTGTGTGCTTCTTGTGTTCTTTAATCACTCCACTTCTAGGGAATACTGAGGATTGCCAGCATTCTTGATCTTTGCCATTTAGGAGCTTCTCACTACTGTTGCTTGCTAAGGAGTATGCAGTCCAGTTTTCAGCTGTCCTGGTGGCAACCCTTTGTCTGCAGGACTGAGAGGATCAAGCAATGCTTCCCTCTTCACCCCCAAAGCAGGACTTGTTTCTGTGACCTAGAGGTTTTCGTGGCTCCTTGATGTTCCAGACAGTGGGAATCGAGGAACCCCCTCCCATCACTCTCATGATTCTGTTGAAGATGGCAGTGAGGGAAAATGCCAACCTCTCCTCTTTTTGACCTGAAACACCCGTCTCCAGGCAGTAGCATCTTCCCTCCCTCACTTCTCTCTGTCTCCTCCTCTCCAAGCACAGGAAGGAGAGTCAGTGGAATTGAGAGGCAGAGAGACCTGCTGTGGTGGAAATAAGAGAGTCTGGGGGAAGCCAGGCCTCAGCTGCTCTGAGCTTCCTTCCGCTTGGGGCATCAGCTCTTGGCTTGGAGGGAAGGAGCCCTGGTGGAAGGGAGGGAGGGAGAATCCTGCTGTTGCCACTGCCACCACCACCACCAGATGAATAATGTGGCAGTCAGCAAGGCAGAGGCATGGTGGAGAAGGTCATGCAGCCACCGACCTGCTCTATGCTGCCTCCTGGTGGGCATGCTGCTGACTGTTGTCAGGAGGTCAGCCCTAGGTTACTGGCCCAGGAAAAACTGAACCCTAACTTAAATTTTTGGAACTGTTTCCAGCAAAACCAGATAGTCAGCAATAGGACTGTAAGCATAGTATCAACAGTGCTGAGAAAAGAAAGCCACAAACTTCCCTCTGACAAGGAGTCTTTTTTCTTCTCTTCTTGTCCGTTTCATAACTTGGCCTCAGAATATTGGCTGTGCTGACAGCCTGCCTGGCTGACACATGCCAGGGCACCAGTCCACCTAAGCATCATCATGTGTGCGTGTCTGACAGTTGGAGATGGAGTTCCAGTGCATTGACCTTTTGCACCAACTATCCGAATGACCACTAGGGGCATTGGGAGCAGAGAGAGTGAGTGAGGGTCTCCTTACCTGTGCCTGCTTTATCCCTACTCTAGGGCCCCTGATAGGACTCCTCAGGCATTTCCTGTGTGTCAGAATCCCTTCCTTTCGTCTTGGAGAACAGATGGAAACTGCTCTCCCTCCCTCCCTCTTCATTATGTGGCCTATCGTTAGGATTAGGTCTTTTCTATCCAAAGTGTACTTCACCAATCTAAGTATTTTGATTCTGCAAGAATCTCCATACGTCTTCTCTAAATAGCTGCAACAACTCTGCAACAACTCTGCATTCTACTCAGTAACTGGAGTGGGTAACTTCTTTAGTGCTCTGCTAATTAATCACAAAACCCATCATGGATAAATTACTCCCTCCAACACTGATTGTGCCACACTGAGCAAAAAGGTTAGCAGCAACACACAATGACTTTACAGTAATGATGGCACAAAAAATCGACTTCCTGCCTGCTCCACCACGGCCTCCGACTGTTGCTAAGCAGAGTCTGCCCTGGTTGCATGTGAATGGGAGACAACATGCATGAGCACCGTAAGGTATTCCCCTCAGGGGATGGAGCTGCTTTGGGAAGAGTATCTGACGCTTGCATGCAGATGGTTCCCAGTTCTCTTGCTGGCATCTCCAAGATATGGTTGAGAGAGATTCCTGCCTGCAACCGCGGAGAAGCCGCTGCCAGCCTGTGTAGACAATACTGAGCTAGATGGACCAATGGTTTGACTCAGTATATGGCAGTTTCATATGTTCCATATCCTGGGCAGCTCGAATGGGCAGACTATGACACACCAGGGTTGTTGGTTGGCCAGGGTGAGCTGACAGTGGTGTTGCAGTGGGTGAGGGTAACCACGAGTCACTCAGCCTCCACATCCAGCTCAGGATAGCCCACCATAGGTAGTTTGGCCTTGAGGAAGATGAGCTGCTCCCCCAAGCCAGCATCCAGGCGCAAGTGATGTGGTGTCATCAGCCATGGAGAACAAACACCTTCTCTGTGGATGGGTCTCAGCCATGGAGAACACCCTCTCGCCCTGGATACTGGTTGGTGGGGAAGAGAAGAGCCATCTGGCAACCATTGTCAAGTCCAGCAAGACTTGACGACACGTTATCCAAAACTGGACCCGTACTGCAGAATGCTCTGTTCGGCACTGCTGCAGGGCAAGGTTGGTGCCTCCCATACCCCTGGCAAAGTGCCAAGGCACCCCTGTTTGAACCACAGGGTGGAATGCACGGGTGGAAGTGCCGGCCACATTGGTGCTGCCAGGGACACCACGCGGCTGGACTGGGAAGCGGTGCTGACACTGCTCCTGGGTGTGCACTGTTCACTAGAAGGCCCTCCAGCACCTTCGTCCTGGTTCAGACCCAGCCTCCTCTCCTCTTGAACCAGGAGGGCACTCTCCAGGGCTGATGGCATTGCCCTTCATAGTCAGGTCACCTAGGTAAGCCAAAATATGCAACTTCAGGGCTCCTGATATGGGAGAATCTGCGCCTTCTCACTCACAGGGATTGGCAATTGTAGCTGAGGGTGGACTTCTGCCTAAATGCCTTGAATTGAGGGTTGCTGCAATGAATGCTGCACAAATAGTGGTTAGCAGTGTGGTCTTGGTGTCCATGTGTTCTCTAGAATTGCTTGTCAATTGGCCCTATCCACCCCCAGCACAGTACTTCCAGTGACTGTTGCTGGTGTCTATCTTGTGTTTCTTTTTAGAATGTGAGCCCTTTGGGGACAAAGTGCCATCTTATTTGTTTGTTATTTCTCTGTGTAAACCGCCTTGAGCCATTTTTGGAAGGGCGGTATAGATATCGAATTGATGATGATGATGATGATGATGATGATGATGATGATAATAATAATAATAATAATACACCAGATATAACTGTAGTCGAGAAAAAAGAAAAACAAGTCAAAATAATCGATATAGTAATACCAGGGGGGATAGCAGAATCGAAGAAAAAGAAATTGAAAAAATCACCAAATACAAAGATCTACAAATTGAAATTGAAAGGCTGTGGCAGAAAAAGACCAAAATAATTCCAGTGGTAATTGGCACCCTGGGTGCAGTTCCAAAAGACCTTGAAGAGCACCTCAACACCATAGGGGCCACAGAAATCACCATCAGCCAATTACAAAAAGCAGCTTTACTGGGAACAGCCTATATTCTGCGACAATATCTATAACAATTGACAATAAAATTCTGGCATCCCAGGTCCTTGGGAAGGACTCGATGTGTGGATAAAACAAACCAGTCAATAACACCTGTCTGACTGTGTAAAATAATAATATAAAAATTTGAGAAGTCCTGGAAATAATAAAGCAGCAAATAACAGCAGTGTCAAAGAAGATTAGCATATACGAAGCCAGAATCACACAACACAAGCAGAATCTCCAATTCCAGTCGAATCAGAGACGTTTCTACCAAAGCATAGAAAGAGAAACTGCAAGAAACGTAGAAACACCAAATAAAGAAGAAACAGTGCAATTCTGGGGGAAATTATGGGACAATCCAATAGATTATAATTAAAAAGCAGGCTGGATGAAAGAGGTCGAAAAATGTAACCAACAAATGCAAGATCTAATAATAACACCACAATTAATAAATGAAAGAGCAAAGAAAATTAAAAATTGGACTGCTCCAGGCGACGATGAACTGCATGGCTTTTGACTTAAACACCTAACAAGCCTTCATAAACAACTATCAAAACAGTTCAATCACATTTTGCAAGGAGGTGATATTGAACAATGGCTAACAACTGGGAAAACTCATCTCATCATGAAAGACCCAGCAAAAGGTGCAGTTCCAAGTAATTATAGACCGATCACCTGCCTGCCAACCATGTTCAAATTATTAACTTTAATAATAGCAGATGAAGTGATGCAACACTTATTCACTAACAAACAGCTTCCAGTTGAACAGAAAGGAAATTGCCCAAACACCAGAGGCACAAAAGACCAGCTGCTGATTGACAAAATGATTTTAGAAAATTGCAAGAGAAGAAAAACAAATCTAAGTGTTGCATGGATTGACTACAAGAAAGCCTTTGATTCATTGCCTCACACATGGATACTAAAATGTTTAGGAACAACTGGTGTCAGCAAAAACATTCAGATATTTGTTTTAAAAAGCAATGAGCATGTGGAGTACACAGTTAACTATCAATGGTGAGACATTTGGACAGGTTAGCTTTAGAAGAGGCATTTTCCAAGGGGACTCACTATCCCCTCTGTTGTTTGTAATCGCCATGACCCCACTTTCACAAATACTCAACAAAACAGGCCTCGGATACCAAACATCTAAAACATCAAGTCAAATCAACTGTCTGCTGTACATGGACGATCTGAAGTTGTATGGAAAGTCCCAGTCAGAAATCGAATCACTGCTAAACCCTGTCCGTATATTCAGTAGCGATATAGCAATGGAGTTTGAACTAGACAAGTGTGCTGCATTAATAATGAAAAGAGGAAAAATAACAAAAACAGAAGGAATAAAACTACCCAATGGAAGCAACATCAAGAACCTGGAAGAGAAAGAACATTACAAATACTTGGGCATTCTCCAGGCTGATAACATCACACACACTGAAGTTAAAAGAAAAATTGGAAGTAAATACATCAGGAGAGTTAGAAAATCCTAAAGTCCAAACTCAATGGCGGGAACACCATACAAACCATAAACACCTGGGCTATACCTGTTATCAGATACACTGCAGGAATAATAGACTGGACCCAGGCAGAGCTAGAGACGCTAGATCGTAAGACCAGGAAAATCATGACCATCAATCATGCTCTGCACCCCCGTAGTGATGTCAATAGGCTATACCTCCCTCGCAGCTCAGGTGGAAGAGGAATGCTGCAAGTCCATCAAACAGCAGAGGAGGAGAAAAGAAGCCTTGAAGAATATATAAGGGACAGTGAGGAAGATGCACTTCAAATGGTCAAGAATGTGAAACTATTCAACACCAATGAAACAAAGCAGGCCTACAAGAAAGAACAAGTCAAGAACCGAGCAGAAAAATGGAAAAATAAGCCACTGCATGGTCAATATTTGCACAATATAAGTGGAAAATCAGACATCACCAAGACCTGGCAATGGCTTAAGAATGGCAGCTTGAATTACAATAATTACAAATTACAAAAAGCAGCTTTACTGGGAACACCCTATATTCTGCGACGATATCTATAACAGCAACAACATTGACAACAAAATTCAGCCATCCTAGGTCCTTGGGAAGGACTCGATGTCTAGATAAAACAAACCAGTCAATAACACCTGTATGACTGTGTAAATAAATAATAATAATAATAATACCACTGGAATCCCAGTGGTAATTGGCGCCCTGGGTGCAGTTCCAAAAGTCCTTGAAGAGCACCTCAACACCATAGGGGCCACAGAAATCACCATCAGCCAATTACAAAAAGCAACTTTACTGGGAACAGTAAAGATGATTTCTATAACAACAACAACAACATTGACAATAAAATTCAGCCATCCCAGGTCCTTGGGAAGGACTTGATGTCTGGATAAAACAAACCAGGCAATAACACCTGTCTGACTGTGTAAATAAATAATACTAATGATGATGAAGAATTGATGTGTGGTGTTGCTGCTGGTTGTGCATCACAGTCTTGACTTACAGGGGCTGGGATTTATGCACTGGATGCTGAAAGCATTAATATTGGTTAGTGGTGGAGCTGGATCCCCCCCCCCCCGCCCCCCACCTGCAAAGGGGAGAGAATGTGGGTTCCATTCCATTCAGAGTTCGTAATGCCACTGCTTCTGAGCATTTCTGATCCTTTCAGTAGGATTTCATAGGATGAATTTCATAGGGTGATCATGTATGTGTGTTATATGTGTGCAGCTGTGATTGTTTGAGTGACTGTACATGCATTCATTTTAAAAGTGAACCTGGGTACAGATTCATTCAAATACAGCGAACAGACACTGGGTGTACTGCTGTGCCTGGGCTTTTCTCAATTCCATCATGCAAAAACATAAGAAAGCATTAAGCTTGTCTGAATGAGTGGCTGATTTCCTCTCATCCCCATGCTTGAGCTGTTCTCTCTGTGTGTTTATCTCAATGTGAGTGTGTGTGTTTGTGTTGGTATGTGCTCCGTGTATGTTTGTCTGAGAGAGAGAGAGAGAGGGAGAGGAGGGAGGGAGGGAGGTGGTGGAAGCCACCACTCTGTTGGGGTGGGAGTTGGTTTAATTTAGGGGTGTGTGTGTGTGTGTGTTTGCTGTTTTCGGGGGTTTCCCCCCCAAACTCTAGCAAAACTGAACTGTTTTTGTTTTCTTCCTGATTCTATACCGCTTTTCAACAAACAACACCAAGCTACGTATCATCAAAAGGTTTAAGTATCTCCCATGCACATATTTTCTGGAGACGGGAGGGGTTGGAAAAGAAGCGACTGGAGAAGAAGTGCCCCCCTGCCCCATGCCAGTGGCATGGCCAAAATGAAAGTTCTTGCACACAGTCCCGTTCAGACCTTGTTATGCCACTGGGATACAGCATTCTAGATGTCACCTCAGAAACAATACAGATGTGAGGAGGAGGGGCCAACTGCAAGTGAACAAGGGATGAGCATGAAACAGATTTTGCAATTTGATTCAATCTCAAATCGAATAGCAAAATCTCAAATCGAATCGTCAGTGCAGCTGGCAATAGGCGATTTGGTTTGTGAATCATCAAATCAATATGGTTTTACTTCAAGACCCAATGGATAGACCAGCTCTCCTCAGAAAAATGGCAATTTTGAGGACTGCTTTTCTGGGGAGAGCTGCTCTACCCATTACATTTAATGGGTAGACTCATTCTCTCAGAAAACATAAGAACATAAGAACAGCCCTGCTGGATCAGGCCCAAGGCCCATCTAGTCCAGCATCCTGTTTCACACAGTGGCCCACCAGATGCCTCTGGGGAGCCCACAGGCAAGAGGTATGTGCATGCCCTCTCTCCTGCTGTTGCTCCCCTGCAACTGGTAGTTAGAGGCATCCTGCCTTTGAGGCTGGAGGTGGCCCACAGCCCTCCGACTGGTAGCTATTGATAGACCTCTCCTCCATGAAGTTATCCAAACCCTTCTTAAAGCCATCCAGGTTGTTGGCTGTCACCACATCCTGTGGCAGAGAATTCCACAAATGGATTACACGTTGTGTGAAAAAGTACTTCCATTTGTTGGTCCTAGACCTCCTGGCAATCAATTTCATGGAGTGACCCCTGGTTCTAGTGTTGCGTGAGAGGGAAAAGAATTTCTCTCTCTCCACTTTCTCCACACAATGCATGTGTGGTCTACCAAACCAATTGGTAGACCAGCTCTCCACACATTGATGATTATCTGGGTCAATAGGGCAATGACCTGAAATGACCCTGACAAAATTTTAAAATAATCATTAAAAATCACCTGATTTCCCAATTGCTCTGTGGGTTGAGTGGCGGGTAGCACCCATCATACCCAGCCCACTCTGGTGCCCCTCGAAGCCACTCATTGGGGACAATGGGGTGCTTTGAGTACCCATTGTTCCTTATAGGAAAAACACAGCACAGCACAGCACAGCTGTCCATCCCAACACACATGAGAACACGCATTTCGAAGACAGTCCCAAAACGGAGCCAAAAAAGAACCACACGGAACCAGAATCCACTGCCAGCTACTGTGCCAGTGATTCAGTCACATTGAAGGCACAAGGTGCTCTCTCTCTCACACACAATGATGGCTCTGTCTTTACTTCCCACAGCACCGCAGCACCCTTAGCAGCCAGAAAGCATAGCCGTATAAGCACAAATACAGCAACATCTTCAGCCACGTATTGACAGAGTGCAAAGCAGAATGCAGATTGCAGAGCAGAGCAGAGCAGTGAGTGCAGCACAAGTCAGTCTCAAGGCCAGACATGGAGCTCATCACAGCTTTTTCAGGGGAGTTCACATATTGGGGTGGGGGGGAGGGGATCTAGTATATCAATTGTTTTGTAATCTCCAGCATTTCTGCTTGATTATATCCTACTTCTGAAAGTTGACTTCCAAGTAAAAAGTAACCATATGCCCCTGACCCTATGTTTGAGACCCCCAGATTGCAATATTTTTACTTTGGAGGAACAAACCCCTGTTTATGCCGACTCTGTTTCTCGCTCTCATGTCAGATGGACCAGTGAGATGGCTTAAGGGCTGAGCGATCTTCTTGAGTTGGAGGAACTGTTGCACCTGGAGAGGACTGGAGAGTAGCAAATGTAACACCGATTTTCAAAAAGGGATCCAGGGGCGATCCGGGAAATTACAGGCCGGTCAGCCTAACGTCCGTTCCAGGCAAATGGATGGAAAGCATCCTCAAGGATAAAATTGTAAAACACCTAGAAGAACAGGCCCTGCTGGGAGTGAGCCAGCATGGCTTCCGCAAAGGTTAATCTTGCCTCACCAACCTTTTGGACTTTTTTGAGAATGTCAACGAGTGTGTGGATCAAGGGGATCCAGTTGACATAGTCTACCTGGACTTCCAAAAAGGTTTTGACAAAGTTCCTCATCAAAGACTCCTGAGGAAACTTAGCAGTCATGGGATAAGGGGACAGGTACATGTGTGGATTGCTAACTGGCTGAAAGACAGGAAACAGGGTGGGTATAAATGGAGAGTTTTCACAATGAAGGGAAGTCAGAAGTGGGGTCCCCCAGGGACCTGTCCCGGTTCCGGTGCTTTTAAATTTATTCATCAATGATCTAGAAGCAGGGGTAAGTAGCGAGGTGGCCAAATTCGCAGATGATACCAAACTCTTCTGGATAGTGAAATCCAAAACGGATTGTGAGCAGCTCCAAAAGGATCTCTCCAAACTGGGGGAGTGGGCGACAAAATGGCAAATGCAGTTCAATGTTAGCAAGTGTAAAGTGATGCACATTGGGACGAAAACCCCCAACTTCAAGTATATGCTGATGGGATCCGAGCTGTCGGTGAGTGACCAGGAGAGGGATCTTGGGGTCATGATGGACGGCTCGTTGAAAGTGTCGACTCAATGTGCAGCAGCTGTGAAAAGGCAAATTCCATGCTAGGGATCATTAGAAAGGGCATTGAAAATAAAACGGCTAATATTATAATGCCCTTTTACAAAACTATGGTGCAACCACACTTGGAGTACTGCGTACAATTCTGGTCACCACATCTTAAAAAGGCCATTGTTGAACTGGAAAAGGTGCAGAAGAAGGCAACCAAGATGATCAGGGGCCTAGAGCACCTTTCTTATGAGGCAAGACTACAACACCTGGGGCTTTTTAGCTTTGAAAAAAGACGACTGCAGGGAGACCTGATAGAGGTCTATAAAATCATGCTTGGTTTGTAGAATTTGGAGAGAGAGAAATTCTTTTCCCTCTCACACAACACTAGAAACTGGGTCACTCGATGAAATTGATTGCCAGGAGGTCTAGGACCAACAAATGGAAGTACTTTTTCACACAACGTGTAATCCATTTGTGGAATTCTCTGCCACAGGATGTGGTGACAGCCAACAACCTGGATGGCTTTAAGAAGGGTTTGGATAACTTCATGGAGGAGAGGTCTATCAATAGCTACCAGTCGGAGGGCTGTGGGCCACCTCCAGCCTCAAAGGCAGGATGCCTCTAACTACCAGTTGCAGGGGAGCAACAGCAGGAGAGAGGGCATACACATACCTCTTGCCTGTGGGCTCCCCAGAGGCATCTGGTGGGCCACTGTGTGAAACAGGATGCTGGACTAGATGGGCCTTGGGCCTGATCCAGCAGGGCTGTTCTTATGTTCTTATGTTTTCTGAGAGAATGAGTCTACCCATTAAATGTAATGGGTAGAGCAGCTCTCCCCAGAAAAGCAGTCCTCAAAATTGCCATTTTTCTGAGGAGAGCTGGTCTATCCATTGGGTCTTGAAGTAAAACCATATTGATTTGATGATTCACAAACCAAATCGCCTATTGCCAGCTGCACTGACGATTCGATTTGAGATTTTGCTATTCGATTTGAGATTGAATCAAATTGCAAAATCTGTTTCATGCTCATCCCTTGTTCACTTGCAGTTGGCCCCTCCTCCTCACATCTGTATTGTTTCTGAGGTGACATCTAGAATGCTGTATCCCAGTGGCATAACAAGGTCTGAACGGGACTGTGTGCAAGAACTTTCATTTTGGCCATGCCACTGGCATGGGGCAGGGGGGCACTTCTTCTCCAGTCGCTTCTTTTCCAACCCCTCCCGTCTCCAGCAAATATGTGCATGGGAGATACTTAAACCTTTTGATGATACGTAGCTTGGTGTTGTTTGTTGAAAAACGGTATAGAATCAGGAAGAAAACAAAAACAGTTCAGTTTTGCTAGAGTTTGGGGGGGAAACCCCCGAAAACAGCAAACACACACACACACACCCCTAAATTAAATCAACTCCCACCCCAACAGAGTGGTGGCTTCCACCACCTCCCTCCCTCCCTCCTCTCCCTCTCTCTCTCTCTCTCTCTCTCAGACAAACATACACGGAGCACATACCAACACAAACACACACACTCACATTGAGATAAACACACAGAGAGAACAGCTCAAGCATGGGGATGAGAGGAAATCAGCCACTCATTCAGACAAGCTTAATGCTTTCTTATGTTTTTGCATGATGGAATTGAGAAAAGCCCAGGCACAGCAGTACACCCAGTGTCTGTTCGCTGTATTTGAATGAATCTGTACCCAGGTTCACTTTTAAAATGAATGCATGTACAGTCACTCAAACAATCACAGCTGCACACATATAACACACATACATGATCACCCTATGAAATTCATCCTATGAAATCCTACTGAAAGGATCAGAAATGCTCAGAAGCAGTGGCATTACGAACTCTGAATGGAATGGAACCCACATTCTCTCCCCTTTGCAGGTGGGGGGCGGGGGGGGAGGATCCAGGATCCAAACAGATGATAGGGTGGATTCTTCCACTCCAGAATGGCCCCCATTTACCCCTGGGGAGACTAATGAATTAGTTGGGCAACAAAGATCTGGGAAGGCGCCTGGTGCTGATTTTGTCCCGATTGAATTGATCAAGTCTAATATGGCTTGGTGGGCCCCAGTTTTAGCATCACTCTTCACATCAATCAGTCTGTGTGTATCCCTCATGACAGTGTCCCAGCTATAATTATCCCAATCTTCAAGAAAGGCAATGAAACTGATCCAGCTTATTATAGACCAATTAGCCTCTCCTGCATAATTGGTAAACTTTATGCCAAACACTTATACTGGAAGCTCTTTGATTGGATTAAGCGAGAACGTGTACTGGCAGATGAGCAGGCTGGCTTAAGAGCTGGACGATCCACCTTAGACAAGTATAAGAACAAACCGAAGGGTGCACTGTATGCCACCTTTTTTTTATCTCAAGGCAGCCTTCGGTTATATTTCTTGTGATAGATTATGGGGGAAATTATCAAATTTGTCAATCGATCGAAGGTTACTTCTGCCAATAGGAAATCTTTATAGGGGCTCTCACCTAAGAGTGTGCTGCAATCCACAGGGACACTTAACAAACCCCATTAGAGCGGAAAAGGGGGTCCGGCAGAGCTATATATTAGCCCCACTACTGTTTAACTTCTATATTAATGATATGGTGGACAGACTTTCTAATTTGGAATTTCACCCGCCAAAACTGAGCAGTAGACATCTAGCTATCTTTCTCTATGCAGATGATGCTGTGCTTCTGACACAATCTCTAGTGGGGATAAGGAAAATGCTCAGAGTTTTGGCTGACTGTTGTCATGAAAACTTGCTCTCCATCCATTACCAGAAGACTAAGGTTGTAATGTTTGCCAAGAAACCTATTATGCATAAATGGCAAATTAACGGGGTTGATGTAGCACAGACGTTGCAATATAAATATTTGGGGGTCATCTTCCAGGCAACAGGTAGCTGGAAAGAGCAAATTAAGGCCATTGTAACAAATGGCCTGAGGTCTACTACAATTTTGAGATTCTTCTTTTCGGCAGGGGGCAGATATGTTCCAGCTGCCATTAATGGATTTCAAACTAAGATAACCTCACAACTTATTTATGGCTCACAGATTTGCATATATCGTGATGTTGGTCCTCTTGAAAGGATCCAGTCCAAATTTCTCAGGGCTATTTTTTTCAACCCCCTGTTGTGTGTCAAACATCAAGTTGAGATTGGAAGCTGGTTTGTTAAACTTGGAGTCCTTTGCCTGGATTTATATTTTCAACTTCTGGCTGAAATCGATTCCCCCCCACCCTTCTGGCTTTGCTCCCTTAATCTTTAAGGATGAACACCCCTCTGATTGGACCCTCTTAATCACTGAAAAATTTAAAGTATATGGACTGTCTATAAATTTCTACTCCCCCTGGGCTATGATAATGCCACAGTGATCCTTAAGCAGCATATTATCGATATGGGACACCAAATAGATTTAAGTCGGGCATCAAGCTACAGGTGGTTTGGAACAGTTAAGCCCTTGCAAAAACCAGCCAACTATCTGTATAATCTGGCATATCCAACCCACAGAAGAGCCCTGACACTAGCCCGGATGGATGTGTTGCCCTTGTGGTATTAGAGGGTAGATTTAGGAGGGTTCCTTTCTTGGAGAGATTGTGTCCATGTGGGAATGGTGATGTTGAAACAGTAGGGCCTGTGCTTTTGTATTGCTCATTTTATTGTGATCTGCATCTTAGACTTATTGCCCCTCTTGTTTTGAGATATCCAAATAATTCTGATGAGTTTTATAAAAACTTATTTCTGTCTGATATGTATACCGATGTCTCACATCTGGTGGCCAAATTCTGTACAGCTGCGGTTAAGACCCGCATACGGTATGTCAGAGATGGTTAATTCAGACTCTTACTTCGTTTTGTTTTTATTTTGTTTTATATATATATATATATATATATATATATATATATATATATATATATACACACACACATGCACTGTTATCAATGTCCACTTTTGGGGACTCTTGTATCTGGATTTGATCTGTGTGCTGACCTTTTATCGTAATAAACTGAATTGAATTGATAGAAGTGGGATTCTAGAATGAAAGCCATGTGACCAACCAAAAGGAAGTCTGGTTTTCAGCTGTCCTCCTGGCAGTCTTTTGTCTGCAGGACAGAGAAGATCAAACAACCCTTCCCTCTTCAACCTAAAAGCAGGACTTGTTTCTGTGGCCCAGTTACCTTAGAGATTCCTTGATATACCAGACAGTAGGAATCGAGAAAACCCCTTTCATCACTCTCATGATTCTGCTGAAGATGCCAGTGAGGGGAAATGCCAGCTCCTTCGCTGTAAGCACTGAAAGAGGTCATGGATATCATCCTGCAAATACCCCTGGTCTGATTGGTAAGAGAGGAGCTCTGAAGAACTCCCCTGAAGTGCCAGGGGCCCGGTTTATGTGATTAGGAAGGGGGCATAATGAGAGCACACTTATCTGTGCACTCACCTGGATCATGACCTGGTCACGCAGGGGCCCATTGTGCATGCACAGCAGCCTCCAAAATGGCCACCGTGACAGGAGAAAGGCCCAGTACGGGCCGAAGAATGTCCGAAGTGGGTGATTTTTAGCAAAACGGAGGCCAGCGGGGGAGGGGGAACCTCTGTGGGGCCCCCTCCCGCAGCCTTGAAGAAGCCCCCCTGGAGGGGTTAAGCACTTCTTTAAAAAATGCTCGTGAACCCCCTGAACAGCCAGCGGGGGGTTGGTCCAAGGTTGAGCCAAACCGGGTGTGCTTTGGCTCAATCCTGAACTGTCAAACCAAACCGGTTACACATCCCTACTTGGAGGGAAGGAGACCCAGACGACGGGAAGGATGGAGAATCCTGCTGCCACCACCATTATCAGCTTAATCATGAAGCAGTCAGTGATGAAGAGGCAGAGAGGAGAAGGTCAAGTAGGCAGCTACTTGCTCGACATGCCTCCTGCTGACCCAGGGAACATTCAACCCTAACTTAAATTTTTGGAATTGTTTCTGGGTCGAACCCCACCACCACAACTCCAGATAGGGCTGAGAGAGACTCCTGCCTGTAACCTTGGAGAAACTGCTGCCAGTCTAGGTAGACAGTACTGATGCCAGATGTCCTGACTCGGTATAAGGCAGCCTCTTGTGCCCCTGGGGCCATAGCCCAGTGGTAGAGCATCTGCTTTGCATGCAGAAGGTCCCAGGTCCGGTCCCTAGCAGCATGCCTGAGTAGGGCTGAGACAGTCTCTCCCTGAAGTGGCGGAGAGCCGCTGCCAGTTAGAGTCAAGCAAGCAATCTTTTATTACAGTCTCTGGCCAGCCAAGCTGCCAGTTAGTAGTAGGCAATACTGAACTAGATGGGCCAAGAAGGGCCTGACTCCTCTGTTGCTAATAGAAGTGCAGATTGCCATAGAAACAAGAATTGGGGAACTACAGGAAGAAGGGTGATGACACTATGTGGCATCTTAGCACCATCTGCTGGCAACCTGGGGCAACGTATGAAGCAATGGTGAAGGAAGACATTTTTCAGATACACGATTCTAACTTGGGGAAAGAAAGTGTCCTTCCATAGCAATTTCACAGCTTGCGACATCTTCTGCTTAGTGTGGATCCCCTGTCTTCCCCCACCTCCATGGTTACCTGTGCTTCTGTTGGAATCTATCAGCATCTAGAAGGATCCCAGGGGAGGGGTGAGAAAAGCGGAACCTACCGAAATCGCACCCTTTGGCCCAATTGTTACGGCTCCAGACTCTTTGCCTAACCCACCCAGGGCTGCACAACTTCAATCCTCATGCTGGACTACAACTCCCATCGTACCTATTGACAGCTATGCTTAGGGATGATGGGAGCTGTAGTCCAAAACCAGTCAAAGGGCCCAAGTTGTGCAGCCCTGCCGCAGCCCCTCCTCCGAAAAAGAGTCTTTGCTTAGGGCTGTTTTAGGAACGTATCCAACATACCTTTGACAGAAAAAGCCAATTAACCACTTGGTAAACACGAGGGAAAGAGTGTTCATCCTCACAACGAGCCCAACTGGGAGCAAAGAGGGTAGAGGCTTTGGCATGACCAGGAGGAACCATTAGCCCAGACCACTATGTTTGGAGGGAGCTGATTACATTTCAGTGGGGTCCCAGTGCATTCCCCTTGAAGCTCTTAAGAGAGGGCTCTCTTAAGAGCCCTTCTCTCCAGAAGGGCTCTCCCAGAACTGAGAAAAGTGCAGCCCTGAGTGAAAGAGGTCCACACTGTAGTAGGAAATGGCCCTCACTTTGAAGGTCTTTTTGCCGAAGGGGCCTCCACTTGGAAAAAGGGAAGACTTACCCCATCCAGGGTCTGTCACCCAGAGGGTATGGACCGGGGCTGGGCCCAGTACCACAGACAGCATGGCCCCTCCCAGAGGTAGTGGTCCAGCAGGCCAGGAGAGCTTGCCCATATCCTGGAGTGGCACAAGGGCTGTAGGGCTTCCCAAGGCATTGGCAGCAGCTGGAGGGAGGGAGGGAGGATGGAAGGAGAGCATGAACCAGGGGAAGGAAAGAAAGAGGGGTCAGAGGCAGGGAGATGAGCAGGGTCTGCGTGTTGAAATATAAACACATTGTGGCTGATGATGGGTCAGGATGGAGCGGACCACTCTCCCCCACCACCGGGGGAGAAAGGTGGAGCAGTGCTGAAAGGTGGAGAGGGGGGAGCCCCCAAAGAAGGAGGACCTAGGTGCAGTGAGACACCTCCCTTTGGACTTGAGGCCAGCCAAGGTGCAAGGGAGTTGGCAGCCTGGTTGTGTTGGAGATGCGAGTCTATCGGCATTGCTTCTTAACTCACTAAACGGAGCATGAAGCAGAGAGTACAGGCCTGCCCCCTCATTCCCTCCCATTCCTGCATTTCCGCTCTAACACTTCTGTGATTGGTAGATTGATCCTCTGACGACACTCCCTTCGCAGTGCTCTCTCTCTCTTCCTCTTCCTCCTTCCTCCCATCGCCAAGTAGCTAGTACAGGGCACAGGCATTCTGTCCAAGGGTGGAACTTCTCGGAATAAGCCTTTCCTGGTTTTGGCGCTTAAGCAATGGCCTCCGGATCTCATCTGTGGGCTCGTCAAACTGGGTTTCTCTGCTAAATGAGGGGTCAATTCAACTTCCCCCCTGCACTTTGCACCTAGATCAGACCCCTTTCAAATCGTACCAAAGTGGGTCTGAGGGTCCCCATCCTGCCACTCTGCATCTTCTGCTTTCTCCTCCTCCACCTCCTCCCTCCCCATGGCAATGTCCATCCTCCAATTGGTGGGGCTGGGATACTGGATGGGGGGGGAAGACCAAAGCGACTCTAAGGAAGGCAAGCCTGCAAATGCTGATGCTGGTGTGGGGTGTGTGCAAAGTGCCTCTCAAAGACTGGCAAATCGCTCACGCAGGCAAGTCCTGAGCAAGCTCGCTCCACCTCCCACAAAAGAGCCCTCCATCTGGACAGGCCCATCTGTGGAGCTGAGTGCCAAAGCACAAATCCTGAGGCAGCAGAGAGCACAGGGGGCTGCTAACGTTATGGCAAGCTTCTTCGTTTGGGTGGGTGGGAGAAGGAAGAAGAGACATCTAAGCGTTTACAGTGTGAGACCCTCCATGGCCTGACTCACTGCACATTCTAGCTGCCCAGTGCAGCCAGTGGTAACTTCAAACCCTGCATTGGAGTTGCAGTTCCAGCTTCTCTGGGGTGGGGGAAGGCAGGGCTCCAGAGGCCCTGCAGGCAGAGGAGGGGGAGCAGCACCAGCCCCAGAGGGCAGTGCAGGGAGAGAGATGCAACCCCCCACAGCTGGGAATAGAGGGGAGTGTGTGTACACCTGTCAGAGTGAGTGAGTGAGAAAAGCAGGGGTGTCAAGAGTGAGCGTGGGGTTTGGGACAAAAAGAAAACTCCTCCTCTTCAGCGACTCGCTCCCACTTAAAAGAACAAGCATGCCTTTTGCTGCCTCCATCCAGTGGTCCCTCCCAGTTGGACTCCGGATCTCACTGCTCAGGCAAGGGGAGACAACCGAAGGACACCTTTCAACACTAGACACAGGGGGGCCCTCGGGTGTGCTTTGCCCCGCCATCCCAGACTTTACCTTGGTTGGCAACAGCCAAAACAGCCACCCATCTTTAAAAACAGTTAAACAAGCCAACTTAATGCTCTGGAAGATGCTGGTGTGCATTGTCATCTCTTCAGGATCACTAGTCCTCATTGCCTTAGATGTCACTTACTGTATATACATACCTAGCTGAGCAATTAATTGGCCAGCAAGGCTACAGGGAACAGGGCAGGAAAAAGTAGGGATGTGCACAAATCGTTTTTTGCTATTCAATTTGAGGTCAAATTGAAAAAGGCCTAACTCTGAAGCCCCAACTCTGCTTGCCCAGAGCCTTTCCAGGGAAAGCTGAGGTTGTTGGGAATCACTTGCCCCGTCTCTACACAAACATCAGGGTTGCAAACTGTGAGCATTCTGCTTGTTTTGCCCATAAGGAACAATGGGGAACTCGAATCAACCCATTGTTCCCCATGGGTAGGTGCTAGGGACACCAAAGTGGGTTGGGTGGTATGGGTGATTGACAGGTCTGAGAGCTGTGTGAAACCCAGCCCCTGGCCCTATTTCAAGATTAGAAGTGTATCCCTCTTCTATGGAACTGAAAGTCACATCACTCCAGTCACAACCCCGATGGTAGGCCAAGCTACCTAGCCCGTTCGCCCCTTCCCCAGGCCCTCCTTGTCTCAGTTGCAGCCTCTACGGATTGGTCTAATTGTTTCAGGATCATCTGTATGCTAGTGAACAACACCATATCCTATTCGCATGGACTCCATAATTTCAACCCCTCTCTTCCATCCTGTCTGTATTCCTTCTCCTTCCTGTTCTCTCCACTGGCATAGTTCCATGCTTCTTCACTCTCACTGCTCCCTTCCCTTTCCTGTCTCCTAATAGAACACTTTCTTGATTTTACAGCTGGCAATGTAATCCTGCCTTGTGGGATTTCTTCTCCTCTAATTCTCCATATAAATGAACACAATTATAACAACAATTAAATGACAAACATGCATTTTAAAGTGTTTCTTTCTTGACACAAACAACTGAATTTGCAAAATAAAAAAAGTTACAGAGACTTGCTCAGACTCATGTGTCTCAAATGGGGGTTTTTGGTCGCAGTTGCTGGCTTCTTTGTTTGAGAGTTCTTTCTTTCTTGGTTGTGCCTGTGAGATACAGTCTGCTGTTGTTGCTGCCCCCTCTTCTTGAAGTCTGAAAGCAATAAATATAGGCTTAGCACACAACCAGCCTGCAGGAGCTTTCCAGGCAGGGACCTTCTTCTGCAGGCTGCTGGATCCTCTGAGGATTATTACACCTGCTTTTTTGTTTTAACCATATATGGTAGTCCCTATTCAACTTGCCACCCCCTACTGGATAAATCTATATTACCTAATGTTTTCACCCTTAAAAACCATCTCCACATTTAAAACCATCTAATCTAGTGGACATTACCATCCCTTATAGTAATGAATTCTGTTTCACTCTTAGAAGATGAGTAGGGCCTGAAACGACTCAAAATATTTGTGTTTAGTACCAAGCCAGTATCATAGAGCATTTGCACTGGCCCACTTTGATGTATTGCCCTTGGCGGTTCTGTATCGTAGAAATGGTCAGGTCTCCTATTCTGAACACATGGGCGTAACGATAGGGGGGGCAGGGAGGGCACTTGCCCCTGGCGCCACTCTGACTGATCACGTGGGGGGCGCCAAAAAGTACCCCTGAAGATCCCCTGCCTTTTTTGGAGGAATTTTTTTTTTTTAAGAAAAAAAAATATTTTTTTTAGTCAGCCCCCCTCCCCCTCCCCCATCCCGGCGCCAGTTCCGGCACTGGGCGCCACGGTTGCCGTCCCGTTTGAAGTGCCTGCCTGCTTTGCAAACTGCAGCGTCGGCAAGGCAGCTCTCTTTGTCTCTCTTCACACTCGAAACTCCAAGAGTCCTCTGACGCCAGTCGCGCATGTGTGTCTGGCCTGGGAGAGCTCGTTGACTGCACGTGCACACACTTGCCGTGCGGTGCATCAGGCTGGAAAGGAGCGGACCGGGGAGGACGGAGGAAGGAAGGATTCCGTAGCCAGCCAGCGTAGGAGCAGGAGGACAAGCAAGGACGGAGCATTGAGCAAGGAAACAATAGGTGTGTGTGTGAATGATATCAGATAATCTCTTTCTCTTTCGCGAAATCTCGTCCTCCCAGCCGCAGTGACTTAAAAGCCCAGCTTTAGGGGGCTCAATAGTCTATTGTGTGGGCTGGGGGAATCCAGCTGTGAGCCTGCCCCTGAGGGCTTAATTCAGTCAAACTGCATTAGTTAGTCCAGGCTTGATCTCTTATTCTGACTTAAAGAAATAGCTTCCTGAGTGAGTCCTTACTTGAGAATTGCATGAAGTGAATTATGTCGGCATTCAGCGCGCAGGCAAAGATACATGGTTTGGTTCCACTGACCCTTCTGGCTCAGCGGGTTTGCTGGGTTGTTGCTGTTTTTGAATAAACTGAAAACCTGCTACGCCCGTTGCCTGTTAAGCCAGAGGGACCGAGTGAGGAGAAATGAGCCCGATGCAAAGCAGCAGCCGCCTCTCTGCAAGAGCTCCGGCTGGCTTCAGGCTCCGCGTTTCCTACGGAGGCGGCTTCTTTGTGTCAAGCAGCTCAGGGTCACACCTGACCTCCTTTCCCAGCACGTGGAAACAGCCCTCCCCCCCCGCCGGGCACGCGCGCTCTGCCACTCTCTGCTGTGCAGCATCACCCCATCTGGCTGGCTCTCCGCGCCTTTCTCCCTCCCTTCCTCCCTCTCTTTTTTCTTGTCTGACTTTCTTCCTTCCTCTCTCAATTTCTCTCTCTCTCTCTCTCTTCCTTCCTTCATCTCTCTTTCTTTCCTTCTTTCTTTCTCTATCTCTTCCTTCCTCCCTCCCTCTCTTTCTGCCCCCTCTCTTTTTTCTTGTCTGACTTCCTTCCTTTCTTTCTCTTCCTTCCTCTCTCAATTTCTTTCTCTCTCTCTATTCCTTCCTTCCTCTCTCTTTTTTTCCTGTTTTTCTTTCTCTATCTCTCCCTCCCTCCCTCTCTCTGTCTCTGCCCCCTTTCTCTTTTCTTGTCTGACTTGCTTTCTTTCTCTCTTCCTTCCTCTCTCAATTTCTCTCTCTCTCTCTCTCTTTCTCTCTCTCGCTATTTTATGCTTTTATGGTTCTGCTGTTCTACTTGGTTGTGGGGTTTTTTCATTGGTTTTCCATGATTTGTCAGTCACCCTGAGAATAGCTATTCTGAAGGTCAGGGCATGCATTTTTTAAATACCAGTAAATAAATGACAAATATGTCAATGCTCACTAAGACATTTCAAAGCAGTGTTTTATGTGTTCCGTTTCCTTGTGAGAAAAGTATACTGGAGATGTATTGTGTGGGGCTGCCAAGTGGGGAAAGGACAGCTTTTTCTTTCCCTTGCATGACAAGCTGCACCTGCTGAAATTCCCTCTTCTCTGCATCTCTACAGGAGACCTGTTCTCTTTTCCATTTGGCAGCCCTGGTATTGTGTGTCTGAAATGTCAAAGGAGGGAAAAGACAACTACTACTTTTATCACAACATTGATTCTCCCAAAGCAAC
Source organism: Hemicordylus capensis (assembly GCF_027244095.1). NCBI lineage: Eukaryota > Metazoa > Chordata > Lepidosauria > Squamata > Cordylidae > Hemicordylus > Hemicordylus capensis. Next base: position 170,668,262 of record NC_069658.1, read on the forward strand.
AGCACACCCTTGTTGCTTCTTGCAGGCAGCTTCAAAGGCTCAGTCTCCATTTGTCCTTCTTGTCCTCCTCTGCCCAACTCATTCCTGTAAGTGGCACAGACAGATTTTCTCTTGCTAGTCGGAAAAGGGAATGGGGGGGAGGGGGAGGGACGGGCTGTTCTCCTCAGCCACAGTTTGCCTGCTGCTGCCCGGCACCTAAACCTCCACCAATTTAATTAACCAAGTCTAAACCTCCACCAAGTCTAAACCTTCACCAATTTAATTAACTAGACTGAAAATCAGATGAACAGTGAATAAAACTTTTATGGTTAAATTTTATGGAGCAATTAGTGATTATTTAAGCATGGTGCTGCCAAACAGTTTGTAAATAAAGCTAGTAGCCCTTGAAAAAAATAGCTGGAATTAATTGTAGGTTGGGGCAGGGGGAGAAAGTATATACTTCAACATTTAGAAGATCAAGTGAGTCTTTTTTTATGTTCACTAAAAAAAAATATTGCAAGTGCAAAAAGGGAAATTTGCTTACAATTATGACTTATGATTCCATGTGGTTTCTTCCATGTCACATGGAAGAAACCACATGGAATCATAATTCATAATTATAAGCAAATGTCACATGGAAGAAACCACATGGAATCATAATTCATAATTGTGAGCAAATTTACTTTGAGTTGCTTGCACAGAAATAGGAACAGCTTAGTAAAAGCTAATCATTCTGGACGAGAAAGCTGAGTTACATGCTTGGATGGAGAGAGTGCGTGTCAGATGTTGGGGGGGGGCGCAATTTCAGTGCTTGCCCCAGGCGCCATTTTCCCTAGTTACGCCTCTGTCTGAACATATTTATTTAACATATTTATCTAACATATTTATGTATTGCCCAAAGAATATGAATTTGGGTGATTTACAATAAAACCTCAGAAACTGAAACATTAACATCATTTAACATTTAACACAGTGTTAAAACTTGTTAACCCTGATTAATAGCCTGGGTGGACAAATGTGTCTTAACGGCCTTTTCAAAAAGTTATCAGAGTTAGCAACACATGGAACTACTGCATCAACATCCTTGAATATTACCTTCTCTCTAGACTCCTGTTTCCCAAAAACACACATGGAGGGGGAAAAAGACTGTGATCATTGAATCGGGGGGGGGGGGAGTCAGAGAGTCTGTCCTATGGACACTGAACTTGGGAGTGGGCCTCATTGACCTCAACGGAACAGACTGACAGCCCTCACTTTCTGATCCCATCTGAAAGGTATTTGGGGAGCAGGACCACAAGGCAGATAAGGAGGAGTTGCCAATTTATTTGTTAAAGTCCTGAATTCAGTTCTAAGTTATGGGAAAGAGCTATTCTCTCTCCCATTTAGCCACAGAGAATGGAAAGAGCATCACATTTACGCACATCTTCAAGTCACACTGAAAGCAGCAACAGTTCAAAATGCAGTGTGAGCATTCATTTGGTCCTGACTACATTTTCCAATCAAAATGATTCTCAAAGTGCAAGGAAACCCCCCTCTGACCCTTTGATCTGTAAAGACTTCCTTCAGTCCTCTCAGTGACACTTTAGATTCAGATACTTCATTAGCAATAGCACTTACATTTAGCACTTACATTTATATACCGCTCTATAGCTGGAAGCTCTCTAAGCGGTTTACAATGATTTAGCATATTGCCCCCAACATTTCTGGGTACTCATTTTACCGACCTCGGAAGGATGGAAGGCTGAGTCAACCTTGAGCCCCTGGTCAGGATCGATCTTGCAACCTTCTGGTTACAGGGCGGCAGTTTTACCACTGCGCCACCAGGGGCTCATTAGTGAAACATTTCATTAGTGAAACATTTCCTGCCCCACCGGTTGGCTGTCAATGCTGGAGGGAAAGGGAGGGCGGGGTGTGTGATGGGAGCATGATGTATTGAAGGGAGCCTTTCCCCTGTAAACATTTTGTTTTCCTCATATATTGTCTCCACCCCATGGACCTCCAATTGTGCCCTCATGTTCCTCTGTCCTCAGCTTTAGAATGTTGTGCTTGGTATGAGAATGTGAAACACACCAATTTTTGCATTATACTGAAAACAAAATCCGCCAATACAACAGTTAGATTTTTATAGCGTCTTTCTGGCCAAATGAAGAAAGCATCTGAAAATGAAAAACTGCTTCTGGGTGAGGGGAAAGGGCAGTCACAAGCACATTCTAGGTCAAGTGTATCAAACTCAATTGGGAGGTAGTTGATTCCAATGCACCTTAGGGGGCCCCTGTCGCCATGTGCTGCTGCCTTTCACCCACCTCATGCCAACTGTCTTCCTACTGCTCTCTCTTTCACTCACTCCTCCTTTCATGGACTTCATGTGGCAGAGGCCCCACCTTTGGCACATAAATGTCCACTGCACGTGCGCATGCCACGTGGGTTGCTGGCGTGGCTCTGCTCCTCACCACTTCTTGCACTATTGCTGGTAAGAATAACCTATAAAGGTACCTCTCGGCCAGCCTCCCATGCTACCTTCAGTCAGTCACTCACCCACCCACCGTAGGTACCTCCCACCCTCAGGCCCCCCACTGGTTGCCTGGAATGGTGGAATGTTCCTGGTTGGAACAGCGTTGTTCTGACAGAATGTTCTGGTGCGGTGCTTCATATTCTGTCCCAAGCTTGGAACACAATGCAAAATGTGTACAGACTTCCTTCAGCTCTCTCAGTGACACTTTAGATTCAGATACTAATCTAGTCCCCTTCATCAGTGAAACATTTCCTGCCCCACCTGTTGGCTGTCAATGCTAGAGGGAAAGGGAAGGTGTGGTGTGTGATGGGAGCATGATGTATTGAAGGGAGCATTTTCCCCATCATTTTTTCCCCTTCATATATTGTCTCCACCCCATGGACCTCCAAATGTGCCCTCATGTTCCTCTGTCCTCAGCTTTAGAATGTTGTCCTCGGTATGAGAATGTGAAACACACCAATTTTTGCATTATACTGAAAACAATATAGCAATAGCAATAGCACTTACATTTATATACCGCTCTATAGCCGGAGCTCTCTAAGCGGTTTACAATGATTTAGCATATTGCCCCCAACATTCTGGGTACTCATTTTACCGACCTCGGAAGGATGGAAGGCTGAGTCAACCTTGAGCCCCTGGTCAGGATCGAACTTGTAACCTTCTGGTTACAAGGCGGCAGTTTTTACCACTGTGCCACCAGGGGCTATATCCCCCAATACAGCAGTTAAAAGTTCCTTTATAGGGTCTTTTTGGCAAAATGAAGAAAGCATTGGGATTGGCAGTGTTCTGTTGGGGGAAAGACAGGGCCACAGCGGATGGCAGGGGAAAGGACTGGGTGATGGCTCTCCTTGACTGTGACTTCTTGGCCCCTGCTCACTGGGGGAAAGACAGGGGCTGGATAATGGCCGCTTCTCACCCATGGCGGTGATTGTCTTCTTGGCCCCTGCATGGCCCCCTGGCGAGGGGTAAGACAGGGAATGCGTCCGCAGTCATGGCAGGGATTGGCTGGGCCTGCCTGGGGGCTGTACAGTGGAGCTTCACGGGCCGGATCTGTTCCGCAGACTGGGAGTTTGACATCCCTATTCTAGGTTGTGATTTCTTATAGACAGGTCAGTAGAGCTGAATGACTTCTTCCCATTCATCAATTGGACAGATCCCATTGGACTGTACATTGGCTGGCGAGGTCTTCCAGTCCCATCAATTCACAGGTATCTTCCAGTCTTTTCCATAGTTGGCTTCAATGTACTGGAGGGTTTCACCTGGTACACATACCCTGAGTTCTATGAACTCGGTCCAACAGAGTGTGAATTTGAAAAACAGGGACCTGAGTAACAGAAAGTACAGAAGCGTTAACAGAATGCAGGTTAAAAAAAAAAAAAAAAAGCCTTGCCACTCACTGGAGATCAACTTCTTAAGATGCTATGTGGAAGAACTGGATACAGACAGCACTGTGTGTACATTAAAGAAATCTGCACTAACAGCCTACATTCAGCAACAAACAAGGTTGATTTCTGCGATGGGATAAATTATAACAACTTCCCATTGTTCCTCTCACTTTGGAAAAAAATATTGTGCTTTTGCTAACTAGAGGGATAGAAAAGGAAATGTACACAGCAATGAAGTTCTGGCCTCTGGACACTGGGAATCTCATCCAGCAGCTCCCCTGGCTTCAGACATTTCCTTGGAATCATCAACACACTTTGAAGTTTTAAAATCATAAGGGCTTAGCATGGCTTTTTGTTTAAAAGATAGACAGAAAGCTGAGATTCATGAAGCCGAAGTCTGTAACCTGATTCTAAAGACATCTTGGAACTCCAAAATTGCTGTACATCATTCCAATATTCTTAAAATTCGGCCAGAATTGAAGAGAGTAAATATGTTTAGATTATGTCCCCTTTGGGGTTACATAAGCCATCTTAAGTATTCTTTTCCTATGTAAACCACTTTGGAAACTTTTGTGGGAAAGTGGTATATAAATAGTAGTAGTGAACAATAATCACATGCTGCCCCAGGAATGCTGACAGCAGTAGAATACCATCCATTCTCAGGCAGTCAAAGCTCCACATTATTGACCCTTCCAAAAGAATTAACACTTCCTTGGGTATAGCATTTGTATGTATGAGGGCCAGCTTGATTCTAGCATTTAAAAAACTACAGACAGTGTGGTTTTATAGACAGTGTGTTACACACTTGCACAAAGACAACTCGTGTGATCATATGCTTGCTTTTCCATGAAGCTCACTAAGTGGCCTGAGCAGTCACCATCTCTCAGACGAAGTTGCGATGGTCAAGGTCTGTCATACAAGTATTGGTTCATTCAACTAAGCTACCTCACAGGTTTGTTGTGAAGGTCACATGAAGACCATGAACACCACCCCTGACCTCTGGGAGGGAGAAAGGGATACAAAATCAACAAAGGATTGCTTCAAAGTTTGTACAGTGCAAAGTTTGTACATTAGAAAGGACATTCAGCCGCTATCAGAAAGGAAGGAAGATCCATTTCCCTCCTCTACATCTCCCTGAGTTCCGGCTCAGCCTGGAAACATGCAGTCTGCTTGATGCTTCCAACTCTCCCAAGCACCAGCAGCTACTGCAGCTATTCTATTCCAATAGGCAGCCATCGCAGGACCATTCTTCATCTCCCCAGTAGGGATGTGCACGGTCCGGAGAAGTCCGGACCGGCACCGAAGGGGGGCCTTGTTTTTAGGGCGGGGAGGGCTTGCTTAGCCCTCCCGCCTCCTTGCCCCCGCCAGCGCCCGTATTGTACTGTATAGGGGCGCTGGAAACCAGCCGCCCCCCCCGCCGCCGCAGCCGCGGCGAAATAACCCCTAAAACCAGCCAGCCCTCCCTCCCTCCCAGCTAGCTGCCCGCCCGCCCGCCCACCCACTCACCCAGTCGCTCACCCGGTCGCTGGATAAAAAGCGAGAGGAGCTCCGGCACAGAGCTCCTCTCGCTTGGAAGGCCTCCAGCAGAATGGTGGCTTGCGCGCGCGCGCATGCGCGTGCCGCAAACCACGCCGTTCTCCGGAGGCCCGGTCTACCCGCCGGGAAAGGGCCGGGTAGACCGGGCCTCCGGTTAAAAACGATAAAACCAATATGCTCAGGAAAGAACCAAGGAGGGTAAAGCCTCTGCTAGCTTTCAACTGCCCTTCCTTGTAGTTTTTATTCCGACAGGGTAAGGTTAGACTACACAGCACCTGTTTCCCCCAATGAGATGTCAGATCTACTGCAGGCCTTGCAGGAACACTTGATCAGTAATGGATGTATCACTAGCATAGGGGAAGACATGCGATTCATTTTTGCCCTCCCTTTCTTTGCTCCAGCTGCTAAAAGAATGGACAATGAGATGTCAGATCTACTGCAGGCCTTGCAGGAACACTTGATCAGTTGTGGATGTATCACTAGCATAGGGGAAGACATGCGATTCATTTTTGCCCTCCCTTTCTTTGCTCCAGCTGCTAAAAGAATGGACACAACCTTAGAGACACTTTCCTTCCTGTTGCATGACTTAGAGCCATGTTTTTCACATTTCTGGGAACCCTTTCCACCACAAACCATACGCTGAAGAACTTCTGCATTGCTGCCACAGAATCCCTGGGCATTGCAAAGGTTTCTGGGACATGTTCTACAGAAGATATAGTTCCTTTGGGGTACTGGTCAGGCTTGGGTGGCCTCAACTGTTTCCTCATCTAGACTGAGACTGTGACCTGAAACACAGTTAACTCTCTCCTCTAGCTTCAAAGGTAAGTTGAGGGTTGAGGGGGAATAGAAAAAGGTGGGGGGGGGAATCCAAAGTTGAAATGAGATGCCACTGTGGGATCTCAGGGTCCGGCAAAACACAGTTTGAAAAACCAACTGGAGAAGAGGCAATTGCTTAATGCCTGGAGGCTTTACACACGGGGCGTTTACTTCTAATCTCCTCTGGAATAGAGCGTGCCAGTCCACATATGAGCCACATATACCCGAAGTCCCTGCGGGCTATCAGGGAACAGAACAGTCATGACTCTGTTTCCCCCCGAATCAAGGCTGCGCATTCTGGCTTAGCTTGAAGTATGCCCGGCTTTTAAAAAACCCTCTCGTTTCAGTAGCTTTGGGGGGGGGGGACCCGAGGCTTCTGTGGTGCCCAGCTGCTTTTCCTTTGATGTGTGTACTCCCCATGCCAGCAATTCGCCTTTTCAAACTCAATGAAGGGGAGTTTACATAGGCTTTAGACATGCAGAATGGATGTAAGCCAGCCTCAAGATTTTGCAGGGTGGGATTGCAGCAGTTGTGGGGGGCAGGTCAGGTCATGGGTTTTTAAAAACAATTGCCACGTGGGGCACTTATATTGAAGTAGCGCAGAAGTCAACAGAAACTGCAGTTTTCTGAATCAATGTTTAATAAATGCAATAAAACTTCACATTTCACAATAAAATTTCACTCCCCACTCTGTCTCTCAAGAGTCCAAATGCACGCTTTTGCCCTTAATAAATATTTAGGTATAAAATGAGAACTTTGGTAAATGACATTTTTCTTAATACAACATTGCAATGTTGAACTTGAGCACAGTAGCACTTAATAAGTCTTATTAATGCATATTCAATCATCTAGAAATTCATTGTAATCACATATGCTCCCCTCCCCTCTATCAATAATATATGCATGAGCTCTTAGAACAACACAGAAACAATTTGCACACACTCAATCATCTATTCCCCACTGAATTTAGATTTGAATTTGCCAAAGCAACATATTAAACACAAACACAGACATTCTGGAAATTCCACTGTTTAAAATGCCCATTCTTTCACTTTAGGAGAGCAAAGCTTGCTTTACTTGCAGTCCCACACATATCTGACCTCCCTCCCTCCCATTCTCCATCCTCCAGCAACTCAGACGACTAACTCCCAAGGTTTTTGCTCTTGCCAGGTTTGTGCAGTGCACTGCGCACAAAAAACTAGCCACATTTTTCTTCAGGGAGTGTAGAGATCAACTGAGTAATTTTGCAGAGTGCAGAGCCAGAGATGATAATGAGTAACTAAAACTTTGCCACGCACAGAACTATGGGCAGGACACAATCAGGAAGTAATTAACTGCCTGCTCCCTGCTGGAGGATCACAAAGTTGAAACGCTTATCAGGTATTAACATACAAATTGCTGCTGCTGCTGCTTCCTGAGTGGAAAACTGCAAATGATCTGCAGGGGACAAAAAAGCATTTCTTGCTAAGACAATGTAAAAAAGCAGCATTGAAAACAGAATTTGATCAGCTAAAAAGCACTGAAATAGTCAGCCAGGGGGCTGGGGAGAGCAGAGATTGGCTGGGGAGGGCAGAGTTTTTGGGGGGTGTCCAGGGCACCCCATGCCTCTGCTTTCTTATGGGTCTGGATGCAACCTGAGGCTTTTTGTCTGAGCTGATTCCATTAGCCTGCAATTTTCTTCATGATAGTGAAAAGCTCTGATTTCTGCTTTAAACTTCCCTGCCTCTTAAATCATCTCTCTGTGTGTGTGTCTTAAATCGTGTGTGTGTGTGTGTGTAAGAGAGAGAGAGAGAGAGAGAGAGAGAGAGAAACATGAGGTGATGAAGGCAGTCACTCACAAAGGCAAGGGTTAAGTCTTGTTCTGCTGTTTGATCCAGCTTGGCAACTTGTTGTACTGGTCTTCTGCTCCTCTGTAGCTGTAAAACTAACAGCAACAAAAAAGCTCTCTCGCCTCCTCCTCTGTGATGTGATTTATGATTGGTTGGAGGAAAAACCCAGAGCAAGCCAGTGGGAACACACAGGGAAAAGATCTGCCAGGGATTGTGGAGAGGAGCCGACCCTATGTGAACTGTCCATTTAACCCCCTGAATTAAACATCTTGTGAATCTGCTGCGAAGCAGATTCGCTCTTCAGATACCCTGAGGCATGGAGGCATGTGTGAATAACTCCCTGGTGGGCTATTACTGGTTTGTTTGTTTGTTTGTTTGTTTGTTTGTTTGTTTGTTTGTTTGTTTGTTTACATTTATATCCCACTCTTCCTCCAAGGAGCCCAGAGCGGTGTACTACACACTTAAGTTTCTCGTCACAACAACCCTGTGAAGTAGGTTGATGCTCTCTCCACCAAGACAGCTGCTCTGTGCTAGTTGGTAGGAGCATCTCATCTTACGCTGGGTCAGGTCGCTCATTTTCTCCACCCACCTCCCCGACACTGAGTCCAAACCATACTTGAATTTCTTGCCTGATTTGGTCTGAGTCCCTCCATTCCACACATGGTTGTCCTCTTCATAGAAGAAGAAAAAATATCAAGTTCCACATTTTCTTCTCCCTGAAAGGAGAGCTCCAAGCTGTTGCTTGAAAGGGAGACAAAAATACACCTTGCATGAACAAAAATATTTTAGAGAGGCTGCAGTTGAGCACTGAAAATACATAAGACAGATAAAATGCTACATCTGAATTTGTCACCTTTGCACATGTATCCTCTGCACCAGTTTGAGAGAGAAGTGGATTTATTTATTTATTTAATTTATTTATTTAGCATACTTTTATACTGCCCAAACTTACGTCTCTGGGAAGTTTGAAGAGATGCAAGGTTGCAAGGACAAAATAACAACAACAACAACAACAACAACAACAACAACATTTATATCCCGCTCTTCCTCCATGGAGCCAAGAGCGGTGTACTACATACTTGAGTTTCTCTTTCACAACAACCCTGTGAAGTAGGTTAGGCTGAGAGAGAAGTAACTGGCCCAGAGTCACCCAGCTAGTATCATGGCTGAATGGGGATTTGAACTCGGGTCTCCCCGGTCCTAGTCCAGCACTCTAACCACTACACCACACTGGCTCAAAAATTAAAAGAATGTTGATTCCCTTCCCCCACCCACCCAACGGTAAGCAATTTTAAAGGCTAATTCATACACACATATTCATCACTTGATTTCTCCAGCACCCAGCTCATGGCTAAATATCTGAATCAACAGCTCCATTTGCATTGCACTTGAGGTGATGTGGAAGTTGTAATTGTGGTGTTGTTAGGGGAGTCTATTCCGAGATGCGAGTTACCACCAGATGCTTCAATTATCCAGTGAATATGAGACACACATTCATCAGTCTTAAGTAAGAAATTAAGGACAGAGTATGCCTGTTCCTGTCAATCTGGTTAATAGCCATTGAGATTGTGGTGGAAGGCCACTACACTCACATAAGAGGAATTGTGGACATGATATCTTATTCTGTTCCTTTACATCCTTTCCCAGAATGATCAAAATGATAATGCCCTTATTTTCAGGCTTTGATGATATTTTCCAAAATATCCAATGGATATTTTCCATTTGCCTTTTGTGGTTTGTAGCCCCAAACATGGATGTTTCTAGATAGGACCATGTATCTGTGCTTTATCCTGTGCTGGTCTTTGACCGTAATAAAGATGATTGATTGATTGATTGATTGATGCAACTTGGGGACAAAATGGGAAAGGGGTTTTCATCATTCAGAAAAGCAGGCAAGAAGTTGGAGCTGCTTTGCTTTTCTCTTGCATTCTTGCAATAAATCTATTTGAACAAAAGATTGTTTTTTAGGGAAATAATTCTGAGAAGATTCTTCCCACAGACCTGCACATATCATATTTTGCATCGAGATTCCTGGCAATTCTTACTTTGTTGGAGACGCCCCCCCCACATTGGGGACGCCCCCTCCCACATTAGACCCAGAGATACCGACCCAGAATTATATGGAATTCAGGCCTGTGTCTGACTCCATTTCATAAGAGTTCAATTAAATGCCTGAACTCAAGGTGAACTGACACCCAGGTCTCTTGCCTGCCTCACATACTGCTCTGTGATGGAGGAGGCAATCCAGCATTGTATTGTGAAATGGGCACTCACAGAAACACAAGGGCTAGGCCTGAGCTAATCAATATGCTAAAATGTAACTCGCTATCAGATAATGTCTGTGGAAGAGGCCAGGGGATGATCTCCCCTTTCCTGCTGCAAGAAGTCTGTGTTAATCTTTGTCAATGATTGCTCTGCTATGCCCAAAGGGGATTACTCAGTTGCTATCTATAGAAATTCCACCCTAGAACACCTGTAGATTTAGTCCTTTTACTAACACCTTCTGGGACCAGGCCCAAATCTGGGGACAAGAGAAGAGGCCCATTTGCAGCTCAGAGATGCAGATTTGCTTTGGTCTCCTCCCCAAGATAGTAGCTAACAGAAGATGGAATTAAGATCTTCCTGGACTGCCTGAATAATTAAAAAGACATTATCCAGAAGGTAACAGCAACTTGTCACCTTTTGGGACCCAGGAAAGATGATGGGAGATCAAAGGAAAATACAACTATAAAGAATAGCTTACTGGACAGAGAACTGGCAGTCTCTTGCCTACAAGCAGTCTTTTGCCTACATGCAAGCTTGTGCCTACAAGCAAGGTCTGCTCATGAGCAATCCAAGGGTTTGCTGCCCAAGCCACGGGGCGAGAGGCAGGAACTCTTTCCATGGGAGAAGGGACTGTTTGTGACTTCTGCTGCGAAGTGAGAAGTCAAGTCTTCCCCAGCCATGGTGCTCTGACTCTCAGCCGTGCTCTGAGCAAACTGCACGCTTGATCTAAAAGCTCCTGTCTCCAGCCAAAAGCTTCTCTCCTTCAGCTGAAAGCTCCACCGTTCTCAAGCCTCTGATCCGGGTAATATGCTGCCTTCACAAGTCTTGGATCCCTCTTCCTTCCTTCCTACTAATCACTGCTACCCCCTTCCTAAGCACCCCCCCCTTCCTCCTCCTTCTTTCTCTGCTTCTCTCTAAATGTTTTATTTAGGATTTGTTAGATTATTAGATATCTGTAATTACTGATTGCACACACATATGTTAGGCACATTACACTACACCTTGAATCGGAAACATGTTTTTAATGTGGATTATTTTATCCTGATGAGCAACTTTTTATAATAAAGCCCATTGAACTTTCTGAGTGTGACTCTCTCTATCTCTGTTTGCACACCCAGATCCTACATGGTCACCATCTCCAAGAAACAATTCAGTTTGTGTATGATGTGACTTTCCCTCTTTCCCTCTGAGCATGTACAGAGTGCAAAACCAGGTGTAGTTCACAACAACTTGTCATAGGCTGCAGGGTAGCGGACAAACGGTAGCTTCTGGAAAGGCACAAACTTCCCATCCATGTGCTGTTTCAACTGCAGCTGTCCATGCCAAATGTAGTGGTGTTTCTCTAACCAAAGACCACCAGATGGATGCAGTAGACAGTCTGAAGATGTTATAAGGGGGATCTCTGTCCAGTAGGAAAGTCTTCCATCCCTTCAAGGTGTGGGTCTCTGCTTTGAATCTGTAGCCACTGGAATCCCAACCTCCCAGCAGCGCTGAAGAAGCCCACCTGAAAACAACACGGCATTTGTTCTAGCCCTCCTGAGAATACTCAACTTCTGCTTGACCAACAAATTTGTCCTGGGGCTGAAAGGAACACAATATTTATCATGGAATTATTTGTAAACCTCCCTCACCATTTCCCTGTAAGCTGTTACCTATCACAGTATGTTTGAGTTTGTAATTGCTTCCCTTGTTTAGTTGAATAGAGCCACTGAAGAATGTTTATTTAAAAGCACTCTTGCAGGAATGCGTGCAAAGCCCCTACATAGTGCAACTGTCAACTACAGTAAATCCTTTGTACCTTAAACTGGTGATTTTCAAAAACTGTCAACCTTGAAGGAATCTTTTCTATGCCGACTTATCTGCTGCAGAACCAGGCGTGCCAAGGATGGAGCTCCTGCTCATTGCAAAGGATCCTGGGATATGTTCTAGGACTCCCATGCGGTTCATGTGCAGCAGGGGCCTGGACATTTTGGCCTCACTATCACCCTACATAAGCTGAGTATACACAGCTACCATGCCAAATTAATGTCTGCATGGAGGGCCATGATGGAGAACTGGAAATGACACTACTGGTCTAGTGAACAAATGGCTGAACAAGGATTGGACCATTCAGCTCTAAAGCTGCTCAGACAATTCTTAAAACCAGGCAAAACCAGATCTCTTCCATCTGACTTATTGTACTGGTATGGGGTTCTTGAAAAAGCTTCTTCTTAATACCACTCTCTGGTAGATTTAAACTCTCTGGAAGGGTTGTATAGACCACATTTCCAAGATAATACAGTCAACTAGAGAACACGTCTTGAACAATTCCCTGCACCAACATTTGTTTAGCTGTTATGCTCTGGACACATTTCCCCCTTTTTTATGCACTTAAGGTTAATCTGACGCATCTCTCTCATCCTAAAAAACAAAACAGAAAACAAAACAACCAAACGTTGAGTCTCTGGCTCAAATGGCTATACAATCATTTCCACTCTCTCCTTTCTGATGCTCATACATTGACCAAACTCCTCTTCCTCATTGACATCTTCCAACACGAGGTCATCTGAAGAGGAGAGGAGAGAAAAGATTGGATTTTCTGATTTGAATTGAATCTGATAAAAGGTAAGGGGGGACTTACCTCCCCATTTCCCTGGAAATAGCCCAAGTTACCTTTGATACTGCTTTTGATTGGATGCTGCTGCCAAGCCAACTCTTCCGTCCGGAAAGGATCCAGTGTTTTCAGCTGTAGAAATAGAGATGCATTTTATTTATTAAATAAGTGGACTTCTTTTTTTCATGACTACGAGTATTAAAAAGATACTCATCAGTTGGGGATCCCCAAAGATGGAGGATTGCCAAAGATGGAGCGTGGCTCTTCTGGGCACTGGGCTGCCAGAAGAGACACAGGGGGAACCCAGCTCCCTGCTGTTTCTCCTGACACTGCTGCTGTCCCAAGGGCCATCGGGTGAGCCCCAATGGAAACAGCCCTTCTGCAGCAAGTGTGCTGCCAGGCAGCCCCAGTGTGACCAGAGACCAATCGGAGGTCTTCTTTAGGGATGTGCGGTTCGGTTCGGATCCGGACCGGTTCGTCCGAACCGGTCCGGATCCGGCGGCTCGATCCCGGACCGAATCGGGCCCTCCCGGGGACCGAGCCAGACCGAATTCGAGCCGGTTCGGTACCGAACCGGCTCGGGTTTCCCGAACCGGTTCGGGAACGAAATTGAGTCTCTGGAGTGTCTCTTTAAAGTTCCAAGTGTGTCCTCCATTTTGTGTCTCCTTCCCGAAACTTTTGCTCCTCCTTGCATCCATTTTGTGATGCTATTTCCAGGCATTGTATTGGCTGCGCTATTGATCCTTGATTGGCCAGAATGAGTCCTTTGGTCTGGTAGGCTGCTTGGCTGTTGCACTGTTGAGAGCTGGCACCCTGTTGGCCGTGGGGGGAGTGCAAAGGTGGGGGCTCCCAAAGGAGGGAATTTCAAACCTATATAAACCCAAGCCTCTTCTCTGGAAACTTCTCTTGGCTGCAGTTGTGGGATCATCTCTGAGACCTGCTTGCCCTTTGCTGGCTGCTCTGGTGTCTCTGTGAGTCCTGACTGTGTCCTGTGTCTCTCTGTGTGTGCTCTGTCTAATCCTTTGTCCACCAGCCCTTTGTGACTCTCTGTGTGTCTCCTCTCTCTGTCTGTCTCTTCTCTTGCCTGTATACTGTGTGTTACTTCACTTTACTTTCTTCTTAATTTCCCCCAATTTTCCCTGTTCCTTGTCTGTCTGCTTTTCTCCCCCCCCTCCCCCCCCTTTCCCTTCTCATCCTTTGGGCCTACCCTCCCCCTCCCCCACTCCCACCCACTGCATCCTCATTGCTTTAAATCTTCTTCCATTAATTATTGCTCTTTGTCCTGCCTTGTTGTTGTCCAACTTTTTGATTTTCACATTGCATTCCATTGGTTTTAGTTATATATTGCTTGCTGGTTTTGCTTAAATTGTACCATTTTGTTTGTTTCTGCTGACTGCTGCTGCCCTGCGAGTTGGTTCCCTGAATCCCTCCCCCCCACCCCCAGAGGATTCTGTTGTTGTTTCTTGTTGTCCCATATAATCAGTTTTGGTTCCCTGCTCCAAACTTGCCCCTCCAAGTCCAACCACACCCCACCCCAACCCCACCCCATCCAGCCTTCTCCCAAGTTTGCTGCTGCCAAACCGAGTCCAGTTTTCTTTGCTTGGTTCCACTTATTCATTTGCTATTATTAATTTGCAGCAATTGTGGTTTCATTGTCTCTGTTCACTTAGTGGCCCCCCTCAGAGTCTGTGTTTGGTTCCCCCTCCCCACACCCCCACCCCCAAGTTTTTTCTGCTGGTTATAGTCTTTCTTTTAATTTTTTTTTTAAACTTCTGGCTTGTGTTCTCTTGATATATATTGCTTTATATATTTTGCTACCCTCCTCCTCCTCCTCCCCCCCCTGCCTGCCCCCCCCACCCTCCCTCCTCCCAGACCCTACCCTAGCCCAGGCCCAGCTCCTCCCCCAACCACCCCATCCAGCCTAATCGCTGCTGCTGCCCGAGTTGTTCCAGTTTCTCCTTTGCTGTTTGTTGTTGCCCCCTCCCCTTCCCCCCAACACCCCTCTGCCACACACTAGCCCCCAACCACACACACCCTCTCTGCTCCCCCCACCCCACCTCTTTTTCTCCTTGCCCCTGACTCTCTCCACTCACCCCAGGCCCCCTGCCACACACTAGCCCCCAACCACACACACCCTCTCTGCTCCCCCCACCCCACCTCTTTTCCTCCTTGCCCCTGACTCTCTCCACTTACCCCAGGCCCCCTGCCACACACTAGCCCCAACCACACACACCCTCTCTGCTCCCCCCACCCCACCTCTTTTTCTCCTTGCCCCCGACTCTCTCCACTTACCCCAGGCCCCCTGCCACAAACTAGCCCCCAACCACACACAGCCTCTCTGCTCCCCCCACCCCACCTCTTTTCCTCCTTGCCCCCGACTCTCTCCACTTACCCCAGGCCCCCTGCCACACACTAGCCCCAACCACACACACCCTCTCTGCTCCCCCCACCCCACCTCTTTTTCTCCTTGCCCCCGACTCTCTCCACTTACCCCAGGCCCCCTGCCACACACTAGCCCCCAACCACACACACCCTCTCTGCTCCCCCCACCCCACCTCTTTTTCTCCTTGCCCCTGACTCTCTCCACTCACCCCAGGCCCCCTGCCACACACTAGCCCCCAACCACACACACCCTCTCTGCTCCCCCCACCCCACCTCTTTTCCTCCTTGCCCCCGACTCTCTCCACTTACCCCAGGCCCCCTGCCACACACTAGCCCCAACCACACACACCCTCTCTGCTCCCCCCACCCCACCTCTTTTTCTCCTTGCCCCCGACTCTCTCCACTTACCCCAGGCCCCCTGCCACACACTAGCCCCCAACCACACACAGCCTCTCTGCTCCCCCCACCCCACCTCTTTTCCTCCTTGCCCCCGACTCTCTCCACTTACCCCAGGCCCCCTGCCACACACTAGCCCCCAACCACACACAGCCTCTCTGCTCCCCCCACCCCACCTCTTTTCCTCCTTGCCCCCGACTCTCTCCACTTACCCCAGGCCCCCTGCCACACACTAGCCCCCAACCACACACACCCTCTCTGCTCCCCCCACCCCACCTCTTTTTCTCCTTGCCCCCGACTCTCTCCACTTACCCCAGGCCCCCTGCCACACACTAGCCCCCAACCACACACAGCCTCTCTGCTCCCCCCACCCCACCTCTTTTCCTCCTTGCCCCCGACTCTCTCCACTTACCCCAGGCCCCCTGCCACACACTAGCCCCAACCACACACACCCTCTCTGCTCCCCCCACCCCACCTCTTTTTCTCCTTGCCCCCGACTCTCTCCACTTACCCCAGGCCCCCTGCCACACACTAGCCCCAACCACACACACCCTCTCTGCTCCCCCCACCCCACCTCTTTTCCTCCTTGCCCCCGACTCTCTCCACTTACCCCAGGCCCCCTGCCACACACTAGCCCCCAACCACACACACCCTCTCTGCTCCCCCCACCTCTTTGGACCGCTGCTACTGCTGTGTCCTCCCCCCACATCTGAATCCCCCCTCCCTGCTGCGCTGCGCTTCTCCTCTCTCCTCTTTCTCTCTATCATCTCTCTTTCTCCTCTCTCTCTCTTTCTTTTCTCTCTCTCTCCTCTCTTTCTCTTTGTCCCTGCCCCCCCTCTCTTTTCTCTCTCTCTTAGTCTTTTCTCTCTCTGCTCCCCTTCACTTTCCACCTCCTCTCCCACAGCTGCAGCCGCACACAGTAGCCTACCCACCTGGCGGCTGCCATCGGTTTTTTTTTTCTTTTTATAGTTTTTGGTTGATTTTGTCTCTGCTTGGGGGTGAGTTGAGCGACACAAATAGTGTTGTCTCCTCACTTCTGCCCCTCCATCGTTGTTGAACTACCCCGGTTGCCTGTGTGCCTCGTGCGGCCGCCCTGCTGTGTCTCAGCCCAGGGTGGCTGGCTGGCGGCGGCGAATCCGTGACCAGCAGTGAGTGGCAGGAGAAGGACCGGAAGAAGAGGGGTTAGTGCGTGTGCGATTGTGCACCTTTTGTTGCCCCTTTCTCTCCCTAGCTGGCGGTTTTAAATAGGGACACCCCTATTCTGAAATGCATTTGGGTGTGGGGAGGAGGGAGGGAACCTTGGAGAGGAGATGTACTGTTGTAAAACTTGTGTCTTCATGCCCATGCCCAGTAAAGAAATTGCTGCTGTGTGTTGTGTTGCGTTGCATTGCATGCGTCTTGCAGGTGGTTTTTGAACAGGTGCCTTCCAGAGTGCTTCCTTGCCTCTGGGGCAGTCTGAGTGGGGTCCAGGGTTCTGATGCGATGCTGCCACTACATGCTGGGCCCATGCCATGCCAGAGTGCTTCCTTGCCTCTGGGGCAGTCTGAGTGGGGTCCTGGCTGGGCTCTGATGCTGCCACTACATGCTGGGCCAATACACACGTATGATGATGATCATAATGTTCAATCCATGAGGCTGCCATCAAGTGTTTGCTGCTGCTTGCTTGCCATGGCATTGGGCAGGCAGAGTCACAGAGTGGGTGGGTTCAACCTCTGTGTTGGTGTGACTGGGTTCTGGTTTTGGTTGTGTGCAATTTAGAGTCACTAAATAGGCTGCATTGAGTTTGATGCTCCCCCCACAGGAGCATTACTTGAGAACCACCCCCCAGAACCCACACTTTGTGTTCCAGTTCACTAAATAAGGGTTTCCTCCTTTGATCTGCAGGTTCCCAAGCGTTGACTGCATCCCTCCCCCACCCCCGGTAGGTGCTGTGCCCTCCCCCCATCCACTCTCCCCCCCAAAAAAAGCTAAAAACTTGCCACCCACACCACAACTACTCCACCCAACTGCCCGTGCCACCCTCCCACACCGGGGTTCCACCCTTTAACCCCCTATTTTTCTAAAAAAAACCCCTCCCAGACCCATCTCCCCAATTGGCTTGGTGGTTGACTCCCAAATTCAAAAAGGACACCCTCCCCCTCACTTCGATTGGCTTCCCCCCCCATATCAAAAAGTCTTCCTTTCCCCCCAATTGGCTTCCTTTTTTTGAAAACAAACTTCCCCCCCGCCGCCTCCAAATCAGCTGCCTTTTTTTTGGCCCCTAAGCCCCTCCAAATTATTTTTTTGACCCTGTCTGGCCTTCCTCCTAAAGTCTCCCTCCTTCTGACCTAGCAGCATGTCTGAGCGCCGTGTGGCGGGCAGGGCTCGCTCAAGGCTGGCAGGCAGAGGTGGGAGAGGCCAGGTGCGGGGTGCGCCTGCGGCACGGGGAGGGAGAGGACGCGGGGAGCCTGAGGACACCCCAGTTCTCCCCATTGGAGAATTCTTTGCTCCGGCCCCATCTTTGGTGCGCAGGATTCAGTTCCCCACGCCTGCTGCCGCCAATCGCGGCAGAGGCAGAGGCACCGTTAGGGCTGTGGCGGGTCCCTCCTCGCCGGCGGCACCAGGTGCTGCTGAGCTACCGCCAGTTGTTGAGGTGGAGGAGACTGTGGAGTTGGAAGAGCAGGTAGAGGGCGGTGAGGACCGTGCGGCTGGCAGCGATGCAGCCAGGTTCTCCCTCCCTCTGGGGCCCCTTCCCCCTATCCTTTCGCCGCTCAGTGGGGCCCCCCCTCGTGAAGCCCGACACTCTGGTGGGGAGCGGTCTGGCGAGGTGGTGGAGGAGAGGCCTGCCTCTCCGATGCCAGTTGAGCCGGGCCCTTCCTCCGCTGTGGAGGGCGGAAGGGGCGGGTTGGGTGGCAGCAGTGGGCAGGCAGCGGCGGCCGCCCCCCCCCTAGGACTGCAGCCACCCTGCGAGAAACGGCCTAGGACGGCGCCCAGGGCGCAGGAGGCCAAGGGCAGTGGTGCATGGGTGCATTTTGAGGTCCCTCAAGATGCCCCATTCCACGCCCGCTGTGTCCACTGCAGGATGCTTGTCAGCCGTGGAAGGGACCCTGCGCACCTGGGTACGACGCCTATGTGGAGACACCTAGAGCGTCACCACCCAGGTCTCAGGGGACAGGCTGGCAGCGCTAGTGCGCCTTGTGCATCTGCCACTAGGGCGGGCAGCGGCAGTGTGCCAGCCAGCAGGCAGGCTACACTGCCCGTCCAGCGGTGGACGCAGTCCTCGGGCAGCCAGCGTATTGTTCGCGTGGACCATCATCACCTCACCCGCCTCATAGGGGAGATGATTTCCACCGATGACCAGCCGTTTCAGGTGGTCGAGAACAACGGCTTCCGCCGTATTCTCCAATACCTGGCTCCCGAATACGTCATCCCCTCAAGGACGACGTTCAGCCGGAACGTGGTCCCCTCCCTGTACCGCCGGTGCAGGGAGCTCGTGTCGGCCGAGCTGCGTGCAGCTCCGGCCGGGACAAGCGTGCATTTCACGACTGACCTCTGGACCAGTGTCAGTGGGATGCACGCTTCTTTCCTGGCCCTCACTGCCCACTGGTGGGGACCGGAGAGTGAGGGGACCTCCGCGGGCGATGCTTCCGGGTCCGGCGCGGCTCCCGATGCACTACGGCACAGGTGGGCCGTCCTGCACGTGGAGACGATGGACACGAGGCACACCGCGGAGGAGGTGGCGGCCGTACTCGACCGCCAGATAGAGGAGTGGATTGGCGGGTGTCCACACCTCTCCCGCGGCTTCATTGTCACCGACAATGGAGCCAACGTTACCGCCGCTGTCGAGACAGTCATGGACTGTGTGAACATACGGTGTATGGCACACACGCTCCATCTGACCGTCAGGGACGCCCTTGGCCTTAAGGAGCTGAGGGCGTCCCAGGAGAAGGGGGCCCGCCCCATCGCAGGTGCTGTTGCTGCCACGGCCACGCTTGTGGATAAGTCCCGCAAGCTGGCCGCCCACTTCCACCGCAGCGAGAAGTCCAGGAGACTGCTTCGCCAGAAGCAGGATGACCTTGGCCTTCCTCGCCATCTCATCCCTACGGATGTGGAGACGCGGTGGAACTCCACCTTCCTCCTGTTCCAGCGCCTGTTGGAGCAGGAGAGAGCCCTTGTCGCCCTGGCGAGGGACGAGTCCTTGGATGTCTGCGACTTCTCGAACGCAGAGTGGAAGCAGATGTCCGAGGCGGTGTCGGCACTCGAGCCCTTCCAGCTTGCCACGAAGGGCTTGTGTGGCGACACCACTCCCTTGAGCCAGGCGCTGCCCACAGCTGTTGGTCTCGAGAAGCTGATGGGTGGACTCCATATCTCTCTGACCACGCCAGAGGGTCGTGCTCTGGCTGGGAGGCTGAGGTCTGGGGTTGACAAGCGGCTCGTTGATGTGCTGGGAGACAGGGAGGAGTATGTCCTCGCTTGTCTCTGTCACCCAGCCCTCAAGGGCAATGCCGTGAGTGCCGACGACTTGCCCAGGTGGAAGGGCATCCTGGTCGAGAAGGTTAGGGAGGAGGAGGCCGCTAGGGCCCGCAGAGACCAGGGTGTTGGTAGTGGTGCGGGGGCAGCCCTCGCGGCCCAACCCGCACCCAGCAGCAGCATGGGCGGCCAGCCGGCGTCAGCTTCCCCTTCCCCTCCCTCTTCCCAGTCCAGCAGCGCGGCATCCCAGGCGGCGCCATCGCAGCAGCCATTTGCTACCGACTCGAGATCCGCCCAGTGGTTTCAGCGGTTCTGCTATGGCGCCATGCCTGGTATGCGGGAGGCTCGACCTGCCAGGCCCCCCTCCAGTGCTGAGCAATGCGTTGCGCAGTACTTGGAGGAGCCTGTGGAGGGAGACGGCGTGGACTGCGCACAGTTCTGGGCGAGCTGCCGCCAAGTCTGGCCGGACCTGGCGGTGGTGGCTGTGCGCCTCCTCTCCTGCCCCCCAACCAGTGTCCAGAGCGAGCGGGTGTTTTCACGTGCCGGGGACGTGGTGACACCCTCTCGCTCCCGCTTGGACCCTGGTCTGGTGGAGCAGCTGGTCTTCCTTAAGGTGAACCTCCCCCTGTTGGGCTACCCCAAGCTGCAGTTTGAGACGGGCGAGTGATTACCGTGGGTTGCCCCATGGTTGGTCACCTGCCTGGCTCGAACTCTGTGCTTATCCCTACCCTCCCCCCTTCCACCTCTAGCTGAGCTGACGTGACAGATGCTGAGCCGTGCCAGCCAGTCGCAGCGTGTAGTGTGCCCACACAGAGATGCAGTTGTAGTAGTAGTTGTAGTGCTGCGACTGGCCAGATGTTTACAATGCCCACGCCCACCTAAAAAGAAACCCAATGCTGACCAGCACAGGCCCTTTATCTATCCACCTGTCAGCATTTGGGGACCTGGCGTGGGCACGGCACACCCCCCCAAAGTAGCACAGCCCACGGAGTACTAGACTTAGCGGCAGCGGCGGGTATACGTTCAAAAATGCAGTGTAGATATGTAAATACTGTATGTAAATAAACATGTAAATAATTTTTTCTTTAAAAACCCCATGTCAAAATCAAGCCTCAAAATTATGCAAAAGAAAGAAAAAAAGGTGACAAAGGGAGAACAAAATGATGAATGCCAAATGAATTGATTTTATTGAAAATGTCACCAGAAATCATGTGTGGGGGGCTTGGTTTACATGGAGAAGATGATTGGGTGATTTTTTGAAATGAAACGAATGAATTATTATCATCTTATGTTCATCTTGATTGTGGTCACTGTTGATGTTGGCTGATGGCAAAAAACCCAAAACCATCAGAATAGCAATGAACTGGCTGCCAACACAACATATTGATTGATAACTGTGCAGGGGGGGAATTGGGTCTGTGTGTGTGTGTGTGGTGCAGGCTCAGTCTGTCTCTTCCTGTTGTGTGTCTGTCTGTCTGTCTGTCTGTGTGAATGGATGCCTAGCACTGTCTCTGTGTGTGGATGCTTTCTGTGTGTAGTGTGGTGTGTGTCTGTCTACATGTTTTTTTTCCTCCCCCCCATGCCTCCCTCCATCCTTCCCCTCTCATCCTCTCCCCTTCCTCTTCACCACCTTCCATCCTCCCTCCCTTCCAGCCCACCACCGCCTCAC
The DNA here is from genome assembly GCF_027244095.1 of Hemicordylus capensis. Classification (NCBI taxonomy): domain Eukaryota; kingdom Metazoa; phylum Chordata; class Lepidosauria; order Squamata; family Cordylidae; genus Hemicordylus; species Hemicordylus capensis. The sequence goes on from NC_069658.1 coordinate 170,690,073, forward strand.
CTGCCCCCAACCCCGGTCTGGCAGATGATGAGAGTCTGGTCTCTCCCACCGAAGCACACACGTGAGCACGTGTGTGCACAAATATGTGGCTGACCAACTCTGAGCCGGACCCTCCCCCCTTCAATCCCCTCTACATCCCTCTCCCCCTCCCCTTTCCTCCCCCCTGCCTCCCAGCCTCCCTCCCTGCCTCCCTCCCCCCTCCTAGCTAGCAGCGCACACATACACACACAAAACACCTGTGGTGGCAAACACCACCAGCACACATGCACTCACACTGGTGCCACCACCTCTGCCTTGGGCCTCTGTGTCCTTGAGCAGATATGTGGTGGTGGACCAGAGAAGCATTTCTTTCCAGCAAGGCAAAAGGCATGCACTCACTGCACACACACACACACACACACGAAGAGGTGAAGACGAGAAGAGGCAACTTCTAGAACCAGCAGCAGCAGGTGAGTGTCGTGTAATTGTGTTGCTTCCCAAGGCCACTGCCCATGCTCAATGCTCAGTCTGCTGAAACTAAAGAACTAGCTACAATCACCCTTCCTCACATGCAGCTCAGCTCAGCTCAGCTCAGCTGCACAGCACACTGACTAACTAGACACTACAGCTGGTGGTAGAAAAAACAGAAGTCTAGATTCTAGAAGATGTCCTGGTGGATTTTAAACTTTCAAATCTGTGCTAGGATTGCCTCGCCCGCCTCCTCCTCCTCCTCCTCCTCCTCCTGCCTGTAATTGTGCCCTCTCCCCTTGCAGTTGCGCCGTCGTGATGGGTTGGTGATGTGCGTGCGCCGTCTACTTGTTAGCTCTCTCCTCCTCATGTTGGCTGGGCTTGCCAGGCACTGGCTGGCAGCAGCTGTTGGCTGTGTGCTAGGCTCAGGCTGTGGCGCGCGTGACTGGACTGGGAATGTTATTGTAGCGGCAACACTGGTTGTGGTGGTAGCAGTAGTAGCTGTTGTTGTTGCTGGGCTGGTGGCTGCTGGCCTGTGCTGACTCTGCGCACTTGGTCTGGTCTGGTCTGGTCATTGGGATGCAGATGTAGGGTGTGTGTGCATCATCCATGGGGAGCATCAGAGCAGAGCAGAGCAGGTTGGCTGGCTTCTGTCTGTCGGGCCTAGTCAGTGGCAGGCACTGAGTGAGGCGGTGGTTCCTTTGGGCATCACGTCACCCATCATGCAGAGCGGCAGGTCTGCTGCTCTGCTGCTCCGCCTCCTGCTTCTTCTCTGTGTGTGCTGCTCTTGTGCTTAGTGTGCTGCTCCGCTGCTGCTGCTGTGCTGGCAGGCAGCACAGCAGTGGCCTTTTTGTTAGATCAGAGAGTGGGTGTTGTCTCTCTGAGTGTCCTCCTCTTACTTGCTTGGATAGGAGTGGTGGTAGTAGGTAGGCATTAAGATGGACTGACTAGGTGTTACGTGTTAGGGCGCCCAGAGAGAGGGGCCAAAAAGATGGGGTGGCAATTGTTGGGTTGCTCCTAGTATTATTGGTGAATTTCTGAAGAAATTTTTTTTTCCCATTGGCTAGAATGGGGGTTCGGGGCTGCCCCAGACCCGCCTCTGTGGGGTGGCAGCACCGCCAAAGTGGGTCCGGGGCCATGGCAAAAATGCCCTCAGTCCCTCCCAGCAATCCCCGTAGAGATAGGAGTGATGGTTCTGTTGTTTTTCTGAGGTGTTCTGAGTGAGTGTGGATTCTGTGATAGCAAATGAGAGTGGATTCATGGTGTCTCATTGGAAATCTCATAAGCTATCATAGAATCTACACTCAGAATACCTCAGAAAAACAACAGAACCATCACTCCTATCTCTACGGGGATTGCTGGGAGGGACTGAGGGCATTTTTGCCATGGCCCCGGACCCACTTTGGGGGTGCTGCCACCCCACAGAGGTGGGTCTGGGGCAGCCCCGAACCCCCATTCTAGCCAATGGGAAAAAAAATTTTCTTCAGAAATTCACCAATAATACTAGGAGCCACCAATTGCCTTGGGATTTTTGGGGTGGAGGACACCCATGGGTGGCTACCACCCACCCCAGCTTTTTTGCCCCTAAGGGCTCCACATTGTGAGTTATGGGCAAAAATTTATTTTTTGAAAAAAATTTGTAAAAAATCAGAGGAAGGTCCAATCGACTTGAAATTTGGGTGGCAGGTAGAACACAATGTCCCCTTCAAAACCAGCCACTTTTTGTGATCCGAACCGGTTCGGTTCAGATCCGAACCGGTTCGAAACCGAACCGGACCGGGGGGGTGGTCTGGCAAAACCAAAACCGAACCACCCCGGTCCGGTCCGGACCTGGTTCGGACCCGAACCGAACCGGGAGAACCGGTTTTATGCACATCCCTAGTTTAAGCTATGTTTATGGGTTTTTTCTCCCCGCCCCCTTCCCCCCCATTATATTCACATGTATTATCATCATCATCCCTGACCATGTTTATGTACTGTAATCTCATTGCATGAAAAGAAAGGAAAAGAAAATCAACTTGCCATTTCTTCTTTGGCTACTGCCCTTCTTGCACACGTGATATCGGCAACATAGAGGTCAGATGTGATTGAATGTTCTGGAGCCCTGAGGGCAGTGGTATCATGGCTTAAGACTAACTGTAAGCCACAGCCTCCGACCTAAGGAAAAGGTATTCTACAGCATGCACTCTACTACTAAAGGGAGGGACATGGTTCAGTGACAGAACACCTGTTTTGACTACAGTTCTCGGAGTCTTCAGGGACCATGCCTTGCTCAAATTAAGCCCTGTCTGAGAACAAATCCACACAGACAAGCTTTTCACATTCTGGTTGCTACTAAAGCCTCAAGCTGACTGGACTATCTCCAGAACAGCTTTTTCTTCACATGTAATTCAAGGCCAAAGTAGACGTGATGCAGGAGTTCTGCAACTGGAACTCCAGATGACTTTTTCTCTTTCAAAAAGCAACTGCCAAGAGAGTGATTTGGAGCAGAGCTGTGGCAAGGTGGGACAAACTGTTAGGCGACCCCTTGTGCAGTTCTGTTCCAAATCACGCCACCCACCCAATTGTGGCTTTTTGAAAAAGATGTTAGGATTCCTGTCCTTCCAAAGCCTTGCCTGTGCAAGAGAGGAAATGCTCACTTGTCTCATTAGAAACCATCCCAAACAAGCTCAGCCCAAATCTGATCAAGCAACAGTTACATGAATGCCAAGTGAAAGAACAGCTGCCAATGTAGCATCTCCAGCTATTCTAGCTTCTAGACAGACACCACTTAATCACACTCAGCAGTCAGTGAGTCATTGAACAGACTGGCCCTGCTATGCAAACAATACCCATTGCAGATACAATATCCTCAGCAAATTGCCTGCTGAAAGTGGGGAAAACCCTGAGAAATTTTGCTACTCTTATAGAAATGTTTTCTTCCCTCAGAACTCCTCAGACAGTTTCTCCCAGAAAAGTTCACTTTCAAGAAATACGGTGGCCAAGGTCAACTCCAGGTCTGGGGGTGGCCTCAACACGTGAGCACTGAAGGGAGTGGGGTGGGGGGAGATTGGGGGTGGCAGCAAACATCCCTATTCTTCTCAAGTTTGCTCATTGCATGGGAGACTTCTTTACCAATTCTGGACTCTTAACAGGACAATTTAATGCTGCTGAAAGGCAGCTATACCCACAACCCGATGAAGCACTGACATTACATTTTTAATGCAGGTGTTTAGTCTACCTGGATTCCGGGTGTCATTTCTTACTCAGCAGCACTAAATATTCTGAGCTATATGTTTTATGCAGGGGCCCATGTAAGAACAGATAGACCTAAAATTCTAGAAACATTATCAAAACTCTTACTTCTCTCAAAATTCTTCAGATATTAGGTTTGGTAGGGGTTTTTTGCCCAAGCGCAAGCCTCCAAATGAGTTTCAAAATATCACTTTACTATGTAGGATATATATGCGGGCTTAATCAATCGTCAATATATATTCAGAACCACCAAGCCTACAGCAAGCATCATTAGTTAGCATGGGTAGCCCTTCATAAGCTTTAAGCATAAGATATCTCGGCTGTAGGAAAAGGGGAATTAAGCAAAGCCATTTATATCGATGTGCTACTAGTAGTTATAGGACGTAAATGGGAGAAAGAATGACAGATCTATCAGCAAAAACAATTGGTTGTCAGCACAAAAATATAGAGGATGCTTGATTCATGTTGGGAGAGGATATATTGTAATGTTGAGTAAAGGCAAAGTGTGCTGTCAAGTCAATTTCAACTCCTGGCGCCCACAGAGCCCTGTGGTTTTCTTTGGTGGAATACAGAAGAGGTTTACCATTGCCACCTCCCACGCAGTATGAGATGATGCCTTTCAGCATTTTTCCTATATTGCTGCTGCCTGATATAGTGGAGATTCGAACCAGCAACCTTCGGCTTGTTAGTCAAGCATTTCCCCACTGCACCACTTAAGGTAGACTGGAATATTTATTTGTAATAGCCTGTCACAGACTAAAATGGATTCTGTTTCCTACAGAAAGGAGGATTTTCTGAAAGTGGGTGGAGTATACAAGTACTGTCCACTGTAACCTACCGCAGGCAACGGTCCATTGACTCTGGGTGTACTGTCTATTTGAATTATGTTTGTGATTTTTATAGTTTGTCTAATCTACATTTGCAATTGCTGTTTTGAAGTTGATAAGATAGAAATAAACTTTTAAACTTTATTTCTTGAGTTCCTGAAGCAGTGGCCAATTCCATCCCAACAGCCAAGGTCTGGTCAGACAAGGCTGAGATGGAAAATTAACTTCAATAAATATATTAAACTAAATTCCTACATCTGCATTTAGGGAAAGAATTACTTTGGATAGATTGAATGTGAAGAATCAATGCCCCGAAAGGTTCCCAAGCAGCCGAGAGAGTCCTTGAGTCAAAATCAAGGCTCGCCATGCTCAAGGAGGGAGGGGTCTCTAAAGTTTACAATATTCATCCCCATAGAAGTGAAGCATTCCCCATTCCTCAAGTTGTGTGTCAAAGTCAGAATCAGCACATAAATGATTCGGGTCCAGACAGAGCGGAAATAAGATGGGGAAATGAACACAGAGATGAAAAAGAAACGACAACCCTGCTACACTTAACGCAAACATGGAGCAACCAAGAGCTGATAATGTCAAGAGAGTAGCAGGTCCAGGGGAGTGAGGGGAGGGGACCCTGAAGACCTGGTACTCTCCACACTGTGACCCCACCTCCCCAATACCTTACCACAGCAATGGCCTTGGGGCCCTCGGCGACACTCTGGTTGAGAGCAAGACCAGCAGTAGCCGGGCGGCTGGGCGGAGTGGATGGCAGCTGCTGCTGCTGCTTCCTCATGGCTATCCCCATGGTATCCAGGCTCTGGCTACGGCCCCGGATCACCCGCTGGAGAGAGGGCAACAGGGAGACAGACACAGACAGGTTCACAGACACACAGAAGGACATCATGAAGAGCACCACAAGACAGCGGAGGGTAGTGGGGAGGGAGGCCAAGGGAACTAAGGTTACATCGCCAAGACTCTCCCGGGCTCAGGCAGAGAAGGTACTGCTTTCTGAACCTCCTTGGACAGAAGCTACTTGGACTGATCTAATCCAGATCATCCTTAGCAGTGTTGCCATAGTCTTTGCTCTCAGTCTCCTGCAAATAAGAGATACTCACCAACATAATTCCAATTCTCCAATAACCCAACATCTTCCACTGCTATCTAGAGCCACCAGCACCAGTTGAGAGAGTAGGCTCTCATTACTATAATGAAGATATTCCATCAAAAATAGAATCAAGGTTTTCCATCTAGAGTCAAAAAGGTGATGACTTCCCAGGGCATCCTTCACACAGCAAGCTTGACTGCAAACTCCAAGTTGTTCCAAAAAACTGATACAAAAAGTGGATTTTTTAAGCTGGGATATAAATTGGGCTGCACTCTAATACACAGTGAAAACCCCGAATTGTGTGTGAAGTGCTCCCTGATAGCTTGTAGGGAGTTTGGGATAAATCTGCCCGATATGTGAACGCACACCCTCCATTCTGGAGGAGATGTGCGTTCAGCTACAGGGCTTTAAAAGCCCTGTGTGAAAAATGCCCAGGCCCCTCAGAATCGTTCTACATGACCTGGTCAGATAAAGCAGAATGAAGTAGTGGGCTGCAGATGGAGCAATCACATTGTTGAACGCGCAGTGTAGCAGAGAGTGCTTTTTACTTGCAGAAAGTTTGTTTAAGGTGAAGGAGGATTCAAAAATCGCATCTTGCAGCCTCAAGTTGTACAGGCCCAAGTCTTTCAGCCTTCTAAGTAGAGAGAACCCCTACCTTCTGAGAAATTTAAGTAGAACCTCAATTTTCCAGTTGATTTTATATTCACAATAACAGGTGCCATATGATGAAAGAAGGGTTGCGTGTATAAGGCTGTGATATAACAGATGTCTCATCTAATATGGGCAGGGTTGCCAGTTTTTACACTGGGCTGCACAACTGGAATATGAACCAGGCTAGAGATGATGTTGGTCAAAGCTTGGAGGGCAGAACCCAGTACTGTGCAAAGCACAGTGTGCCAGATTATTGCTGGGAAATATGAAGTGTTGTGTATGGCATGGTGTGCCAGTTTTTCTGCCCTCTAAGAGAAGGAAGGTGCACAACAGGAAAACAGGAAGAGAGCAAAAGATAGGAGAAGAGAAAGCGAGACTAATTCTAGGCAAAAAACAGCAGCAAAGACTGAGCAGCAAAGGCAACTGGGCCCTCTCCTCTCTACCCTCCTTCTTGAGCTTCTTCCCCCCCTCTCCCCGTCCCATACCCCTGCCTGTGTTTTGCGTACCTCTAGGGGTGTTGAGAAACAGGCAACTCTGTCATCTCAGGATTCTATATTCTGCTGGTTGTGGAAACCAGGCCCACACCATGCAAAATAAGGTGACAGAACTGATGTGGCAGAATTATGCCACTTTAAACTGCAGGTGGAGGATTGCATGTCTGAATGCGGCCCACCCCACAGCAAACAAAACAAAACCCGAACCATGCATGCACAATTTTAGGATATAGGGCAGTAAAAGTAAAGTTCAGCACAACCCTTGCCCTGTGACTCTAGTATACTAGATAGAGGGAGGTGGTTCTGTTTTGTTAAGTGAAAAGTCATTCAAAAGTTCACCTGCCACAGAAGTCATGCAGTCCAGAATCTTACCAGCTCTAGAGCCCTTTCCTGCTTGTACCCCAGTTCTAAGCACATTTGTTGTTCAGTCTCCTTGCTTTGAATGGAATCTGCTTTCAAGTGAAAATGCCCTTAAGACTGAAACTTTAGCCATGGACTATCATGTACAGCACAAGCAGAAAGCAGAGTCAGTGATTATACATATGGGCCATCAATAAGCACCAGACCTGAGTAGGACAGATCTTCTACAAAGGAGAGAAGAATTCAGGATGTGTCTATATTGCAAAAAGCCCCAAGACATAGAGCACTAAACAGCGGCAGGTTACAGGATGTGCTGTCGACTGCAGCACCTATATCACAAGAGCAGATGTCACGAAGAGCTTGTGGCCAGCCTCCTTGGTTTTTGTCAGCCCTGAGTTTCGCTAAACAGGGTAGCCAGCTTGGGAACTAATTTGGTGCCATTGGGAAGAGGTGCCTCTTTCCTCATATAGACATTTCACATGTTACAGGATCAATAATCTCATGCACTGGACAGGTTCCATTCTCACTCCAGGGGGGAAACAATGACATTTCTAAGGGTTCCCTGGGGAAATGAATATCAAACCCATTTAAGTCAGTGGCGTTGATATGGTCTGCCACTAGATTCAGTGCCCCCGCATTCCCCACACTCTACAGTGGTGCATTCCAACAACTGATACCCTGAAGGAGGGTATTGATTATGTTTTTTTCCCTCTCCAGATCAGAGGCAGGGAAAGAGTCCATCATAGAAAGAGACCCTTTGCCCTGAGCTGCTGCCCATCCTCATTTTCTTAGTGAAAAGCCAGTAATGCAGATTGCCTCATTGATTCTTGCCTGATCCCTTTCCCTAGCTAGAGCTAAGTGGAAATATCAGCATCTCCTGCAGAAGTACCACAGGGTCTGATGGAGCTTGTTGAGGGGTTTAAAATGCACTCTCTAGATTAGGGCTGCAGCCTTCCAGCTGTTGGAGTACAACACTCATCATCCCTGACTACTGGCCACTGTGGCTAGGGATGATGGGAATTGTAGTCCAACAGCAGCTGGAGGGCAGGAAGTTGTCTGGCCCTGGTCTAGATATGTGCTATGGACACGCCTGCAGTCGGAGGGCCTACTCAGAGCGCCACAGTTCTGTGCAAATACAGACAAGCTGCTGGTATTGGCAGGAATTCAGCATCCTGATCATCTCTGAACAGAAAAGCAGGTTTCAGAGCCTTAGAGCTGGCCAGATCAGTCAAGCAGGCAACACCTACTCATGAGATACCCAAAGCCAGGCTAGGTAGAGGGAACGGGGGCAGAGGTATCAGTAGAATGCTTGTGGGCTAGGAAAGGGGGCTCCAATGCCTTGCATGGCTCAGTGCTTCTAGCAAAATCAGAACAAAATTGTGCAGAATACGGGAATACATACTTCACTTTTGCAATGTACACATATTGCATAATATGGGTTTCCTTAGGATAGGACATTTTTTGGCTTTTCTGTTGCAAAGTATCTGCATTCCTTCCTACATCACTGTTTTCGGGAAGGGATGATTATAACATTGTGGGAAACATAGCCATTGGGTGACTGGGCTACAAGTCTTGCTGTAAGTTTGGTCATCTTGATTACTGTGTATGGGTCTATCCTCATAAGAACATAAGAACAGCCCTGCTGGATCAAGCCCAAGGCCCCTATCTAGTCCAGCATCCTATTCCACAGAGTGGCCCACCAAACACCTCTGAGAGGTCCACAGGCAAGAGATGAAGGCATGCCCTTTCTCCTTCTGTTGCTCCCCTGCAACTGGTATTTAGAGGCATTTTGCCTCTGAGGCTAGAGGTGGCTTATAGCCCTCAGACCAGTAGCCGTCGATAGCCCTCTCCTTCCTGGATTTATCTAAGCCCCTTTTAAAGCCATCTAAGCTAGTGTCCATCACCACATCCCATAGATTAATTATGCGCTGTGTAAAAAAAAGCACCTCCTTTTGTTGGTCCTAAATTTATCAGCATTCAGTTTCATGGGATGACCCCTCATTCTAGTGCAGTGAGAGAGGGATAATTATTATTGTGTCTAACCAAGGAGTCAGGGATCTAAACAGCAGAAGGATGTTTAATGTTCCATCTGTAAGTCTCTCTCCAGTCCATGGAATGCAATAGCCATCAGAATTGGAAAGGCGATACCTTCTAACTGTTGGCAGGGCACATGGAAAACAATTTGGAACCAGTTTATAGTTTGAATCCAGGGCACTTTCCAGATTAGACCCTGCACGGGGTCACGGCGTATCTCTGAAGTGTGCTTCCACACTTCCTGCGTCGTGACACCGCAGTCCCTATGCAGACAGCAGGGTGCTTGCCGTTCATATTTCCAGTGCCTTGTTTTGAATTTAATCACTGTGCATATCCGGTTTAAGAAAGTTGCTGTTTTTTCAGGTTGTTAGTTTCTGCAAGACTGCTCTCCCTGCTGTTTACGTTCCGAATACAACTTGCTGAACAGAGGCATTTTGCTGCTGTTGAGCAGCTAGTTTGGAAAGTGCCCAGGAGAAACAAGACGATAAATTGGCTGAAGCATCTTTGGGACACACATGCTCTCTCTGAGGTTCTGACTGAGGGTTACTAGATCTGCTGTTGCTATAAGAACATTCGTTTGCTTTCATAATACTCTGCTTGCATATTTGCAAATGAAGCAATTGCTACCAAGACAAGAGAAGTCTCCTGTGTTCTTTTTCATGCCAAGGAAATTAAACCCTTTAGTGCTGCCCCTGAAACTCTGCACCTTTTGGGGGACTGCCAAATGATTGCCAACCATCATGAAAAAGCAGGAGTTGCATGCTTCAGGGCATTACGTCATTTCCTGTCCAATATTCTCATTTCTTTCAAGCTCTGTCCTTTTACACTCCAGAAATAATCAAAAATAACAGATATAGCAATAGCAATAGCAATAGCAATAGCACTTACATTTATATACCGCTCTATAGCCGAAGCTCTCTAAGCGGTTTACAATGATTTTAGCATATTGCCCCCAACATTCTGGGTACTCATTTTACCGACCTCGGAAGGATGGAAGGCTGAGTCAACCTTGAGCCCCTGGAAGGATGGAAGGCTGAGTCAACCTTGAGCCCCTGGTCAGGATTGAACTTGTAACCTTCTGGTTACAGGGCGGCAGTTTTACCACTGCGCCACCAGGGGCTCATCCCATCCCTGAGGCAAGGCACTCAGACAGTAGTGGCATCTGACTTCATCATGACTAGCAGGTAGGGTGCTTCCTGCCAAAACAATGGAGCCGATTTCTTCTTCCCCCATGGTGCTATTTAGAAGACTTGGCTGCTATCTCCTCTTAAAGTAAAGTTGTGCCATCGAGTCAGTGTCGACTCCTGGCAACCACAGAGCCCTGCGGTTTTTTTTTGGTAGAATACAGGAGGGGTTTACCATTGCCTTCTCCCACACAGTATGAGATGATCCCTTTCAGCATCTTCCTATATCGCTGCTGCCCGATATAGGAGTTTCCCATTATCTGGGAAATATACCAGCAGGGATTCAGCCCAACAACCTCTTGCTCCCTAGGCAAGTTACTTCCCCGCTGGGCCATTAGGTTACTCCCTACTTTATTCTTTTCCGGGCTCAATTAGATCCCTCAGTTCCATCACCCTTGCATTGCAGTCTGGCTCACAGCACTCTCAAGTCCAGGTGGAGCAGCAGGGCTAGCAGGAGAGGTAGCAAGAGAAGGAGGAGCAGACCAGAACATGCTCCTAAGAACAGCATCCCTCCTCCCACTGATGCTCCCCCCTCCCTCCCTTTAATCCAGAGCCGTGGTTCCCAGCCTGTGTTCTTCCCGATGTTGCTGAACTACAACTCCCATCATTCCCAGCTACAATTTATTGTGGCTGGGGATGCTGGGAGTTTAGTTCAACAACATCTGGAGGAACCCAGGTTGGGAACCATTGATCTAGTTCCTAATTTTTTTGTGTTGGTCTTGCAAAACCATTGTGTCCCTCCCTGTGCCAGGGGCAGCTGGGGCCTCCAAAATGTGGGGGTGCTACCAGCCACTCCCACACCTCCATCCACTTCTCTCTCCCCACTCAAAGCTCCTCCTGCCTGTTCCACCAACAGTACTGACAGCTAGATCAAGCCTCCATGGGCAGAGGCAGTATGCTGCTGAATACCAAATGCTGGGGACAAACCAGAAGGGAGGGCTGTTTCCCCACCTGCCTGTCTGTGTGCAATTGGCTGGTCACTGCTGGTAACAGCTGGAGGCTCAGAGTCTTTTAAAAAAAACACTTAAGGGCAGAGAGAATGAATATTAGGTGTCCCCCGTACCCCGCACCCCTTTAAGGTGATGGTTCTGCGGTATTTGGTATTCAGCAGTTGGTCTTCTGAAGAATACTGTCTCTGCCCATGGAGGCTTGATTTAGCTGCCATTGCTGGTGGGTGGAACAGGAGCTTTCTGCAGGAGAAGCTGCAACTGCCATGAGGGGCTTGTAAGTATGAAAAAATCATCTCTCTTCTTCAAGGTTGCTTTTGACTTCCTCTTACCAGGCTTCTCTTTTCGGATGAAAAAGAAGCTTGGAATATAGAGGAATATCTACAACTACCGGGAGGGACTAGAAACCTCTCTTTCTTGCTGAAGTAAAGATTATTCGCAGAGTCTGCCCAGAAGCATCTAGAGAGAAGGAACTCGGTCCCCACAGACCTTTGTCCTCAGATCTTCGGCCAGTGGAAGGAAGCCCCACAAGCATTTCTCCAGTCCTGGGCAGGGGCAGCTCCATCGAAGCCTGGGAAAGCAAGATGGAAACTGCCCAGGGGATGTCAAGGAAAGGCAGGTGGTGCCGTCGAGTCCGTGTCGACTCCAGGAGACCACAGAGCCCTGTGGTTGTCTTGGGGAGAATACAGGAGGGGTTGGCCATTGCCATCTCTCTGGGGTTATCATGTCATTTCTGTGTCATGATAGGCAAGGGCTGGGGTCCTGCTTCCCAGACCATGCACCCCCAAAACCTGTGCTGCCTGCTCTTGGACTGTAGTGGGAGACAGCAACCAATGAAACCGGACTAAGTTGCTTACATCATGGCATGTGAGATCTTCATTTCTAATATTATTCGACAGAATAGGCATCCCCTCCATTCATTGTAATTTTTTTATAGTAAGACAGGGAGAGTGCAAGTTGTACAAGTTAGGAGGACTGTAAAGTGTGCAGGCATTGGGGAGCACAACAAAGAGTGAGCTGGAAGGGGAAGGAAGAGACCTCTTGGAGAACTTGCACTGCGACCCCAGAACTTGGTGCAATAGCTTCCCCAGTCTTAACAACTTGCCCGCAAAAAGCAGCTAGACATGTGGAAGTATTTTCTTTGGAAATCAGGTACTGCAAAAGTGTAGCAGAGTGGTGGCTGGAAAGCCTGAACTCCGAGCCAGGGAAGTCCTTTGCCTTGGGTAAGCCCCATCTCTTGGCCTTGGCCTCAGCCCTCCTCCCCCTTGCACCGACAACTTGGAGGAAGTGTTACAAACCTACCTTGCAGTGGAAATAACCAAGAGGACTTCTGTGAAGTGCTTTCAATACTCCCGAGTCTGCCGTTGTTACTGTATATATTCTCCAGAACAACAAGAAATGGAGAAACACACCATTACACTAAAAGGAACAAAGTGTCTGTTCTCTCACCTTGAAATTCTCAAAGAAGCCACCACCCCCATTCTCTATCTTGTCATCATCTCCAGAGGCCAAACCCATCATGCTGCGGCTCCGGATCTGCAGCTCCTCATAAAGACTCTCGAGAAGAGCACTGCGGGTCCGCTCCTGCTCCAGAAAGAGAAGGCACCAATGTCAGAGAAGAAAGAGGACACAAGCACAGACAGACTGACGAGTCAGAAGGACAGAAAACAAGGCAAGTGTATGTATATATAGGAGGGCCAGTTTACACAATCAGTCAATTCACAGAGGAACCTTTTTCCTGGGCTGCAGGTTAGGGGCTGCATGCATGTCTGAATGCTCCCCCCACACAAAATCAGCCTCTGCACACAGAAAACGAGGTCCTGCCATGCTAGCAAACTCTGACTCTAAGACTGAGAAGCAAGGTGAACGCGGAGACAAGGGGCTTTTCCAGAGAGCAGTAAAATGAAGGTTTTTCAAAGCTTCCACACAACTTCCTAATGCCATCTCGCCCGCTGTCCAGATGTAAGCATCGGCTTGTGTGGGCTCCATTGACTCTCTGGCTACATGCTGAGCACAGACCTTGCCCCATTTTCACAGCACCACCTCCCAGCCAGCACTTGGCATAGCGTATGTCCCGTCAGCAGAAATGAAAAAGGGATAGATTCTTCTCAGAACCCAAGAGCTGGGTGGCAGGGAGCACTATGAAAAATCATGTGAAGTTCGTGCTCAGCATGTGGCCAGAGAGTCAAACTATGGTAGGAAGGAGCATGGGGGCCCACGCAAGCATCTGGACAGTGGGTAAAATGGCGGCTTAGGAAGTTGTGCAGAAGCTTTTTTTTTTTTTTTTTTTAAATCACACCTCTGCCATCTAGAAAAGTCCAAGGATGTCCACCTTCAACTGCAAACTCCTACCAAGTTCTATTATAAATACTTCTCTTCTTTGGTCTTTGACCAGTTAGAAACTGTGTGGAGGAGACCCAGAAGTGTGAGGAGATACAGCTCCTGATGGCATCGGCTCTTAGCCCAGTAACCCTATTGACCATTAGGGGCATGAGGGGTAGAGAGAGTGAGCAAGGGAGCCCCATATCTGACTACACTTTTTCTACTCTACTTTCCCTTTCTTAGCCTGATAGTCTCAGGTTTCATTCTCTCACCTGAGAGACAGACTTCCTCTTCCTCCTTTTCCTTCCTGATGTAGCAAGAAGCTAGGAAAGGCCTTGGCATGAAGGCCTTTCCTAGCTCTCTGAGGCATTTCCTAAATAAACTACTTCACTTAGCCCGCTTAAGTTCCCCCCACATTAGCGCTCTGCTATCCCTGTTTTACTGGGCGCAGCAACACATGAGTAGACCCCTGACTGGGAGGCTACATACAAGTAGCCTCCCGGCCTCGGGGGTCTCCCCAGAATGCTCCGTGCACTTGCACGAGGCATCCTGGGACTTCCAGGAGCCGGGCGGCCCCCGATCCCCACCGCCCCTCCTGGCTTCGTGACAGAGCCCATAGTTGTGTGGGCAGCCAATCTGGCCGCCCAGGGTCGGCTCCTGGCTCCTTGCTCAGCCCACTCTCCCCCCACAGAGCCCGGTAAGGCTCTCCACACTGCTTGTGTGGAAAGGCTCTTTGTGTAGGGAAGGGTCTGGAGCCTCAGAGCAGCAGGAAACGGATCCATTTTGCATGCAGAGTGACTTTGAGGAGAGCTTGCCCTCTCTCCATTCCCCTCCAAAATGGCAACTCACATGCAAAAAACCCAAGCAAGCCAAAAAACACCCTGTGCTATTCAGCACTGTGCTATTCAAGAACAACACTGTTGGCTATTTAATTCCAACTTGAAAGTTTTCCTTTGCACATAATCCTTGCCTTTGTCAATTCTTTCTCCCACCTCACTGTAATATCTTTGCATTGATTCCCAGCTTGCAGCTCCTTAAGCGCCACGAAGCATCAGGTACCTGCTGGGCATCTCCCTCTGTGAAGGGTAGCTTTGTAGAGACATGGAACATGATCACCTTGCCCCGGAAATTGGTGTAGACAGACTCTGTTCCTGTCTGGCCTCTTGTAACATCCAAGCCACCTCGGAATCTGAGCAGATCAGTCCCACATATTTCAGGAAAGGTGGGGGGCGGGGGAGGCAGAGCGGGGGAAGAGGAGAAAAAGAAGAGAAGAGCAAAAAGAAACACTTTATTCAGAGATGGAAATACAAGTCAAGTGAGGGCACATTTTGTAAAATGCACGTCTACCAATTCTTCATAATGCTTCTGCAAGACTAAAGTTCTTGTTGGAAGTGAAGGACTTTGCGCTGTCTCATGTCTCAATGACATAGGAGGACAGACTAGTGCGTCAGAGGGCTAGAGAGGTGAAGACATTGGTCATCCTTTCTCTACTGCTCTGACATTATCCCTTTGGTATGTAGATTGCTACTCTCAGGGACTGACTTCCTGCCTGCCTGGCCACTTCCTCTTCCTTCTCTTTCCTTTCTTTTTCCTTGCAACATGCAATGCAAGCTCCTCTCTCCCTGCACTATGTATGCAGAGATGTAGAATCCATCTGCATCCAGCTATCTAGATAGAGTAGAGATACTATCTCTCCACTTTACTATCTAGAATGGAGTTCACTAATAAATGCTCCATATATTGATCTGAAACTATGAACTGGCTCCAGGTTATTTTACTCTTAGCATACACGCATGCCTGGGCAGACTCCGCTGTGTTGTGCCTCTGTGCACTCTGCTATATTAGAAGAGTATCTCTTACCAGAGAGAATTCCCAACAGTTCTTTCATTCTGAGGTATAACTGGGAATGCATTTGAGCACCCAGGTAAGTTGTGGGAGAGCATAATTCAGAATAACATGCCCCCATAATGGCAAATAAAAGGGTTAGGATATCTCTCCTGCCCTCCATCCCTCTCCCCCCTGCTCCCCTCTCCTGCCCTCCCCCTCTCCCCCCTGCTCCACCCTCACCTGCCCTCCCCCTCTCCCCCTGCCCCTCTCCCCCTGCCCCACCCTCTCCTGCCCTCCCCCTTCTTTCTGGATTGCCTGTAGGAGTTGGCGATAGAGGGCACTGCTTTGCAGTGGTTTTGCTCCTGCCATTCCAGATGGTGGAGCTTGGTGATGGTTGCTCTTTGAAATGGGAAGTATTATATGGAGCCCCTCAGGGCTTCATTCTGTCACCTATGCTTTCTAACATCTACATGAAACTGCTGGGTGAGGTCTTCAGGAGATTTGGTGCAGGGTGTTATCAGTATGCTGATGACACCCAAATCTATTTCTCCTTCTCAATCGTCATCATTATCATCATCATCATCATCATCAGAAAATGGCATTAACTCCCTAAATGGCTGCCTATGGGCAGTAATGGGGTGGGTGAGAGATAACAAATTGAAGCTGAATCCAAGCAAGATGGAGGAGTTCATTGTGGGGGATTGGAATTTGAGAGAAGAGTTAGATCTTCCTGTGCTGGATGGGGTTACCCTCCCCTAGAAAGGACAGGTATGCAGCTTGGGAGTGCTCTTGGATCCAGGCCTCATCCTGGTATCTCAGGCGGAGGCTATGGCCAGGAGTGCTTTCCATCAACTTGGGCTGATTCGACAGCTGCGTCCATTCCTTGAAGAGAATGATCTCAAAACAGTGATGTACCTAGTGTAAGGCCCAATCCGGTCAATTTTATATTGAATTAGCGCATAGATAGGTCAGCCATATTGTATTAGATAGATGCTTGACTTGAGTCTGTTTGCTCGACACAGTTTAGGCCTTGATCTTGGCATGAACCCATGAGTGATCGCCAAGTTCCACTGTTCCAGCAAATTTTCCATGCTGTCAAGAGCAGCCCCCATCTAAAGCTTCTGTCTAAAATTGGAGAAAATCGGCCTGTCGGCTCGGGCACACTTCCTCATTTTTCAGTACCTCAGATCGAAAGTACACCAAGGCTCGGTGTTCCATTTGAAGGGGGGTCACTTGGCCCACGCCTTGTTCCTCTTTCACATCTCCCCTAGACAATGATATTAAATGTCAAATGGAACAGGTTAGCCGAGGGTCATGAATGGTCAAGACCCCTTCTTTGTCCAATCACTATTAGATGCGTAGGTGGGAAAGGAGAGGATACTTAAAACCCTAATTTGAGGATAGAAAAAAGGGGCTCTCTCCCTCAGGGAGGGTGGCTCAGGCACGGCACACAGGAGGAGGAAAGGAGGAAGTTGATCCGATCAATCAATTTGACAGCACCTAGCATCTAGCAAAAAGAGGAACAAGTCGAGGTTCCCTTGGGGTATAGTATATTGTGACCGCAAGGGTCTGGCGGATCTGTCAGTGTCTCTAGGCTGTTAGTTTTGTGACTGCTTTGTGTGAGAAAAGTAATTTTACTGCATGCTGTATGCTGTGATTCATCTGAATATTGGTAAGAAAATAAATCTGTTTTGATTAAATATAATCTCTTCACTTCTCCTCGTTTCTTCTTGGGTCTTGGGATTTTTGACAGCCAGTACCATCAAAAAGGACCCACGTCTATGAATGTGGGGATTTTTGGAGCCCTCATTTATTCCTGGTTGCAGGAGTTTTGGGGGAGTCAAAAATCTCTTACACTAGTACGAAAAATTCAGTTAGTTCAAAATGCGGCAGCCAGACTGGTCTCTGGGGTAACCTGGAGAGACCAGATTATGCCTGTTTTTAAACAGTTGCACTGGTTGCTGATATGTTTCCGGGCAAAATACAAAGTGCCAGTTATTACCTTTAAAGCCCTGAAGGGCTTGGGTCTGGGTTACATTAGAGAGTGCTTTCTTCTGTATGATCCCTATCTCACGATGAGGTCATCTGGAAAGTTCCATCTCCTGTTGCCACCGGTACGTCTGGTGGCGACTCAGAACCGGGCCTTCTCTGCAGCTGCTCCTGGCCTATGGAATGCACTCCCAGCAGATAGCCACAATTTAGGCTCGCTGTTGGCCTTTAAGAGGGCCCTGAAAACTTGTTTGGCCTGGTCTTCCAAGGTTTTTAAATTGTTTGGGGGTGTTTTGATTTTAAATGCTTTTGAATTGTTTTTATATTGTTTTAAGTACTGTGTTTTAGATGGTGTTTTATGTCTTTTTAAATTTGTTGTGCACCACCCAGAGCCTTTGGATGGGGTGGTCTATAAATGTATGTATAATACAAAATTAAAAAAGCATTGATCCAGTTTTCTCCATGTGCAGATTCTTTGCTGTTTAAGAAGATATGATTGATCAGAAAAGCTCTTTCCACATTCCAGACATTGATATGGCTTTTCTGTGTCTACACATTGATTGATAATTAAAATAATTAAAATTTTCACATTCCCTGCATTTATACTGCCTCTTGTGTGCATTCTCCAATGGGCATTAAAGTCTGGTGTGCAATTCAAGCTTTCCTCACACACTGGGTAGACACTACTTTTCATTCCTATTTGTTTTGCTTGCTGAACTGGAATTTCATGAAAGTTGTCACCCTGGCAAGCCATGGATTTCCCCCTTCACATCTCTGGTTTCCTTCTGGCTTTTGGAGTTTCTCTTGATTGCTGAATTGCCTTCCACCTTTTAAAGCTGGTTTCTGTCTGACGATATTCCGTGCAATCTGTTATCATTCTTGCTGTCCCACCCACTGGTTGCCGGAGAAGCCACAGACATTCCCCCAATTCTCCTCTCTGTGCAGGACTTCTTGGCCTGCTTTTAGCAAAGCTGGGTCCTCCTCAGTGAAATGCAAAACCATCTACTTCAAGGGTATTGGATCCTGAGCTGGCTGCACAGCAGCTGTTTTTGTGCACCTCCAAAGAAGAGATGTCATTCCATTACCCAGTGAGGTCTGGTCTGCTGAGAATGAAGAGACCCCAGATTTTGATTCCAGTTTTAAAAGGCCTGATGCACAGGAACAATGGTATCCTTTTAAACATTATTCTAATGACTTGCATCTGCTGGACTTTGAAAAAGTGGAACAGGAGTCATTCAATGAAACTGATTGGCATACAATTTAGGACAGACAAAAGGACTTACAGGTGAACCCCCATTATCCACAGATAGCGGCGTATTGCAGCAATGGGAATCCGGGGCTTAGGTTCCTGAAGGCTGGGGAAAGGGCAAAAATGGGAGGAAATGAGGGGAAATAGCAAAAGTAAGTGCCCTATCAAAGTCTCCAGCCTTCCAGGAAAACCGCCACCCCCACCCTCCTCTAGTCCCAAATTGGCCATTTGTCTTCTTTTTTTAAAAAGAGCCACAAAATGGCTCCTACTCCCAAAATGGCAGCCGGAAATGACTTTGGAGATCATTTCCAGCCACCCTGGACATGCAAAATAAACCCATTCTTCACCTTTTCCCCCTGCGTAAGCTAAGGTCGGCTGTCAATTACTTGACAGCAGAGACACGAAAGCATGGGTGTTGGATCTGCAGATAGAGAGGTTTCCCTGTATTCATGCACACAGCAGCACTTAATCAGTCTTTGCAATTTGCTGCCACAAGGTGTATTGATGGTCTCTAGTTTAGATGGCTTTAAAACAGGATTAGACAAATTCATGGAGGACACATCTATCAGTGGATATTGGTCTTGAAGGCATACCTCCCTTCTTCCACTGTTTCTCCCCACAACTGGCATTCAGCACCCTACTGAGCCTAGAGATAGCATATAGCCTCTCCCTCCTGCTTGTAGACTTCTGGTTGGTCATGGTGGGCAACAGGATGCTGGGCTAGATAGCAGGGCCAAATAAATCAGCACTGATTTGATTTGGGGATCACCTTGGTGCTTCAGATGTGTTCTCAATTCAGTTTCATGCTTCAGGGGAGCAATCCAATTTACTTTGGCCCTGTTTGATGGAATCACTTCAACTCGAGCCTAAGCTTTGGCCTGCCTCCCTTCCCCCTCACTACTCCCCAAAGCCCTGCACATTCCACAGGACTTCTTTCATCCTATGCTTGCTATGTGCCGTCTTCTTTCAGTCTTGAATGAATACCAAAACCGACCACCTCTTCAGAGCTTGGAGCAACATGCAGGGGCTTCTCAGATGATCCAGGTACTAATCAGGCCCCAAGCAGAAGAATTGGTACAGCATAGTGGTTCCAACCACAAGCTAAAAACCCTTGGCTGCAGTGTTCCCTCTAAGAGGGATTTCCAGATGTTGACAACTCCAACTCCCAGAATCCCCACCTGCAATGGCTTTTGCTTGGGGATTCTGGGAGCTGTAGTCAACAACATCTGGGAACACTGCTTGGCTCCAATCTCCACTCAGTCATGAAGCAGACCTTTGGCAGCCCATTGTCCACTAGCCATGGCTCCCCCAACTGGCAATATACTAAACTATCTTACAGGGCTGTTGTAGGTATACAACATTAGATGGATAAGATGGGCAAATGTTTTTACTTTTATACCCCCACCCCCACCCCCGGCTTTCCTCCAAGGATCCCAGAGCAGAGTACATGTTATATCTGTCCTCACAACGAGCCTGTAAGGTACACCCACTGAATTTCACAGCTGCACAGGAATTTAAACTGTCTCCCCAGTCCTAGTCACTAACACCCCAACCACTACACCACACTGGCTCTCAACACTGAAAAATATGCACAATATCACATCTGAAGGTGCCTCCGTACTTTTATGGGCATGGAGAGAGTGCAGAATTGGAGACACTGAAGTCTGAAGCTACCTCGCACATGAAAATGTGTGCTCTACCACCCAACTAACTTTCAAGAGCTTCTTCACTAATTGTGGTATTAAATTTAGGCTTACAGGTACGAATGTCATTATGTGCACTTGCTCTGGAGTAAGTTATTAGTCAGTAGTATTTACCATAGAGACAAAACCATCTCCACTAATGGTGGAATGAAATGGGTGAGTGGATGTGTTTTTCCTTTCCACCTATTGAAGGCACTCTCCAGACTAGAGCCATAAATGCTCCCTGATGGCAGACACACACCATCTATGGAAACCATGTGCTATTTTATACCAATAGACCTCGCCCATTCTGGTCTTCTGTTTTTGAAAGAGAGAATTGTTACAGAAAGCGGCAAGTAATTCTCAGGGAAGCTTTAGAGGGGATTTTGCTGCACTCTGGTTTATCCAGAGAATCCAGTATAATTGTAGAAGCAGCAGCAGGCAAAGGCTAGTTAGGTTAAATAGATCAGATTTTGAGAGAGATTGTCACGGTCTGGTCTCAACCAGCCCCATGAATTGACCAGCTTTACTGCGGCTGACCCCAAATGGAATTCCTTATGTTTCCTGGCTGTCTCCACTTGGCAGCCCATCAACCTTCTGTCTCTCACTCAATCTAGGCAGGGTGGTGTGGCATTTAAGCCTGGGGTGGAGAACACAGACAGAGACTACACCAGAATTTAATCAAGAGGTGAAATCTTTACTTGAGAGGGGAAAATACCAATTTGAACATAGCTTTTGCAATGTTTAACAACCATAAGAACAAAAAAGAAGAAGAAGAAGAAGAAAATGAGATAAGCCCATCCAGCGATTATCCGACACTCCACGCTGGCCCTAACAGGCACCTCACCAGCAGCTCTTAGTCAGCCCACTTTGCTTCCCTGCAAGCCTGTCTCTCTCTCTGCTCAGCACTGCCTTGTCTGGTCCTGCTGCTGCTGTCTGTTCCTCCAGCTGCTCCAAGAGGGATCCGGCTCCTCTGTGTGATCTTCAGCTCTCTTCTTTGTGATTCAGCTCCTCCAACTGCTCTCCTGCTCCCTAAACTGTTCCAACCTCCCCTTTTAATCCCTGGAACTCTGCCCACCTCCTGAGGACGCTTTCCAGATTAAACCCTACAACAATGTCTGATCTGCTCAGTGTGCTTCCATACTTCCTGTGTTGTGACACCACAATCCCTGCATAATTTCAGAGTGTAATCTGGAAAGCGCCCTGGATTAGCCAATCAGGGCAAACACAAACCAGAATTTAGGGGGGGTGGGGCAGGGATGAACACCAGACAGAAAAACAACCCTGGGGTAGAGAAAAGGTCAAGGTTTCATCTACTCCAGCAACGCAAATGGGGAATGGACAGCCATTTTAAATATAAATCAAAATAAAGAACAAGCAAACCTACAACATGATGGAGTTTTTGGCCCCATTCTCCACAGAGGTCAAGGAGGATATTGTGGGGACTGAGTCAAATGCTTTGCAGAAATCCTGGCACACTTTGTCCACAGCATCCCTGTCCTCTACTAAACTAGTAACTCTGTTAAAAGAGGAGGGGAGATTACGCCAGTGTGACAAATTCATGCTGGCACCTACTAAACACCAGATTCTCTCTTTTTGCTGTGCTCACAGACAGACTGCTGACAATACTTGAAACATTCAGCAAAATCAATGAGTAACCTTTTCCTGGATTGTATCACTTCAAGCTGCAGATGTGTGATTTGTACATCCCTCCCCACAGAAGATCCCTGCACATCAAAAAATAGCTCTGAAGGGAAAGGGTGAGACTGAACCAAGAGTGCACATCACCCTTAACCAATTGAGCAGTTTCTCCTGCATTTTATCACACCACCTGCCAACTCCTGGCGACCACAGAGCCATGTGGTTGTCTTTGGTAGAATAGGGAAGGGGTTGACCATTGCCATCTCCCGGCAGTATGAGATGATGCCTTTCAGCATCTTCCTATATCTGCCCGATATCGGCGTTTCCCATAGTCTGGGAAATATACAAGCAGGGATTTGAACCAGCAGCCTCTTGCTCCCTAGGCAAGTTACTTCCCCACTGTGCTTTTAATAGCCCATACCTATCCACAAAATAAAATTAATGAGATGCTCCTTAAGCTTTTCCTCTGTTTGCACCCCTGAGTTGAACACTTGTTCCCAACATGCTATATATATTTTTTTTTAACTATTATGAGGGAGAGCATTTAAAAACCCTACCTTCCACTTGCAGTCTGAAGTGATACAGTCTATGCAGAGCTTTGCCACTTGATTGTGTGAGTATGAACCAGACCCCCATTTGTGGGGTTGGAGGAGCAGAAGACCTGGCTAGAGCAGAAGGAGCAACTCATGCTTCTCCTGAATTTCGGATTCTGCCTCTTTGTAAAGCTTGCCTTTGTGGATCTATAGATCACACTCAATACTACCTGAGAAGCTCTTGCAAGCGTTCTGTGCTCTGAAGTCCCTTTGTACCCACACCCAGAAATAAACAACAGCACACAGGAAATGGGTTGAAACTAGGGCCATCACTTTATTGACTCGTTTTAGCAGAGAACTGCTGTGCAGCTGGGGGAAATCGCACCTGCCACCAATGGGGTGTGACACTGCATCCCCCCCCCGGACCTGCCATGGTGACCAAGGGGCTACACTATTTAGCGGCACCACTCCTAACATCCGCCAGATCAGAAATCCCTTCCAGTGCAACAGTGCAGAGTAGGCAAAAAACCAGCCACCTCCAGGCCAATCTGGGTGGATGGGGAAAATTCCTACTCGGCCCCAAATGGCGACCGGCTAATCCCACACTGTCACCTGAGGGGGGTGAGTGGATGCCGAAGTGTCCCTGCAGAAGGCCAAGAGAGGGCGGGGATCGCTTTCACTAGTGCACCCTCTGTCAGAAGCAGGATGGGATCCTTTGTTAGATGTTGAAAGGGAAGCTCTTCTTTGCTGGTATAGCGGCAAGAGAAGAAAAAGGAAACAAGTGTGAGCTACTTAAGTGGTGTTTTCTTCACGACCCTCTGTTTCAACTGCCTGGTTTTCATGTTGATTTATTTATTCCCGACCCCCCAACAAGCCATTGCTCAAAACATGATGGTTCTCTTCATAAGAAGAGCTGGATTAACATCAGGGGACTGTATTTGGTATTGCAGGTGTGGCCAGCCTGAGGTTCTCTAGCTGTTGTTGAACTCCCATCAGCTCATGCCACAATACATGGTGGCTGGGGGTGAGTGGAGGACAGCTTCTATCATCCCCAGCCAAGCTTTATGGCAGGGTGTGATGGGAGTTGTAATCCAACAAGAGCTGGGGAGCTTCAGTTACGTTGGGCAATCTCTAGCCTCTCAGCTTCCTCTGTGCCATTTCTCTTGCTTTTGGATGTCTGCTCTGTAGAGAATCAGTTTGCTGCCCTGGCCCCTCTTGACACCACAACTCCACCCGGCCAGGGCCTAAATGCTGTGAATAGATAGCCCCACTCTCAGCCGCACCCGCCCGACAAAACCACACATTTATTTTATTTAGCATACTTAGCATGAGAGCCCCAAGTGGCAGCTACAGCAAACAAGCAGCAGAAACATGAAACATGTGGAACTATCTGTCGAGCTGTTCTGAGAGAAATCAAAGGGCAGCAGAGGGATCCAATAGGCTGTACAAAAATTTAAAGATACCATTTAAGATAGAGTCAATTTAAAAGTACGAAAATTTCACGTGCAAAACTTCTGGGGGACATTGCCCAAATAAAGTTGAAGGGCCCCAAATATAGTTCCAGGAGAAACAAGAAAAGGGAACCAAGGACAGAAAAAAGAATTTAAAGAAAATAAGACAAAATGAGAAAGGAAATAATACTTGGTACAACCTTGGTTCATTAGTTAGCGAAGTCCTGTCCCACTCCTGAGAAAACAACTGGAAAAGCCTTGTGGGGTCCGGCAGGAGGAAGGAACGCCAAGCCTTGTGGGGTCCGGCAGGAGGAAGGAACGCCAAGCCTTGTGGGGTCCGGCAGGAGGAAGGAACGCCAAGCCTTGTGGGGTCCGGCAGGAGGAAGGAACGCCAAGCCTTGTGGGGTCCGGCAGGAGGAAGGAACGCCAAGCCTTGTGGGGTCCGGCAGGAGGAAGGAACGCCAAGCCTTGTGGGGTCCGGCAGGAGGAAGGAACGCCAAGCCTTGTGGGGTCCGGCAGGAGGAAGGAACGCCAAGCCTTGTGGGGTCCGGCAGGAGGAAGGAACGCCAAGCCTTGTGGGGTCCGGCAGGAGGAAGGAACGCCAAGCCTTGTGGGGTCCGGCAGGAGGAAGGAACGCCAAGCCTTGTGGGGTCCGGCAGGAGGAAGGAACGCCAAGCCTTGTGGGGTCCGGCAGGAGGAAGGAACGCCAAGCCTTGTGGGGTCCGGCAGGAGGAAGGAACGCCAAGCCTTGTGGGGTCCGGCAGGAGGAAGGAACGCCAAGCCTTGTGGGGTCCGGCAGGAGGAAGGAACGCCAAGCCTTGTGGGGTCCGGCAGGAGGAAGGAACGCCAAGCCTTGTGGGGTCCGGCAGGAGGAAGGAACGCCAAGCCTTGTGGGGTCCGGCAGGAGGAAGGAACGCCAAGCCTTGTGGGGTCCGGCAGGAGGAAGGAACGCCAAGCCTTGTGGGGTCCGGCAGGAGGAAGGAACGCCAAGCCTTGTGGGGTCCGGCAGGAGGAAGGAACGCCAAGCCTTGTGGGGTCCGGCAGGAGGAAGGAACGCCAAGCCTTGTGGGGTCCGGCAGGAGGAAGGAACGCCAAGCCTTGTGGGGTCCGGCAGGAGGAAGGAACGCCAAGCCTTGTGGGGTCCGGCAGGAGGAAGGAACGCCAAGCCTTGTGGGGTCCGGCAGGAGGAAGGAACGCCAAGCCTTGTGGGGTCCGGCAGGAGGAAGGAACGCCAAGCCTTGTGGGGTCCGGCAGGAGGAAGGAACGCCAAGCCTTGTGGGGTCCGGCAGGAGGAAGGAACGCCAAGCCTTGTGGGGTCCGGCAGGAGGAAGGAACGCCAAGCCTTGTGGGGTCCGGCAGGAGGAAGGAACGCCAAGCCTTGTGGGGTCCGGCAGGAGGAAGGAACGCCAAGCCTTGTGGGGTCCGGCAGGAGGAAGGAACGCCAAGCCTTGTGGGGTCCGGCAGGAGGAAGGAACGCCAAGCCTTGTGGGGTCCGGCAGGAGGAAGGAACGCCAAGCCTTGTGGGGTCCGGCAGGAGGAAGGAACGCCAAGCCTTGTGGGGTCCGGCAGGAGGAAGGAACGCCAAGCCTTGTGGGGTCCGGCAGGAGGAAGGAACGCCAAGCCTTGTGGGGTCCGGCAGGAGGAAGGAACGCCAAGCCTTGTGGGGTCCGGCAGGAGGAAGGAACGCCAAGCCTTGTGGGGTCCGGCAGGAGGAAGGAACGCCAAGCCTTGTGGGGTCCGGCAGGAGGAAGGAACGCCAAGCCTTGTGGGGTCCGGCAGGAGGAAGGAACGCCAAGCCTTGTGGGGTCCGGCAGGAGGAAGGAACGCCAAGCCTTGTGGGGTCCGGCAGGAGGAAGGAACGCCAAGCCTTGTGGGGTCCGGCAGGAGGAAGGAACGCCAAGCCTTGTGGGGTCCGGCAGGAGGAAGGAACGCCAAGCCTTGTGGGGTCCGGCAGGAGGAAGGAACGCCAAGCCTTGTGGGGTCCGGCAGGAGGAAGGAACGCCAAGCCTTGTGGGGTCCGGCAGGAGGAAGGAACGCCAAGCCTTGTGGGGTCCGGCAGGAGGAAGGAACGCCAAGCCTTGTGGGGTCCGGCAGGAGGAAGGAACGCCAAGCCTTGTGGGGTCCGGCAGGAGGAAGGAACGCCAAGCCTTGTGGGGTCCGGCAGGAGGAAGGAACGCCAAGCCTTGTGGGGTCCGGCAGGAGGAAGGAACGCCAAGCCTTGTGGGGTCCGGCAGGAGGAAGGAACGCCAAGCCTTGTGGGGTCCGGCAGGAGGAAGGAACGCCAAGCCTTGTGGGGTCCGGCAGGAGGAAGGAACGCCAAGCCTTGTGGGGTCCGGCAGGAGGAAGGAACGCCAAGCCTTGTGGGGTCCGGCAGGAGGAAGGAACGCCAAGCCTTGTGGGGTCCGGCAGGAGGAAGGAACGCCAAGCCTTGTGGGGTCCGGCAGGAGGAAGGAACGCCAAGCCTTGTGGGGTCCGGCAGGAGGAAGGAACGCCAAGCCTTGTGGGGTCCGGCAGGAGGAAGGAACGCCAAGCCTTGTGGGGTCCGGCAGGAGGAAGGAACGCCAAGCCTTGTGGGGTCCGGCAGGAGGAAGGAACGCCAAGCCTTGTGGGGTCCGGCAGGAGGAAGGAACGCCAAGCCTTGTGGGGTCCGGCAGGAGGAAGGAACGCCAAGCCTTGTGGGGTCCGGCAGGAGGAAGGAACGCCAAGCCTTGTGGGGTCCGGCAGGAGGAAGGAACGCCAAGCCTTGTGGGGTCCGGCAGGAGGAAGGAACGCCAAGCCTTGTGGGGTCCGGCAGGAGGAAGGAACGCCAAGCCTTGTGGGGTCCGGCAGGAGGAAGGAACGCCAAGCCTTGTGGGGTCCGGCAGGAGGAAGGAACGCCAAGCCTTGTGGGGTCCGGCAGGAGGAAGGAACGCCAAGCCTTGTGGGGTCCGGCAGGAGGAAGGAACGCCAAGCCTTGTGGGGTCCGGCAGGAGGAAGGAACGCCAAGCCTTGTGGGGTCCGGCAGGAGGAAGGAACGCCAAGCCTTGTGGGGTCCGGCAGGAGGAAGGAACGCCAAGCCTTGTGGGGTCCGGCAGGAGGAAGGAACGCCAAGCCTTGTGGGGTCCGGCAGGAGGAAGGAACGCCAAGCCTTGTGGGGTCCGGCAGGAGGAAGGAACGCCAAGCCTTGTGGGGTCCGGCAGGAGGAAGGAACGCCAAGCCTTGTGGGGTCCGGCAGGAGGAAGGAACGCCAAGCCTTGTGGGGTCCGGCAGGAGGAAGGAACGCCAAGCCTTGTGGGGTCCGGCAGGAGGAAGGAACGCCAAGCCTTGTGGGGTCCGGCAGGAGGAAGGAACGCCAAGCCTTGTGGGGTCCGGCAGGAGGAAGGAACGCCAAGCCTTGTGGGGTCCGGCAGGAGGAAGGAACGCCAAGCCTTGTGGGGTCCGGCAGGAGGAAGGAACGCCAAGCCTTGTGGGGTCCGGCAGGAGGAAGGAACGCCAAGCCTTGTGGGGTCCGGCAGGAGGAAGGAACGCCAAGCCTTGTGGGGTCCGGCAGGAGGAAGGAACGCCAAGCCTTGTGGGGTCCGGCAGGAGGAAGGAACGCCAAGCCTTGTGGGGTCCGGCAGGAGGAAGGAACGCCAAGCCTTGTGGGGTCCGGCAGGAGGAAGGAACGCCAAGCCTTGTGGGGTCCGGCAGGAGGAAGGAACGCCAAGCCTTGTGGGGTCCGGCAGGAGGAAGGAACGCCAAGCCTTGTGGGGTCCGGCAGGAGGAAGGAACGCCAAGCCTTGTGGGGTCCGGCAGGAGGAAGGAACGCCAAGCCTTGTGGGGTCCGGCAGGAGGAAGGAACGCCAAGCCTTGTGGGGTCCGGCAGGAGGAAGGAACGCCAAGCCTTGTGGGGTCCGGCAGGAGGAAGGAACGCCAAGCCTTGTGGGGTCCGGCAGGAGGAAGGAACGCCAAGCCTTGTGGGGTCCGGCAGGAGGAAGGAACGCCAAGCCTTGTGGGGTCCGGCAGGAGGAAGGAACGCCAAGCCTTGTGGGGTCCGGCAGGAGGAAGGAACGCCAAGCCTTGTGGGGTCCGGCAGGAGGAAGGAACGCCAAGCCTTGTGGGGTCCGGCAGGAGGAAGGAACGCCAAGCCTTGTGGGGTCCGGCAGGAGGAAGGAACGCCAAGCCTTGTGGGGTCCGGCAGGAGGAAGGAACGCCAAGCCTTGTGGGGTCCGGCAGGAGGAAGGAACGCCAAGCCTTGTGGGGTCCGGCAGGAGGAAGGAACGCCAAGCCTTGTGGGGTCCGGCAGGAGGAAGGAACGCCAAGCCTTGTGGGGTCCGGCAGGAGGAAGGAACGCCAAGCCTTGTGGGGTCCGGCAGGAGGAAGGAACGCCAAGCCTTGTGGGGTCCGGCAGGAGGAAGGAACGCCAAGCCTTGTGGGGTCCGGCAGGAGGAAGGAACGCCAAGCCTTGTGGGGTCCGGCAGGAGGAAGGAACGCCAAGCCTTGTGGGGTCCGGCAGGAGGAAGGAACGCCAAGCCTTGTGGGGTCCGGCAGGAGGAAGGAACGCCAAGCCTTGTGGGGTCCGGCAGGAGGAAGGAACGCCAAGCCTTGTGGGGTCCGGCAGGAGGAAGGAACGCCAAGCCTTGTGGGGTCCGGCAGGAGGAAGGAACGCCAAGCCTTGTGGGGTCCGGCAGGAGGAAGGAACGCCAAGCCTTGTGGGGTCCGGCAGGAGGAAGGAACGCCAAGCCTTGTGGGGTCCGGCAGGAGGAAGGAACGCCAAGCCTTGTGGGGTCCGGCAGGAGGAAGGAACGCCAAGCCTTGTGGGGTCCGGCAGGAGGAAGGAACGCCAAGCCTTGTGGGGTCCGGCAGGAGGAAGGAACGCCAAGCCTTGTGGGGTCCGGCAGGAGGAAGGAACGCCAAGCCTTGTGGGGTCCGGCAGGAGGAAGGAACGCCAAGCCTTGTGGGGTCCGGCAGGAGGAAGGAACGCCAAGCCTTGTGGGGTCCGGCAGGAGGAAGGAACGCCAAGCCTTGTGGGGTCCGGCAGGAGGAAGGAACGCCAAGCCTTGTGGGGTCCGGCAGGAGGAAGGAACGCCAAGCCTTGTGGGGTCCGGCAGGAGGAAGGAACGCCAAGCCTTGTGGGGTCCGGCAGGAGGAAGGAACGCCAAGCCTTGTGGGGTCCGGCAGGAGGAAGGAACGCCAAGCCTTGTGGGGTCCGGCAGGAGGAAGGAACGCCAAGCCTTGTGGGGTCCGGCAGGAGGAAGGAACGCCAAGCCTTGTGGGGTCCGGCAGGAGGAAGGAACGCCAAGCCTTGTGGGGTCCGGCAGGAGGAAGGAACGCCAAGCCTTGTGGGGTCCGGCAGGAGGAAGGAACGCCAAGCCTTGTGGGGTCCGGCAGGAGGAAGGAACGCCAAGCCTTGTGGGGTCCGGCAGGAGGAAGGAACGCCAAGCCTTGTGGGGTCCGGCAGGAGGAAGGAACGCCAAGCCTTGTGGGGTCCGGCAGGAGGAAGGAACGCCAAGCCTTGTGGGGTCCGGCAGGAGGAAGGAACGCCAAGCCTTGTGGGGTCCGGCAGGAGGAAGGAACGCCAAGCCTTGTGGGGTCCGGCAGGAGGAAGGAACGCCAAGCCTTGTGGGGTCCGGCAGGAGGAAGGAACGCCAAGCCTTGTGGGGTCCGGCAGGAGGAAGGAACGCCAAGCCTTGTGGGGTCCGGCAGGAGGAAGGAACGCCAAGCCTTGTGGGGTCCGGCAGGAGGAAGGAACGCCAAGCCTTGTGGGGTCCGGCAGGAGGAAGGAACGCCAAGCCTTGTGGGGTCCGGCAGGAGGAAGGAACGCCAAGCCTTGTGGGGTCCGGCAGGAGGAAGGAACGCCAAGCCTTGTGGGGTCCGGCAGGAGGAAGGAACGCCAAGCCTTGTGGGGTCCGGCAGGAGGAAGGAACGCCAAGCCTTGTGGGGTCCGGCAGGAGGAAGGAACGCCAAGCCTTGTGGGGTCCGGCAGGAGGAAGGAACGCCAAGCCTTGTGGGGTCCGGCAGGAGGAAGGAACGCCAAGCCTTGTGGGGTCCGGCAGGAGGAAGGAACGCCAAGCCTTGTGGGGTCCGGCAGGAGGAAGGAACGCCAAGCCTTGTGGGGTCCGGCAGGAGGAAGGAACGCCAAGCCTTGTGGGGTCCGGCAGGAGGAAGGAACGCCAAGCCTTGTGGGGTCCGGCAGGAGGAAGGAACGCCAAGCCTTGTGGGGTCCGGCAGGAGGAAGGAACGCCAAGCCTTGTGGGGTCCGGCAGGAGGAAGGAACGCCAAGCCTTGTGGGGTCCGGCAGGAGGAAGGAACGCCAAGCCTTGTGGGGTCCGGCAGGAGGAAGGAACGCCAAGCCTTGTGGGGTCCGGCAGGAGGAAGGAACGCCAAGCCTTGTGGGGTCCGGCAGGAGGAAGGAACGCCAAGCCTTGTGGGGTCCGGCAGGAGGAAGGAACGCCAAGCCTTGTGGGGTCCGGCAGGAGGAAGGAACGCCAAGCCTTGTGGGGTCCGGCAGGAGGAAGGAACGCCAAGCCTTGTGGGGTCCGGCAGGAGGAAGGAACGCCAAGCCTTGTGGGGTCCGGCAGGAGGAAGGAACGCCAAGCCTTGTGGGGTCCGGCAGGAGGAAGGAACGCCAAGCCTTGTGGGGTCCGGCAGGAGGAAGGAACGCCAAGCCTTGTGGGGTCCGGCAGGAGGAAGGAACGCCAAGCCTTGTGGGGTCCGGCAGGAACATGCGGCAGTTTAATATATGTTATACATTTACTTACCTAAAACAGCAGGATTCTGAATTTACGTCATAACCCTGAGTTTTAACATCAAGTCATTTGGGATAATAGCATCTTAAATTCAGATCAATGTGTTACTTTAATGGCCTTCCCTTATTGGCCCTTAGTTTCAACCTTCCTATTTTCATGTTGATTCCTTTATCCAGCCCCCTTATAGACGCTGTTGCCCAAACCCTGATGCTTTCTTTCACTATGCTTTTCACCATGGATTTGCATCAGGGGAATATATTTGTTATCACAGTGTTGGATTACAACTCCCACCATACTACAGCTTCTACCATCCCCAGCCACCATTTTTGATGGGGGTGATCAATACAGCAGCTGGGGATGATGCGAGTTCTAGTCCAACAGCAGCTGCTGAGCTACAGGTGGGTCTTCCCTAGCTTCTTGGCTGATTGGTGTGAATAGCTATCCCTCCCCACCCCTCTAGTGCTTCAAGTGGCAGCTATTGCAAGGATGCAGAAGCAAGATGAAAGTGTAATGTCTGTGGAAGCAGATCTCTATGGAAATATCTCTTGAGCACGTCTTGGGAGAAACCAAGAGGTAGCAGAGGGATCCGATGGGCTTTACACAACCCTACGGTGTTTTAACCAAGAGTCCTTTCAATATACAATATAAACATATTTTTAAAATAAATCATAAGCATCAACTTTAAAATATTTGTAACTTCTAATATAACTTCTGTATAACTTCTGTGTAATCTAACTTCTGACTTTTCAGGGCTCTTACAAGGACCCTTCCAATCCGAACATGCCATGATTCCCTTTTGATCAACAAGACATGCAATACCCCTCCAAGGTTTTGTAGCTGAGGACGATGGGAATTCTAGTCCCAAAACATCTGGGGACCCAATTTTAAGAACCTTTGGCTTCTGGAATTTTTATCTGCCCTTCCTGCCGGGACCTCCGAATATGCAATTCTTCTATCCTCACAATAGTCCTGTAAAGTAGGTCAGGCTGAAGAGAATGACTAGAAATAGAAGTTGGACTACAACTCCCATCATACCTGACTGTTAAGAACCTAACAGCCCTGCTGGATCAGACCCAAGGCCTATCTAATCCAGCATGCTGTTTCCCCATAGGGGCTCACTGGATGCCTCTGGGAAGCCAACAGACAAGAGATTCTCAAACTTGGTCCCAGATGTTGTTGGACTGCAACTCCCATCAAGGGAAGGGATCCAACCAGAAAAATAA
This sequence comes from Hemicordylus capensis, assembly GCF_027244095.1. Taxonomy (NCBI): domain Eukaryota; kingdom Metazoa; phylum Chordata; class Lepidosauria; order Squamata; family Cordylidae; genus Hemicordylus; species Hemicordylus capensis. The sequence goes on from NC_069658.1 coordinate 170,721,974, forward strand.
ATCCATGCATCACTGGTCCCTCTTTACCAATTATTGACATTAAAAAAGTGTTCACAAGTATATGTGCACGTGTACCTCTATACTATCTATATCTGTACTTGGGATGGTTGTGTGTGCCTCTGCAAGACATCTCTCCCGTGGGAAATTATTCTCAAGGCTTAGCTTAAATCTGCTTCCTCATAACTGCAGTCAACTTGGGGGGCAAATAGAATCAGTCTGGGTGTCGGGGGGGGGGACGACTTGCAGATCCCTTGCAGGCTCAATGTGAGGATCACAGCAGAATCAGGGCATTTTAGAGTGGGAAGGCTCCTTGGAGATAGTTATCTGGCTTCTGTCTGAAAACCATCAGCAAAGAAGATCCCAGGACTCCATGAGGTGACCTCGGCAACCCTTCTCCCATTTGGGAAAGCATTCCTACTGCCTAGCCTAAACCTGCATTCTCGTATTGGCAGCGTTCAGTGCTGCCCTCAGCAGCAACAGAGAGGAAGTACGCTCCTTTTTCAACACCTTTGATATCTGTGGACTGCTGTCTTTTCCTTTGTAGCTCTCTGACAGTCAGGCCTCTGGAGGTGGTAGGAGTCAGACTTACCTCTCCATCTTCTGGGAAGGCAAATTCAAGAGGTTTTTCAACACTGTAAAATAGAGAAAGATTTGTTATGCTTTGCTAATCTCTTAGGCACTCAGTGGCACAGCAGGGAAATGACATGACTGCCAGAGGTTGCCGGTTCAAATCCCTGGTGGTATGTTTCCCAGACTATAGGGAACACCTATATGGGGCAGCAGCAGGAAGGTGCTGAAAGGCATCATCTCGTACTGCATGGGAGATGGTAATGGTAAACCACTCCTGGTCACTAGGAGTCGATACCAACTCGACGGCACAGTTTACCTTTACCTTTGATCTCTTAGGATTAGCTACAATCTCCATATAGACAGATGAGTACTAGTCAAGGCAGGGGAGTTTTATGAAAGCAAGTAGTTTTAAGAAAATAAAGTTTAGCAGTTAGCTACTTAACTTGACTCAATTAGCAGCTCCCCCTGCTAACTGAGCAAAGAGACACCTTCTAAAGTGCTGATGCTCTGATATTTATATACCAATGGCATTTGTAAGGTAGAGTGTGCCGTCAAGTCAGTTTTGACTCCTGGCGCCCACAGAGCCCTGTGGTTTTCTTTGGGTTTACCACTGCAGGGGGCAAGCAACAGGCCCCATCCAACCCCAGCACAGCATCCTTCCAGTGGCTGTTGCTGGCGTCTGCCTTAGGTTTCTTTTTCGATTGTGAGCCCTTTGGGGACAGGGATCCATCTTTATTTTTATTTCTCTATGTAAATCGCTTTGGGAACTTCTGTTGAAAAGCAGTATATGAATATCCATTGTCGTATTTTTATATGATTATTTTTATCCTCACACCCACCAGAGTGGTAGGTTAGACTGAGAGACAAGCATGTGGGCCCACAGCAGGGTCGGACTGGCCCGCCGGACAGGGAGGCCATATCCCGGTGTGCCCCTCGCCTGCACGCCCCTACCCCCGCCTGACAACGCGCCCTCTCCCTCCCTCTGCTCTGTGAGCTCCCTTCCTCCGTACGGCCGCCTGGCGCCTGCCCAGCCAGCCTGCAGAGACGGGCTTTTTGTCCCACCCACCCCCAGCACAGTCCCTAGGATCGCCTTTGCAATCTCTGCCTCAAGTAAGCCAGAGAAAGGGCGTCGGAGGAGGAGACCAGCAGCCCTCAGGTGCCTAGGACGGGGCTGCGCATGCGCACTGCCCAAGGGCCCTCCCTCTAGCTGCCTCTGGCGCCCACACTTGGAAGGAGGCACCCGGCGCTCTGAACAAAAGGCTTGACTCGAGGCTGCCCTTTCGCGTGCCTCTGGCAGAGTGGGAAACCTGCCAGGTGCTTGGAATACGCGCACCCCACCCACCAGGTTTGCCAACGTCAGTCCTCTCCTAGCAATCCGACGAGTTGCTCCTCCACATGCGCCTCTGAGGAGACTCAGTTTGCCTCACGCCATTGGCTTGCCTGGGACCACGAGAATTGCCACTGCTGGGGCAGGTGCTCAGTGTGGGAAAGGGCTCCCTCCCTCTTAAGAAGCTGGCTGGCTCCGCTGTTGAGGGACTGAAAGCGGGAGCAGCCGTCAGTGTGGGGTTGGAGCCTGAGAAGGGGTGCGCTGCGCATGTAAGGCAGGCGGTGGCAGCTCAGCCGGCTTAGGGGTGGAGGCGCTTTCCTGCGATAGGAGCAGCCCGCCCTGCTGTACAGTTCACCTTGGGTCGCTGGATTATGTCATATTGTTGCTAAAACAAAACCAAATTGGGTCGCAATTGGTTGCTGTTTCCTCTGGGTACTTGTGCTGGGGGGCGGGGGGAGTAAAGGCATACCAACACTGTAAACTGTTGGTTTATAGCACAAGCTGTGCATTTCTGCTGGCAAATACTGTTGAGTTCAGTTACCACAGGGGGCAGGATATGAGGCTCTTCTCTTCTCCCCCCACCCAACACTACAGGCTGCCTCCTCCTGCAGCTCAGCTGCCCTTAAAGGTAAAGCGTGCTGTCATATCGATTTAGACTCCTGGCACCCACAGAGCCGTGTGGTTTTCTTTTTGGTAGAATACAGGAGGAATTTACCATTGCCTCCTCCCGCACAGTATGAGATGATACCTTTCAGCATCTTCCTAGATCGCTGCTGCCCGATAAAAGTGTTTCCCAAAGTCTGGGAACCTTCTCCACTCTTGTAGCTGGCCTCTGCTTTACCTTATATAGATTTATTTCCTTTTACATGTATAGCCTGTGCTTCCTCCAAGAAACCCAGAGCAGTGCACGTGGTTAATTGATACCCCCAAAAGCCCTATGACAAAGGTTCTGCTGAGCGATAAGTGACTGTTCCAGAGTCATCCGGTGAGTTTCATGCTGAATGGGGATTTGAACTCAGGTCTCCCCAGTCCTATTCCAACACTCTAACCCCTACATCACACTGGCTCTTGGGGCTCTACACCACACATGACATCAGTTGTCCAAAAGAAGTGTGATAAGCTGTTGGAAAGGATTCCAGGGTCTTCCTAGGGCCTTTCAGCACAGCATTTACACTTCTTACATTTAAATTGTTATTTAGCTACCTCTAGAAATATACAGTGTCTGTCCCCACTGTATCTCCCCTGCTCCATTTCATGTAAAAATTCTTGCTTCCTGCACAGGGTTGTTTTAAATATTACTGCAGTGATATGTTTAAATGCTTTGGAATTCTGTGATGTTGCATATATTGTTAGGAACCGAAAATAATTTTCCTCTCTTGGTAGGTGTATAGGGGTGAGGGGTGAGAGGGCAGGCATCTTGTGGAAATTGGTGGGGAGAATGATTTGGAGAATATTTTCTGAATATTTTAAAGCTCAGTAGGAATTACTCACAATTTCCTATTTCCTATTCTCCCCCCTGAGAATATACACAGAATATTTTAGGGCTTTTTTTTTTTTTTTAAGATAGTGAGCCCTTTGCGGACAGGGATCCATTTTATTTATTTATTTATTTATTATTCCTCTGTGTAAACAGCCCTGAACCATTTTTGGAAGGGCGGTATAGAAATCAATCAATCAATCTTCACCCCAAGCCTACCTTGGCACACAAATTGGGAGGCAGGCAAAGGGAACAAGGAGACAGACAGGAATTCAAAAATGAAAACACAAAGCCAGGCAGTAAGTGATACTGAGTCCTTCTAGCTCGGTACATCAGTTAGGCAAGTCCTTCCTTTTCTGCTCCTGGGACACGGACTGGATATGCTCCCCTCTGCCCTGTCCTCCTGGGATTCTGGGGGGCGAGGGGGAATAGCCCCCCTGCCCTTACTGACCAGCCCCCCCTGCTCACGGGGTCCATTCACTGCTACTGAGCATTGCGACCTGGCCCTTGTCTTCCACACAGCTGCAGGGACCAGGCCTTCCCACAACCCCCTCCACACACTTGACTTCTGCAGCACTTTCCACAAATCCAGGCCCAGGACCGCCTGCCAGCTGCCACCTCCTTCCAGTTTGCTGTATTTCAGTCAACTTTGTGCAATATTTTTAAAATGTATTTTACTTAAATGGCAGAGAGACATTAAGAGAGGCTAAAAAAAAAAACCCAATTTCTTCTCACCAAGGCCCTCTTCATAACTTGGAGACTGGAGTAGCACAGGGCCAAGAGGCTGCACTAGCAGTCTGACAGCACCCACTGGATCCCGCCTCTATCAGGAAAACCCCAGGGCCTCAGGCTTCCCATCTGCCAGAGGAGACTTGCCTACCCTATAGGGTTGATTTGCAGATTGAAACAAGAGACACTCCACACGATTCTCCTTCCCTCCCTGCAACTCCCCAAGGGCCTCAGGGGCATCTCTTCCCCACACCTGCTCATTTTGGTCCCAGACTGGGATTGCACGGCCTGGTGCAGATGAGCCCCACACCACCTACCCCAGTGACAGCTGGTTTAACTTTGGGGCCTACCTCCCCTGGGCCTCAGGGGCCATCTTGGAGCACTTGCTGGGGGAAAGAGCCCCAAATGCTCCCAGCATAGAACAGAGCCATGGGGAGAAGATAAGCCTCCTTTCCCCAATCTTTGGAGAGATTCCTTGGAAGAGACCAGGAACGCAGCATCGCAGCCCAGCAGTGCTTGCTCCACAACCCAAACACAGCAGAGTTTTCCATGTGTCCCCCACAGAATTCAGAGACACAAATAGCACCTACTTTCTATAAGACGGACCCAGCTTCTTCCCAAAGCCCTCTCTGTAACTAGGAGAGCTACTAGGACCGGCTGACCAGGAGTCTGGATGACTCATCTGGAAGTCCCTGCTTTGGATCTGGCCTCAGAAGACTTCAGGCAAACCCCGAATGCCTCAGTTATCCCATCTGTGATATGGAACCAACAAGACTCGCCTACCTTACAGGACTGTAGTATGGATCAGGAGACACAGCTATCAGGATCCTCCATTGCTTGCTTTGCCTTCATTCTTTTCCGATTCCCACTCCTTCTCCTGGGCACTTTTACTTTGGCACAGGCCCAGCTCAGGGAAGGCTGCTAGGCCAAGTGGAGATCAGGCCTAAAAAGAGGAGAGGAAGACAGTTTGGACAAGGACCAGAGAACTCCTGCAGAAAGGAATAACAGGAAAAGACAAAGGCCCCAGGAGATAAGCCAGCAGAGCCGGGATACTGGACAGACAGAGACTCAAACATTAGAAAACACAACTAAACATGTTATTGTAGCAAGGGCCATCTAGACTCAGCAGGGCTTAAATAGGGGCCTGCAGGTCTCTACCCTGTAGCTGGTCTCTTCAGCCCTTATTGGGTGCAGCTGGTTCAGGCTCTTCTGTTGCTCTTGAGAAGACCCCTTCCTCACAAGTCGGTCTCTCCTGAGGGAGATGCTATGCTGCCAGTTGGGTGCTTCTTTTCCATTGCTGCAGATCGGCCTGGGTCTGGTGGCATTGTTGCTCTTGGGGCTCCAGTTGGGACGGTGGCACCTCTCTGTTGGCCATGCCGGGATGTGCCCGTGCCCCCTGAGCAGGGGTGGGGGGGGAGGTCTGTCAGGGGATTCACAGATTGTGGGGAGATCCCAGAAGGCTTGACCTCAGTTGAGTGCTTGTTCTCCGTTGTTGCAGATTGGCCTGGGTCCAGTAGCGTTGTCACTCTTGGGGATCTGACAGGGATGGTGGTGCCTCTCTGCTGGCCATATGTTGTCCTTGCCCCACAAGTTAATCCTCCTGGGGGGGGGTCAGGTCTCTCAGAGGGAGCAGAGATGTGGGGAGATCCCCGAAGGTTGATGGCTTGGGTTCCTCCATGATGTGACCCAAGGGTGTCTTATCCAAAGCACTTTTGGGGATTGCATCAGGTTTCTCCTCATCGGCAAAGCCCTCAGAGTCTATGTCAAGGTTCTCCTTTAAGATGTCTAGTTTTGGAATCCTATCTGGTGCTCCTCTGAGTTTATTCAAGTCAGCTTACCTGAAATCCAAGGTGCACGTCTGGTTTCCTTGAAATGTCTCCTCCCCTTGATTTTGTGGATTCTAAGATGGCACAGCCACTTTCCCCCAGGGTTACCCCCACTTCTGATGCATCAACCAATGCTCTTGCTCAGCACATTTTCCACAGTCTTCATAAAGTGCACCCCCTCCAGGAGTCCTCCATGCAGGTCACCTGGACATTGGTTCAAGAATCCAGACCTTTCATCTTGATTATGCCCTCATCACAGTCAGCTGTTTCCTTGCAGGATCCTGCGTTCTCTTTGTGCAGCTTGACCTTCCTCCAGGTAGACAGAAGAAAAGACATAGGAACATAGAACATAGGAAACTGCCATATACTGAGTCAGACCATTGGTCTATCTAGCTCAGTATTGTCTTCACAGACTGGCAGTGGCTTCTGCAAGGTTGCAGGCAGGAATCTCTCTCAGCCCTATCTTGGAGAAGCCAGGGAGGGAACTTGAAACCTTCTGCTCTTCCCAGAGCGGCTTCATCCCCTGAGGGGAATATCTTGCAGGGCTCACACATCAAGTCTCCCATTCAGATGCAACCAGGGTGGACCCTGCTTAGCTAAAGGGACAAGTCATGCTTGCCTCCACAAGACCGGCTCTCCTCTTGTGCCCCCAAATCTTTCACGTCCTGCTTTGGTATCTCTTTTTCTTTTGACATTAAAAAAAATCAGATACATCCAGATGTGTAAGCACTTAACCCACAGTTCCCGGGTCTGAATGACATGCAGAGGTTTGTCTGAACAAGACCAGACTCCTCCCTCTCAAGCAGGGAGGAGGGACCATGCAATCTCATCACTCTTTCCAGTCACACTCATGATCCACAATTATTACAAAGGTTGATATGTCATTTTTAACTAAAAGGAGTTAACATTGCAAAAGGAATGAGAAGAGAGTTCCCTGTCCCAGAGGGGCTCACGGTCCAAGCAGCAGCTCCAGAGAGACGCCAGCAGTAGCCTCAGAAGGTTGCTATGCTGAGTTGATTAGGGGGCAGTTGCTCCCTGCCCCCCCCCCCCGAAATATAAGCGAGACACCACTTTAAAAAATGTTTTGCTCAGTTAGCAGGGAGGGAAGCCAAGCTGTGTGTCACAAGAAGGCCCGAAGATGTTTCCGTGTCCCAAAAGGAACTGTGACTTCGTCCAAAGGTCCCTCTTGGCCCAGGGAGCAGGGCCGTTTCCCAAACTGTGTGGCACAAGAGGAGGACCCCCCCCCAATGGTTCCCTGTTCCAAAGGGCCACATGATTGGAAAAAAGACACAAGGGAGGCCCTGGAAAGGGCGCTGTGCCGTGCTGAAGAGGGACAACTGCTCTCCCCCTGCTCAAAAGAAGAGTCTCTACTTGGCCCAGTGGACCAAGGTCTAGCTAACAGCCGGATAAAGGAAATTCTACAGAAACCCCCTACGTCTCCTCCCAAGGGGACAGAGGAAAGCCAGGGCTGCCCTTGAAACTCCTCGCCACTTGATGAAACGGTTCACAGAACAGAAGAGAAGCCCCTTACCCTCCATAATGATCTTTATCCTGTACCTGGCACGATGCTGAAGGCGCCCAGGAGAGAAAGGCCTGCTGGTGTCCTTGAAGCCCTTAACTGCATCATCTGGAGATCAACCTTTCTGCTAACCCCAGCAGAGGAAAGCAGAGGCGAGAAGGAAGCAGCTCCTCTCCCAGCTCCTCTCTCTCATTCAGTGATGGGAACGGCTCCAGGGATGGCAGAAATCAACCCCTTTTGCTCCCACCAGAAATTTCTGAGCAGCTGACAGTTGAGAGGGCAGTTGGTAATGTCACAGAGAGTGATGTCACAAAGAGCAAACAGGGTTAAAAAAAAAAATCAGCGAGGCAGTTACAGACCACTTCTCAAAAGAACTGACCACCCACAGGTTTAAAATAGAAATAAAAATATATGTTATTGAATTCAAAAGAGAGGCTTGACTTGTATCTAAAGAAACACACATGACATTCCCACATGACACAGATCACGCAAGATGTTTCACGTGTCTGGCCACTAATACAGCATTACTGTCTAAAGTCTGATTCAGACATTATGTGGTACGAGTGTACAGATGTCTGTACACCTGTTCACTTGTTTGTGTGAATGGCTGTGCCTGTGTTTATTTTAAAAGTGAACCTGGATATAGGCCAGGATATAGGCCAGAGAACAATTTGTTATGGGGCAGCTAACAAATAAAGTTTGTTTGTTTGTTTGTTATTATTATTATTATTATTAGTAGTAGTAGTAGTAGTAGTAGTAGTATTTCCTTCAAATCTGTTCTCTATTATGGTACAGATAGGAAGTGTGCTTCTGTACTGCACTCAGCATAACATGTGAATGACTGTCCTGTGTACAGATCTTTACCTGTGTACATTGTACACTCGTCGTATGAGTGTTGAACATAACATGTGAATGGGCCTTAAGTGTATGTGCTTAACTGACTAGATGCTTATTATTAGAGGAGACAGGGAAAGAAAGAAAGGGATGTTTGGGTTAAGTGGGGGGACATTAAAGTAAGAAGAGCTGGTGAGGACCACTCGGTGGGAAAGGAAGGTGCATAGGAAGGATCACGTCAATAGCTCAAGTCCTTTCCATGTCTCATATGGATGAAGGTGGGGGACAAAGGAGATGGGAGTCTCCTTCCTTCAGGGTAAAGGAGCAAATATTCACCCAAAGAGCGGAATTGGGTTGGATGTCAGTATCCACCCTAACTTACACCCTGAAGCATCCTTGGATAAGGACACCGACATTGCCACTGAGGAGCCCTCAGATGTGGAGAACCCCTAAACAATCCCCAACAGGGCTTCCCTGAGCTGGGCCTGTGCAGTGAGTTGCTGACTGAACACTGCATGACCTAGTGAGGCAGGACACTGGCTCTGTTGGGAGAAAACAAAAAAAGCTTGGGAAATATTTAAGGAACTAGATGTAAAAGTGCCCAGAAAGAAGAGTGAGAAGAGGAAGAGAATGAAGGTGAGTAGAATACTGGGTCCCTGGGGAATTGTTAAGAGGCAATGGAGAATCCTGACCCTTGTGTCTTGTTGCAACTCATACAACAGCCCTGTAGGGTAGGTGAGTCTCGTTGGCCCTATATCACAGATTGGATGACTCAGGCACTGGGGTATGTCTAAGCTCTCCTTATGCCTTTTGTGGAAGAGACAATATCTAAAGTAGGGACTTCCCAATGGGAAACGTGGACTCTTCGTGCCACAGTGACTCTTCCAGTGACAGGTGATGATAAGGTGTATCTTAAGTGCTATTTTGGGGACCTGGGACCTGCTCCCCCCTCCAATATGTCTTTCCTCCCCTGATGACCTTCCCATTGCACATAAGTGAGGAAAAATAGAATTCCACAACTGATTATTATGAGTCCAAAAACAATACTGATAGGGTTGTTTTTTTAAAAAAAAAATCAATGGATTCTATTTTGGTATCATTTTTTTCTTAACGTCATAGACACTCCCGAGGAACTTCTTCACATACTGATTGTTCCATCTTTCATCAAAGCATAAGCGCTTTGGAGAATGCCTCCAGGAGAATGCCCTGGAGAAGCCTTGGAGAATTGCATCTTTTAGACTGCAATATTAGAAAAAGAGAATTCTCCCTTCTGCTATTCTTTTTGTCAGGTTGGATTGAGACTCTGTATGGTCTATTTTTCATTTCTTTTCTTTTTTAAAGGCATGCTATCATAACCTCTGGAATAATAACAATTGAAATAATATTACAGAATCAGGACCTATGCAAAGTGTCCAGTGTCCTAGGAATACCGGAAGCTGTCTTATACCGAGTCAGACCGTTGGTCCATCTAGTTCAGTAAAGTCTACATGGACTGGCAGTGACTCCAAGGTTTCAGGCAGGAGTCTCTCTCAGCCCTACCTGGTGATCAGGGATATGTGAAATATTTCTGGTACAAAACAATTTGTACCTGAGATGGGCTGTTTCGGGCGATTTGTATACAAAACAAATTGCCCAATGTCCAAATCTGAAAGTTTTGTAGCTGAAACAAATCGCCCCTGTTTGGGTTCCAAAAGATTTGTTGTTTCAGATCTCCGTTTTGCGACCTCTGGTAGTCTGTCTCCTTCAGTCTCCATTTTGTGTTTTGATGCCAGTTTGAATTTCCCGCCCATCCAGCCTGCAGATTGGTCAGCGAAAGCATGGGCTGATCTGCAGGCAATTGCCTCCTTCTTCCTTTTAAGGCTTCGCAAGAGTAAAATTTACCCCCATTGGCCAGGGGGAGGTCAAAGAACAGCAAGGGTGGTGGAATTTTCGGAGGGCTTTTCTCAGGGGTGTGCGTGGGAGAAGAGAGAGCTTTCCCCTAATTGTTCAGCCTTGCCTCCGTCATTGTTCAGCCTTGCCGGCAGCCTGCCTTTTCTCCTGCCTTTTCTCCTGCTGCTGCTGCTGCTTCAAAAAGAGAATTGGGAGAGAAGAAGAGAATTCCATCTTCTTTTTTTAACCATTCATTGTTCTGCCTTGCCAGCCTGCCAACTATGCCATCCTGGGCTGGGGTGGAGTCTCTGCTTCCTTTTTTTGCTTTTTGTTTGTTTTTGTTTTGAGAGAATTGGAAGAGAGGAGAATTGGATTCCACCTCCCCCCCACCCCACCCATTCTTCCTGCTACTGCTGAGAGAATCACTGCTACCTGCCTGTGTGCTATTTAGAATCAGTTTAAATAGGTGTTCTGTTTAGCTTTAGAGTTTAAATGGGGATCCCCGTTAGCTAGCTAGAACTAGTGGGTGGTTAGAGGGTAGCTGGTTCAGATGAGGGATACAAGAAATACCCTATTTTGCTCTGCTGAACGTGCTGGCTCTTTGCATGGGGCACCTGGTGAGAGGCAGCATGGAGAAGACCAGTGGCTGCTGCTCTGTTGTTGACTGCTGCACTATCAGCAGCATCCTCCCTCCTTCACTTCCACTGAAGGAGCCCCATTGGAAGTGAGAGACAGAGAGCCCTGCTGTTGCCAAAACAAGAGAGCGGGTTGGGGGGGGGCACCAGGCAGCTGCTCTGAGCTGCCTTCCACTTGGGGCATCAGCTCTTTGCTTTGAGACCCAAAGGAAGGGAAGGATGGAGAATCCTGCTGCTGCTGCTGCTGCTTGTGCCACCCTCAGCTGGAGAATGAGGAAGAGTCAGTGATGAAGAGGCAGAGTGGAGGAGGCCAAACAGCCCCCGACTTGCTCCACACTGCCTTCTGGCAGGCAAGTGACAGCATCGCCGCACTCTGGGAAGAGCAGAGAGGGCAGAGCCAGCAAACCGATGTGTGCCCCCTCAGATGTGAAGCAGTGTCAAAATTGCGCTGAAGGAATGTGAGTCCCCGTGTCTTGCTGAAACAAGAGCACGTCCCAGCAACCAAGGTGGCTCTTGGGATGAATGGAGGTGGAGGGGTCTGCTCTGAGGGGCCTGTGGTGGTGGTGTCGCTTTAAACAGGGTGGTGAAGAGAGTCCTCTGATTTCTCAGATAAACAGAGAGAAGAACATGACGGGTGAGGTTTGAAAAAACTTCCATTACTACTATTTATATACCACTTTTCGACACAAGTTGACATATACCACTTTTTATTTATTTATTATTTTTACATTTTATATCCCGCTTTTCCTCCAAGGAGCCCAGAGCGGTGTACTACATACTTAAGTTTCTGCTCACAACAACCCTGTGAAGTAGGTTAGGCTGAGAGAGAAGTGACTGGCCCAGAGTCACCCAGCTAGTCTCATGGCTGAATGGGGATTTTGCACTTGGGTCTCCCCGGTCCTAGTCCAGCACTCTAGCCACTACACCACACTGGCTCACAAGTTTCCAAAGCAGTTTACACAGAGTAATAATCAAGGAATAAAGATGGATCCCTGTCCCCCAAAGTCACACAGTCTACAAAGAAACCTAAGACAGACACCAGCAACTGTCACTGGAGGGTTACTATGCAGGGGTGGATAGGGCCAACTGCACCCCCTGCGCAGTTGGGAAGCGATGCCGGGCCAGAAGGCAGGCTCGGCGTCGCTCTGCCTGCACTCGCGGGCGATCCGCCGCCGCCGCTCGGGCCGAGCTACAGCTCGCCGCCAGCCAGCCACCAGCCACCGCTGCACTCAGCGGGCGACCCGCCGCCGCCAAATTGCCGCCACACACCCGTTGCCACACTCGGCGGGCGATCCGGGGGGGCGGGGGGAAGCCAATTTTTGGTGCCCCCCCACATGGCACGCCGGGGTGGCGCCCAGGGCACGTGCCCTGCCTGCCCCCCTATCGTTACGCCCCTGAATATTTTAAATTTGCCTTAGAATGATGGCTCTTTACTGGTTTTAAGAGCTTCAGATAGATTTTTCCTTGTTCACAACATGCAAATAAATAAAACACTAGCGCTAGGTGATTTAGCCAGCCAAGTAGCTGTGATTTAATGTTGTGCATAGCTTTCATTGATTTAGCAAGAATTGCATAGTCTCATTGCTATGGAGCCTTTAAGCTTGACACAGCTTATAGTCTCTGGTCTATTCTTCAAAGACGATTACTCTCGCTAAATGAAAGCTATACACAACGTTAAACTTCAGCTACTGTGATGCTGCTGAAACCTAGGAGAACCATCTGTGTTGGAACAGATTCCTATGGCTGTAAAGTTGGAAGCTGCTGCCTTCTCCTGAGTCAAGCCATTGCTCTGTCTAACCCACTATTATCTGCTCTGACTGGCAGCTGCTTTCCCGGTGCTGCTACCTGCTAAAGGATCTTTCCCAGTATTGCAACTCAAGAGCCTCTTAAACTGGCAAATTCATGGAGAGCAGGTCTATCAATGGCTACTAGTCTGGTGGCTGTGGGCCATCTCCAGCCTCAGAGGCCAGATGCCCCTAAATCCCAGTTGCAGCAGGGCTGTTCTTATGTTCTTATAGCAGCAACAATACATGCTGCATAGCAGTAGTCAATACGTGCTGCATAGCAGTCTTTCTGCTTTTTTGGTCTGCACAGCAGGGAGGGGGGAGACACAGGACACCAAATCACCAATAAAGAAAGAGAATCACCATGTTAAAAGTTGCCTCTTTGCCCAGTTAGCAGGGGATTCATCAATCCATTTTCCACAGATCACAATTTCAAATTCATTTTATGGTCCCCTGTTACTTGACACTGTATTGCATGCCTTTTCACTTCACAGTTCACTGTGCATTTTGTAATTGAGGAGGGATGGGGAATATTAAATTCACTGAACTGACTTGGAAAGCTTATAAATGAATTCAATTTCTGAGCCCCAGCCCCCAGCTAATTAAACCATATTTACTGATGAGATCATTTGTGATGAGAGAAACCTCAATGAAACTTGCAACCGTACCATACTGCATTCAACACACGGGACAGGATTTCTTACACTATGTGTGAGTGATTTGGATTTTTGCCCATTTTAATGTCAAAAACTGAGGGGCAATGATACAGCTAACCTCTTGGCTTGAGTGGACCTGGATGTCCATCTGCTATGATACAGTAATGTAGGCCTGAGACCGTTGCCATCTCACAGTCATAATTCTGATGTTTGAGACACAAGTCTACTTCACAAGGTTGTTGTGAGGAAAAACCTAAGTATGTAGTGCACCACTCTGGGCTACTTGGAGGGAGAGCGGGATATAAACTGTAAAAATAAATAAATTGAAATACAAAAAATAAATACTGTTTTCTCTCAAAAAACAATAATAGCACCTCTGCTGACTGGAAGAACTGCAGGCACAACCAACCACCACAAACCAGCGCTTAGTAACAAGCCTTCTAATGTAAGCAAAGCAAACATTTCTAGGTCAAATGCAATTTGATGTTAAGCAGTGTAATTTATTGTAAATGAATTAATTTAAACACTTCAGTCATGTCTTTCTCTAGTACTATTAATTGACTTGCATCATCCACAATTTAATAAACCTTTTAAAATATATTTTAGGATGATGTTCTATTTAATATTTCTTGACTTCATGAGCTGAGCAATTTGATGTTAAGCAGTGTAATTTATTGTAAATGAATTAATTTGATATTAATGAAGTCAATATTGCTTGACTTCATGTGCTGAGCTTCACTGATGGGGGGGAGGAATTTAAAATCTTGTCTCTGGGTGCAATACAACCTTGCTACGCCCCGACTTCAATACAGAAACAGGTGTGGGGGTGTGCTGGCTCTCAAGAATTCCAATACACTGGAAAGCATTAGTGTGTAACTAGGGGTGTCAAATGCAGACATAGGTGTGGGGGTGCTCTGGGCTCCTTGGAGGAAGAGTGGGATGTTGACATAATGAACAAATTCCCTTATAGATTAGAACATCATGATGCCACGGAAGAAGGCAAGTGGAGCTGAAGGACGGAAGAGGCAGAGGTTGGAGGCAGAGGAAGCCAAGAGGTCGAGCAGGTTCTTCATGCCATTCTTTACAAGGGCCGGAACAAGTAGCTCCACACCACCTTCCACAGAGTCGCCAGCACCTGCTTCAGTGTTTTCGGAATCCGAAGGGGGATCAAGTGCACATCCGCCACAAGTGGAGGAGGAAGTCCAGTCAGATGAAGAATCTGCCACAGAGATTGTGGACGTGACAGGTGGGGAAGCCGGTGGTGATGTCAAGTCTACTGATGAGAGTGAGACTGAACCGAAGGAGGAGGAGGACACTATGTGCAGTGAACCGGATGCTGACCAAGAGCCTCTAACTGTTAGGCCGGAAGTGATTGAGCGGCATGACATCGGACTTTTGACCAGGATACTGGAAGACCGATTCTCCCTGACACGCTGAGAACAGAAATGATAAAGCTGGGTTCAAAGTATTTCCAGAACTCTGAGGGGCCTTTCCTACCAACTAAAAACCGTGCAATGAACAAGACTTGGTTCAGGAAGAGATTGGGAAGTGGCCGTGGTGAGGAGGTGACTCGCAAATGGCTGGTCTATTCCCCTTCTAAGAGGTCGGCATTTTGCTTCTGTGTCTTCTCTTTTCCCAATCAGAGCATCAGTCAACACTGGAGCAGGAAAGTAGATTCAACCACTGGAAAGCACCTGAAATGATTCATGTTCATGAGAATGCCAAGAATCATTGGGAGTGCTTCGCACAGTGGAAAGAAATGGAAAGAAATATAGCTGGAAACAGAGGACTCATTGATGCGGAACTTCGGTCACAGATCGAGAAGGAGAAGCAGAGGTGGCGCGAAATCTTGAAAAGAATCCTTAACTGCGTCAAATACCTTGCAACTCAGAACCTGGCTTTGTGAGGACATAGGGAGTCACTTCAGCTAGACAAGGATGACGCCAATGTAGGAAATTTCCTTGGCTTAGTAAAATTAATGGCTACTTGTGACCCAATCATGAAAGAACACCTGAACCATGTGGAAAGTCATCCTGGATCCCCCTCTTATCTTTCACCGGCAGTCCAGAATGAATTCATCCACCTGATTGCATCCACTGTTCGCAAGAGTCTACTGAGAGGCATTCGCAAAGCAAAATACTATGGCCTCATGTTCGACTCAACTCCTGACCTGGCACACCGTGAGCAGATGTCACAAGTAGTTTGATATGTAGAAATTGATTATGAGAGGAATACAGTCCGTGTGAGAGAGTCCTTTCTTGGTTTTATCCAGTTAGGCCGGAAGGATGCTGAGAGCTTGACTGAAGACATCTTGAAAAAGTTAGAGAAGGACGGAATGGAGCTGCAAGATTGTTGGTCACAGTGCTATGACAATGCTGCTGTGATGGCTGGACACAGAAGTGGTGTTGCCCAATGGATACGTGAGAAAAACAACCTGGCAGTGTTTGTGAATTGCGACAATCATTCACTCAACTTGGTGGGTGTACATGCAGCCAAAAAGGATGTGATGATGGTGACATTTTTTGAAACCATTGATGCCATCTACGTGTTTTTTTCTACCTCAACACAGCGCTGGCAAAGCTCAGAAACGCCATGCCTGTGTCTGTTAAGTCAGAGTCTGAAACCAGGTGGAGTTCAAGGATGGAAGCAGTGAAGCCAGTCAACAACCGCCTGGAGGAGATACTTCAAGTTCTTCAGGACATGACAGATGATGAAGATGAGAACATTGAAAGCAGAAGTGATGCAGGGCAGCTGCGCAACCACTTGTTGACTTATGGTTTTCTGACTCTACTAGGTTTTTGGAATAAGATCCTCATTCAAATTGACTGTGTTCAAAAGAGGCTGCAGGATCCTAGCATGAACTTCCACAATGCTGCTGTGGATTTGAAAGCCCTCCAGAATCGTTTGGATGGTGAGAGAGAAGTGCTGGTCAGTGAGGCACTCAATGTAGGACTTCGTCTCTGTCAAGAATGGGATGTCGACTTTGAAAGATATCCGAGATGGAAAAAACGAATGCCTGGTGAGAAATCAAGAGACGCTGGGTTAACAGCTAGGGAGGAGATGGAAAGAGTCATGAAGGGAACACTCGACCATCTTAACAGAGAACTGGACGAAAGGTTCACTCGCCTGCATGACACTGATGCCAAGTTTGTGTTCCTTCTCGATATCAAGGGACTGTGCTACAGTGCTGACAGAGAGAACCTAAAGAAGAACTGTGAAAATTTCTGCCAGATGTACAGCACTGATGTTGATGTGGAGCTATATGATTAGATTTTGGACTGCAGAATGTTGCTAGCAGCACGGACTGACATGAGAGTAGCAAGACCAGAACAGCTTCTCGAATTTATAGTTCAATATGGAGATGACGCCACCTTCCCCAACTTCCGCATTGCTATACAGATCATGCTGACCATTGCAGTTTCCATTGCCAGCTGTGAAAGATCATTCAGCAAGTTAAAGCTGATACTTTCCTGTCTGAGAGCTTCCATGGGTCAAGGCAGACTCTGTGATCTTGCTCTGCTGAGCATAGAGAGAGAGGAAACAGACAAAACTAACTTTGATGGTATCATAGACCAATTTGCATCTATGAAAGCAAGGAGGGCCAAGTTATGATTTTCAGGCATGTCATAGTTTGCTAATTATAAAATTAACGACCGTGAGTTGCAATTTGTGCATTTTTGGTTATTTATTGCATTTTTGGTTATTTATTGCATTTTTGGTTATTTATTGCATTTTGAAATTTTTGGTAATTTTTGTAATTTTTTAAATTTTTAAAATAAAAGTTTTCTGAAACATGTGTGTCAGTCAGATGTATGTTGGGGGGGCGGTGGGGGGGGCGCAATTTCAGTGCTTGCCCTAGGCGCCGTTTACCCTAGTTACGACTCTGGGAAAGACTTCTTTGTGTTGGAAGTGAAGGGCTTTGTGCTGGCTCATGTCTCAATGACAGATGGGGACACAGACTAGTGAGTCAGAGGGCAAGAGGGGTCAAGACATTGGCCATGGCTTCTTTACTGCTCTGACACTATCCCTTTGATATGTAGATTGCTCCTCTCAGGGACTGACTTCCTGCCTGGCTGGCCACTTCCTCTTCCTTTCCTCCTCCTTCCCTTCTCCCTTGCAACACGCAAGCTCCTCTCTTCCCTGCTGCAGGGAGGAAGGCACAGAGAGTGTCCAGGGAGGCAGGCAGCTCCAGATTGCCTTTTCATTTGCCCTTCTTCTTGCCCCTGCTCTGCTCTGCTTGGAAGCTGTTTCACTCTCTTCTTCCCAGGGTCAGCTCTGCATCTTTTGCTTTGGGCATAGCTTTCAAGTTCAGGTCTCCTCTTCTCTCTTCACAGCTTCAACTCGTCTCCAGCTTGACACATGTTGCATAAGATCTGTTTCTCCCTGAGGTGAAGGGTGTACAAGACAATCGTCTGCTGAAGGTTTGAGAGCAGAGCCTGTGTTTTCCTCTTCCTTCCTGGTGGTGTGAGAATTGGGGGGTGGGATTCCATCCCAAGGAAAGAGCTAGAGAGATGCCACTCAGGTGGGACATACTGTATTCGGATCCATTTGTTTAGCGGGGAGTGGGAGGAGGGAGAAGGAAACTGCCAAAGAAACAGGAAGAAGAAGAAAATGCTTCTTTCTAGGTCGACTCCCATCTCCCTTTGCTTCTGCGATCTGCTTTTCAGCCTCTGTTTCTGCTGCGTGGTCTGCATCTTCTCCCTCTCAAAAGAGGAGATTATTTAGAGGGTGTAAAAATAGTGCATTCAGCTTATTTAAGGACAGGACTCTCAATGCAAAATAGGGTGTGTGTAGTTCAGTGGGAAGTATTGTCTTCATAATTTTTCTTTTAAAAACACTTTTGTTCAGTCACATTTAAGCATATTTGCTTAAATATGCTTGTTTGTTCTCTCTAGAAGCCACGTAAGAATACTTGTGTGTGTGAGTGTAGGGGGCTGATATTGAATTTGCAGTGGACTCACCCCATAGTTGTTGCTTGATCTTTCCTCCTACGCAAATGGCCTCCCCAGATATAAGGCCCGCTCTTTATTTGGGGGGGACTTAATTTGTGTGTGTGTAGGGGGATGGTGCTTAATTTGCTGTGGGGGGTCTTCAGTGGGAGACCCCACCACTAGACTCAGCCCATTGTTGTTGCTTGACCATTTGTCCCCACCCAAATGGCCTCCCCGGATATAAGACCTGCTTTTTATTTGGGGTCGGTTTTGGGGGTTTGTGTGTGTGTGTGTGTGTGTGTGTGTGTGTGTGTGCACTTTAGTACTATAGCACCACATGTGTGGCAAACACAGCAAAAATATAGACCGTCCCCCACCCTTTCTTAGATGCCCCCTCCCCTGTCTAGAATTGGTGATTCAATTTACACCCCAAAGATGTCTGGGCGGGTAGGAGGAAGATCTATGAGCAGACTGCCAGGGAGAGGGAGGGGTGATGCTGGTCGCAGTTGGGGGGCAGTGACAGGTGCCTTCTCCCTAAGTCACCCCTGCTCCTGCTTTTGCTGGCTCTATGCAGGCACATCTACTCGGATGAAGCAGAAGCACAACCAATAGTTTTGGCTGAGCAGGAGTTGGCGGGAGGTCCTACCCTGTTAGGGAAGATGCTCTTCCCTGTTTGGCTGCTAGCCCAGCCAGATGGGTCTCACCATCCTCCCCAATCCCCCTTAGCATTGCAAGCCCTGGTCTGAGGGTGAGGAGGAAGTCATCACTCTCCTAATTCCTGGACCTGCTCAGCTCCAGACCAAGGGTGGTGATGGAGGTGTCCCTGAAGGAAGCAGCAGCCCCGCCACCACTGAAAAGGGCCGTGAGCAGGGCTGGTGAGCATGGTGGCCGGTGAGCATCATGGCAGCACGGTGTGAGATCACTTGGAGCTCTGCCTTAGTGACTCTTCCCACTGCAGGGCATGGGTCAGCAGGGCAAAGGACCCAGAGTGACTTGGGCGATGGTGATGCGGCAGCTCTGTGGGCCAGTTGCAGTGGGCTGCACACTGCCTTCCAGGCCCTCACTGTGCACTGGTGGGGGCAGGAGAGATGGGGAGCCTTTGGCGATGGTGGCGTGGACACCTCTTCCCATGCAGCATGACCCTGGGGGGCTGTGCTGCATGTGGAGGCTATGGACACAGACCACACGTCAGATGAGCTGCCAGCAGCCACGGCCCAGTAGGTGGATTCTAGGGTTCCTGGGGAACCAGCCCTCCAGCAAGGCTTCCTGGTCACTGACAATGCAGCCAACACAGCCAGGGCTTCTGAGCGCATGGTCAACTGGTGCACTTCTGTGGTGTTGTGCACACTTTCCACCGGGCCGTGCAGGATGCACTTGGCCTCCAGGAGGGAAAGGCCAGGTGCAATAGGGGGCTCCCACTACACAGGCCCTGCTGGGGCTCATAGCCAGCCTCAGTGTACACCCTGGGACACCACCTGGTTCCGGACCTTTGCTGCTCTCTTGGAAGTGCCACAAGGCTGAGGACTGCAGTGGTGGATGGGCTCAGACACCTCTTGGGTGCATCAGCATGGCAAACCTCTTGGTTGCATTGGCATGGCATGTCCCATCCTGTCTCTTTGAAGGGAAAAGCTGTCACCCAGGTGGAGACACTACCTGGTGCAATGTGTCAGGCAAGCCAAGGGGAAGAGGCTGGGTCGCAACCAGGAGGAGAGGGCTGGAGCCCCTAGAGGAGGCGGCTGGGTCGCAACCAGGAGGAGGGGGCTGGAGCCCCTAGAGGAAGCGGCTGGGTCGCAACCAGGAGCAAATTCAAACCATAATTGGGGTTGGAAGTTGCCTATTCTGGAAGGAAGGGGAAAATTCCCCTTCAGATTCAAATGCCTGCTTCAGATCAAATTATTGAAGTGAGCATTAGGAGCTCCCAGGGCCCATATTTCTGAAGGAAATATGAACTGCAGCAACACCTCTCGATGAAAAGCATCTTTTGGTTGTGACAACTCTGCTTTGACTGAACTCCCATATTTTGTTTGCATCTTGATGGCAGTTTGAAGCAGCATACTATCTGAATGGAATCTGTTAAATCTTTCAGATGCACAGATAATCCAGGTACTTGCTTAATCTTTGTTCAATGCACAGTTTTTATTTTAATAGACAAAATCCACGTACTTTTCTCCAGCAAACATTGATTGAGAAAATCGCATTCATATACCAGTCATTTGGAACACAGTCTTTAACATGGATAGCATGTAATAAATAGTTAGTAGCTCAAGTTTCTCTTCTTTGGACCTGGTAAACTTCTCCAAAAACATGCTAGTGATACTTTCTTTTATGCTCATGTTCCACTACATCTGTGCTGGCTTCCTCTTTTTAAAAAGAGAAAAAACTCATTTTCTCAAAGAAAATGTTTAATTTTTCCTTCTTTATTTCTTATACTGATAGCCTGCTCTTCCTCTAAGGACTTCAGTGCAGAATACAGGGTTATTCAACTTTATCCTCACAACAATGCTGCAAGAGAAATAAGACTGAGAGGAAGAGAATCTGACCAGGGTGCTTTCCAGATGACACACTACAAAAGTGTCACTACTGTCTGTTAAGTGTGCTTCTGTACTGCCTGTGTTTCAACACTGCAAACCCTGTCCTGTCAGAAAGGTGTCATCTGGAAAGCTCCCAGGGCATTTTCCAGATTACCCGCTGAACAGCGGTTGTTGACTTCAGCTTGGAAAAATCGTTTTGAAATTGTAAATAGAGGTTGTTGCGCAAAACCAACACCAGGGGGAGCAGTCTTTTCTAGCTTGCATGTAACTTTTGCATTGGGAAAATACAGCTATCTATTTACAAGGTTGTAGCACTGTATTGCAAAGAGAAAACCTGAAGGAAGGCATTGGAAAAGTGGATGGCACCTTGCTGACAGCGCAGGGACTGCGATGCAGAAACCCAGGCAGTGTGGAAGGACAATTAATGGACATGTAGTGACCCTGTTGTAGCGTCCAGTCTGGAAAGCATCCGGGAGGCTTTTTAGACAGCAGGCCTTACCACGAGGCTTTACTGCAAGTTGGGGGCATAACGGATATGCCGATGCAAGAAGAGGATTTCTTAACCCTGGACATAAACCGGGCTAGGTTCCAATATGGAGGGAAACCCCTCAATGGTGTGTTCTCTGGAATATTTCAGGCACTTTGGGTTAATCGGGCCGATATGTGGCCGCACACTAACCCTCCCAAAGTGAAGATGCTCCCTGAAAAAGCTCTTGCTGAAGGTGACTCAGCAAGCAACTTGATAGAGCAGCAACTTAAACCAGGTCGATTTGATCCAGGTTAATCACTCTTGCCACTATACTGCTGAGGATTCTTGTTCATCCATATCAGTTAACCTTTCATGTATATAATTTCAAACTGTCCTGTGAAGTATTACAGCTGATTCTTCAAAGATGGTTTTAAATTTAAATACAGAGTAAAAACAATCACCATATGCAGTCAGGGTGCAGTGCACTAAGCTGCAGAAGCCTAGAGATGTCTGTACACTCATACCACATGTGTTTGTGTGAATGGCTCTGTACCCACATTCATTTTAAAAGTGAACCTGGGTACAGGCCCCTCCAATGTATACTACAGATAGGAAGGTACTGCTGTGCCTATGTTCAACATAACATTTGATAGCTGTCCCCGTACAGAGTTGTGACTGCCCTGTGCACTCATTGTGCAAGTGCTGAATATAACATGTGAATGGGTCTGATGTCAGAATATGAATGCAGAATGAAGGGTTTTAGTGGATCAGTCCATGAATTATTCACAATCAACAATACTAAATATAACATGGCAGTTATCACAAAGATAAAACACAATTAAAGCCTAAAAATTTCACTAGAAATAAGATACCTTACTTTGGAATGTATCGTCATGAACAGTAATAAGAAAGTCTGTGGCTATATCTCTGCATGAATTTAAGAAGCTTTGACTCTAATTTGAACTCTCTTTGGATACGGTGGACTGTGTTTTAGATACGCTTTGTCCTTTCCACACTGAAGAACTATTTCCTTGTGGATGTTGGTGGGATTGGACTTGGAATATACTTTGTTAATAAATTATAGGATTCAATCATATTTTTATGTGTTTTGTCAATTTATTTCTAGTGTTCAATTGTGTATGTTTTATGTTTTTAATAACTGTGTTTATAAAGTATAATTTGTCATAAAAGTGCCAATTCATATGTATTTAATCCCCACTGGTATGTTTCCCAGGCTATAGGAAACATCTGTATCAGGCAGCAGTGATATAGGAAGATGCTGAAAGGCATAATCTCGTAGTGAGCGAGAGATGGCAATGGTAAACTCCTCCTGTATTCTACCAAAGACCACCTCAGGACTCTGTGGTCGCCAGGAGCTGGCACCAACCCGATGGCATACATTACATTTATGTATGTTTTAGGGGCGTAATTGGATTGTCTGTGGATCGTTGCTTCATTTTCTGAATCTAGCTAACTCCGTTTGTGCTGTTTGTAAATATATGGCAGTGGAAGGAGTATTTCCTGCATGCCCAATAGTAGAATGCAGTAGGTCAGGAATGTAGGCCCAGTAATGCAATGACATGAAGATGCAGAGACATTCACAAGCCTTGCAGGCTCACATGCATAGCTGGCTTCACCAAATACTTTAAAAAAGTATTCACCAAATACTTTAAAATTGCTTCCCTTGAAAACAAAAAATAATCTCAATGTGTTGAATAGATTTCTCTTGGACTGGAATGAAAGCAGAAATATGATGAATTATAGACAGAAAGAAAGGATGACATATTAAGTGGGGTAGTCATATATTTCTGGTAGTAGAATATTGAGACCTATATTGTTTCAATTGTGTAATGCTTTCTATTGTTTTCTATTTCACAATAATGTAACACATGAAATTAATCAAGCTGACATACACAGCAAGGAGTCACCAGTGCTGTTGGGAATTCCCTCTGGAAGGAGAAACCCTTATTCACGATAGCAGAGTGCACAGAGGCACAACACAGCGGAATTTGCTTAGGCATGCGTGTATGCTGAGAGTAAAATAACTTGGAGCCAGTTCATAGTCTAAATGGCTCAAGCCTCACTGTTATTCCGTGGCAGCAGCCACTTAATGAAGGGTTTTTTTCCCTACCTCCCAAGTTTACTCTCAGGGGAAAGGGGGCTGCTTCCCCCCCCCCCGTCCTTTCCAACAGGCCGCAGCCCCTGGTGGGGCCCCTTATCTTGATCCCTGCCTCAACCCCTGTGGCTATGCTAATCCTCTAGGTCTCAGCTTCACCTTTGACCATGATTCAGTGCTAGACCCATCTAGCAACCCCCCTCCTATTAAAGAGGAGGAAGTACTGCACCTATTTGGGTTGCTTAGCTTACTATGCTAATTCTCAGGAGGCAACCAATAGGATTTACCAGATGAATTCTAAGCAAGGCTAGCACTTGAATGAGGAGGAAGTACCCTCAGCTAATAGCTGGGGAGGGGAGGCTGTCTCTTGACAGCAAAGGCGAATATCTCCCCTTTGCCTAGCAGAGTTTGCCCTGGTTTGCCTTAGCCAACTCTCTTCCCTCCTCTAAAGGGGAGGTAGATTACTGTCAATGGGAGGACTGCAACATGCAGACGGTCCCAGGCTCAGCCACTGACAGCATCCCCCAGTCAATTCTGGAGAATTATTTGGCTCAATATAAGGTTGCTTCCTATTTATCCCCGCTTCTGGCCACCTTGGTTGGCCTGGCCTCTCAAACGCGGGTGAGCTGCCCAGCTGGTGTGATGCAGACATGACTATCTGCCAGCAAGGTGGACTTTGGGCATGACACCAACATGGGAGGACCTGAACGACCTCAACCTGGGGTTGGCGACCCTCTCCCCAAACAAAGGTTGGTGGCGTTTGGGCGAAGCCTCTGGCCCCTCATCCACGCCACAGGTGACCTGGCGCATAACATATCCCGCAAGGACCAGAGGCGTCTGCTCAATGAGCATCTTGATGCGCTACTGTGCTCAGCGGTCAGTGAGCGGGCAGCCAGGCTGCACCTACAACGTGGACCCATGTGCCAGACGGGCCACAGAGGCTACCAGACAGGGACAACAGCATGAGGCGGTAAGTCCGGATCCCACCAGCCACCCGGTGGAGCTGATTGCAATTTTAGCTCCGATAATGGAGCTATTTATTCCAGCAGCCTCCGATCCCTCCACCAGCCACACTGTGGAGATTATCGTGATTTCAGCTCCCATAATGACGCCCTCTAATGCTGAGCTGCCTGTTCCCGTGCTGCAACCTCTGCGGGAGAAGAGCATTGTATTTATTTGGTGGTTGCCCCTCCCATCTCCTAGACGCCTGCCCTCCTGGTTAGTCCCTCTATGACTAAGCGAGATAATTTAGATACAGGCCGATTTCAGTGACTCACTGCAACAGCCGGGAGGCCTGAGGATGCATGTGGCTGGTGGGTCAGCAGTGGGGCGTGGGGCTCGACTCCCTCTGGCTCCTGAGTCCACCCACTCTGGACCACAAAGAAAGGGGAGGTCTAAGTGGTTCCTCCCTAGGACTCCCCCGACCTTGCGGGTCCCTTGACGCCGAGATTGATGATGATAAAATTAATAAACCAGCTTCTCCACTTCTTCACGAGGTGTCACCACCACCTCACGGAGGACATGGACGCACTCGACTCTCCTTAGACGCAGGGTCTCCTGGACAGCCTCACCCCGGTAGGTCGTCATCCAAGGCTGATGGCACAACTCCGACAGAGATGGACACAGGTAATCTAGGGGCCCCGCTCTAAGGCAACAATGGTTCGCCGGACTGGTACCCCTCTCTGTCGCGGCCTCAATGCCTCTGCTGCAATGGCCGGACCGTCTGACCCAAGGGCTGTTGCTTCAGCCAGACTGGGCATGGCTCTACTACATGCCTGGAGTTAACCGCACACAGTTACTGAAGAGAGGGCTATTCCAGGACGGTGCAAGACACAATCTGGGCCACTAGGTGCCAAAGCACCAACAGGAATTACCAGATGATTTGGGCCGTCTTCCTCAGAAAGGCCACCTTAGATGGGCTAGGCATAAAAAGTTGAGATATGCTTGGCCAAAGTCCCCCAAGACCTGGTCTTCCCTTCCTGCAGGCAGGTCTGGGCCAGGCTCTGAGACCCATTACTCTGAAATAACAGACCTCAGTCTTAGCTTCGGTCCTGAGCCTGAGGAGAACAGGGAGTATTCAATTCCATCTCCACCTCTCTTGTTTTTTCGAGGAGCTACCAATATCGTTCTTCCACTGATTCATCGCCTTCCTTCTAGGAACCTCAAAGAGGTACTGAATGCCCTCACATGGGCCCCTTTGAACCAATTTCATCTATCCTGCTAAAGTATCTATCCAACAAGGTCCTCTCCTAGTGATGATCACTCTGGCACACAGAGTATGGGAATCGGGGGGCGCTCTCGGTTCAAAGGGAGCTCTGCGTCTTCCAGCCAGACGTGCTGGTCCTTAAGACGTAGGGTCCTTTGACCCTACCTCGGTCAAAATAAATAATTAAATATATTAACAAACTCGGTCTTCCAAGCCCATACATTTGCTTGTACGCAGCTGGCATTCCCTGGAGGGTTGCAGAGCCTGACGCACCTATATTCAAAGGACCTAAGGCAGTCCGAGGCCCTCCGCGTGCCCCTCCACGTGACTTCACAGGGCTCTAAGGCGCCTAAGTTGACCTTAGCTCGTTGGCTGAGGGCATGCGTCACCACAGCCTAACAAGCCCCGTCAACCCAGCTTCCATGGGGCATCATAGCACACTCTACCACAGGGCAGCCACCTGGGCGGCTTTCACAGCACATGTGCTGCTAGGGGAAATATGCCGGGCATCCACATGGCCCGCCATTTCTCCCTTTCTCAAGCACTACAAAATTGGGGGACGGGTGCTCCAGCAAGTGGTACAGAACTGATCCACTTCCCCACCCCCCACCCCCATGGTAACTTATAACTGCTCTGGTAAGTCCCTTTGTGAGCCGTGACCTCCTACTTCGAGGGAGAAAGAAACATTGGACCTACCGTGAAGGGTTCTTTCTCCTCTGACGTAGGAGGTCACGCAGCCCACCCGTGGATCAGGGACTAGTGTGTTGTCAGGCCATGCCTCTCTGCGCCAACCTTTGGGACTAATTGTTCCGATGCTAACCTTGGAACAACCTCCGTTTCTACCTTGATTAATATCTCAGGGCTTCCGTCCTCTATCCTACTCCCTTTGAGTGCTAACCTCTAGTTCCACAACACTGTGGAGTTCTGCAGCCCAATCATGAAACGCAACAGTTGGAACTGGGGAATCACACCTGAGCAT
Source organism: Hemicordylus capensis (assembly GCF_027244095.1). Taxonomy (NCBI): domain Eukaryota; kingdom Metazoa; phylum Chordata; class Lepidosauria; order Squamata; family Cordylidae; genus Hemicordylus; species Hemicordylus capensis. Next base: position 170,748,432 of record NC_069658.1, read on the forward strand.
GCTGGGAGAAGGGGGACAGACTTCAGCTACTTGAAAATCACCTGAGATTTCCTGTCTATCGGGAGCAAGGAGTGGAAGTCAACCCTTTGTGAGCCGTGACCTCCTACTTCAGAGGAGAAAGAACCCTCCATGGTAGGTCCAATGTTTCTATTTCCTCTTCCATTCTCTGCCTCTTCCCATTTGGGCACTGTCTTTTCCCCTCACGTTTGGGGGCTGGCTTTTTCTATACCTGGAACCTTGGTCTCATGCTCAAGAGCGACCCAGCTGCCAGGCTCAGTGAAGAGGGCAGAGCCCAGCCGTCATGCCTAGCAGCAACCTCAGCCGCAGGGCTCAATGGAGGAGGAGGTCGATGACCCAAGAGAAGGAAGTGGGTAACTGCTCCACCCATATATATTGCCCCCCCCAAAGACACACACACACACAGACAGGAATCAAACATTTGAGGAGATTTTAATGTGAAGTACCCCCCCACACACACACACACACACAGGCACATTAGACTTAGGTGCAAGGCTGCCACAAGAAGTTATTACAAACAGAGAGGGAATTTGATAATAAAGCAAATAATGTGCACCAAGCACCCAGTCCTAATAGGACTCTAGCAATAGCCCTGCTCAAAAGATGCCAGAACAAGGATGTAAAGGTGAAGTGGACCATCGAGTCTTTGCTAGAATACAGGAGGGGTTTACCATTGCCTCCTCCCAGACACTATGAGACGATGCCTTTCAGCACCTTCCTATATGACTGCTGCCCAAAATAGGTGTTTCCCATAGTCTGGGAAACACACCAGCTGGGATTCGAACCAGCATCCTCTGGCTTGCTAATCAAGTCATTTCCAAGCTGTGCCATTAGGTGCATGTACTGGTGATTAATTGCTTCAATAGCAATTAATTAATGCTTTCATTTGGGCCTTCCTGAGTCAGCCTGAGCAGGATCTAAAATGAACTGAGCTGACATCAAAAGACATGTGACAGTGGGCACACACCTTAGAGCAGGCCTGCTCAACTTAGGCCCCCCAGCTGTTTTTGGACTACAGCTCCCATAATCCTCAACCACTGTGGCCAATAGCCAGGGATTATGGGAGTTGTAGGCCAACAGCTACAGGAGGGCCAAAGTTGAGCAGCCCTGCCTTAGAGGGAACACTGGCTGTGGGCCTTATGGGCCTGGATCTTTTAATTATCTAGCAATGCCCCTACTTCCCTCCAGTACTCACTCTGCATATTTGTCAATAATCTCAATATTCCAAAGACACCACCATAAGCCTGCATTGATCTCTGCTCCAGAGAAAGCCAGAATTTGGGTAGCACTGTCCCTGGAATTCCCCTCCCCTTCGCCTTGTGCGGGGGGGAGGGAGTTTGTCTCAGCCACCCTGGACATGAGGCCCTAGAAGAGCTCTTTACTTGGGCTCCTTCCACTTAGGCCTGGGGAGGGTTCGCCCGGGAGCGGGCGTGGCAGTTCTCCAGCGGGTTCCTTCAGGTCCCACTGTGCAGGGCATTAGGTAGACAAGTCTCCAGGCTTTCCAGAATACCAGCGGGGCTCCGTGGTTGAGCAGCGCAGCGGCCGCGGCCGCTTTGGCCTGTGGGCCCGATCGCAGCCTTCTCCAGCGTCCCGTTCCGGCATCTGCGTCACAAAAGGGCTTTGGCCCTTTGGTTTGTTGCAGGCCCGGGAGGGCCGTGGGGTGGGGCATTTTGCAAGTTTTTCTACAGCTTTCCTTGCTCTCCTGATCTTTGGAAGGGGTTTCTGGCTGCTTTGGGGGGCCTTGTTGTGAGGGGTTGTTGCTGGGCTTTCGAGTTGGCTTCTGGGGTTTTTTCCTTGAGCTTTGGTATTCCCTGGGGGTGGCTAGGGTTTTTTCCCTTCATGCATACCTCTCCCACATTCATAGGGTTGCTCTGTAGAGCAAGAACTGGGGGTTGGCTTCTCCTTCTAATATTGGTTGAGGGCTTGTGGGTGTTTTCACGATGCCCAGGAAAGCTAAGGAGAAAAAGGGTGGGAAGCCTGTTAGGCAGCCCAAAAGCCCCCCCCCCCCTTCTTCCGTGGATGAGGATAATGAAGAAATGGCCCTTATTAGGGGCTTGATTGGTAGGATGGAGGCCTTGGAGAAGTCTCGCAGCGCTCCTTCTGATAAGGGTGCTGGTCCTTCTGGCGGGGGGATGTCCCTCCTCCCAAGGTGCCTCACAGGACCAGGGGGGCTGCCTGGAATCAGCTTTTAAAATCACTCTCTAGTAGGTTGGAGGCGCTGGAAAAGGGGGGGCCCCCGCCGGCCCAGCTCCTTCCTCAGGTCCGCAAGATCCATCTACGCCTGATGACCTGGTTCCTGGAAGGCCTGCTCCTGTGGCTCCGTTGCCGTCGCCTGAGGACCTGGCTCCTGTGCTGCCTGCTCTGTCGCTTCCACTGCCTGCTGCGCCAGTTGAACCTCCGCCTGTGGACCCTCGAGTACCGGTGGCCCCGGGTGAGCCAGCAGCACCTACACCTCCCAGCAGCACCGGCCAGCAGAGGCGTAACTAGGGAAAACGGCGCCTGGGGCAAGCACTGAAATTGCGCCTGCCCCCCGCCGCGCTCCCCCCCCCCCCGGCCGCCCCCGGAAATATGGAAATGTGTCACAGCCATAGTCAAATGTGGGTTGTGGGCTGCATCCGTGCAAGTATACTGGGACAGGAAAAAGGAAACATGAGGCTACAAGGCTCTTTAGAAATATATATTTTAAAGAAATGTCTTGCATACCAACAGCCTAAGTTTGCAGTCCTCATGGCCAGAAAATAAATGCTTTTAAACATAGTAATAGGTTTTGTGTCCCAAAATGGAAAAGACAAGACAGGTATTCTAGTCTTTTCCATCATAGATATTCTCGTCTATTCAAGATTTATGCTTATATTATAATAGAGACTTAAATTATAATAGACATATATTCTCGTCTATCATAGATATTCTATGTTTATTAATTCTATAATAATGTCTATTTGTAGCACACTTTACGTTGGTTGTATTTCTGGGAAACTCAATGGCCACATTCAGCCACCATTATTTGAGCCATGATCTCCTCCTCTTTCTGCTTCCCTCTCATACACAGTCTTAATAAATAACCTCCTGGTTTAATTAAATCACCGTTTGCCTATGCACCTGAACAGCAAAACTGAGGTTTGGGCCCTTCATATACCAGAATTGCAAACCACACTGTGTGATCCTAGTTTGGAGGGCTTACTCAGCAGTTTATTGGATGTAAGCTGTGAATGTGAATGCATCCAATTGGATTGAACGTAAGGGCAAGTTATGGTTTGATTACGTAGGAAGCTGTCTACAGAGTCAGATACTGGTCCACCTAGCTCACTATTGCCCACACTGACTGGCAGCAGCTCTCCAAGGTTTCAGGCAGGAGTTTCTCCCAGCCCTACCTGGAGGTAGGGATTGAACCTGGGATCTTCTGCATGTTATTTGCAATTACATCTGACTTGCTTGAAATAAATACACATAAATAAATACCCCCCAACATACATCTGACTTGCTTGAAATAAAAACACAGGCAAATCAAAAAGATTGTGAATAAGTAGGGGTGAGATTTTTCTTTGTTTTAAAAAAGCCTTCCCAATTTCCTCTTATTTTTAAAACTCTCTCAAAGGAAAATATAAGTTTAATATGTAAAACAAAATACACATTGAATGAAAAACCGTGATTAACTTTTAAAAAACTATTAAGTATGTAATTAGAAGGATTCCATTACATTAAGATACCAATTTCTTTAAAGCCAGAAATAATACCTACTGAAACTTTAATTATTTAAACAAGGAGAGAAAAAGGCATGTTATCTTCCGTAACAAAGATTAAAATCAATTTAATTGGTTCTCCACTGCCTTGACATGATTCTCGCTGTGAGTCAAGCAACCAAAAAGGGAAATTAATATCGCAGCTGTTAATCAAGTGATATTTGTGCACTCTATCTTATTAAAGCTACAGGGGCAGAAAGAAAAACTTCCCATTGCTACTTTTTGGACCAATTTGTTCACACTGTATTAAACGGGATTCCCCCCCCCCCTCAAAAATATAGATGCTGTACTTATGTTTTGGAGACAGAACATCTACAATATGCACAAGGCACAAATGAACAAGGCTGAAAATGTTGTAGACTGTATGTTGCTAATAAAAATCTGCTATAAAGAATAAACCTAGTATTAATCCAGACAGACTGAACATTATTCAAAAATTATATTAATGAGTTCCAAATTAAATTTGCCACCCCACCCCACCCATGCTAAGGGATGATCCAGAAGTTGTAATTATGAGCAGAGCTGCAAAGATCTTGTGTACTAGTACTACTAGTTTCCTTTTGCAATCCCACCTCTGCAAAAGGAAACTCTTGCATGCAAGCCAGGAGAGCGACTTGTGGCTCCACTTGCATTGCTGAGTTTCCTTTTGCAGAGGTGGGATTGCAAAAGGAAACTCGCACAATGCAAATGGAGCCACAAGTCGCTCTCCTGGCTTGCATTGCGTGAGAGTGTGAGTCCCACCGGGACTCACACAATGCAAGCCAGAAACACAATGCAAGCCAGAAACACAATGCAAGCCAGGAGAGCACCACTGGCTCCACTTGCAGGCAGCTACCCTCGGTTTAGGGGTGGGGGGTGGGGTTGAAGCCTGCTATGCAAAGCACAGAAGAGCTAAAAGGAGGACGTTATGCAAGGGAGTAGGGGCATTCTCTCACACACAACACACACGGGGGAGAGAGAGATTTGAGCAATGAAACTTACTTTGTTAATGAAGAACAGAAGAATAAAATGCAGCCAGAGGGCAGTGTGGTGGGCAAAGGCAGGCAGGCAGAGTCAGAGAACGTCCCCAGCAGCAGCTGCTATCTCAACTAAACCAAGCTACTCCGCTCCACTCCTCGTGCATGCAGCAAGCAGGGAGGGAGGAACTGAGACAACCAGCATGGTGGGCATGTGTTCTCCAGCAGCCAATGGGAGCTTCCGCCCGCCGGAGATCTCTGTAATGACAAAAAAAAAAATCATTAAAAAACTTTTTTTTGCCAAAGGCAGGGGATTGGCGGCGGCACTTTTTGGCGCCCCCTGCCAAGAGGCGCTGGGGGCACGTGCCCCCCCTGCCCCCCCATCGTTACGCCCCTGGATGTAACTGGAAAGGGAGAGGCAGGTCTGTAGGTAGACAGGCGCAAAACCCTGCAAGGCTTTGAAGGTCAGAACCAGGACCTTAAATTGAACTCGGAAGCCAATAGGCAACCAGTGCAATGACTTCAGGAGAGGTGTTACCCCATCATCTTTTCTGGCACCCATGGGAAGGTGAGCCACTGCATTCCGGACCCGCTGTAGCTTCCTGATCATCCTCAAAGGGGACCCTAGATAGAGAGCTCATCACGGCAATCACCAAGAAATATTACACACAGACACATAGAGCTGAGCTGCCATTCTCCCTTTCTCTCCACAACACCATCTCACACACAGACCACCAAACCAGAGCTCTAGGAAGCAAGGAAGGAAGGAAGGCACCCAAGTACTGCTTTTGTCAGTCTGAGATCCAGCAAAACCAGATTGTTATACCAACAATAGAACAGCATTACACTCAGTGCAGAGAAAAGGACATTACAGAATCAAACCTCCTTGCCTCTCCAGAGGCAAAGCATGGAGCAGAAACCCCCCCAACCAAACCATCCCGGAGAAGAAGGTCAGAGTTCCACTGGGTAGGAACCTCCTGAGGGATCAGGTGTTCAGGCAGGTCCAGCTCAAGCTGCCTCTCCTTCAGCATGCACTGAGCCTTTTCACCCCGGTGGAAATGGCCGGCTATCTTGTGGCGCTTCTCCGCAAGAGCGCCATGGGAGCAGCAGGGGCCCGTAGCCAGGGTGTGTCCCAGGTTGTACATTGAGGCTGGCTATGGGCCCTAGCAGGGCCTGTGTGGTGGGAGCCCCCTATTGCAAGTGCCCTTCGAATCCTGGAGGCTTGGGAGCAGCAGCTGCTGCTGCTGCTAGCCGAAGGCACGCCAGACCCATTGCTGCCAGCAGGAGAATGGATGCCCAGGTGAAAGGGGTCGCAGGTGCAGAAGCACCACCATCGTCCCAAAACGCTTGAGGTCCTTTCCCCTGCTGTCCCATGTAGGTGCAGACAGTACCTACCACCCAGTACTACCCAGTACCTGCTACTCAGAAGGTGCAGACAGCATGTCTATGGTCACTAAGGCAGAACTTGAAGTGACCCCACACCAGGCTGCCACCATGCTCACCAGCCTGTGGGTGGTGAGGCTGCTGGTTCCTTCGGGGACCCCACCATCACAACTGGAGACTGGCATTGCTAAGGGGGATTGGGGGCATGGTGAGACCGATCTCCAAGCGAGACCACTCTGGTTGGGCTAGCAGCCAAAGCAGTCGGCACCTCCTCCACAACATGTATTCAACATCAGTCAGTCCCTGCTCATACCTTTGGCTTGTTCACACAGAGAGATGCAGCAAGTTCTCATCATCACTGGCAAGAAGCAAGCAGCCTGGCCTCTGTTGGAGGGTTTCCTTGTCTCAGGTTCAGGATTACATGTCAAAAGGATCTTCACTTTCAAAGACTCTTCTAATCGGAGGCACCTTCAGCAAGTTTCAGGTCTAGATGCAAGTGCCTTACAGTTCTGTGTCCCCCTTGTGAGGAACCAGCAGGGCCGGTGCTACCGTTAGGCCAACTAGGCAGCAGAGTGCAGACCTCAGACCTCAGGGGGGTGCAGAGTGTAGAGTGTCAATGTGTTTGCCTAGGGCACAAAAGAGTCTGGCACCGACCCTGGGAACAAGTGCACCAACATCCTACTGTTGGTTTTTTCTGCTAGTTAGATTGTCTTCAACATGTTCCAAAGCCCAGCTTTCTAGGCCATATGGAAGTTTTGATTCTGTCCATGAGATGTATTTGACATTCAAGAGGGAGGGAGGGAGGGAGAGATAAACCTCTTCATTTGTCTCTGCTCAGGAGATGTCCGTGCTCCTTTTGAAATTGAACGTACCGTAAGGAAGTTGCTATTATTAGCTCTGCTGTGGAATACAAAAGTACACTTCTCTTGAAGATGTGACCACGTTTGTTACCACATGAGAAACAACAGACAGATCAGGAAGAGGTGTCAATCCAGCACAGAGCAGCATGTCTTGACACCATGCAGAACTCAGTAGCGAGAATCCCAAGGAACACATTAGAAGAGAGCCTTTTATACTGGAATCCTCAACTTCAGTTAGAAACTGTTGTTACAAGCAAAGAAGTGTGTACTGTCCCTCTGCTTGATCTGTCTCCTTGCCTCAGACAGTGGAGGACAGACTAGTGAGTCAGAGGGCTAGAGGGTCAAGACGTTTGTCATCCCTTCTCCACTGCTCTGATGCTATCCCTTTGAAATGTAGATTGCTACTCTTAGGGGATTCAAACTTCCTTCCTCTCTCTCTCTTCCTACCTGGCCTCCTACCTTGCAACATGGCAAGCCTCTCTCCCTGAACTAAATGTGCAGAGAGGATGCAGAATCGATCTGCATCCAGCTCGAGAGATAGATTAGAGATCCTAAATCCTCACTTTCCTATCTAGAATGGAGTTCCTTAAAAAATGCCTTTTATATTGATTTGAAACTATGAATTGGCTCCAAGTTACTTTACTCTCAGCAAACATGCATGCTTAACTAATCCCCTGTGTTGTTCCTCTGTGCACTCTGCTATAATGAGAAAGGAATTCTGTCACCACAGAGAATTTCCAACAGAGCGGAGGGGAGGGCCAGCAGACCCACACACCTTTCTCCTCCCCCTGGTAGGCATGCTGGTCTATGCAAGTCTCTGTGCTTCTCACTTTGGTGGATGGCATCTAGCAGCCAATGCTTCACCACACCTCGCTTAAGTTAGAGTTCAGGATGAATGTGGCAGGAGCTGGTCACCCCCGGACCAAGTTTGTAATCTCCAAAGCCACAGATTCTTCAACACACCAACACACTCTTGCTTTTTCTGTGCAATTCTCCATTCGGTCTAGAGAACTCGTGCTATCTGAGAGCTTCCTTTAGAGCAAGATATGACCTGCTCCCGTCGGCTGTGCAGGCGGAGAGAATAAAGAGTATACCTAGGGAAGATAGAATCTGCCCTTGTGGTTAGAGGGAGATTGAAACCATCCAACATGTATTGCTCCCTTTTCTGTTTTACAGAGAGTTAAGACCCTCCCTGATATCTCCTTGTCTGGCACCCTTTCCAGGATGCTCAGGAGATTTTTGTGTCTCTTATCTTTTGACAGATCATTCTCCATCTATTACATATAAGGTGGCGAAGTTTTGCTCTCATACTATGTTTTTACATCAGTTTTTTATGTCATGCGTATGTTCTTCCTGAATTGTTAGTTTATATTTATATTTCGTGTTAGCAATTGCTAGTTAAGTCTTTGATTGGTACTGTATGTGACTGATATTTTATTATTTTCTAGCATCTGTTAACCTTTTGTAGGATTTCTTTATTCTACCATTTTTTAGTGGTTTTGTAAGCCGACCATGGGTCGTAAATAAAATATCTATCTATCTATGATGTTATTAAAAAGTAAAAAGCTCTGCTAGAAGTCCGTGGGCTGGTTTTTTGGTTGTTAGCACATAGGCAACACCAAATCTATTTTGTGAAAATATACCAATAACAACATTGAGGAAAGTCTACCAGCACCTGGGGAGTTCTCTCCCCCCCCTCCCCCATTTTCCACCTTCATTCAGAGCTGTGTCATTTTTCTCCCCCTCCACCCGCTCTTGCTCCGTAGTTGTCCAAGTCGCTAAGTGAGGTGGCATGAAGAGGACCAGAAAGGGCCAGCACCAAAGTGCCTCCTGGCCATGAAGGAGGAGGATCCATGGAGAACAGGGCTTGCCTGTAAAGCAGAACCCTTTATAGCCCTCCCAGAGATGGTGATATGAAAGGAAACCCCTTCATTCATTCCCTGGGCCTTCTTTGGATCTTCTTTACAGATATCAATCAATCAATCAATCAATCTTTATTACGGTCATAGACCAGCACAGGTTATAAAACAGTAATACTATACAATAAATGCTATATAAAAGGGGAGGGACATGTTACAGTATTACGGAGATTGAGATTGATATAGCAGATAAGGCTGAGATGGGAGGAATCTAAAAAATACAAAATGTTTAAAATATGCTATAAAGCACAAACAGAGTAGCTAAAATACATATACGCTAAAAAGGACACAATCTGACACTTTGTTTCGGTCGGAGGCCAGCGTGAAGTCAAGACAAATATAAAAGAGGAGATAATCAGCATTCTATGGGATCAATAGCACCCAATAAAATCCAAAAAGTCCTCCTCAGCACAAAGTCACTGGAAATACTACTAAAATACTACTAAAATAATTTAAGATAAAAGGGGCAGCATATTCCTGCTTATAGGACTATTACAACTCAAAGCTCGGCTCAGCTCCCAAAACTGGAGGGGATATACAATTCAGGCGCTCTATAAAATATTATCATTAAATTAGCTGCTTTTGAGCTGGTGATACCTGGCCCCACATGCCCACCTGCAACTAGCCAAGGTGTGGCTACAAATTGCTCTGGCATTAAGTCTGTCGTTTATTTGCCCATTTTTAAGCTCTTCCAAAAGCGAAGGGCTGCACTGCAAAATTTGGCTACCCGTCTAGTGGCACAGGAATTGCTTCCTTCCAGCAGCCTAGCAGTCATCTGAGGTAAATCGAGACCTGGGCATTTGACTGTCAAAGGGTGTATGAGATCCTGGCGCAGGTCTCTATAGAGCAGACATTCCAACAACACATGGGTAACTGTTTCAACTTGACCCTCACCGCATGGGCAGAGCCTCTCCCCGTAGGGGATCCCTCTATATCGTTCCTCTAAGAGGGCTGAAGGCTGGGCATTGCATCTTGCCAGGGTGAAAACTCTTCTAAGAGGGGGCACCTCCAAGACAGTGAGATAGGGGGCTGGGACCAAACAATACCTCACTGATTCCTGGCACTGAAAGTCAGGTACCCTTGCCATATCTGTTTGTCTCTCAATAACCTCTGTTTGATGAGCTTCCTAGCTGTCTCCAAACTTTGCGTAAGCAGGGCAGACTGATCAAGGCCCAAAGAAGTCATCTTTTGGTTCAGTGAGCGCTTCCAGATCGACTGATAAGAGTCCGCTAATACTAAGCGGCTCAGCCCTATCTCAGAGGAAAGGACTCTCAGCCAGTAAAACAACGCCATTTGCCAACATCTGGCCTCAACTCTGATGAGGCCCGCCTCCAATTTAAGCCTCGCATTGGGGGTACATTTGGGGGTCTGAAATAATGCTCTCAGGAACTTAGACTGCACCACTTCTAAGGGGGACAGATCTGAGTAAGGACCCAGCTGGGCACCGTACAGTAACTGTGCCAATGATTTCGCCTGAAAAAGTTTTAAGGCCGCGGAGATAAGATGCCCACCCCTGGATCTGTAGAACTGCAAAATAGCTCGGGCGCTGTTTTGGGCAGCCTGGGCCACGTGCAAAGCATGAGCCCGTCTTGTACCCGATGAGTGAACAGCTACCCCCAAATATACAAAGTTTTGGACCTGCTCTATCCTTTGTCCGTCGATTTTCCAAACCCGTCTCTTGGGTCTCCTAGCAAAGGAGAGCATCTTTGTTTTCTGGTAATTAATACTCAGCCGTTCACTCTTACAATAGACAGCCAATGCCCCAAAGGCCCTCCTAAGCCCAACTGGGGTTCTAGCCAGAATGGCCGCGTCATCTGCATACAGCAGCACCGAGATACTTCTTCCAGCTAGCTTGGGAGGATGGAAATCACAGCTATCTAGATGGGTCACCATATCATTAATATAAAAGTTAAACAGCAGGGGCACCAGCACACATCCTTGACGGACCCCCTTTCCAATTGGAATAGCTCTGGTTAATCCTCCTTGCGGGTTGCACCTAATCCTCATGATTGGTGATACGTGTAAAGCTCTAATTAGGGCTAAGAGTCGCCGGTCAATGGAGGAAACTCTCAGTTTATCCCAGAGCCTGTCCCGTGGGATTGAGTCAAAGGCGAACCTAAGATCGACAAAGGCAACATGCAAGGACTGAGCATATTTCTGTGCTAGATGATGCAGAACAAAACAGTGGTCGACGGTAGACCTCCCTTCTTTGGATCTTCTTTACAGATATCATGGGAGCATTGTGGAATTAAAAGGGCATGGCTGAAGTTGTCCTCAGGTTGAATTCAAACCCAGTTATCCATGGATCCTATATCTGCGGAGCGCTAGGGGCATTGGGAGTAGAGGTCGTGAGTGGGGGTCTCCCTCAACTATTCTACCTGCTTCTACTCTATGACCCCTGATCTGACTCTTCCGCACTTCCTGTGCTGATGAGTCTCAATCCTTCCTTTCCCAATCAATCAGGGTGGCTGGAAGGAAGGGCACGGCCCGCTCCCCACCCGTTAAATGTGTAGAAAGTTGATCTTTATGGAAGGAGCGGAGGCAGCAGTGCCCGGGCTGACGCCTTGCCTGCACATGCTCCAAGCGATGTGCTTGCATGATGGGCAGTTTGAAGAACTACTCCGAGAGAGAGAGAATAAGATTCCAGGATCCGAGATACATTATCGATTGATTGAGTTTATTGAACGTATTTATGTACCACCCGAAACGTATGTCTCTGGGAGGTTTACAATAAACAGTACACATGAAACAAAAATAAAACATGAAAATCATTTATTGTCCTTGCTTGGCGTGAAAATGTGAAAGACACCAATTTTTGTATGAAACTGAAAACAAAATACATCCTTTATTGGGTCTGTTGGGCAAAATGAAGAAAACATCTCAAAAGGGAAAACCTCTTCTGGCCATGACTTCCTGATGGGGGAAAGAAGGGCTGGATAAGGGCCGCTTCTCGGCCATGGTGGTGATGGACTTCCTGGCCCCTGCTCAGCGGTCGCTGCAGCGGTGCTGGCGAGAGGGAAGACAGGGAATGTGGCAGCACTCACGGCAGGAATCAGCTGGACCTGCTCGGCTGCTGGACAGTGGAGCGCCACAGGATAGATCCAGCCCACGGACCCTGAGTTGGACATCCCTGTTCAAGGTTCTTGTGTCTTATAGACAGGTCAGTAGATTTGAATGACGTCTTCCCTTTCATCAATGGGCCAGATCCCATTGGCCTGTACACTGGGTAGTGAGGTCTTCCAGTCCCATGCCTTCATAGGTATCTTGCATGGTTGGCTTCGATATACTGGAGGGCTTCACACGGTACACGTACCCTGAGTTGTATGAACTCGGTCCAACAGAGTGTGGATTTGGAAAACAGGGACCTATGTAACATAAAGGGGAGGAGGGTTAATGCAATGCAGTTTTTTAAAAAGCCTTGCCATGAACTGGAGCACAACTTCTTATGATGCTGCTATGTGGAAGAACTGCATGCAGACAGCACTGTGTGTGCTGTCAGCCTAAATTCTGTGTGTGCACCGACAGCCTAAATTCTGCAACAAGCAAGGTTGAGTTCTGCAATGAGATAACTGATGCAAATTAAACCCCTTCCCATTATTTCTCTCACTTTGAACAAAACAATTGTGCTTCTGTTGACTATAGGAATGGAAAGGGAAGGGTACACAGCCATGAAGTTGTGGCCTCTGGAGACTGGAAATGTGTCCAGGGCCAGTTACTCTCCCCCTGCTAAATGAAGAGAATCACCATGTTAAAAAGGTGCCTCTTTGCCCCGTTAGCAGGGTCCTTCAGCATTCAAGGCCCAGGGGTCTTTCAACAGTATCAACATCCTCTTAAGAACCATTTGCGTACCTTTCTAAAATCACAGGGGCTAGAAATTGGCTTTTTGTTTCAAAGAGGGACAGAAAGCTGAGACTCAAGAAGCTGAATTCTGTAACCGGATTCTGAAGACATTTTGGCACTTTAAAAATGCTGAAAATGGTCCCAATAACTACACAGCTCTGAACAACATTCTTCTGCCATCCATCCTCTTGCAGTCAAAGCTCCACATGATTGGCCCTTCCAAGAGAATCAACACCTCCTTGGGAATATCATTTTTTGTATGTATGAGGGCAAGTTGGGTTCCAGCATTTTTCAAAAATGGTAGGGCATGCTATTCAGTTTGGCCCTCCCTTTCTTGGCTCCAGGTGCTGAAAGAGCTTCAGGTACTCCGAGGGAGACAGAGGCCTGGGATCTTAAATTGGATCTGAAGGTGTGGAACCCCATGCGATGCCCAGAGCTGTTTCAGCATCTTCCTCTGAGGCGGATTCTTCAGTTCAGGAATTTGGTGGTAGAGGGTCAAGGTCCAGCTGCTTAGGTGGTTGAGTTCTTATATCTCTTGACTGAGACCAAGACCGGCAGTGCTGAGGAGAATGTGACCGGGACCGAGCGTCTGGATGGTCCAATCTCCCCGGATATTGGTTTCGATGTGGGGCTCAAGAGCAAGGGTGAAGATAGCGTCCTCTATCACCAATGCCAGATTTGCCGTCAAAGAAGTTAGTGGAACGATCAGGCATGATCAGATGGAGAGTAGTCTCAGTGTTGAGGTTCTCAGTAGCAATATGCCAAATCCATAGGACAGTGTTTTGGAGAGTACAGATGGTGAGGGGATTCCCTGTGGCCCGGAGAGCGTTGGTATCACGTAGGGTCTCTTCCAGATCATTGGTATCGTGCAGGAGACTCTTTTCAGTCCGGAGGCGGCCGGTCCTGAGAAGATCAGCTAGTGTTGATGGTATCATCCTCCATATGTGCTTTGTTGATGTCACCTTCAGGATCGGAGGGTGATCTTGGTGTGACTTCTCTGGGGTCTCCCTTGTTGGGAGTGAAGCGGTCTCTCGAGTCTATGTTGGGATGGTAATGATCCCTGTCTTGGCCCGGAAGTCACTGTGCAGACTTAAGGTTTGTAGATACTCAAGTCAGCTTTTTTGGAATCAGAGCTGCTGACTGAGACTTTTTTGTGGACTTTAGGCAGTAGAGATATCAGGATGGGAGTGACGAGCTTCACGGGCCACACTCTATTGGCAGCACAGTGTAGTGTGTGCATTGGCTGAGGAATCTTTTCATTCGCAGTTGGTGAAAAATGCTGAGAATAGAAAGAAATATAGAAACACTTGATTTAGTTAGGATGCACATTCCAAAGTCCTGGGGAACCCTAGAAAAGGCTCGGTTTGGGGTCAGCACCAGCTGAACCTGTGGCAACTGCAACCAAGCCTCCCCAGATGATCTGAATAGGCAGCAGCAGGGTTCATGAAGAAGGTAGCATTTCCTCTAATATTTTGGGCCTAAGCCCCAGAGACCAGCCTGGCTGCTGTATTCTACATACATTCGGCATACTACAGACAAAAACTGCCCAATGTACAGTGCATGGCACTAGTGCAGGATGTTACCAGCATATGCGCCACTGTTTCCAGGTGGTCTATCTCCAGGAATGGACGTAGCTGGCGTATCAGCCTAAACTGATAGAAAGCCCTCCTGGCCAGTGCCTCAACCTGAGAGACCAGGAAGAGGCTTGGGTCCAGAAGTACTCCCAGACTACATACGGGTTCTTTCTGGGAGAGTGTAACTCCATCCAAAACAGGCAGATCTAAGCCACTTCCTATGTCCCAACTTCCCACCATGAGTACCTTTGTCTTCCTTGGATTCAGCCTCAGTTTGTTCTCCCTCATCCGGCTCATCACAGACTCCAGGTAAGTCTTTCGGGAAGTTAGGCCATTTCCTAAGGAAGTTGACATGGAGAAAGAGGTTTGGGTGTCAGCATATGGGTAACACCCTGCACCAAATCCCTGACGATTTCCCCGCACCGATCCATGTAGATATTAAAAAGCATTGGAGATAGAATGGAGCCCTGTGCAACCCCATACAATAGCTCTCATTTGGAAGAGCAACAATCTCCAAGCAACAGCATCTGGGAACTACATGAGAAATAGGAGTGGAGCCACTGCAAAGCGGTGCCTCTCACTCCCTACCCCTCTCCCTACCCCTTCAGGTGCTCCAGGAGGTGCCATGATTCACTGATATCAGAAGGATCGGCTGAGAGATCCACAAGGAACCACAGGCTCACACTCCCCCTGTCAATGCCCAATTGGAGATCACCCAACAGGCCAACCAAGTCCTTCTCAACCCCATAGCCCACCCGGAAGCCATTTTGAAATGGGCCCAGATCATCTCCTTCTTCCAAGACTCCTCGAGCTGAGATGGCACTACCCTCTCAGTCCCCTTGCCCTACCATGGGAGGTTGGAGACAGGCCTAGAATGGCATCCAATGCAGGTTTCTTCAACAGTGGTCTAATCATGGCCTTCCTGAGGCAAGGAGGCATCCTGCCCTTCCTCAGAGAAGCATTAATGATGCTTCCAAGACCTTCTCCAATCACCTCCTTGCTAGATGGTATAAGCCATGTTGGGCAAGGATCAAGAAAACAGGTAGTCAAGTGAAGTCTTCCAAGCAGCTTGTCCACATCCTCCGCTCTCACAAATGGAAAATGATCCAAATTCACTGTGCAAGAGGAGCTTCCGGACACCTCCACAGTAGGCTCTGCACTACCTGTAGAGTCTAGTTCCGTTGGATGAAGAGAGTTTTCATCTGCAAACATCTCGTTTAAAATGTCAAAGTGGGTAACTGATGGATCCAAATACTCATTCAAGGGAGGAGGGTCATGTACTAACCCTTTCACAACTCGAGACAACTCTGCTGAACGTGAGCTTGCAGAAGCAATGCGGGCAGAAAAGAACTGCTTCTTTGTGGCACGCATGTGATTGATGGATGGAGTGCTGTCAAGTCGGTGTCAACTCTTAGCAACCACATCATTTTGATAATGGAAAGGCAAAATGTTCATAATAAAAAATGATTTTGCCATCCCATGAATTCTTTGCTTTGCATCAATATTGTGTTTCTGTATCATATACCTTTTTCACATAAGAAGTAATATAGCTACTCCTGCTAACTTGGCAAAGAGGTACCTTTAACTTGGTGATTCTCTTTATTTAGCGGGGGAGAGTAACTGGGCCTATCCACCCCCAGCACAGTATCTCCAGTGACAGTTGCTGGTGTCTGTCTTATGTTTCTTTTTAGATTGTCAGCCCTTTGGGGACAGGGATCCATCTTACTGATTTATTATTTCTCTGTTTAAACCACCCTGAGCCATTTTTGGAAGGGCGGTATAGAAATAGAATAAATTATAAAGAATAAATACTTCCAAATTGGATCTATCCAGTTTCTAATGTCAGAAAATGAAATTAGAGCCAAAGAACATGTTTCCCATTTCAGGAGTAACCTGAAGGGTGTGTCTTCAGGGTGAGACCACTGTGTTTGCAATTTGAGCAAATGCTTTACAGATCCTACACACGATTGCTGTCTGGAACACAAGACCGAAGGGATGGAATCAGGATGACAGAAATGGGGATCTGCTGAGTCAAAGACAGCAGCCAAGACAGGAGGTTCATTGAGGCCGGGTGGGCCAACGTATATGACGACACTTGGCTTGGTGGATCCTGGGTGGTTTAGACCTGCATTCAATGTTTGTGTACAATTCCATATGGGAACACCAACCAGTGATCCTGTTCTTACGTGTGCACGGAAGGTGTCAGGGTTTCCATATGAGAGCCACTTTCACTTTGACAAGCAACACTACTCCAGAGATTTGCATCAGAGGATAAAATGGGGCACAAGCTGGGGCAAGTCCTCTCCGCCTTTCCCTGTTCTTTCTTCTGTTTTTCCTCAGCATCCAGCCCTCAGAGGGATACCTGCAATCGTTCACCGGGCTCCCCAGAGCTCACCTGTCTATCAACAGACCTATCTTCCATTAATTGGCGTAATTCTTAAGCGAAGCCGGTGGCACTCCCGACATCTCCAAGGGAATCCCGCAACATAAAGATGCATTGTGCAAAGCAGTCTGTCCTGAATCTACTGCCACTGGGTAACCAAGTTCTATTATTGTTGTTGTAGTTGTTCTCTCTCAGTCTAGAAAACCAAACAAAAAGACAAAAGATTGAGTCTCCGGTTCAAATGGCTATTCAACCACTCCCACCCACTCCATTCTGATACTCATACAATTACCAGACTCCTCCTCCTCATTGAAGTCCTCCAGGACAAGATCATCTGAAGGGAAGAGAAGAGAAAAGATTGGGGTTTCTTCTTTCAATTTGCTAAGAGAAAAGTTAAGGAGGGACAGGTCCATGTTGAATAAATGAGGAGGTTCTAATGGGTCACTTTTTGCACTGGGCTTGCCAAAGCGGAAGACAAGCATGGCTTCCAGACCTCGCAGTTTCACTGCAAGGGCTTTCCCAAGAAGAACCATGTTTGGCCATGTAAGAGGGGTTGGGAGTTTGAGACATGCCCACTCGGGAGGCCTGCCACAGAGAGGTCAGAGCAAAACTGGTGCTCCCTGGACGAATGATGACCTTTGTCACCCAGGCCCATTCTGGGATTCCAAGGAGACAGTTCTGCCCTCCCCACTTCCCTGGAAATTGGCATTACCTTTGATGGTGCTTTTAATCAAACGATGTGTCAAGTCATCTTCTATGCGCAAGAGAGCCTTGTGTGTGGTCAGCTGTAGAAATAAAGACGGACATGTTTCTTTCATGTCAATGTGACACCATATCCAAAGCAGTGAAGAATTGAAGATGACCCAGTTGGGAACAAAGTTGAGGATTCCCAAAGATGGAGTGTGGCTCTTCTGGGCACTGGGCAGCCCGAAGAGACATGGGGTGGGGGTGGGTGACAGCTCTGTCCTGTTCCTCCTGTTCCTCGGTGAGCCCCAGTGGAAACAGCCCCTCTCCAGCAAGTGTGCTGCCAGGCAGCCCCCGTGTGACCAGAGACCAATGGGAGGTCTTCTTCTGAACCTGGAAGCTGACAAGGGGTCCCAGAAGATGCTGAAGCAGAGCCAAGCCATGTCCACAGCAGGGTACTTACTTCCACATTGGGCAGTCTGGCAACATGCTGCAGGACATAGACGTAGGCTTCTCGGCCCAGAGCCTGCAGCCGGGGCTCCTCTGATTCAATATACCTGTGGAGCTCCTGTGGGTTGAAACAGCAGCTCAGAGTCATTGCACTGGCCTAAATCATCCCTTGCCATGCTACTGAGAGCTAAGCGCAGTAGGAATTTGTTCCACTACAGGAACATCCCTTGCTTGTGTCCCAAAGGAGTCTAAGGAGGATCTAATTCCATATAAACATCCCCCCCCCCCAATAATGTTGACAAGATCTTCAATATTCCTGAAAGTTGCTTATGGGAGTGATGGTTTTCTCTGTCTTCTCAGCCAGTTGGCTTCTAATAAGGAAGTGACCTAGATGTATCTTCAATAAACTAAGAGGATGGGGTCTGCTGCCTCTTTCTGTCAGGCCACGTTCGGATGTCGGAGAGGATGAAGACAGAAGCCCCATTCACACCTTATGTTGCACACTCGGACCACGAGTGGAGAGTGCACAGGGGCAGATCTGGACACAGGGACTGCAATTCATACATGCTGTTGAATACAGGCACTGCTTGACACTCCCTCTCTGTACCACGCCTGTGAGGGGCCCGTGCCCAGGTTCACTTTGAAAAGAAATGCAACTACAGTCATGCAGACAAAATCATGTCAGCGTTCAGACACCTGCACGTATCTGCTACCTAATGTCCCAATAGGGCTTTCATTGTGCTTACCTTCAAGATTCCAATGGTGCTGTAGACAGAGGGGGCCTCCTCCAGCAACCCCCTGAGCATCTTCTTAAAGGATGCCATTGTCTCCTTTGAGGGGGAAAGAGAAGATCAGTCATGAGTAGGAGGCACAACCGGTCTTGAGAATACAACATTGAAAAATCACTGGTACTGACAGTGGTATCACCTTTTCTTCGCAAGAGGAAAAAGCCCAAGAAGAATTTACCTGGGTCCCTGGGTCCACTTGGTTCAGCCCGGACACCGCCACGTTGAGGACTGCTGCCTTGAGATTGAAGGGCATAGGCGGCTTCATTTTGCTGGAGGGAGAAAGATGAGATTTCGTAGTGTGAGGAGGGCTGGTGATCCAGCCAATGGAAGCTCCTCTAGAGAAGAGGAACATGGCAACCCAGCAAGCGTGAAAAACGACGACAGGTCTGTGATGGTTTCCCTTCTCTTTTCCAAAAATGACCAATCCCCGTCTGGGGAGGCCCTGGTTCGCAAAAGGCCATAGTACTTAAGAAGATTTGTTTGTAAAAGAAAAACCTTCACTTCAATGGCCATCTTTTGGGAAAGGGGAGATCCAGTTACAGATCTGGCCTGGTTTGCCACAGCCCTTTCCTGACACAACCCCCTCCTATTTAATCCCCGTGGGCTATAAGCATACGTGAGTTCCGTGACGGTGTCCAGGCTTAACCTCAGCAGGAACCCAGGGTCCGGATGCTTTTTGACATCCTCCATAATTTCCTGGCAGAGATCAAAGAGCAGAAGAGAGTTGGTCACTACCCACGGACTTCCTTGGGATAGCTCCACCCCCAAACACACACTTTGGACTGAGCCCTCGCTTGGGCATTCCCTTCCATTCTCTGCCACATCTCACTCACAAGTACGGCTTCCGCAGCCTCATTCTTATCATAGGTCAGGAGTTGACCACCCTGCGAACTGACTTCTTTGACGTCTTCTATTACTGCGGACAGGAACTGGGTCCAGCTGAAGATGACCTGAAAATTAAAAGCACTGAACTGTTAGTGATGGAAGGACTCTCCGTGCCTTCCTGCAAATGGAGCGGGCACCCTGACTTGGTGGGCTGCTCTCAACTCCTTTCTGGGGACACCACCTGCTCCATGGAATATCCTGCAGCTACTGCTTCTCAGGGAGAGTGCAGAACTGGGAAAAGGATCAGAGCAGAGAGTGGGTGCTCCCAGATCCCAGATGGAAGAAATGCCTCTCACAGAGTTGTCTTGAGCTCTGTGGAGGAAGGCCCTCTACTCAAAGGTTCCCTACCTCAGCTCTGTCCATTTCCTCCATGACAGTTGTCAGACCTGGAAGGGAAGAAGAATGGGAAGGGAGGGGGGATTCAGGACTTGAATTCCCATGAGGAATTAACCAATGGGAATTCCCTTTGTTGGCATTCAGGCTGGCTCCCGGGCTCCCAAGCACCAGCTGGCTCACCTTCCCCAAAGGGTCAGCCCCAGTCCCAACCATTCCCCAGGAGCCTGGGGCACGTCCTCACCGATGGTGACTCCGGAGATGGCTGGGGTGCCTCCTGAGGGAGTTGGCGGTGGCGCTGGAGTCGGCTCAACCCGCTTGCTTCGTGGCCAGAACCTCCCTCTGGGGGGCTTGCCCTTTTCGGAGTCACTGGGGGGGGAGGTCTTAAAGAACTTTCTGCAGCATCTGCAGACTCTTCGCAACCTAGAAGAGAGCAGGGAGAAGGTGAGAATGCGACCTTTAAGCAGACATTGGCAGGAGAGGGGGCCAATGGGGCAGGGAAGGAGTGCAGAACAGAAGGAGGGGCAGCAATACAGGTAGCCCAATAGGCTTCCAGATGGTGCACCATCCTCCTTCTGGCTGAGGAATTGGGTCGAGACAGATGCTCCAACGCTTTGGGGCAGAGACCTTTGACATATGGGGTGCAGTTCTGGTCAGCCCAGTTCAGCCAGATTATGTTAGAGCTGGGAAAGATGCAGAAAAGGCCCGCAAAGGTGCGGAGGGGTGGAACACGGAGGCAGAATTACAGGCTCC
The DNA here is from genome assembly GCF_027244095.1 of Hemicordylus capensis. NCBI lineage: Eukaryota > Metazoa > Chordata > Lepidosauria > Squamata > Cordylidae > Hemicordylus > Hemicordylus capensis. Next base: position 170,768,998 of record NC_069658.1, read on the forward strand.
GAAGGCACTGCCAGGGACACCAGGCAGCTGAACTTAGAGGTGGTGCTGCTGGTGCCGGACTGCACACTCCTAGGCGCTCCAGCCCTCTCCTCCTGCTTGCGACCCAGCCTCCTCCTCTACTCTGAGCTCATTTAATCGGGTTACTCTGCTAAAGGAGGGATTGATTCAATTATTCCCCCCTACAATCGGGACCTCCGTGAAGCACGTCACAGTAGGCATCTTCAGAGCTGGTGCCCTTCCTAATCGGGCAGCCGGGCAGGCAGGCAGGCGGGGGTCTCTAGTCAGACCTGTCCGGGAATAGAGGGAGCAAGGCAAAGCTGTTATGGAATCCTACTCACCGTGCGAAGACGTATTTTCTCATCTTCTCCCCCATTTCCCTCCCTGTCTAACTATTCCCCCCTGACTAACTATCCCTCCTGTTCCTAAAAGCTGACTGTCCCTCCCTCCCCCCCTAGATCCCTCCCAAAACCACCCCAAACAAACAACAAACAACAAGCAACAAAATAACAAACACTAACACTAACTGTAATACTGAATGGATAAATAAATGGATAAATCGATGAATAAATAAATGGATAAAGAAACAAATAGATGAATAAATAGATGGATAAACAGAAACAGAAACAGAAACGGACTCGCTAATACACTCTTTCCTTGCTATCTCTCCAACTCCTCTCCACCTCGCCTCCTCCCTCCTCGCCTAACTCACCCACAAAGAGCAGCTGAGCCCCGGAGGTGTCATAAAAGAGGATGTGTCATGAGCCTCAGCAATGGCCATTGGTCCTCTTGCCTCTAGTGGTTGCTTCAGGACTAGGAGGCATCCCCTGCCAAGCGGGCAAAGAGGCACCTTTTCAAAGGGCTGATTCTCTTTATTGAACAGAGGCCGCACGGGGGAGCAGTTGGCCCTACCCACCCCCTGCCCAGTAACCCTCCAGTGGTGGTTGCTCGTATCAATCTTAGGTTCCTCTGTAGATTGTGAGCCTTTGGGGGCAGGGAGCCATCTTTATTCCTTTATTCTTACTCCACTTAAACTGCTTTGGAAACTTGTGTCGAAAGTAGTAGTAGTAGTAGTAGTAGTAGTAGTAGTAGTAGAAGTTCTTCCAAACCTCACCCTTCCTGTTCATATGTCTGTTGATCTGAGAAATCAGAGGACTCTCTTCCCCACCATGTTGAAAGCAAAACCACCACCACAGGCCCCTCAGAGCAGACCCCTCCACCTCCGCCCACTGCCATTCATCCCGAGAGCCACCCTGGTTGCTGGGATGTGCTCTTGTTTCAGCCGGACACGGGGACTCCTTCCTTCAGCGCAATCCTGACACTGATTCTCACCTGAGGGGACACACATCACTTTGCTGGCTCTGACCTCTGGCCACTGCTCTCTGCTCTTTCCAGAGTGTGTCGATGCTGTCACTTGCCTGCCAGGAGGCAGCGTGGAGCAGGTCGGTGGCTGCTTAGCCTTCTCCACTCTGCCTCTTCATCGCTGACTTTGGCATTATTCAGCGGAGGGTGGCGGAAGAGGCAGCAGCAGGATTCTCCCTCCCTCCCTCCCCTCTGAGTCTCAAAGCCAAGAGCTGATGCCCCAAGTGGAAGGAAGCTCTGAACAGCTGCCTGGCTTCCCTCTGGACCCTCTTGTTTGGGGAACAGCAGGGCTCTCCTTCCCATGCTTGGAGAGGAGGAGACCCAGTGGAAGTGAAGGAGGGAGGAGGCTACTGACGGAATAGTGCAGCAGTCAACCACAGAGAGGCAGCCCCTTGTCTTCTCCATGCTGCCTCTCACCAGGTGCCCCATGCAAAGTGCCAGCAATGTTCAGCAAAGAAAAACAAGGCCTCTCTTGTATCCCTCATCTAATATGGAGCCCTGAGGAACACCATATGAAAGGGAAGAAAGGAAAGGGGGCGAGGAAATGTAGAGGGCCAGGAGGGTAGTACTGACCCTGGTCCATTGGTGCCAAGCAGGTCTCCTCACAAGTGGCAGGCAGCAGGAAAGCAGGAGAAGGACTGAGACGTGACATACAGCTACCACTCACAAGCTAGAGAACCAGTATGGGGAAAGTCCGTATAGATTTGGATTGAGTTCTGATCCCGAGAGCAGGGGCTGGGCCAGGAGGAGTCATATTTCAAAACCTGCTTGGAGGCCATGCATCAGTCATAGCTGGAGGGTGTGTGTGCAATATTCAGGTAGAAGAATGAGTTCATGGATGCTGGAGTTGGTCCGTTTGGGTGCAGACCCAAGGAAGAGAAGTCTGGAAATGGCTTGAGTGAAGTGTATGTGCAGGTTTGAAGGGGTGACCTTAAACTTCTCTGAGAAGTGGGATGTCTCTTCTAGGTGGAGAGCGAAAGTTTTCTGAACTCTTAACGGCTGAGGCCTCACCAGCTCCTTAGGTTTACAAGTAGAGGGAGTTCCCTGTCCTAAAAAGGGCAAGTGGGCAACCATGAGGGTCAATCTCAAGTGTTGTTTAGCTTTCCACAACTGCTTGGATACCAACATTGCTCGCTGCTATAAGCTGCAGCTACATTGCTTTCATAGGGCTGTAGAGCTGACAACTGATATTATGGTGAACAGCATAGCCATTGCCTGATGACGTTTGAAGACTTGGGGAAGTCTGTTTCCTGATGTCTGCTCTTCAGAGTCCCAATGGCACCAGCTTTTGAACCCCTTTGAACCCCAACGTGAGTGACAACATGACACACTTGATGGTGGACTTCTCTCAGGAAAGGCACGTGCTCCAGGCTTGAATGCTCATTGCCCAGATCCTAAAGGTGGCAACTGCTGAAAGAAACCTAGAGGAGGAAAACCTGGTCAGAATAGCTCCAGAGATGACTGACAGTCTGTCTACACAATAGAAAGGAGGACACCCATTTCTCACAGACAGAGAAGCAAACAGCAGGTTGGATTGAAAGAACAGGAAAGAGAGAGAGAGAGAGAGAGAGAGAGAGAGAGAGAGAGAGAGAGAGAGAGAGAGAGAGAGAGAGAGAGGTCTTTCAATGTAGCAACTAGAAATGAGAGGAATAGTTTTGTTATTGATTCAGGCACTACCCCAAACATCCTGAATTCCCCTCAACTGTTGATAGATGTAGACAAAAATGACAAAGTTGCTGTTTGGTTTGCTGATGGGAAAAATAGTTATTCATCCAGGAGAGGAACTGCTGAACTGTATAGTAAGCAATTGGATGGGGAAATGGAAAAGATTTTGATCCAAGATGCCCTCTTAGTCCCTGATATGGAGAGTAACTTGACCTCTGTGAGAGATGGAGTCAATCAAAGCTGCAAAGTGACTTTGCAGGACAAAGTTTGCTACATCAGCTAAGAAGGATGATTTCATGATGACAGCCTATATGCATAAAGATGTGCTTTTTCAATTGGACTGTGTAACTGAACAGGCCAGGCTTGCAGCCTCATGCAAACACAAGAACTTTTCAACCATATGGCCTAAAAGACTAGCACATAGGCAAATCCATGTGATAAATGAGCTTGGGGGAAATGGCATTAGGAAGGACTTTAAAGTGGAGTCATGCAGAGAAGCTGCCACAAGGGGTCAGTGTTGCTGACTTAATCAAGGGGTGAGACCCAGCTTTTCTGCACAGACACAGACAGAGTCACAGTGTCCTTTGGAGCTCATACATTCTGCTGTCATAGAAACATAGGAAGCTGCCATCTCCTGAGTCAGACCATTGGTCCATCTAGCTCAGTATTGTCTACACAGACCGGCAGCGACTTCTCCAACGTTGCAGGCAGGAATCTCTCTCAGTCCTATCTTGGAGAAGCCAGGGAGGGGACTTGGAACCTTCTGCTCTTCCCAGAGCGGCTCCATCCCCTAAGGGGAATCTCTTACAGTGCTAGCCTCCCATTCATATGCAAGCAGGGTGGACCCCAACCTTCTCCCAACCTTGGAGAAGCCGCTGCCAGTCTGTGCAGACAATACTGAGCTAGATGGTCCTGTGGTCTGTCTCAGTCTATGGCAGCTTCCCATGTGTTCCTAAGTCCTTGCAACTCAGATTGCTAGCCAAAGCAACAGACAAGACACCATCTGAACGATGGCTTGGGCACAAACCCTCTCTAAAGCATGCCAACATGTTTGGATCGAAAGCTTATGCATACATCCCAAAGGCCAGGAGAACCAAACTCAATCGCAACTGTGAACTGGGAGTGTTGGTTAGATATTCGCCTGGCCAAAAGGGATAGAGAACCTTTGATCGTACAAATGGAGAGGTCAGGATCTGCAATGTGGTGTCTTTTGAGGAGAGACAAGGGCCAACTAGGGATGATGTGCCAGAACCTGTGCCAGAGATCCAGGTGAAAGAGGCAAGATGTCTCACGATGCAAGAGCCAGACCGTGAAGCCGAAGAATCTGTGCCACAACCAGAAGGAGGTTCAGAAGGGGATACAGATTAGAGAAGGGGCTGCACAGCCTGAGCCCGAACTGAGGCGCTGCTAGAGGCCCAACAAGGGGCTTTCACCCAAAAGGTTCTCACTCGTGACCAAAGGAGGAGAGCTACAAGAACCCACCACATGGCGAGAGAAAGAAAAGATGCCAGCTGACACAAGGTGAGACCTGGAGATAAGCAGCATTCGAAGGAATTGATTCCCTGCACCAAAAGGAGACTTGAAGACGTGTCAATGCCCACAGGAAGAAAGACTGCGGGATGCAAGTGGGTCTTCAGAGTCAAGCAGGATGCAGAAGGGGAGGCAGAGCGCTACAAGGCGAGGCAAGTAGTCGAGGGATACTCCCAGATCTATGGTGAGGACTACAATGGGACCTTTGCACCACTTGTGACATACACTTCAATGAGGACACTGCTCAGCATAGCAGCGGCCAGAAAAATGCAAGTTGAAGACATGAATGTAAAGACTGCCTTCCTTCATGGGGAAATCAAGGAAGACATCTCTATGCAATAGCCACCAGGCTGGGAGGTACCTAGAAAGAAGGGGCAGCTTGTGTCCAAACCAGAAAGAAGCATCTATGGCTTCAAAGAAGCAGCCAGAGTGTGGAATGAGAAACGAAATCAACTGCTACTTAAGGAGGGGTTGATGGAAGGAAAAGCTGACCCCCGCCTATATTCCAGATTGAGAGACAATAGATGGACTTACATCCTGACTTCGGTTGTTGACTTGATTATTACATGTGAGGAAAATCAAGATAGCCATGAGACTGTACAGCACCGGAACAAGGAAAGAGAGGTGAAGGAACTCGGAAACATCTCCTATTACCCTGGCATCCAAATACAAAAGAGAAGGGGGTGGGGCATTCCTTCTCCACCAGAGGCAGAAGATAAAGGATCTTCTCCAATGCCTGTTAGCTTCCTTGGTGCTTTGCTAAATAATCACAAACCCCAACAACAGCCTCTTGGAGGCCGTTTTCAGCAACAGCTCCCTGGTGACCACCAGTATCTGGTCTGAACTTTCACACTCTGATTTGCTTGCAGAAAAGCTTTGCCATATATGGGCAAAGCTTAAGTACACCAAAATATACCTGGGATACCAACAGGGCTGGCTCATTATAAGAGAATAGCAAATGGCGCTTGTATTGTGCCAGCTCAGATGCAGGTCTTTGATTAGAACATTGAAGTCCACTCCCCTCTTCCACATCAAGCGTGATTTCTGTGCATGACAAGCCACATCAAACAGCTCGAGATATCCCATGTGCAGCCTGGCTTGCTCTGTACAGGCCTCTGCTACAGGGTAAACTTGTCCCAGGCTAGTTAGATGGTCATGAACATGTTCCAAAGCCCAGCTTTCTAGATCAAATGGAAGTTTTGATGCTGACCATGAAACTTTGATGGTGAGAGAGAGAGAGAGAGAGAGAGAGAGAGAGAGAGAGAGAGAGATTCAACTCTGCACAAGAGACTCCCATGCTCCTTTGGAATTATGTCAGAAATTGCACTTACTGTAAAGAAGCTACTACTATTAGAGTTGGAGATGGAGTTCCAGTACATCGAGCTTTTGCACCTGCTCTCCTAATGACCACTTGGGGTATTGGGAGTAGAGGTAGTTAGTGAGGGTCTCCTTACCTGTCCCTGCTTGCCTCTACTCTATGGCCCCTGCCTCGACTCCTCAGGTATTTCCAGTCAAGAGTCAGTCCTCTTCCTTTCCTCTTAGAGAGTAGATGGAAACATCTCTCTCTCCCTTCCTATTCATTATGTAGCTGATAGATAGGACTAGGTTTCCCCTCTCTAAATGTACTTCACCAATACATCTTTTTCATTTAGATTGTACAACAATCTCCATGCGAGTTCTTCACATAATGGCAACAACTCAACTCTGCACTCTACTCTGTAACTGGTGTGGGTAGCTTCCTTTTGGCACCTTGCTAATAAGATCAATAAGATGCATAGCTATGTTGTGACCGGACATCAAACCAAGACATTTCATAACCACATGCTAAGACAGAGATCTATCTATCTTGGATGCGTTTTTGACCACATTTTGTCTGTTCCTTTTGCTCTTTTGGTTGCTGCTGTTGTTGTTGTTTTGTACTGAACGTGTGAAACAACTTTGAAGTGAACTAATCACAAAGTCAGATTTCTTGTGATAGCAAAAGGAAAATTATAGCATCTGTGGACTCCACCCCACGCCTATAGGCTTTACTACCTTGAAAGAAGTTTGCTTTTGCAATGGAAGGTTGGAAGGCCATTGCGGTAGATTCAGTCTAGAACACACAAGTCTACTTGGTGGCAGTGGTTAAACGGGTCATTGGTCAGGAGATCCATGTCTGGTGTTAGCAGCAGAGCAGATCCTTCTAGGGTCACACCAAGGTAATTTGGGCATCCGGACCGCCCAGCCACGAGCCCCCACGCGAGGCTCCCCAAAACTTCCTTTGGGGGGCCCACCCCACCACAGCTCCATTAAAAAACCAAACCAAAGACTCTAATGGTGGCTGAGGTGTGGCTGCGAGGGGGGAAGGATGGTGTCTTGAAGCAACTGAGTGTCTTGAAGCAACTGAGATGCACGCCTGTGCAGTTTAGAGATTGTCGCAAGCCCGTGACGTTACGGGGGGCAACTCAAGTTGTTTGGAGGGCAACTCAAGCCATGATATTGTTCAAAACTGAGCCGGCTTCATCCAGGTCAGGGTCTCCTTGGAAGTCCAACTGGCGCTTCCCCCCTCTGTGAAGGAAGGATGTTGAGAAATGGAATACAGAAGCAAACAACTACTTATCTTATTTATATCTCATGTTTCAACGCAACTGTTCTCAAAGTGGTTTACATACAAAAAGGAGAAGAAAGTGGCCCCCTGTCCCCCAAAGAGCTCGCAATCTAAAAAGAAGCACAAGGGAGAAGCTAGTGCCAGTCACGGAAGGAATGCTGTTCTGTTCTTCACTGCCTCCAGACAGAGGCGTAACTAGGGAAAACGGTGCCCGGGGCAAGCACTGAAATGGCGCCCCCCCCCGCGCCCCCCCAACATACTACATTATACTTAGGTTTTTCCTCACAAGCGCCCGCCGCCAAGCCAGGCCACTGACTGGCCGCCAGGTGCCAGCAAAGCAATGGGGGGGGGGGGCGCGGGCGGCGCGGAAGGGACCGTTCGTGGGGGAGGGGGCGCCGACGCGCTCCCTTGACTGCTGCAGCGCTGCTGCACTGAGCAGGAAACATTTGTATTAACAAAAAAATTAAAAAAATTAAAAAAAAATTTTTGTCATGGCGGCGCCCCCCACGTGACCAGAAAAGATGGCGCCCGGGGCACGTGCCCCCCCTGCCCCCCCTATAGTTATGCCTCTGCCGGCCAGTGGCCCTATGTACCCTGGCTGATGCCAGCGAGCGGGAGTTGGGGATTACACTCATATTGGCCTCCTTATACACATCCTTGGGGTTTAGGTCCCCCTGTTAGTATACCAGGGGTTACTGCTGGCCTGCAAGGGGCGGCTGAGCGGGTATGGACGGGCGCTGTGCCCCCGGGTACTCCGGTTGCCCCGCCCACAGGTGTGATCCCTAGCCCAGTTCCAGCGATTTCTGGTACCACCGGTCACTATCCCATGGGGATTCTTCCCGCCGGTTATCATGCCCCATACGGTGGCATGGGGCCGCCGCTTGGTGACCACTTACTGCCTGCTACCAAGGAAAAGATTTTGAAGGGAGAGTATATTGACATTTTTAGTCTCCTTTTTTGCGAGCCAGGAGTAAAACATAAAGAAGGGGAATCCTGTAAGGACCACGAGGCCACTAAGCGTAAGCCAGTTGAGAAGACGTGGAACAACTGGTTGTCAGGCTTTACCATTTATATGGGTGTCATAGTTCAGGCGAAGCCTGCCCGTGGCCTGGCGCTTTTAAAATACATGGATATGATCCATAGGGCAGTGTCCGATTTTGCCGGCTCCTCTTGGATCCGGTATGGTGAGAGTTTTCGCATGAGGGCTGCCTTGGCCCCTTCCCTACTGTGGGACACCCTTTTACAGGAATTGTGGTTAGTTATTATGTCCCCGCCCCTCCCTGTAGAAGGGGATCGGTCAGACAGTGGCCACCTGTTATCTAGGGCAGTGGTCCTGTCGACATCGGGCGGGGCTGGCCAGCAGTGGGTTCAACCCCACCTGGTCTGCTGGGAGTATAATACCCACGGTAAGTGTACCCGGTCCCCCTGCCGCTTCAAACACGCATGCGGCGTGTGTGGGGGCAAGCATCCTAGCTCTGCCTGCCCTAGGGCCAAGTTCAGTAGCTCAGGGTCCAAGTTCCGGCCCGACAGCAACAACAAGAAGGGTGCCCCTCCTCCACCCACTGCGGGGAAAGGGCCCCAGCCCCATCAAGCTTGATATACTGGAGCGTTTGCTCTGGGACTATCCGGATTAGGTTGTGGCTGCCTATTTGAACCGGGGTTTCCGGGAAGGTTTTAGGATACCGTCTTTGGCTCGTCGTGGGCTTAGTAGCTCTCGTAACTTGAGGTCTGTCATAGGTAGGGAACAGGTGGTTCTCAAGAAAATCAATAAGGAGGGGGCAGCTGGTAGGGTTTTGGGCCCGTTCGAGAGCACTCCCTTCCCAGGTTTGAGGGTCTCGCCCCTGGGGGTGGTTCCTGAGAAGGTACCTGGTGAATTTGGGTTAATTCACCATCTATCTCACCCTCGGGGGTCATCAGTGAATGATGGCATCCCGGATAGTTGTGCTCAGTACAATACGCATCTTTTGATGATGCTGTCCGGGTGGTTAGGGGCCTGGGACCAGGGGCCCTTATGGCCAAGTGTGATATCGAGTCCGCCTTCTGCTTGCTGCCCGTTCACCCCAGTGATTTTGAGCTGCTGGGCTTCACTTTTGCCAGGAGATTCTATTTTGACTGTGCCCTGCCCATGGGCTCCTCCATTTCTTGCGTAGCTTTTGAGGCTTTCAGTACATTTCTGGAATGGGCAGTGCAGCGGAGGGCGGGGCTTATATCCACCTCGCATTACCTGGTTGATTTTCTTTTTGGAGGGCGGGGCTATTCCGATGAATGCCAGCATTTGCTTCGCTCCTTTATGGAGCTGGCGGACGAGCTGGGGGTCCCTTTGGCAAGGGACAAAATGGAAGGCCCCATCACGAGGCTCTCCTTTTTGGGGATTGAACTTGACTCAGTTGCTGGTTGTTCAAGGTTACCCCAGGAAAAATTGTTGGCCCTTCTGGACCTAGTTAGGGCAGCTGGTTGAGCCCAAAAAATTACCCTGAGGGATTTACAAGTGTTAGTGGGCCATCTTAATTTTGCATGTAGGGTGGTGGCCCCAGGTCGGGCATTTTTGCGGCGGCTGTGTGATATGATGGCTGGCCTTCGGGCCCCCCATCATGGGGTCAGGATTACTGAGGGCGCTAGAGCTGACCTCTCCCTTTGGGAATCCTTTCTGTTGGGTTTCAATGGGGTAGCCTTTTGGAGGAATGAACTGTTAGTGGAGGCTGACCTACAAGTCCATTCCGATGCAGCAGGTGGAGTGGGTTTTGGGGTCTATTTTAGGGGTCGCTGGTGTGCGGCCCGCTGGCCCATTGAGTGGGTGAGGCAAGGGTTAGGTAGGGATCTTACGTTTCTGGAGCTTTTTCCTATCGTAGTTGCAGTGCACATTTGGGCCGACGAGTCTTCTAACTCGTTGGTCCGGTTCTGGTGTGACAACCAGGCAGTAGTGCAGGTCATCAACTCACAAACCTCTCGCTCCTGGAGGGTTATGGGGCTGGTAGGGGCCCTGGTGTTGCAGTGCCTCCAGGCGAACATCTTGTTCCGGTCCCGGCATGTTCCGGGCGTGCGCAACAACATAGCTGATGCTCTGTCTCGTTTTCAGTTGCACAGGTTCAGACAGTTAGCTCCCGAGGTGGCACTGCAACCAGATCTCATGCCCGCCTTTCTGTGGCAGCTTGGCAGTTGGAGGCACAACAGGCCATAGTGGCGTCTCTGGCACCCAGCACCAGAGCCAGTTATGCGGCTAAGCTTCAGGCCTTTTCCTTGTTGCGAGGATCTGAAGGTTTGGAGGAGGTTTGGCCTGTTCCAGTGTACCAGCTGCAACAGTTCCTCGTTATGTTACGTAGGGCGGGGCGGGCTCTGTCCACACTTGGCGGCTACTTAGCTGCTCTGGCCTTTACAGCACAGGTAAAAGGGGGTAGTGGTTTTTCAGTGGATCCTCGGGTACGGCGCATGCTCGAGGGCTGGTCCAGGGAGAACCCGGGCAGCCTCGACTCTAGACGTCTTTTCACCATAGATTTGGTTGCCGCAGTGCTGCGGCAACTTGAGGCCTGCTGTGCTAACCAGTGGGAGGTAACTCTTTTTCGGGCGGCTGTTTTAGTCACCTTTTTCGGCGCCCTTCATCCAGGTGAGTTGCTACCACGGAACAGGGGCTCCCCGAGGGACCGCTGTTTGCAATTTTCTGATTTGTCACTCAGTGACGGGGTGGCACGGCTTTTTCTATGCCATTCTAAGACGGATCAACACGGTACAGGGCAGTTGGTGCACTTGGCGGCTGCCTCTGACCCTGGCATTTGCCCGGTGATCGCCTTGCAGCGCTACGTGGCCCTCAGGCCTGCCTCGGTGGGGTGCCTGTTTGTCCACGCGGATCAGGCACCTCTTACCCAATACCAGTTCCCGGCAGTGGTAAGAAGGGCATTGATTGCGGCTGGGGTGCCGCCTGAAGGGCTCACATTACACTCCTTCAGGATTGGGGCGGCTACTACAGCTTCCCGGTTGGGCCTACAAGAGGCCGTGGTACGGCGGATCGGCCGGTGGAAGTCCGTGGCAGTCAGGCGTTATGTGCGCTGGCAGCGGACTATATTATCTGGATTGATCAAATTTTCTTTTTGGCAGGTGCTGGTGGGGCAGCGGCTCCTGTACGGGTCCTGATCTGTGGCCATTCATTGGTCTTTTGGGCCTTCAAACGGACCAGCACCTCCCACTGGGGTTCACAGCTGGGGTTTGGACGAAGAGCCCCGGTGTATTGGTTGGGCATGCGGGGCATGCTATGGAGTCAGCTGCTCCCGGCCATTAAGGATCACTTAGCTAGATTCCCTGTGCCCACCGTTCTTGTCCTTCACTTGGGTGAGAATGACTTAGGGCAGGCGGACTGGCCTGTCCATGGTGCAGCAAGCCACCTCCGATTTGACCATACTGCGCAGGTGGATGCCCGGGGTTCATATCCTCTGGGTCAATTGGCTTCAGTGCAGGGTTTGGCGTGCTGCGTTTGACGGGTTTAAGTTAGAAAAGGCCCGGCGCAAGGTTTCGGCCGCCATAGGTAAGTTAGTTTTGGCGGCTGGGGGGGACATCATTAGGCAACCTGACTTCAGCTCACTTCCACGAGCTATATCGCCCGGATGGTGTTCACCTTTCCGAGGCTGGGTGCGATTTGTATTTACGCAGTATTCGGAATGGGCTTGCTGCACTGTTGGATGGCATGGGGCAGGGAGGCCAAGCAAGGGCTGACCTCCCTGGGTGGCAGTAACAGTGCGGGCTAAGGGGTAAGTGGTTGGTTAGAGTATGGTGAGCACCCTTGGATATTGTAAGGTGGAATGGTCAATCGCTCCTTTGTAGCCTGTGCGGCACGGGGAGAAATTGATTGCCAGGAAACCTGCTTAAGGATTTCATCAACCTTTGGGCTGTGCAGTCCGGGGTGGGTGAAGACCTTGAGCTGTCCAGATCCCCTCTTCTCTGGAGGGCGGTTGGCTTTGAAGGAGACAGGTGGGGTATACCCGCTTGTTTCCTGAGCCAGGGTGTGTCGCCCATGTCAGGTGATGAATAGGATGGTAGCATCCTAGCTCACGCCTAGGGGCCCGCACTGTTCCATGTTGGTGATTGGTTTACAGTCCGCCTATGCCTATTTGTTTATTAATAAACGTGGCCCGTTTCATCCATTTAACGTCTCTGTTTCTTCTTGGGCCGGGGTCTGGGGACAATATCTCACCACTTGGAGAAGTGGGGAGTGCATGTAATAGAAGATCCACTTTTGAAAAGATAACTTGGCTGTTATCGTTATGTGCACTTCTTTGAGTGGTGAGATGTTCTAGGGACAGAGCTCATAGATGGGGCTGGGGAGGAGAAGAAACAGAAATCTTGGCATCTCTGCAGACTTACAACTAACAAGTGGCATTTCAGAGACATGCCCTTTGTTAGCCACAGGCCTGCAGAGATGCAAATGGAATTTGGTGGATGAACTGTTTCTGTTGGCTCCATCACAGCTGGATGGACGCACTGCATATTTTGGGCCTTATTTACTCAAGATGTTCTTCACACCAGTTGTGTCATTATTTATTGGTTTTTCTTCCCCTCACGGAAATGTTGCTTTTCAGAAACGGTTCAAAACTTCAGCTTCTGCAGAAATGATTGCAGGAGATGAATGAGTAAAAGATCATTTTTCAGATAAAATCAATTTAGTAGAATAGGCAATGTGGTCTTTCAAATAATATTTTGACACAGGTCTTGTACCTTGTGTAAATAAAAAAACCCACACGATTCTAATCTGCATCCTAGGCAAACTAATGCATTGCTATATTATTTTTGAGAAGCAGAATAACGAAAGGTAGTCTAAATCATAGGTATCCTTAGGATTTCCCCCCAATTAAAAAAAAACAACAACAACCCATTTTAATCTCTTTTAAGAGACTGGTATAATCAAGTGTATATCAATAAACATGACAGGTGTACATTAAACGGTCAAATTGATGAAATCAATATTTGTCAAGTTTTGAAGGGGAAAGCAAACATTGTGATGCTACAAGCAGCACACATCAAAAATATGTAGAAAGACTTCCAAGAAAAGAAAAAGCTAGAACAAGTATTTATGGGTTTTCTGCCATTTCCAAGGATATACACGATCCTAGTCTGTATTCCAGGCAAACAGATATATTATTTTGAGAAGCAGAATAATTCAATCAAAGGTAGCCTAAAACATTAGGCATGCTTAAGATTGTTTTCAATCAAAGTCCCACCCCCCAATTATTTAAAAATATTTTCATATTTTAATTTTATTTTTAATATTGTATTTTACAGTCTGCAGACAGATACGTATTTCTGAAATAAATATTTGAGTCAGGGAAAATTATGGTGGGAGCACTTTATGCCTAAACACGGAACTAAAAATCCAATTAAAAGACAGAGCTGGTTCAGATGAACCTCAGTCCAGCAGCACCCCTTCTACATGTGAGAAGACTGGAGCCTTGTCACAAATGTACCCACCTCTAGGTCATTCAAGGATATACAGACATGTCAGGTGTAAATGGTGATCATCTGAATGTTTAAACAGGGTTTTGCAGCATGTGTGGAGGGGTGATTTGGAAGAGTACGTGCTTTAGAATCCAAGGGAAAGTGTGGTATGCAAGGACAAGGCAGTCAAGTGGAATCAGGAATATTGAATGAACTAGAGATGATTAGCTTATCCCACACACAGCATTTGCACCCTAGGATTTTATTTTCCCAGAGTGCAGAGGGGCAGTTAGGATTAGGGATGTGCACGGAACTGTGGCGGGGCAGTTCAAAGGTGGCAGGGGTGCCGCTTTAAGAGTGGGGGAGGGTGCACTTACCCTTCCTGCCACTTCCCCCTGCCGGCGTCCTTTGTTTAGAAAGCTAATCGAGGCGGCAGCATACCTCCCTGTCACCCCGTTGGCCGGATATGGCTGGAAGTCCCTGACCTGCCTGCACATGTGGGCGTCTGTGCATGCGGGTGCGCGCAGGCACATCAGGGACGTCCGGCCAATGGGGGCAATGGGGTGGCAGGGAGATGCACTGCTGCCCCGATGAGCTTTCTAAGCAAACTACTCCGGCAGGAGGAAGTGGCGGGAGGTGTAAGTGTACCCTTCCCCACTCTTAAAGCGGCACCCCTGCAGCCTTTGAACTGTTACCTGGGAATCTAAGCATTTCATATTGATCTCTATGTATTGATCCTAGGGTATGTAGTTAATGGAGAACTGAGCTCTTGCTACACCATTTGGATGGTAGCTGAAGAGAGTCCCCTCCATCTTGTATTCCTGAACGTATGTCAGTGGGAAAGAATCTGCTTAGTATGCTTTGGTTCTCATACTAAGCAGACCTTGCAACCTGCAACATAGTATGTATTCTCTATGCCTTGCTTTGTTCTGGCCTGCTGGTCAGGAGAGATGATGATGCTGGTATCTGAACTGCCTCCTAGAGGCTGCATAAGCACTTCTTTAACAATGGTAGTATTGTAAGCCTGATGGCCTAAATATGGAGTTGTACTGCCGGATTACCTGGCTGGCTTGTTGTGAATGATGATGTATTCAGATGTATCAAGCTTTGGACAGACACCATCTTGGGTCCATCTTGTCTTTGGGAGCTATCCCCTAGATGGCCATTTTGTTAACTCTGCAGCATTCAATAAAGCTTCTTGGAACTATAAAGTTCTCTCCTCCTTGGTACGTACAAAATTGGCTATCGTCTACCAAGTAGATAGTAACCCGTTAGTTAACAGTGCCGCGGTTCCTAACTACCCCTCTACATGCATTCCAAATATTAAAGTATCTCCCCCCCCCCACACACACACACACAATTTGTGGAACAAATGCTGGGCTGAGGAGATGTATCAACTTTCATCTCTGTTGTAGGGTGGACTCGGGTGAATTATTCTCCAACTCATCTGTAATGTATGGTCGTTTGCTCATGCTGATCGTAGCAGGAATTGCTAGGCAAAGGAAACCTAGGAGAACCTCTTCTGTGCTGGACTGGAGACACTGATGTTTTCGGGGATGGGGAGAGGGAGGGAGGGAGGGGTGTTAGTAGGAACTGTATATACCATCAGAGACTACACTGCCACAGCTTCACTTAGCTCAATCTGCTGGATAAAGAAGCTGCTCCATTGACACAACATATTATGCTATAAAATTCTGTCTATGCTGCCGGATATATCAAGTTCAGATGAAGAAACATGTCGTGCAATAATTCATTTGAGAATGAGATGCAAAATCCAGCTGTCCTGTGAACAGGGGCATGGCAAATTGAAGAGGGCCCTGGCTAAAAAGTGAAGATGGGCCCCTGCCCCTGCCCCTGCCCCTACCCCACCCCCCTCTTCTTCAGAGAGACATGAGTGGGAAAGCCCTCCTGGGCTTCAGGGACCTTTGTCCCCCATTGTTCAATTGTAGCCACGCCCCTGCTTGAGAATATTTTATTGAAAAAACAGGATAGAAATCATGCTTCTAGAAAAAACCTTTAGCTGCACTAAATATGTCTGTGTTGGATGTCTGCCTTACACTTGAAACATCTCTTCATTTATGAATTCCTTCCCACCAAAACACTAAACACACTTCTTTTTTTAAAAAAGTTTGTAGAACTCCAGATTTTTAAAAAATCTTTGTCAGGCTGAACTGCAAAACTAGGAAACACTTCATAAAATGGCAGCCTGTCAATCAAACGCAAAAAAGAAGCAAGAGGTTGCTGAAAGGAGAAATAAATGGAAGAGCAGCATTGAACCCAGGTAAAAAAAATTCAACAAGAATTTTTTTTAAAAAAAAATTGGTCAGGGTGGGGAGAGAGATTAAATTACATTTCTTCATCTTATCTGACACACTCTAGTTGGTGTATGAATTGTTTAAGACAGTGCCTCCTTAGAACAAGGAAAGTGGCTATTCTAGGCCCCCATTGTGAAGACCAGCTTCTCCGCCAACTCCGTCTTCTCCGGTTCCACAAGGGGGCTCCCAGGCATCTTCGGGAGTCACCATCGGTGAGGAGGTGCCTCAGGCTCCTAGGGAATGGTTGGGACTGGGGGTGAATGTTTGAGGAGGGTGGGATAGCTATTGCTTAGCAAAAAGGCAGATTTGTGGACCTTTATTTAAAATTGATGGGCCTGAATGTCTTCTTCCCTTCCAGACTTCCAGAGCCCTGCAGCAGAGAAAATAAGAGAACGAGATCAGGTAGGGTATCATGGAGTAAAGGGCAGCCCTCCACAGAGCCCAGGTCATTTCTGTGAGAGGCATTTGCCCCATAGGGGATCTGGGAGCACCCACCCTCTGCTCTGACCCCTTTCCCAGTTCTGCTGCAGTCTCCCCGAGAAGCAGCAGAATAATCCATGGAGGGGGTGGGTTCTCAAGAAAGGACTTGAAGCGACCCACAAAGTAAGGGTGTCTGGTCCATTTCCAGGAAGTCACAGAGAAGTCCTTCCATCACTAACAGCTCAATGCTTCTAATTTTCAGGTCATCCTCTGGTGGACAACCTTGCTGACTTCCATCGTGGAGAGAGTGCATGACGCTGAGGCCAGGTGGGAGTATCCAGTGGAATTCGGCAAGGTGATGGCTGTGAAAGCCGTTTTGGTGAGTGAGATGCAGCAGAGAATGGAAGAGAATGGCCAAGCGCAGGCTCAGTCTCAACCTGACCTCCAAGACTGTGTGTCTGGGGCATCATCTTGTTTGTTTCTTTGTTATTCTATTTATTATTTCTCTGTGTAAACAACTTTGGAAACCTCTGTTGAAAAACAGTGTGAAAATGTTGTTGTTGGAGCTATCCCAATGAAGTCTATGGGTACTGATCAACTCTCCTCTGCTCTTTACCTTCTCCCAGGAGATAATGGAGGATGTTAGAGCGCATCTGGACCCTGGCTCCTTCTTCAGGAAAACCCTGGACACCGTCACGGAGCTGAGGTAGACTCATAGTCATTAGGGATTAAATAGGGGGGGGTTGTGTCAGGAAAGGGCAGTGGCAAACTAGACAAGATCTGTAACTGGATCTGCCCCTTTTAAAAAGATGACAATGAATTCTAAGGGGTTTTGTAAAATCTTCTAAAGTTATAAGCCTAGAGGTAGATAAGGCTAGAGGTAGCCTTATCTGCATCAGAGCCTCCCCAGGCGTGGATTGGTCATTTTTGAAAAAAGAGGAGAAACTGTCACAGACCAACCGTCTTGACACTGGCTTTGTTGCCCTGTTCCTCTTCTCTCCATGAGCTTCCCTTGGCTGAATCACCAGCCCTGCTCACGCTATGAAATCTTATATTCCCCCCTCCCTGCTTCCAGCAAAATCAAGCCGCCGTTGTCTGAGGAGCTCCGGTCGGCAGTGCTGCACGTGGCGGTGTCCGGGGCCAACTACCTGGAGCCAGGGACCCAGGTAAATTCTCATTGAGCTTTTCCCTCCTGCGGCACAGACTCCTGCTGCTTCTACTCCTGGGGTCCTTGCAATGGTTTGACTGCCTGCAGAGGTTCTTTCTTACATTTCTGATCTTTAATGTGTAAGCTCTTCTTCCGGGATCATTGTGAGTGGCCTTTCCTACATCCAAATTTCCTGGTTTTTTCTTGGCCCAACTGGAATCAAACACTTTTTCAGTATTGTGTTCTTAAGACAGGTTGTCTCTCCTAATCATGACTGATCTTCTCTCTTCCCCCTAGAATGAGACCTTTCAATGTCTCAAAAGGATGCTTAGGGGGTTTCTGGAGGAGGCCCCCTCGGCTCACAACTTGGCCAGCATCTTGACGGTAAGTGCAGTTTAATGTGTAACGTGCAATTGAATGAGTAATGTGCCCTATTCAGACATTAGGCAGTACGTGTGTACAGGTGTCTGAACACTTGGGTGTGATTTTGTCTGCATGACTGTAGTTGCATTCCTTTAAAAAGTGAACCAGGGTAGAGGCTCCTCCAAGGCATGCTACAAATGGAAAGTGTCTAGCAGTGCCTGTCTTCCACAGCCTGTCTGTATAGCTTTCCCTGTGTACACCTCTGCACCTGTGCACTGTCCACTCGTCGTCCAAATGTTGGAGATCAGGTGTGAATGGGGCTTCTGTCTTCATCCTTGACTGAACTGAATTTGGGGGGATGTTTGTACAGGAATAGATCCCTCTGAAACTTGTTTGGGCAGTCAGTCAATGGGTATCCTGTAATGGGGCCAATTCCTTCCGGGCTTAGCTCTCAGTAGCATGGCCAGGGATGATTGAGGCCAGTGCAATGACTGAGCTGCTCTTTCGACCCACAGGAGCTCCGCATTTACAGCACTGCTCAGGAGCCCCAACTGCAGGCTCTGGCCCAGGAAGCCTGCAGCTGTCTCCTGCAACATGCAGCCAGCCTGCCAGCTTTTCATGTAAGTACCCCTCTGTGGACATGGCTTGGCTCCTCTTCAAAATCCTCTGGCACCCCTCTCAGGTTCCGGGTTCAGAAGAAGACCTCCTATTGGTCTCTGGTCACCCTGGGGCTGCCTTTTGAGACTCATAGAGATGGAAAAAGAAGTCCAGTTATTGAATCAATAAAATGCATCTCTATTTCTACAGCTGACAACACTGAAGCCAAAAGAAATAAAGAGCAGCATCCAAGGTAACTTGGGCTATTTCCAGGGAAGTGGGGAGGGCAGAACTGTATCCCTGTAGACCCTCCTTCATTGATTCAATATACACAAGTCCCTCCTTACCTCTTCTCAAAGTCAGTTCAAATAAGAAAATCAAGTCCTCTCCTCTTCTCTTCTCTTCACTTCAGATGACCTTGTCTTGGAAGAGTTCGATGAGGAGGAGGAGTTTGGTGAATGTATGAGAATCAGAAAGGAGAGAGTGGGAATGATTGAATAGCCATTTGATATAAGCCAGAGACTTAATGTTTTGTTTTCTGTTTTGTAGGTTGAGAGATAAGAAGCATAAGAAAAAGAACTTGTGCATAAGAAAAAGAACATTTCATAAGAAGAAGCATAAGAAAAAGAACTTGTGTCCACAGCACAAAAATTAAACCAAGGTTGGTGCAGGGAATTGTCCAAGATGTGTTCTCCAGTTGACTGTATCTTGGAAATGCGGTTTTTACAACTTTTACAACCCTTCCAGAGAGTTTCAAAAATCAAAATCTATCACAGAGAGGTAGTAAGAAGCAGCTTTTGAAAGGGAATCTCTTCCCCTGCAGATTCGTTTAGCCCCTTCCTTACTGATCTTCAAATCTCTATTGAAGACTTTTCTTGTTCGCCAGGCTTTTGCCCTGTAGTTGATCTATTTGCTTTTGGTTGGTTACTTTCATTTTTAATTCAGAATGTCATGTTTAATGTTGTCTTGCTTGCATGTTTTTGTGCACCGCCCAGAGTCTTTGGAGTGAGCAGTATATCAAATGTTTCTAATACATACATACATACATAAGAAAGACAGAAATCTTTCCCTCTCTTTCAGATGTACCCTGATGAGGCCTCTCTCAAGGCTCGAATTCAAGGAAAAAGCCACGTCTCAGCTGCATCAAGTGATGAATATCAAGTGTATGTGAATTAGCCTTTAATATTGCTTGCTGTTGGGGACGGGGGGGGGCCACATTCTTTTAATTTGGCCGGCCAGTTGGATGATCTCCAAAAAGGAATCCATAGGCTCTGTGGATCTTTTTGGATCTTTTGAGTCTTGGTGGTTTTTTATATCATTGATCATGGTATCCTCCTGGAGCGCCTGAAGCGGGTTGGGAGTGGGAGGCACCGCTTGGCAGTGGCTCTGTTCCTACCTCTCTTGTAGGTTCCAGATGGTGTTGCTTGGAGATTGTTGCTCTTCAAAACAAAAGCTATTGTTTGGGGTTCTGCAGGACTCCATTCAATCTCCAATGCTCTTTAACATCTACATGAAACTGCGGGGAGAGATCATGGGGGATTTGGTGCAGGGTGTTATCCATATGCTGCTGATAACCAAATCTATTTCTCCATGTCATCTTCATTAGGAAATAGCCTATCTTCCCTAAATGCTTACCTGGAGTCAGTAATGGGCTGGATGAGGAAAAACAAACTGAGGTTGAATACAAGGAAGATGATTGGAAGATAGGAAGTGGCTTAGATCTGTCTGTTCTGGAAGGGGTTACACTCCCCCAGAAAGAGTAGGTATGTAGTCTGGGAGTACTTCTGGACTCAAACCTCTCCCTGGTCTCTCAAGCTGAGGAAGTGACCAGGATGGCTTTCTATCAGGTGCAGCTAATATGCCAGCAACATCCATATCTGGAAATCAATGACCTTAAAACAGTGGTGCATATGTTGGTAATATCCAGACTTGACTACTGCACTGTATGTTGGGCTGTCTTTGTACGTATTCCAAGAATTGCAGTTGGTACATAATGCAGCAGCCAGCTTGGTCTCTCGTGTTACCCAAAGAGATCATATTACACCCATTCTAAAATAATGACATTGGCTGCCCATAAGTTTCCAGGATAAAGAGAAGTTGCTGGTTATTACCTATAAAGCCCTGAATGGCTTCGGCCCAGTGTATTAACAAGCAAGCCATCTTCTTCATGAACCCCACCGCCTATGAAGATCATCTGGGAGGTCTGGTTTTAGTGGCTACTGGCTCAGTTGGTGGCGACCTGAAATTGGGCCTTTTCAAGGGTTGCCCTGGGACTTTGGAATGCGTGTCCTAACTAAATAGTTTTTTCTGACTTTCTTTCTCTTCTCAGAGTATTCCAGCCAATTAAAAATGAAGACCTTTCTAAGCCAATGCACACACTGGAACAGCTCTTCACTCCAACCCTGATATCTCAACTGCCCACAATTAAAAAAAATCTCAGTCATCGGCTCTGATTCCAAAAAAGGTGTTTTCTACCTAAGCCTGAACAGGGACTTCCAGTCCAAGACATGGATGATTATGAACTCAACAGAGCCTCCAGAGACTGCTCCACTCCCAAAAAAGGGAGACCAGAGAAGCCACACCAACATCACCCTTCAATCCTGAACATGACGTAGATCATGATCTGCTTCACTTGGAAGGCGATACCATCAACCCTAGCTGGTCTCCTCAACACTGACCTCCTCCGGACTGAAGAGCCTCTCCTATACGATACTGATGATACAGAAGAGAGTCTACATGATACCAATACTCTCCGGGTGTCAGAGAATCTCCTTGCTGTCGGTACTCTCCAAAACACTAATCGGATTTGGTATATTGTGACTGAGAAAGTTGACATTGAGATGACTCTACATCTGATCATGCCTGATCATTACGCTTACTTCTTCGACAACAGATATGGCATTGATCATAGGAAAAAATATCTCCAGCCTTGCTCTTGGGCTTCACATCAACACCAATCTCTGGTGAGATTGGACCATCCAGACTCTTGGTCCCTATCACACTCTCCTCAGCACTGCAGTACTTGGTCTCAGTCAAGAGAGAAGAGAACTCAACCATGTAAGCAGCCAGATGTTGACTCTCTACCACCGGATTCCTTGACTGAAGAATCTGCCTCAGAGGAAGATGCAGAAACATCCCTGAACATTGCATCAGGTTCCACACCTTCAGATCTAATGGAAGATCCAAAGCCTCTGTCTCCATCAGAGTACCTGAAGCTCTTCACTGACCAAGTGGTCCATGGGGCTAACTCTTTAGGTATCCAGATGAACAAACCTCCTAAATCTTCTCCTGATCCCATTTTTGGGCCAATTGATGCGGACACTTGGCACTCTAACTTCCTACCACTGAACTCTGCTTTAATGGACATTGTCAAAGCTTGCTGGGGGAAACCTGCATCGTTGCCACCTACTTCTAGGAAGCTGGAAGGTTTTTACAAGGTTCAAGCTAGGGACAGTCAGTTCCTTCTGCACCATCCTACTCCTAACTCCATGACAGTTGAAACTGCTCAGTTCCAATCTAAGAACAGAATCCTTTTGGCACTGACAGTATGATTCAGTCAATATATGCTGTGTTAGCTCTGCACCAGCACACATGAATGTGTTCAACTAGCTTGGCACCTGAAACAAGAACAAGAATAGTGTCGTGGGCATGCTGGAAGACTCCGAGGAGGAGTTGGAAGTGGAGACAGAGCTGAGAGCAGAGGAAGGTGGGCAAGGACCAGAAGTTGCAAAGGAGAGTGGGTCCGATGCACAAGGAATCAAAGACGAGTTAGAGCTGGGTGAGGCAGCTCTTGTGGAGGAGGCATGTCCAGTCTAAGCTGTGGAGAGGCGCCGGTCCACGAGACAGCAAGAGTTAAGGAGCCGCGTGCGTAGAAGAACAGGCAAAGCTGCTGACTCAGCAACTCTTAATTAACAGCACCGGGGGTCAGCCTATATAAGATGCTACCCTGCTGATAGCAACAAGAGTTTCCTGCGAGCTAATTGGCTGTGTTTGTGTATTATTTGGACTGTGTTTGGAGCCTGCACTGTGTTGACCTTGCCTGTGGATTTGGCTTTGGACTCTGTTGGATTGATTGGATTGACTCGGACTGGACCTGGTTTGGAGAATGGATTCCTGTTAGATTTTGCTCTTCTGCTTCTGCCTCTATTGCGCTTCGTCTGGCTAGCCTGACAGATTTACGACAAAGAGAGAACTTGCCTCTTGATGGCCAGGCCCCTGTTGGAAAGGATACAAAACGGAAAGGATACACAAACTGAGAAAGACAGGGAAATCTATGAACTCTCAGCAACCTGCCTACAATTTTTCAAGGGGTAACAAATATTCCTGCTCTTCTTCTGCAACATCATTTTGTCCTTCCAACTACTCTCCCTCGGCCGACCATTCCCTTCATCCTTCTCGGATCTCCCAATTTCAAAAAAGACAGGACGCACTGGGAAAAGCCCAACATCCCAACTCTAAACCATCAGTATATCACAAATCTAAACCATCAATGTACAGCTCATGACTCAAGGATCTGCAACTATTATTCCTTACAGCACTGATGTGGACTTGGGGTTTTTTGTTCAGGACTACACGACCGATATTTTCCCAGTATTTCAGAAGGCAGGATTACTACTAAAGCACAAGTCTGGCAAGACTGGTGAATAGTATACAACTGTTTGTCTCTAGTCTTTTGCTCCTCTTGGGGAACCCCTCCTTTCAAAGTGTCTGCAATACAAGTTTACCACAAAATGTTACAGGGAGAATGTTTTGTGCCCTCCTCCTCACACAACATTGATGTGCACAGATACTTCAGAAGCCCTATTCAGACATTATGTTGTACTAGTTCAAGATCTCTGTACACTTGTATATGGCTTTCTGTGAATGACTGTATGGGGTTCATTTTTTAAGGGAACCTGGGTACGGGACCCTCAAATGTATGATACAGATAGGAAGTGTACTGCTGTCCCTGTGTCCAATGTAACATGTGCATCACTCTAACTGTACACAGATCTTTATCTGCGTACACAGTACCCTCATTGTACAGATATTGAACATAAAATACGAATAAAGCTACTGAGTTCTCAACCTTCTGTTGAACTGTAGCATGCTAAGAAGGAGAATCCATGATGGGGCCATGCAGATAGGAGCAGACTTGGTTTTGGTTTAGCTGTCACCCCACTGACGTGCCTGAGTGCACCTCCTCACTTTCCCCCATATCAATGCACCATTTCTGTCCACTCCAATGGGCAAACGTACAGTGCTGCACTTGGAAACACAATTGCTCTGAAGGGGAAATGTCCCTTCTATCCAGATGCTTCGTGTTCCAGCCCTCAGTAACATGGATGCATCTGTTATCAAGGTCAGGGTCTTGTTAGTCTCTCATCTGGTGCTCGTTTTGTGCCTACACAAACACTAGAGAAAAAACAATGTGCTTTCAAGCCTGATTCTTCACGTTGACTGTAAAATGGATTCCCTTTCAATATGATCTTGATCCGGTAGGTGCTGCAATTCTGTGGGTTGGTGGTTCAGCTCTACTGTCATGTTGAAAGGCCTGCCGCCAGCTGGACAAAGCAGGTCCAGGTGGGCAGTTCCCTGATGCAAAATGGCTGCCTGACTGAGATCAGGGGCAACAGGTTTGTGTGAAGCTGCTGTGCAATGAGCCCTGCCCATTGGTTGTGGGCCTTTCATTACATTAGCAGCACCATGGGATGGACCCCAGGGAAAACAGGTTTCTTCCATGTGTTAAATGTCATGTTTAAAAGGGGCAGCAGTTAAGCTGCATGTTCCATCTCGTAGGTGGGCTCAGGAGCAACTGGAGCTATATCATCATAACAACAACAACAACAACAATAATGATAATCCAATATCCAATAATCCAATTCATGATGGTCTTGTCTATATGCATTTGAGTATAAAAATGTCCATAAAGTATATTGGCAAATGAATCCAATCTATACCTGGGGCTAATTTAGAAATAGCTGGCTATTTCCATTGGAGAGATCAAATGTACCAACAAGTACTGAGGTCCTATCTGAAACATCCATGTTTGGGGCTACAAACCTCAAAAGGCAAATGGAAAATATCCACTGGATATTTTGAAAAATATCATCAAAGCCTGAAAATATGGACATGATTGGTCTGGAAAAGGATGTCAAGGAACTGAATAAGATATTGTATCTCAAATTCCTGTGATGTGAGTGTAGTGACCTTCCACTTGCAGATAATCACAATGGCCATTAAGCAAGACTGACAAAAACAGGCATACTCTGTACGTCATTCTTACGTAAGATTGAGGAACACTCCCTGCCACTTCACGGCGCCCCCTCCCCCCTGAGCCAACAGTCAAACTGCTTTCCAGCTGCCCTCCCAACTCCTTGCCGCTCCAGAGCTCTCTCCCCTTCTGTCAGCCAACCACCTCCTTTCTGCCCCATCCCCTTGCATGGCCCGCATGGCCCATCTTGGAGAATTAATTATATAGATCGATGCTGCCACAGAGGTCATCATGCCCGTTAAGAGTAGATCTGCACCTTGTAGACTGGTATTAAGGCGGTTGGAGTGGCATGTGATGTCTGTCACCAAGGCCAAATGACAGATCCACTCCTCCTGCTTCAATTATGGCACAGGTTTGCCTTCACGTTCCAGGAAGACATAAATCTCTGTCCGGAGTGCCACAAAACGCTGCAACACATTGCCCCAACTGAGCCAGCGCACCTCGGAGTGATAGAGAATGTCTTCACACACCACCTCAATCTCCCTCAGATATTCCTGAAATTTGCAGTCATTAAGGCTTCTGCTTCTGAGGAGGTTTACTGTGGTCAACACAACAGTCATGACATGAGTGAATTTCAGCACTTGGCTACAGAGGGACTCCTGATGTATAATGCAGTGGTACTGCCTAACGTTGGAGACTGGACAAAAAAAAAAGAGTGGGACAGTTACAGCACGTGTTTTTTTTGGCCTGTCATACATGGTCCACCATCAGTGCAGACACCTGCAAGTTTCTCTGCAGGTAACTGTAATTCCTGCAAAACTGAAATAATTTCTTTGCCTATTGCCTCACCGGTTGCATGCCCATGCATGCAGGGTGTAGCTATAATGGAGTGAAAGGGTTGAAAGAACCCAGGCCCCCAGCTCCTGAGGGCCCCCTAGCTCCACCCGATTTTCTTCATTCTCTCCCTCACTTTGAAGGGCTGCCAGAGAGAGGGGTGAACACAGGCCCCCTCTCCCCTAGCTACGACCCTGCATGCATGGATTGCATCATGCCTGCAAGCTCCTGTGTGATTTCAAAGTTTGGGTTCACTCCATGAATGAACGCTAGTCGCTGTGCTCTATCCTTGATAGCACTGCTCTCACCCACTGCAACAGAGTAATATTCAAAGTGTGAGCAACGTTCTTTGAGCTGCCCACTGAGGCTTCTGGATATCTCTGCCTCACAGTGTTGGATAGTCATTCTGGACAAGCGTCTCTCCTGCAGCACTGTTTTCTTTTCTGGAAACAGTACCTCAGCAGCTCTCATTCAATACAGTTTTGCATATTCGGCATCTCTAAATGGCCAACCTAGATGTGCTGTCAACTGGGCAATCTTGAAGCTTCCTCTTGCCATGCTTCATTCATAGCAATAGCTCTTGGGAATATGTTCTGTTGAGCTAAACGTTTCCTTTTCCGTTGCTGCACTCTGGCACATCTCTCAGTGGCACCTAAAGAGCCAAAGGTTTTCTGAGGTCTGCTGTCAGAATGCCTCTGGCTATTGAATCCTTTGGGTACTGCAACCTGTTCTTGACACACCAGGCATAGGTATTTGCCACTCTATTCCAAGAACAGGTATTCTTCTGGCCACTTGTGTTGAAATGGCCTGTGGTCCTGCTCTATCTTCCTCCTCTTTGGTTTTGGAACTGCTGCCATTGCAGAGGCAATTTCAGCCCTTGTATTGCACCTATCAACCAAACACTACAATTAAAATAGGGACAGGGATCCAGACACAGCTCTCTCACTTCCCTGTTACGATTCATCATCATCTCTAGCTCCAAACTAGAGCTTAAGTCACAGAAGAAGAAGAAGAAGAAGAAGAAGAAGAAGAAGAAGAAGAAGAAGAAGAAGAAGAAGAAGAAGAAGAAGAAGAAGAAGAAGAAGAAGAAGAAGAAGAACAACAACAACAACAACAACAACAACAACAACAACAACAACAACAACAACAACTCTTAACTCACTGGCCAGCACTGACTTGTCCCTGACAAGACTGAAAAGTCCGTGACTTTTCTCTCAGCCTAACCCGCCTCACAGGCTTGTTGTGAGGATAAATAAGGTAAGCATATACACTGCCCCTTGGAGGAAGAGCGGGATATAAATTTAGAAGTCTAGAAAAAGACATGTCAAATCACATGTCATGAACACTGATGCTGAGTTTCATGCTTAATTATATGAACGTTTCATTGCTCTCCTTTTCACAAATGTTCGGTCTGTGTAAGAATCCATCTGGCCATTTGTCTTTCAAACTACAAATTTCCACCATGGTTCTATTTCCCCGGTACACCACTGCAATGAGGATTGTATTCCTACATCAAAATAGAAGAAGAACCGCCCTGCTGGGTCAGGCCCAAGGAGGCCCATCTAGTCCAGCATCCTGTTTCACACAGTAGCCCACCAGATGCCCCTGAGAAGCCCACAGGCCAGAGCGGAATATCTGTTCTGTGGCTACAATGGCCAATTGTATTCAGGCAAGGGCTACTTGTGCAACAGAATTTCATATAACCTGCACTGCCAGGCTTCATTTTTGTATGGGATGTGGACTCTTTTCTTGAGGTGTTTTTTGAGAAGAGCTTCAGGTGTGTGCATGTGAATATGAGAGAGAGTGAGAAAGAGACCGGGGGAGGGAGGGGGGAGCACTTAGTGGCCTGTAGAGGTGTGTCTCTCCATCATGCCTTAATACATCGATAGTGTACCCTTTAGGCACCACAATCCTCTTTGTTTTTCATACAAGATGCATTACTAAAGATTTCGGGCACAATCCTACAAAGCTATCTGTGGGAAATTAGTTGTTTCTGCAGCTCAACACAGCTTTGAATTTCCTCCCACCTCCCCACAGCAACAACCCCCCCCCCTCCGCAAAGCCTCTTTTGAGCAGCAGCAAACAGAAGAGTCCACTTATTTTGCTTGGGCTAACTCTCTGCCTCCCCACATCCAGCAATCCTCTTGCTTGCCTGAACACAATAGAAGAAACCAGTCCACTGGTCTTGCTGCTTGTCTCCCACCCCACAACTCCTCCCAACTCCCCACAATACGAATATGACACATATTTATATACTGCTTTTCAACAAAAGTTCCCAAAGCAGTTTACATAGATAGATAAATAAATAAGATGGCCCACAATAAAACACCACCCCTTTTGGGAGCAGCAGCAAACAGAAGCATCCACTTCAGTTGCTTTAGCTGCCCCCCTTTCCCAACTCCATTGCCTTCCCACTTCCCCACATCCAGCGAACCTCCCTCACAGCAGCAGAAAACATAAAGAGACAAGTCAACTGTCCAGACGTCCGGGGTCCATTTTAACAAATACACTTTTGTCAGCATTTGATTCTGAGCCCAAGATCTTGCCATATTCCCGGAAGAGGTCTAGTATTACAGAGCTTTCATTTTCATTCGATAACAGTAATGTAACATCATCGGCATGAGCTACAAATTTTACCCTAAACTCAGAGTACGGTTCTGAGTGGACAGGTGGTTCGGCTATCCCTTCACTCTCCCTTCTCCTCCCTCCCGGGAAGATATCGCAGGGCGGAGGGATAGATAGGGCTGAGAGAGATTCCTGCCTGCAACCTTGGAGAAGCCACTGCCAGGCTGTGTAGACAATACTGAGCTTGATGGACCTATGCTCTGACTATATGGCAGCTTCCTATGTTCCTAAGAATCATTGTCAGTGAGGTAATCTCTTTCATTGAACCAACTTCTGTTGGTGAGAGCATACCCAAGCTTTTCAGCTTTTCAGAATTTTTCATGTGGGCATGGTTTCCTCCGTGCTTTCCTTTGAGCTTAACATTGAGCCTTGACTTTACGGTCCCTTTGATTTCAATGAGACTGAAGGGCAACTAACCTGCTTTGGAATGGAGCAGTACTACATTGTTCAGTGTGAAACCCTGTCAAGTGCCCATTGCTTTATGCTGGCTGGTCAGCATTTCAGACTCGTATAGGGATGATGATACACACTGGCCACATTCACATGTAAGACAAAACCAACGGTTGTCGAACATGTGGTTAATTTTTCTGACTATGAATCACATCATAGATGTACACCCCACCTTGTTTCAGCTGGCTCCGGTTTCGGGGCAGGGTGCCCCCTCTCTCCTCCTGTGCCAAAGCACCCCTGCTGGATGGAACAAAGGTGTGGAACTGCCAGCAGCGTTGCCAGGGATGCCACGCTGCTGGACTGGGAAGAGGAGGGGGCGAGGACCTACCCATACTGCTTCTCGGTGTGGAACATGCGCTAGAAGTCGGTGCGCCAGCACCCTCCCCCTGGTTATTGAGCCTCCTCTGCTTTGCTTCACTAACCCACTCAACCAGGGCTGATGGCATTACCCTTCACAGTTGGGTCAACACAGGCAGGCCAAAGTATGGTCTCCTGAGTCACTCAGTTTGTTGCATAGCTTCTCCACCCACCCAGTCCTCAGCCAACCTGCCAGGGCTTGCCATCCCTAATGGTCAGGCAGGTCTGGCGTTCTCTCATCACCTTCTCCAGGAGAAGTGTGGTGGGCAGAGCCTGGCTAAGAGGCATTGCCTCAGTACACTCTTTGTGGCAAACAGGGAGGGCTCGAGTGCCAAGACTGGCCCAGACATGAGCTACCACTCCAAGTTGGAAAGGACACACACACACACACACATACCCCACGATTCTTTGCCAGGTTGTGGATGGCCACCTCTTGCTTTACCATGTGCTGGAGCAAGAGAAGGGTGGAGATCCCCCAGTTCTGAAGATCCCCAGGGATGAGGTGTCAAGGGAGGCCAAGCTCATGCTGCTGCTCACAGAGCATGCGTCTGCCCTTCTCACTCCAGTGGAAATAGGTTGCAATCTTGCAGCACTTCTCCACAAGCGCAGCCGTGGAAGCAGAAGGCCCACTAGGCTTGCTTCCCTGTTCCTTGGCCTCCTTGACCTCCTTGAGGCCCAGGGCATCTGATACCACCAAGTGCGGAGTGTGGGCCATACAGTGTATGGACACAGACTGCAGCTGGGAGACTGCCTTGGAGCCACTGTGAGTGACAATGAAGACCCACCCAAGGTTTGGCTTCCTGGTTAGCCATTCCTCGGTGTGTTGACTGATGATGGCTGCCAGCTTATCAGCTCTGTGTGTCATACCCATTGCCTGCACATGCAGCACGGCCCACCTGTGCCATACTGTATGGGAGGGGCTAGCCATAGCAGCAGCACCAGATGTCCCCAGTGAGCAGCGAGGAACAGGAAAGCAGTATGCATTCCACTGATGCTAGTCCAGGTCAGTTGTAAAATGCACACTGGTGCAAGCTCCCTGCATGCTTGGTACAGGGACAGGACTGAAGATGGTTCTTTAAATATATATATATTACTAAGATACAAAGATGAGGGGGGGGAGTGAAAATAATATAAAATCAGGTGTTCAGGTTAGTAAATATAGAAAACTTATTTCCTACTAGACAAAGGACAACTAGTGAGCTAAAACATTGTGATAATCTATAATGGGATAGAGAGAGAAAAGGAAGGGGGAAGGTGGGGGGGGGCTTTTGTCAGTCAATGAACCAGGCCAATTAGTAATGCTGTTAAACTAAAATAAAAATAATAAGATGCAGGGACAAGAAAAAGCCATAACGTAAGGTTATCAAAGAAATAACTTTATTGACTGTCAATAAACCAGTCCAATTAATAATCCAGTGAAAGCTAAAAAGAGAAAAGGTAATGCAGTTAAGACTTATTTTGAATCTAAAAACATATGTATCCAAATCTTTTTAACTTCAGAGAAAGGGTAATGCCAGGCAAGTAAAGCCCATCTGTATTGAGTGAATTTGTGAAACATTTAGCTGTGTCAAAGATTGAATATGTAATCTTTGCCCTAGGTCCCATCATCAAAATCTGATAGAGTAACACGCATTTCTCCAGAGTGACGTTTGTTTATCAATGCAACTATCCTAGGATAAGGCCTTATGTTGTTCAGATTGCATTGTCTTAATAAAAGTAATCTGAGATCTAGTCTCCAAATTGGTCTGAAACCCCTCCTGTTGAAAAGAACTTGCAGTCATACTGTCTATTTGTAAGGAAATCTTATTGAGCTCTCCCGTAACTGAAAGGAAAATTTGGTTATAAGACATCATTTTAACAGACATGTTAATCCTTTAAAAAAAAAACACAAACACACAATTTACTGAGATAACTCTCTGCAGAGAAGAGTAAATACTTAATTCCCTACTTTGTTTACCACCAAGCAATTTCACAGAGAATAATAATGTTCGGTACATGTATGATCTTAAAAAAAGCAACTTCATAAAGGAGTTTCCTTCAAATTAAAAAAACGTCCAAACCGAATTCCCTCTTAACAGTAATACCAAGCAGAATAAACAAGGGAATACTTGAGCTTGACTATACTTTGATAATATAGAATTCCCGAATAATGAGTTACCAAGTAATATTTACAGGGAGCTAATACAGGAATTTACCTAACAGTATAGTTCCTCATCTAATATCGGGCTCTAAAGTCCAGATCAACACATGTCCGTTATTATCTGACAATTAAAATAACATGAACTATTTTTCCCAGGGAGAGAGGAAACAGTTAAAGTAACCCCCACTATTCTCTAGCAAATTGAGATATGCTTGAAAGCTTTTCAGCTTTCTCAAGTCCTTTGCGAAAACAAACTGGCACCAAATATTCTGCTTCCAGATAAGGGAAAAAGTTCTCATGGATACATGAAGTACTTCACTAATTGTTCAACACAGTCTCGTGAACCAATTTAAAGCTTTAAACCATGCTCCTTACTCGAAGACAAATTACAATGGTCTTTACTCAAAGATTGCTTAGGTTATAGATCCTCAATCGCACTTGAAAGCTGTAAATATTGTTATTTACCAAGGCAGAATCTTTGTGCCCTTTCTAGGAGGTTAACACATTTTATAGGAATTTAACCTTACTCAACTCTCCAATCCCAAATCAATAAAAAATACTTTAAAGTTCTAAAACTATAGTTCTAAATTAATAGGAGGGTCTAAAGACCAAAAGTCTATTAGTGTCTGATGATTAACATGTTAAAGCTTCCTGTTCTTCCCAGCAGCAAATATTGGTTGGTTTGAACTCCAGAACAGATAAGAGTATGCCATCCAGGGGAGCTGTCAGCTTTCTCAGGATAGCCTGCAGGTGTTCTGTATTAGAAATAGGAAGCAAAAATTCTCACAGCCAAGAAAGATTCTTCTTTACTAATGCCATGCAAAAAGAGAAAGAGAATTGTTTAAATTATAGATCCTTAACCAAAATAAAGTCAATGACTGATAGCTAAGACCGCGAACCTGTTCCATCGGTTAATAACTTTAATAAAGTTTGACATCAGAATCATCAAATAGCCTGGTTAAAACAGTTAAAGGTTTCAATATTCCATTAGTAATAGTCATCCAAAAAAACACATCCTTAAGTTGTAATAAAATGTTAATTCTTGTTGATCTGATAAGGTGTAATAAAATGTTTATCATTGCCTCACTGCCAGAGTCCAATTTCAGTTGGAAACTTTAATAGGAATATAACATCAGAATCCTCAGATAGCATGATAAAAACAATTAAAGGCTTCAGTAATCCACAAATAATCCAAACAACAACATCATTGTTATAATAAAATGTTGGTAATCATTAATCCAGTAAAATATAGTAAATTATCCACTATCCATTATTTTAGAATTTTAATCCTTTGCCAATCCAGAAAAACGTAATAAAATGTTGACCAATGCCTCATTACTCCACTACCAATTCATATATATGTAAAAGGAAAGCATTGTTAAGCTTCTTCTTTTAGAAATATGTAGATCCTTTCAGAAGTGTCTAACAGAATTAAAGATTGACAAATTAGTTATGAACAAACCTTGAGCATACGTTTTGATTGTTTGTCCTCTTTTTTAACTGAAATAGTTAGTCAGTCTCATTCCAGAGTATTGGATAACTCAAAGCTTGCCTAAGTTGTAAATCCTTAAGAGCTGTAAATCCTAAACAGTAGGTGCTGTAGATAACTGAAAGCTGAGTCTTCTATGCTGTTCTGGTCGGTGATTTCTTTGATAGAAGTAGCCTACCATAAATCCTCAGTTCAGAAAGAAAAAAGAAAGTACCTTGATGATCTTGAAGTTTGGAGAGTAAAAACAGAGAGGAAACAGCAAAAGAAAATTACAGGAATTAAAATTGGGGAAGGCGGTCACTATTAAAGCAGGTGTTATTGCTCTCT
The DNA here is from genome assembly GCF_027244095.1 of Hemicordylus capensis. Classification (NCBI taxonomy): domain Eukaryota; kingdom Metazoa; phylum Chordata; class Lepidosauria; order Squamata; family Cordylidae; genus Hemicordylus; species Hemicordylus capensis. Next base: position 170,801,813 of record NC_069658.1, read on the forward strand.
TCTCTTCGGGTGGGAAACTCATGGAAAGTCTCTCCTGAGTTCGTCTGGTCTTTCATGATTTATTTCTGTTTCGATTTCAAGGCATTTATACCTTCTATGTTTACACCAGTCTGCTCTCAGGTGACAGCTCCATTTTTTCTCTGTGATCAATCTTCCTGATTGAAAACAAGCCTATTACTCCAAAGAGTTAGTGCAGTTTTTGGCGGAGAAGCCGCCAAAACTACCAGTCACGGCGCCATCTTTCCCCGGTGCCCTGAAGATGGTTCTTGAGGGGATCTGATAATCTGGGGCGAGTAGCCAGCGTAAGTTGGCATTCTCCACAGTCCTCAATGGTCTGGGTGATGAGAAATGGGTCTGAGTAACCAGGAAGCTTGCCCGATCATGACTGTGCCCACTGCTTGACAGGCAATGTCCCCTGCTTCTGAGCAACTGGGGCACAGCCCTTGGCAGAGCTAGTCAAAGGCACACAAATAGGTTGCTTGCACTGTCAGTAGCAGAAAGGACACCTGCATGGTGCCACAAGATGTGTTGCCATGTAGAGAACATCCCCAGATGCTTGATGACCTCCCCACTGCTGACTTGTGCCTTGTAGTGGACACAAGAAGCACAGTTTGAGGCACTTTGATAGATGTCAAAGTGCTTCCACACAATGCTGGCAGCGGTCATCTTTGAGCCCTCAGTGATGGCGGTTTTACTGGGTCTGCCAGCTGCCCAGAAAAGCTCTTTGAGAACATTCTATGGTTGCAAAACTTTATCTAAATATTCTTTATAATCACAACCAAATGAAAATAGTCAAAGGCCTCTCTGCCTGTCTTTAGAATATCAGATTTGAACCTGGAAACACGAAAGGAATGGTGATATGCTAATGATATATTAGGACTTACCCTCTTTATCTTCTTGAACCACGCATCTTTAAGATGTTAATTAAAAATTATGTTATCAGTAAAAATAACATAGCAGGCTGTGAGAATTGGGGGCCGCACAGCCCCTGGAAGTTCCAGGATGCCCCACACAAGCGCACAGGGCATCCTGGAGAGACCCCCAAGGCCGGGAGGTTTGTTTCAGCCTCCCAGTGGGGATCTCCTCATATGTTGCCACAGCGACACATGGTCAAATAGACGGGGTTAGCGGAGCGCTTGCTCCGCTAACCTCGTCTAAGGGGAGGGCTCTGTAAGCGGGTTACCTGCTTCGAGGACACTGGGCTCGCCTGGTGGTTCTCACACTTGCCAAAAAGTGGGCTAGTTGCGGAGGCCTGATCTAGACCAACAACTTCTTCACTATCAAGATACTTGAAGAATGCCAGTTGGCTCTTCTTTACTACCCAACTCTCTGTAGACATTCCTAAATAATCATAAAGCTGAGCTAAATTGGTCCTCCCAGTTCCACCACAATTTGCAGGCAGCAACATGTGTGGTGGATTTAGGCAATTTTCAGAAGTGACCAGCTGGTGGCCACTATTTTTCCCAGGGGTCCCCTGGGAATTATGCCATATGATGACTTCTGGGGAGAAATCAGCAGTTGCCAGTCGGAGGAGCACATGGTAATATTTTCATTTCCATGAAACTGAAACACTGCAATGAACTGATGAAAAATGAGTAACCTTTTTGCCATTTTTGTTGCATGAGTCGTAGTGAGACATTGGTGCTTTCCAGATTAGACCCTGCAACGGGGTCACAACTTATCTCTGAAGTGTGCTTCCGTGCGTCCTGTGTTGTGACACCGCAGTCCCTACGCTAAGAGCAGGGTGCTGTTAATATTTCCAATGCCTTGTTTTGAATTTAATCGCTGTGATATAGTGCTTTAATGTCGTATATCTGTTGTACAAAAGTTGTGGTTTTTTCAGGTTGTTAGTTTTTGCAAGACTGTTCCCCCTGCTGCGCACTTTGCTATTTACATTTTGAATGCAATTTGCCTGAATGGAAGCATTTTTCTGCTGTTGAGAGGCTAAACTGGAAAGTGCCATTATGTGATCAGTAATTATAGGATGGTTTTTAAAATTCATCATAAGGTCAAATATATCAAGATGTCAGAACTCCTATCTGATGCCAATTCCCAGAGCCTCAGCATTAGCTGATACATGCAAGTTCAATACCCAAACAAAAACACTAGATGCTTCTTTAAAACTGGAAGTATTTGTGGGTCAGGCTTTTTCCAAGGACAGGGCTCGGTAAATCAGGAGAGTAAGTTGCAATTAAATTAGAATGTGTTTTTGCTTTTAAAAGCAAACATACTGTACTGTGCAAAATTTCCAACCCTTGAATACATTTCCAAATTGAAATGAAATACTGCCCAGGATGCCAAAAGAAAATACTCACTGAGGAATTTAGGAGGAGCAATTCTTTATGATGACTAAATATTAATGAAAGTCATTCTCAAAATGGCATTCTTTTTTCCTCATTTTAACAGACAATTTTGTTGATTTTCAATGTTCCTGCAAGATAATAAATTTCAATCCATTCCTTGCTATTAACATTGCACTGACATTCCCACAAGATGGCAATATAACCACAGCAAGAACAACAATCTTTCAAAACAGGTTTTATTTCTAAGGATTAGACATGTCTTACAGATTTACAGAGCAATTCTATGCAGACTTACGCAATTCTATGTAGATTTACTTAGAAATAAGTCTCACTGGGACTGGAGTTTACTCCCAGGACTGCGTTCTCAGTACCTTTAATGCTATGGTTTTGGGTGATAGACAGAGGCTAACCTCCAGCACAGAATTAGTTTCCTTCAGTAAGCTTAAGCATGCCTAATTTTGGACCATAACCTAAGCTTCCAAGGCTGTGCTCAGCAACTAGTTGTATTAGAAGGCCACCCTGAGTAGGGTGGAGGGTGGTGATTCAGGCACCCACACACTGTTGTTGCATCTAGTTTAGCATTTGGGATGTTTTTCCTTTGGGGCAGCATGTTCAGTTGCTGATCTCTAGTGTCAGAGGATATGCTGATGGCCGCAGATTCCTATGCTGATTAAGATGAAATTACTCTATCGAGAGCACTCTTTCTTTAATCCAGGCAATGGTTTTAAATTTATCTCCATAAGAAGGGACTTTTGCCACTGACCATAGCTCAGCACACAGCTACCATCACATTTTTCTGTAAAGCAGTCGGCTTGCATGATCCTTGTGACAATTTTTGAGTAAGGAGAACATTTGCTGTTGGATCAAGGAGAAGAACTGCCAATCCAACAAGAGGTTGTCTTTGGAGTTACCATCATCAGTTAAGGTCTTGGTTGCCCTATCTTTTGTCTGCACTGATTGCTTTGAGGTTGCCCTATTTAAGGTTCCCTGTTTTGACTCTGGGGTTTTTTTTGGGGGGGGGTGGGTTAATTTTTTTAATTTTTTTTTAATGCTTTCCACTTAAGCAAGCTGCTTCCTAGGTCTATATTTGATTCTTCTGACAGGTCACTCAGAAGGAAGGATGTTTCCCTAGCTGAAGAATGCCTCATGATAAGGTTTGGAATGGGTTCCCCAAAATTGACCAGGCATAAAGGGTCAATGGTCACACTGAGGAACAATAAAGGTCCCAAACTATACCCATTCATGATTTTGCACAATTATTTGAAGGCCTGACCCAGAAAGAAATAGATCACTATTTCTTCACAGCATGAGGGATCCTTCATGCATTTTCAGTTTTAGGCTGTCTGTTAGACATTGAGGTGGGTCTCACAATCAGTGAGACTCGCTTTTGCACATGAGCAGGGCAGGAGCCCTGGGTGGCTGGATCGGCTGCCCACACGACTGCCGGCGAGTGCGCAGGGCATACTGGAGAGACCCCCAGAGCCGGGAGGCGGTTTTTCACCTCTCCTCCGAGGGGCTACTAATGAGTAGCTGTGGCGTGGAGCTGTGGAGCGGCTACTCACAATTTTAAAAAACAGGTTTGCGGAGCACTCGCTCTGCAAACCCAGTTTAAGGGGAGGGGTTGTTTGGCGGGTTAACTGCCGGGAGGCAACCGGGCTCCCCTAGCCTGATTTCAGCTGATCGTGGGAAGAGCCTCATCAAGAGGCACTTCACACGAGCAGTGTGAGGTTGCATAAGGGGGTGTGCGGGGAGAGCAGGATTAACCTGCTCTCCCTGCATATGAGCAGGAAGCCCTCCCTGGGCAGCCAGATCAGCCACCCACATGATTACTGGCTCCATCACAGAGCTGCTTGGGGAAGCAGGTTTCAAGGGCCTCCTTGCCTCCAGAATGCCCCACATGAGTACACGGGGCATTCTGGGGAGCCCCCCCCAACTCCGGGAGGCTTGTTGTAGCCTCCTGCTTGGGAAGCTATTCATGAGTCACCGTGGCACATAGGCACGCCACGGCAACACACGATCAGAGAAATCGGGTTAGCAGAGCGCACGCTCCGTTAACCAAGTGGGGGGGGGATTTAAGTGGCCTTGCTGCTGGGAGCCACACGGTTCTCGTGGCAGCACATGACCTGCTGAAACTGGGCTGGGCTTCCTTCGCCCAGTTTCAGCTGGTTGTGAGAATAGCCTTTAAGTGTAGCAGGCCTTCCTTTGGGATGTTTTGCCTCCCACTCATTCTGTCACGCCCTCGATCTCAGACAGCGAGGAGGAAGGGGAAGCTGTCAACTTTCCAGGCGATGCAGGAGTGTCTGAGGGGCAGAGCCCGGCTGTCAGTGTTCATGAAACAGCTGTGGCTAATAATTCAGAGCAGGCACAACAACCTGAGGCAGCAGAAATCATGAAAGACCAATCTGAAGAGGAGCTATGCAACCAACCCCCGCGGCGTGTCACGAGACGCAGGGATCAACTGGAGACTATTAGGAGAAGCAAATGCCTCTTGCAGAGGGCTGATAAGCCTTGAATACCTGCCAGCTGGGAGCTTTCGGCTTGCACTATAAATCACGTCACCAGTCTTCTACTCACTGCTGAAAAGCAACATTCATCAACCTCTGTGTCGACAGTGTGCAGCCAAGTCCGGTCAAGACGAACTTCCCGAGCTGTATCCAGTTTCAGCAGCTCCGCTTTGTCTCGTGATCTTCCCTGGCAGTTGGCCAGACTTTGACACATTCAGTTTCAAAGTGGCTACCATTGCAGCAGCTGAGGTGGCTTCGGCCACCCTAAAGAGCTGCTGTTCATCTCGTGTGTATGAGCTATATGTTTTCCAAGGGTTGGCAGAGATTGCAAACACTTAATACTCTCACACCCCCTCTCTGTACATTCCCCCCGCCCCCCGATTCCAGCAGCCGGTTTGCAGCAACCTCAGTCTGCATGGTGGGTCACAGCAGATGCTACTGGGCTTTACAACACTACAGAGACCCCACTTGATATTCCATTCCATGGCGGAGCTTCACTGGGAATGCAGGCAAGGGATGTGCTGGAGAAATCTCATCCCTCTTGTTGAGGATCTGGCGGTAGTGAAACCCCCATCAGACATTTTGGTCATACATGGGGCGGGGGCAGGGGAGGAGAGCTGGTGTTGTGGTAGCCAGCATGACTTGTACCCCTTGCTAAGCAGGGTCTGCTCTGGTTGCATTTGAATGGGAGTCTGCATGCGTGAGCCCTGTAAGATATTCCCCTTAGGGGATGGGGCCACTGCAGGAAGAGCAGAAGGTTCCAGGTTCCCTCCCTCTCCAAGACAGGGCTGAGAGAGATTCCTGCCAGAACCTTGGAGAAGCCGCTGCCAGTCTGTCAACAATACTGAGCTAGATGGACCAGTGGTCTGACTTGGTACATGGCAGCTCCCTGTGTTCCTATGACTTAGCGGACATCACAAGTTCTGAACTGATTTCTGTGATTGCAAGGGATGTGATCATTCTGTGATGGATGGTTTTGTTTCTGAAACTGGTATTTTGTTTTGTGGATATTTACCTCGCATTATTAGTTGGTCAGCAGCAAGGGATATTGAGGCTGTTAACAGGGTGAGGGAAAAGATGAATGGAGAGATCACCAAGATCATGTCCTGGAGGGGTGGCATGTTCATTAATTAGCTGGATTTCCACATTATTTTCCAGGTATTTTTCTCTTGTGATGGCACCCATCTTTCCCAAGCTGGGGGAGGGCTTATGTGTGGGCCTTACGGCAGGCCTTGCCCTTCTTGTGGTGGGACAGACAGGTCTTTTTAGGAACACTTGTCTGTGGCAATAGGAGTGGCAGGCAGATCAGTTATACTGTGTTAGGTGTACCAATATCTGCCCCATTGTGTGTTTCTTTGCGTAGATAGTGCTTCTTCTGTTTGGGGCAGTATTAGACCCGAGTCAAAACTGGGCTAAAAGATTTTCTCCAACTTCAGCCATGGGGCTGGGGCAAACAGCAGGGGGGCTTTGCCTTCTCAGCTAATAGGTCTGCCCTTCTTGGCTGTGCACTTGGCCACACTGCCAGGGCAAGCAGAATGTGTTGCTTTGCTGACATGTAAGCTGGCAATCAGCTGCCTTCCAGCTGCCCATTTTCTTTCACTGATGCATATGCTGTTATTATTGTTGCTTATGTTGCTAATAAAGTTTGGTCAGGCAGTTTGCCTGTGCCCCTTTTGTCCATATATGCTTGTCTGGCCTTTGCCTTGTTCTCAGTACAAATTCAAGAGCTCCTCAGAGTAGCCACAATAACTTCCTACAGACACGTGGACAATGCCTAAGTAGCCCTTCAGCCTTCTGAGCAGCCCTCATTTTTATTTGTGAGTAAGCTTATTCTTACTCGTGATACAAGGTTCACTTCTGAGTAAAGTTGCAGGTCTACTCAAAAGCAAGGAGTGGTCTAGTTTTGAGTGGAGATGGGGTTTTACTGGTGAATAAGGGTGCATCCCTGCTCACAAGTGAACAGTCAGGCTTATTCATGAATAGACCCTCAGTGTTTCCTGTGAGTAAGTAAGTGTGGGGTCTACTCATAAGGTTGAGGTATTTTTGCAACCAAAGTTCCAAGGTTTTATCAGGAGTAAGGTTGTGGTCTATTCACAACTGAGGACACTGAGAGGCTGTACACATAGTAGAGTAGTGTAGAGCAGTTGCTAATTGCTTGGTGGCCACATCGGCCACCCAGACAAGCAGTGGCTTTGGTTGGGTCCTCCTGTGCCCGGCTGCAGCTCATTGGGGAGCTTTGGGGGAAGGGGAGCACCATTGTGCAGTGCCCCAGCCCCTGGAGTCCCAGGAAGGCACCGTGTGAGTGTGGGGTGCCTTTCTGGGGTACCCCCTCCCCCCCGAGTGTGTCAGCCATGGCTGCAAGCAGCCGTGGCTGATACACGAACAAAACTAATGAGGTTAGTGGAGCACTTACTCCATTAACCTTGTTTAAGGAGAAGGGTATTTCGGTGGGCTAGCCGCTGTTGAACGACTGGGCTCGCCTGTGAGCCCTGTGATTCTCATGATGGAGGGAAACCGGGCTCGTGAGAATAGCCTCTGTGTGTACTTGCAAAGATACTCATGTGTAAATATGTAGGTATATGGAGCTTTATTTCTAAAGCAGCATAATATACAAGACTGTGCAAAGTTGTACAGATTAGAGCCCTTGTCTCAGAGCAAGTTTACGCGAGGGGAAAAATGCTGAATCATCCCTGCTGAACTGCCTGGCTAGGCTTCTCCTAAAACTATTCTGTATTGTTGATAAGTTCAAAAAGCTGCCGCTACCACCTCTTTTGTCTACAGAAACTCTCTGGGCTAGAGGTGGGATAAACCGGGGGGGGGGGGCCTCTCTTAATTTGGCTCTTGAACAAGTACAAATGTCTTCCATGTGCAAGCCTACATGTGGTGAGAATGATAGCTTCTGACCGTTTGAGGATGTGTTTGCACCAGATAACCCCCCTCCCTTTGGCACTAGAGAAACACACACACACACACCCCGAGTTAAACACAAACTCAGAGAGGCTTGTAAAAGGAAAAGAACTTTAAAAACCCAGTTTCATTCAATTACTACAGACTGCTTCTATTCACAGTTAAGAATACTTAGTAGGATTACAAAATAGGTTGTGTTAATGCACACTTAAATGTAAATTAGGCTCAAGGACAGATCCTTGTCTCCAGGGGCGTAACAAGGTTGGCTTGGGCCCAGAGACAAGTTTTTAAAATGGGCCCCCACCACCACCCGTCATCCGTCACCGCCTTCCTCTCCTTCTTCTGGCCCAATGTAGACTCTGCTAACTATCCCAACTAGTTAAAAGGTGTCAATTACAGCACAGCAGAACCAAATTTATTGACTGCCTGACTCCCTTAGACTTGAGGCAGTTTACATAATTAAAACAACAACGGGGGGACACACACACACACACACACACACACACACCCCTAAAAGCCTGGCAGAATAGATAAATTTTCAGAAGTTTCTTAAAGGACAGAAGGGAGTGGCATTAGGAATCTCAGGAGGCAAGGTATCTCAAATAAATGTGAGGCTGGATGGGATGGGATACAGAATGGGCAGAAAGCAGATTATAATCATGCAGGAAATGAAATGGCCATGAATGGAACCTTGCACAACTACTGACCTTTCTCCAATTTGGGAAAGCTAGGAAGAGAGGCTTCTTCTCCTTCATCATGTATACTTTTAAAAGACCCATAGGATCTCATGTGCCAAGGATAGGTCTGTAATGTTTGAGTGATTTCTCCACTCTCTTACCTAACTTTGCATATTAAATGATTAAGAGTCAAAGAACAGCCTTGGATGTTAAAAGGGGGTTGATAAACGGAGCCAAGGAACTGTGAAAAGCACACACTTGTCACTCTTCTCTTGTGTGTGCCTCCCCACTTCTGTTTTCCTAATGGGAGGAGGAAGGGGGAGTGGAGCGTTGCAATTAAAAATGAATAAAGGCCCTTTGCGATGCTCTGCTTCCCCTTCCTCTCCCCCTCCCCATTAGGGAAACAGAAGCGAAGCCTGGGCGGGTGGGCAGCCATAATGCCCCAAATAATGAATTAATATGCCCACTCCCACTGCCAGACATGCAGTGGGCAGGCGGGGGGGGGGGGAGTGGGCCATAATGCCCCTAAATGAATCAATGCCAACACGAGCAAGGGTGCGAGCAGCACTCTAAAGCTGCCATAGCTCCTCCATCTCCATAACAGAAGAACTGAATTTCTTAGAAGTGGCTGGCTAGCCTGGTGGCTGGAGAGGCTACAATTGACCTCCTCTCTTCCTTGCTCCCGTCGGCGGCGGCGGCATCCAGGAAGCAGAGCCGAACCACCCAATCATGTGCCTGCCTTTCCTTTCTTTATCATGTGGGGTGCCGCCAGCCAATGGATGGGGAAGGAGGAGGAGCTGACAAGGGGAAAGGGAGGGGATGGGGAGGAGGGAGGGGAGGAGGGCAAGGAAATACGGTGCACTCGAATGAACATGGAGGAATTTTTTAAAAAATCAAATAATTCAAATCGAAGGAGCTGCGGCAGGCGCTGGGTGGGGGGAGGCACGTGACATGTCTCTGGAGGGCCCCCCCCCCAGAGGCCAGGGCCCCTAGACAGCTGCCTCCCCTTGCCCGATCATAGTTATACCCCTGCCTGTCTCTTTTATTCTCCCTTGATGACACGTGAAACCGGTCAGAGCTGAAGAAGCAAAAGGCTTTGAATCTCATGAAACTCAAGGGCAGTCACCTCTCCTTCTTACCGGCAGAAGGAACTGAGCTGTGAAGAGGTAAGGATGGAGAAAAGAGCAGGGATAGAGCAGAAGAAAAGGGGGAAAGGACATTTGTGGGGTTTTGCAGGGGAAACCCAGGGTTTTCGTTACCTTGGCTATATGTGGCAAAGACAATAAACAACTGCATCTCTCAAAATCATGAAGTCTGACCCCTATTAGCAAGTATAATCCTCTAATGAGATAGCATATTATCTCATACACTTTACACAACATTAATCATGAGTGTGTTGCTCTTGTATTACCCATACCTGATGCTTGTTTAGAATTCCTTAAGTGTAGTGTTTGCAGATGAAAACACCACACTTGAGAATACAGGAGCACACTGCAAGACAGAAACAAAAGGCAAAAAAGACTCCCAGAGCCAACCCCATCCTTGGAAGAACAAGTAGCTATTTGACACTAAACTGTTGCCAAGCAATAAAACAACTTAGTCTTGTGATGATAGGAGAAGGGCCTTCCCTTCTGTAATTAATTTGTATTCCTTCAGTTCTGTCCCAGGAATCTTAAAATGGGAAGGCAACTAGCATTAGTTTTGGATCCCCTCTTAACAAATGCAACGTCAGTTTCACCATTACATTTTCTAGGAACAGGGTAATGATAAATATGTAAGGGGGTCAAGGAGCAGACACATGTGAGTAGGCCTAGCTTATGCCATAGGCAGGAACAATAGGACAATAGGGATGGGCAAGGAATTGGCAGCAGCCGGTTCAACGGCGGGGGGGGGTTACCTTTAAGGAGCAGGGAGGGTGCTTCCCCCCACGCCCCCCCCCGTGCTATTTTTAAAAATGGTCCTGCAGGGCGGTAGTGTACCTCCTTGCCGCCCTGGTGCACGTCAGACTGGAAGTGCCTGCTGCGAGTGCGCAACATGTGCACAAGGCACTTCTGGTCGGACGTGCACTGGGGCGGCAAGGAGGTACACTACCACCCCATGGGACCGTTTTTAAACACAGAGCTGGCGGGCGGGGTGTGGTGGAGGGGCGGGCAAGAGCACCCTCCCTGCTCCACAAAGGTAACACACACACACACCCCTGCTGTCGAAGTGGCCAAAGAACTGGTCCTTTGAACTGGGTCCGAGGTCCATAACAGGGCCTCCAAACTGGTTTGTGCACATCCCTATGATACAATGGCTGGTTTTACAAATAGGCTTCAAACTCACATGTTTGCAGTGGTGCTCTCTTTTTACTATGAAATGTATAGTGATTAAGTTGTACATTAAAGGAGAATAAAGAAAAGCAAGTACTTTATTCTAAGGGTTAGCCTTTGAAACAAGCTTCAAGTTTATTGTGCTTCAAATTGTACGGATTTTGTCTGGTATCATTTTAAACAAAAAAGTTGCTGCCTCTTAGGATTGGCCTGAGAACCAAACTTCACATTGTTTAATTACACTATTGGCCTGGAAGTGCTTGTATTTCCTTGCTTAAACAGGAGCTGTGGGAGGGGAGGTTCCTGACTGGAACCAAAGTGTGGGGCTTCCTTGTTCCTGCTGTGGTCCCAGCCCATGGCCCCCTGGGGATCCCATTTCCCCCAAGAGAAAAACTTCTATTGACACATTTTGATTCCCCTCCACACCCAGTTTATCAGACATGCCCTAAAGATAACAAGTCAGTGAGCCGGGTCTCACGATCTATGAGACCCGGTTTGAGGCAGTGAGTGGGGAGAGCGGGCTAAGCCTGCTCTCCCCACTCACAAGCAGAGAGGGAGCCCTGGGTGGCCGGATCGGCCGCCCACACGATTTCTGGCTCCACGACGGAGCTGCAGGGGGATGGGGAGCTCAGGGGCCACACGGCCCCCGCAAGCCCCAGTATAGGAACATAGGAAGCTGCCATATACTGAGTCAGACCATTGGTCTATCTACTCAGTATTGTCTTCACAGACTGGCAGCGGCTTCTGCAAGGTTGCAGGCAGGAATCTCTCTCAGCCCTATCTTGGAGAAGCCAGGGAGGGAACTTGAAACCTTCTGCTCTTCCCAGAGTGGCTCCATCCCCTGAGGGGAATATCTTGCAGTGCTCACACATCAAGTCTCCCATTCATATGCAACCAGGGCAGACCCTGCTTAGCTATGGGGACAAGTCATGCTTGCTACCACAAGACCAGCTCAGGGCATACTGGGGAGACCCCTGGAGATGGCAGGTGGATTTTTGCCCCCCCTCTGGGGGTCTGCTTGTGAGTAGGCATGGCACAAAGCCGCACCGCGGCTACTCACGATACTAAAAACCAGGTTTGCGGAGTGCTCACTCGGCAAACCTGGTTTTTGACTAGGGGTTCTCGAGCAGGTTACCCGCTCTAGAACCACCGGGCTCGCAGCTGAGCCCAGTGGTTCTTAAGATTAACAAAATTCGGGCTAGGCTCTCCTAGCCCAATTTTTGTTAATCGTGAGAATAGCCCCAGTATCTTTCCTCCATGAAGCAAAGCACTTCTAAATGAGGTCCTGCTCAAACCAAAATCTGTAGAACTCTCCCATGCATTTATATTATATAGAAGTGGTATGACTAATAAGGCCTTAGATGATCCCTTTTAACCATTCTACACCAAAGATAAACACATGCCTCATATGTTTAATTCATTAATGTTCCATCTTGTCCACAACTGTGGATCCTCTTGCTAATCTAGGTATAAAAGTTAGAAGAGACCTGGATCTTCTCATAGGCTTGAAATGTAATAATATTAAATACTGAAGTATTTAACAGGATATTGGATATTCGGCAAATATTCAAGCATTCAAGGTCTAGCTGGACAATGTAAGCATTTGTAGGAGGCGGCTTTGGAACAGAAACTGCGTTGGTCGCCCTGTGGGATGACCTCTGCACTGAGAGAGATAGGGAGAGTGAAACCCTGTTAATACTCTTGGATATCTCAGCGGCTTTCAGTACCATTGTTGACCATGGTATCCTTGGATAGGCTGGCCAAGTTGGGTGAGGGAGGCACTGCTTGGAGGTGGTTCCAACCTTGAGGTCTATTTCCAAAGGGTGGTGCTGGGGGATTACTGCTCAACCCCTTGGCAGTTATGCTATGGGGTTCCACAGGGTTCCATTCTTTCCCTTATGCTGTTTAACATCTACATGAAACCGCGGGGAGAGGTCACCTCTCATCTGGAGATTTGGCCTAAGGTGTCATCAATATGCAGATGACTCTGTTTTATCTCTCTTTTTCATCAGTCGCAGCAGATGTGGTGACTGTCCTGAATCCATGCTTGGATGCAGTAATGGACTGGATGAGAGTGAATAAACTGAGACTCAATCTAGACAAGACAGAAGTCCTGTTGGTCAGTGGTTCCTGTGCCCAGGTGAATGATGTCCAGTCCAGGGGTGTAGCTAGGGGAGAGGGGCCCATGTTCACCCCACTTCCTGGTGGCCCCTCAGAGTGAGGGAAATAATGAAGAAAATAGAGCGGGGTGGAGCTAGGGGGCCCTCAGGAGCTGGGGGGCCCGGCTCTTTGAGCCCATCTGCTCAATTATAATGACACCCCTGGTTCAGTCTGTTCTGGATGGGGTTGCACTCCCGCTGAAGGACCAGGTTCACAGTTTGGAAGTGCTCATTGATCCAGCACTGTCACTAGAGGTTCAACTGGCCTCTGTGGCAAAGAGTGCCTTTTATCAGCTTCAGCTGATAGGCCAACTGCAACCATACTTAGACAGAGATAGCTTGGCCACAGAGCAGAAGGTTCCAAGTCCCTCCCTGGCATCTCCAAGATAGGGCTGAGAGAGATTCCTGCCTGCAACCTTGGAGAAGCCATTGCCAGTCTGTGAAGACAATAGTGAGTGAGATGGACCAATGGTCTGACTCAGTATATGGCAGCTTCCTATGTTCCTAACCTCTCACTTAGATTACTGAAATGTTGTACATGGGGCTGCCTTTGAAAACGGTCTGGAAACTGCAGCTGGTACAAAATAGGGCTTCAATCCCACTGATTTCTATATGAGAGTTAAAAACAATGCAACTCTCCCTCACTAAAAATCATAGATTGCAAAGTGGTAAACTTCGGCTAAATTATATCCATGTTTTATAACTGGAAAGGCACAAGTTATCAAGGGGTTTCTCTTACGTTCAGGCATCATGCAAAGAAAAGGAGTCCTATGCTGGAGGCTCTTGGTTGTGGTTCTTTTCATTTGTGGTTTGTGCCTCTGTGTTCTGCTCTGTCTCTGACTCCTCATACTCCTTTATAAATTCACAATACAAGGAATGGCACAGGCATAAAAGTGAAGGGACAAATCAAATTGTGCTGTTTCAAGAGGTGTAAATTTACTCAAAAGAAGATGCAGCAGCATGCCAGTTGAAAAAATGGGGAGGGGGGGTATCATCCTTCACAATGTATGAGGAAGTTATTGCTTATTTGATGAGCCAACAACTTTCCTGTGATAAAACCCAGCAGTGGAACTCTAAAGTGGGACATCACCTAGTATGAAAAGCCCTTTGCTGTATGTCCAGGGGCAAAACCAAAAACAACTAGCTGAGACATCCCTCCAAAGGAGTTGTATTGTTGTTGCCATTTGGCTTCAAAGGAGACTTTCAGACAATAATAATTTCATGATGAACAACATTTAGCAGATCCTCACTCTCTGGGAAGCACCTGCCTCCGTGCCTCCACCCCCATCAAAATTTCTTGGAGAGGCAAGAGGGAGAAATAGGAAATTTATCTAGATGGCAAAAGCTATCTTCCCCACAGAATGAAAAAAGAAGTATTTTACTTTTGAAGATTCTCGTGGACTTTTGCCATGGGGTGGATGGGGGGAGGAGTTTCTGTAATTGTCCTGAAATAGTCTGCCACAATTCTGCAATGGAAACAGGTTGTCACAATTTACCTGCCACTCAGTAATCAATAAAAGACCAAACTAATACAGGTGTTGCTGGCAATGCTTTTATGCTGGCTCCCGGGAGCCCCTCCCCCCACATGTTTGAGTCTCCAGGCTTGGAGATCTCACTCTTTATGTGCTCAGGAACCTCACAGTATCATGGGCTCTCCGCAGAGGTGTAACAATAGGGGGGCAGGGGGGGCACGTGCCCCGGGCGCCATCTTTGCGGGCCACGTGGGGGGCGCCACCAGATCCCAATTTTTTAAAAAAAAAATTAATTTTTTAAAAAATACAAATTTCTCCGGCACCCCCTCCCCCACGAGCGGTCCCTTCCGCACCCGCGCCCCCCCATTGCTTTGTTGACCTGGCTTTCTGGCGGGCGCCACGGCGGGCGCCTAGTTCCATGCTCTTGCCTTGCCTTGGCTCGCAACGGAACTTATATCCAGCCAGAAAGAGGCCCTCTTGTGGCTTGCCAGCCAGGGTGAGGGAGGGTCTCTAGTCACGCACGCACACGTGACTCGGCCGGCATGCCGAGTCACGCTGCGCATGCGTGCATCCGTCCTCCCAGCTCGGCTCGCCTGCACGTGGCGCGGTCGCGGAGAAGAGCGTCGTTGCTGGGGGTTGGGGCTGGAGGCGCAGGCAGGAGGACACGGACACCCGGCGGCACGGACAAGAAAGGATTTGGTGGGTGGGCGGATTCGGCGGGCAGGTGGTCACAACAAGGTGTGTGTTTTCTCTTCAACTTCACAGGGTAGTTGTGAGGAAAAACCTAAGTGTAATGTAGTATGTATCATCATTGCATCATAATTCTGATGTTTGAGATACAAGCCAAGTTCACAAGGTTGTTGTGAGGAAAACACACATGTGTGTCAGTCAGATGTATGTTGGGGGGCGGTGGGGGGGCAATTTCAGTGCTTGCCCCGGGCGCCGTTTTCCCTAGTTACGCCTCTGGCTCTCCGTTTGTGGCACATGGGGACAGGTCACTTAGTTGACAGTGGGCCAGTCACCCCTAGATTTGGCTACTAACAAGCAAATTGGAAAAGGGGGTCCGATGCACACCCTCCCTATGTTGGGATACCCTAAGTAGACCCCAGAAGTTAACTAAAGCAGGTGAACTTCCAGCCAAGCTCATTCTGTACCCGAAGTGAACTGCCTCAGTCTCCCCTCCTTTTGTAAAGGATAGCAGCAAGCTAATGTGCCAATTAACTCAGCAGTAAGAACGCAGATAAGAGAGTTAACTCTACCCCATCACAAAAGAGGCTGAGTCAGCCAAGGTGCACCCATTCAGATTTCCCCTTCTCACATCTATGCACTCTATTTTCATGACAATCATCATTATTGTCTTGATTGCCTTGGCTTATCTTGGCCATTCACACATTGTTACTTTCAGGAAGAGTGATCAGCAATAACTGAATCCTTGCAGGTTCCACCTGGCATACTTATTCAGCATAGAAAGGCAACAGGAATGTTGACCCAGGCCACGTTCTTGGGTATATCATGCCCCAGTTCTATGATCCAGCATGGTGTAGTGGTTAGAGTGCTAGACTAGGACCGCGGAGACCCGAGTTCAAATCCCCATTCAGCCATAATACTAGTTGGGTGACTCTGGGCCAGTCACTTCTCTCCCAGCCTAGCCTACTTCACAGGGTTGTTGTGAAAGAGAAACTTAAGTATGTAGTACTTGTAGTACTACATGTAGTATGTAGTACTCTGGGCTCTTTGGAGGAAGAGCGGGATATAAATGTAATAATAATAATAATAATGATAATAATAATAGGTAGAGCTAGAGACGCTAGATCGTAAGACCAGGAAAATAATGACCATCAATCATGCTCTGCACCCCCGCAGTGATATAGATAGCCTATACCTCCCTCGCAACTCAGGTGGAAGAGGAATGCTGCAAGTCCATCAAACAGTAGAGGAGGAGAAAAGAGGCCTTGAAGAATATATCAAGGAGAGTGAAGAAGATGCATTTAAAATTGTCAATAATGAGAAACTATTCAACACCAATGAAACAAAGCAGGCCTACAAGAAAGAACAAGTCAAGAACTGAGCAGAAAAATGGAGAAATAAGCCCCTGCATGGTCAATATGTGCACAATATAAGTGCACCTAATCAGCTGTTGTAAAAAGATCGCACAGACTGACTACAAACAAAGGCATGACAAGGCATCAGGGATGATACACTGGAACATCTGCAAAAAATACAAGCTACCTGTAGCCAAACATTGGTGGGACCATAAAATTGAAAAAGGTGTAGAAAATGAAGATGCAAAAAAAATATTATGGGACTTCCGACTACAAACAGACAAACATCTGCCACACAATACACCAGATATAACTGTAGTCGAGAAGAAAGAAAAACAAGTCAAAATAATCGACATAGCAATACCAGGGGATAGCAGAATAGAAGAAAAAGAAATAGAAAAAATCACCAAATACAAAGATCTACAAATTGAAATTGAAAGGCTGTGGCAGAAAAAGACCAAAATCATCCCAGTGGTAATTGGCGCCCTGGGTGCAGTTCCCAAAGACCTTGAAGAGCACCTCAACACCATAGGGGCCAGAGAAATCACCATCAGCCAGTTACAAACAGCAGCTTTACTGGGAACAGCCTATATTCTGCAACGATATCTATAACAATTGACAATAAAATTCAGCCAACCCAGGTCCTTGGGAAGGACTCGATGTCTGAATAAAACAGACCAGTCAATAACACCTGTCTGACTGTGTAAGCAAGATAATAATAATATGATCCAGTGTGCTCTTTGCGTACCATCTACCTTGGAGTCACCTGCTGCTTGGGCAATTTATTGTTCACAGGCCACCACACCAGGCTGTGTCTAGTTCTTTGTGCCACTCTCCAGATCAGCTTTCTTGCCTAGCCTGATCTGATCAGTCTTCCTTGCCAATATAGGAAGCTGGTTCCACGGAGGACACACCCTCATGGATTCACCTCTTTCACCTAACCCCTTCAATCTTCTCACCCTTGCCTCTGACCAAGCTGTCCCTGAAGAACATGGTCCTTTGGTTGTTCCAGGAGCCCCCGAGGTCTCTTTGCCCAGATCAGGTGATATGAATGTTTGCCCCTCACTGGACCCAATTGTATCCCTATTCCCTTTTCTTAAATCCAACTGCCTCCTTCCCTAAAGCCTCTTTCTCTAGCTCGCCTGAGAATTTATACGATTAGCACTTGAAGCTAAAACACTTAGTCTTTGCAGTTGAATGTATCTTTAATAGGATTGCTTTAACCACACAATTCTTTCTGCTGTACCTCTCCCTCCAATAAAAAACTTTCTTTTGATTTTTGAAACTCCAACCTTAGGGCTGTGCACGGAACCACAGAGCTGCAGTCCGGCACTGTGTGTGGGGTTCCTTTAAGGGTGGGGGAGGGTTTACTCACCCCTCCCGCCGCTTTCCCCCCTCCAGCGCGCGTATCCTATGTAGTAATTGGGGCGGCAGGATACCTTCCTGCCGCCCCTTCTCCCGCTTGAGTGCAAAAGGCTGCACGGAGCCTTTTGCGCATGCGCATGCCGCACGCACGCTTCACGTCTCGGCGACATGCGTGCATGCATGTGGCCACGCGCACGCACACATTGCAGAGACATGAAGCGCACACGCGATGTGTGCGTGCACAAAAGGCTCCGTGCAGCCTTTTGCACTCAAGCAGGAGAAGGGGCGGCAGGGAGGTATCCTGCCGCCCCAATTACTGCTTGGAATACACGTGCTGGAGGGGGGAAAGTGGCGAGAGGGGTAAGTAAACCCTCCCCCACCCTTAAAGGAACCCCACCACCCGAACCGAACCGGCCGGGTCCGGAGGCCTTTAGTCCAGGCCCATCCCTATCCAACCTTGCCTCAGACCAATTATTTCCTGGGTCCACAACTTTGTGTAAATTTAATCTGACATGGAACTGTTCCTTTCTGAGCTAATTTCCCCATGCAAGCCCGAACACAAATTTAGGGGTGTTCACCAATCATGCCAGGGCAGTTCCATTGATGACAGCCATTAACACTGCAGGTGCCCATCCACAGTCAGGGCATACTTTTGATGAGTTTGCAATGGGACACATTCCCATTGGAAAGGGAGAAGAGGTCAGCACCCTTCATTACTGACTCATGATCAGAGAGCATGGTTCCCTACAATGAGTCTGGCATAGGCCCCAACAGCCTGATTGCTCTTACCACATACTTATTGCTGGGGATACCCATTTGAGATCTGCTGTGGTGCCAACAGAGGAAGAGGCAAGAACCACCCTTGGGAAAGAACAGAATCAAACAATAGGATATGGAGAAGGGCAGGAATGTGGTTTTGCAAGGCTGGAACTGAAAGTTCTGAACTGACATTTAACACAGGTGACAGGCCACCACCTCCCATACGAACCTGACTCATCACTGAGTTCTTCCTCGGAACCCTTTCTTAGGTACCTCCAACTGCCAAGATGAGGCAGATAGTGATGCATGATAGGGGCTTTTCAGCGGTGGCACCCTGATTCTGGAAAGCTCTCCCTGGAGAGGCTTGCCTGGCATTGAGTCTAATGTCCTTATAGCCATCAGGTGGGAACCTTATTTGCCCAGGCATTTAACATGTGGAGTTCGATATTGTTTTAAATCCGGCTTTCTGTTTCCACTGCTGCTGCTACAGTTTGTATGCTATATATGTGTGTGTATTTATTGCACTCTTATTTTTAATTCTGCTAGATACTCTGAAAGGTTGAAGAAAATAGATTGGGTAGGAAAGATGAAATGGGCAGCATATATGGAATCCAGTAACTGTAGTTTGTCTAGTTTACTGTCAGCTATTTTGATTGGCAGTAGCTCTTCAGCTCCTCATATAGGAATCATTGCTCTATGCCACCCCATGAGAATGAGATTGAGATCTTTACCATCATGGGCAGTCTGAGCAACGGTGCCTCCTGGAAGTGAGGTTCCAGAGTCCATGTGGAGGTGTGAAGAGGTGGAAGCTAGAGCAAGAGGCATGCCATTGACCTTTTGGAAACTGCAGGGGAAACTGGACTGATCCTGCTTGGTATGTTGAGTGAGTTCTCATCTGCTGACTCAAGTCCTAACCTTTTCTTTTGCAACAGTTAACAAATGCCAGTATTCTTAGGAAACATTACGCTCATATGGAACAAATTAACTGTGGGCTAGTGGTAACAAACTGTTGGCTAGTGATAATGTTGATATCACTGGGGGAGGCACTAGAGGCACGTTCTTCTAAACTGTCTTCAACGTCAGCTCCATGTAGTGTGCCCTACAAGACAGGGCGACAAATCTTTTTTACCTACAGGTGGCAAAAAGATTTATATAACACAATGGAAAAGAGCATTGGTAAGAAAAGCCTAGTTAATAATTGTCTTAGCAACAGGCCAGGTAAGGCAGGATGAGAGTTTCCAAGCAGCTGGTCTGCCTCCGTAAGAGAAAGTAAATTAAAACTGGATGAGCTGCATGTGGATGGTTTGGTTTTATCTGCAAAGTGCTTTGCAATCTGGTCACAAAGGATAAGTAAGAGTGGCCCACCCTCTTAGGTATACCAGGATGTAATAAACCTATTTTTTAATGGAAACACCTCTCCCGCCACCCCGACAAATTTGCACAAAGACTGTGGGGAAATGTTGCCTAATACATTTTGCATAAAGTAGAGTTTCAGAGTGCATAACCTCAGACTTCTAAGGTTTCTGTAGTACAATACTAGGACAGGATGTGCTCTCTTCAGCTTTTTCCTGTTTTTCCCCCTCCAAGATTTTGCAATGCTGTTGGCATAGGCATGGCCTAACCTCTGCCCTGCATGGTGACCTTTTACCAGGGTAAAAGGGTATTCTGTCACCTGAAGCAAGGTAACAGATCTTGCCTTGCCCCACGTCCCCAGTGGGGGACAGTCCCCTTTCAAAACCAACCCTTGCAAGCTTTGAAAGCAGTGTCAGGAAAGGGATTAATTTGAGAACCTGTGGGATTCAAAGCCCACATTTGCAAATTATTTTCTTCTGTGTCTGTTCACACCCATGACAATAATTAATTTTTTTTTTCCTGGAAGAGTCTTCTTCTGGTTGTCTAGGGAGTACTTCCTTATTTTCTTGCACTGTTATTCAGGACCACAGCACCAGAGGACAGGAAAGGATTTCTGACCTGTCTGTACCAACAGACAACTCTCCTAGTCTTCCAGAAAAATGGCAATGGTCATCATGGCTGCAAGGTCCACAGACAAAATAATAATAATAATAATAATAATAATAATAATAATAATAATAATAATAATAATTATTATTATTATTATTATTATTATTATTATTATTATTATTATTCAATTTCTATACCGCCCTTCCAAAAATGGCTCAGGGCGGTTTACAAAGAGAAATAACAAACAAATAAGATGGCTCCCAGTCCCCAAAGGGCTCACATTCTAAAAAGAAACATAAGACACACACCAGCAACAGTCACTGGAAGTACTGTGCTGGGGGTGAATAGGGCCAGTTACTCTTCCCCTGCTAAATAAAGAGAATCGCCATGGTAAAAGGTGCCTTTTTGCCCAGTTAGCAGGGTGAAGGTAGAGCAGAGAATGCATGTGAAGGTAGAGCAGAGAAGGATTTTGCATCCTAAAACTCCCAAATCCACCCCTTAAATTTTCTACTAGTTGATACTTTGGTTTAGCCCTACATTATATTACTGACTCCCATGCCCCACACAATGAGAGCCAGCGTGGTGTAGTGGGATAGTGCTGGACTTGGACTGGGGAGACCCAGGTTCAAATCCCCATTCAGCCATGACACTTGCTGGGTGACTCTGGGCCAGTCACTTCTCTCTCAGCCTAACATACTTCACAGGGTTGTTGTGAGGAGAAACTATGTAGGAGCCCTCTGGGCTCCTGGGAGGAAGAGAAGAATGTAATTTTTTTAAAAAATGTACATCTGAATCTCCAGCAACTGACCACCCAAGTAAGCGTGGAGTGCCCTTTGCCTCCATCACTGGAACACATAATGGTTGACATCCTGAATAAAGCTGTGCACGTGCAGCCAAAAAGGTTTTACACACAGCACAGGGGCTTGCATGTGGTGCAGGGATAATTTCTACCCATCTCCCCTTCCTCTGGAATCACTGTGCAGTGCACAAATATGTCCACGAGGGTTGAGTAATCCTCAGGGACATATCACACAAATGTGCATGAGGGCTGAGTAATCCTTGGGGACATATTTTTGTGCTGCATGGAGCACTTCTGGGGAAAGGATAGATTAGAGAAAATCAACCCTCCCCTCATGCACATGCCCCCCATGCCTTCGAAGCGGGGCTGCTACCCCTGTGGGCGTGCTCTTTTTGGCATGTGCACAACTTCAGTCAGGATATCTGCCAAAAAAAACCCAAAAACACCTATTAACAGATGAGCTCCACCCTGTATAATATAAAGTGTGCGTACACACACACACACACAAAATTATACAGGGTGGGGCTCACTTGTTAATAGATAACTTTTTTTTTTTGGCAGACATCTGACTGAGGTTGTGCACATTTTTAACTTGCATATTCATCATTCATACATATATACATATTCACATATATGAAGTCGCCCATTATTACAACACGGCTCCCTGATTTATTTCTCCATGTCAAGATCACCCTTAATATTTTGATCAGGAAATTTAGTACATTTAATACTAAATTACTTAATGTCCTCCCAAGACATTAAGGCTAACAAATTTAAAACATACACTCAGGGCTGTAGTCAGGGGTGGAGCCACCATTGGGCCAACGGGTTCAAAGAACCCGGGCCGGTAACCAATCAGGGGCTGTGAGAACGGCCCTGACATGCCCCCCACGTCTGACATCAGATGCGGGGGGCAGTAGTTTAGCTCCCGAGCGGGGGCCGCGCAGCCCCTTTGGGAGCTAAACTAAGGCTGGCGCTGCATTTGCAGTGCCAGCCAGGAGCGACTCTTCCCTGCAAAGGAAGAGGCTCTTCCCTGCAAATGCAGCGCCAGCCTAACTAGCTCCTGAAGGAGCCACGCGGCCCCTTCAGGAGCTAAGATTGGTGCTGCCTTTGCAATGCAGCCCAGGAGTGGCTCTTCCCTGCAGGGAAGAGCCACTCCTGGGCTGTGCTGCAAAGGCAGCGCCAGCCTTCGTCTAACTGCCGAAGGGGCTGCTCGGCCCCTTCAGCAGTTAAGCTGCCTTCAACTCCCGAATGGAGCCTCAAGGCTCCGTTCGGGAGCCAGACCACACCCCCTCGCATCTGATGTCAGATGCGGGGCGTGGCTATCCCCTGCGTCTGATGTCAGACATGGGGGCGGGGCTATCAGGGTGCCCGCCACGGCCGCACACGGGGCGCTGGTGGGCTGGCTACGCCCCTGGCTGTAGTGAGCTCCTCTCACTTGCTGGCTGAGGCCAGGGCCAGGCAGGGGGTAAGACTCAGAGGAGGAGGAGGAGCCCAAGTTGCTCCCCCACCTGGCCATAGCAGGCAGCACGCCTGTTCAGTGATAGCAAATGAGCAATGTGACACACGCATGTGTTGGTGCCCTGTCAGAGCCAGCCAGGCAGCAGCAAAGGAGAAGGCGCGAAGGAGTGGATCAGAGGGACAAATCGTCTCCCCACTGTTGGTGGGTAATAGCAGAGTATTTCAGGAGCTAACTCACTCCCATTACAACAGAAGTTAACAGGCTCTCAGGGGCAACAGCTTGTAAATGATACGCATGGAGATTGATTTAAGGTTTGTCGGGGTTTCCTCGCCTTCTCCCTGAGATAGGGAGGTATGCACAGCCAGCCAGTAGAATGCTGAGAGTAGTCGGGGGCTTTTGACGCCAGGACAGCCCCGGCAATTACCTCTCAGAAGCCAGAGAGGATTCAGAGAGGCATGCCACAGCTGCCAGGGGATGGGCAAGTGCTGCCCAAGAGGCAGCAGATTGGTGGAGAGGGACTAGCCAGGAAAGCAGCTCCACAGCTGCAAGCAGCTGGAGGAATGATAAGGCAGGGAGTGGAGTTGGGGAATGAGACCCCTGTGGAGGCCAGGGATTGGGTGTCCAGGACACGTGCCTAGCCAGGGAAGATGGAGCTGGCCGAAAGCGGGGAGGAGTGTCCAAGATGCAGGGATTTGTTTAAAGCATGGGCTGCTGAGGATGCACAGATCAGTCGGGACGGGGTTTGTGGCCTGACAGTCTCCCAGAGAGGGGCTCAGGCTTTTGGCTCCCACTGATAGGTGAAGGAGGGGAGTGAATAAACTTACTTACTTACCCAGCTCTGAGGCAACACCCACACCTATAATTCACTGAGAGCGAGCAGAAAGGGCACTTTGGAGAATTCCTCCTCCCAAAAGCTGGACAAGGTTAAACTAATCTACTTTATTCAGAAGTACATGATGATAGGAATAGACCTATATCTAACTTCTGG
Source organism: Hemicordylus capensis (assembly GCF_027244095.1). Lineage (NCBI taxonomy): Eukaryota > Metazoa > Chordata > Lepidosauria > Squamata > Cordylidae > Hemicordylus > Hemicordylus capensis. The sequence goes on from NC_069658.1 coordinate 170,825,524, forward strand.
CTACATGTTGGTCAGAGAGAGACCTATAGACAGAGGAGCTCTTGCCCCTGGACTTTGGGGCCAAAGTCCAGGGCCTCTACAGCCCCTGGGGCCCCCCAATCCTCTTTAGTCTGTCCTGGGTGGTGTGGTTGCCCAGTCAAGCATGATGATGCTTAATTTGTGGGGGGGCCCCCTCCAAAACCCTTTAGGTTCAGGCTCCAAATTTACCTGGATGCACCTCTTCCTATAGAAGCATGGTGCTCAGAGAGAGAGAGTTAGAAGCATTCTGGGAAGGAGGAGGAGGAGGAAGTCACTCCCAGGAAGTTCCTGGATACATTCTATCAACAGAGGGGTCATACAGGCAGAGATAAACAGGAAAGGAGAAGGAGACCCTAACTATCTATCTTGTAGATATGTCTTGTAATGAGTACTGTGTGGGGTTGTGGTTATGTTATGTATGTTGTATTTTATAGAACTGTGTTGTTTTGTATGATATTGCTTGTAAGCCACCCTGAGTCCTATGGGAGTAGGGTGACATATAAATCTAAATAAATAAATATCCCTATTCCCAAAGCCCCAAGTGGTCATTAGGGTTACTGGTGCAAAAGGCCAATGCCATCTGGAGCTGGATCTCCAACACCCACCACACCATCCCAGCATTTTGCTATTTTCCCTGTTAAATTCTCTCTCTTTTCTGTTTTCTGGAGCTTTCCCTCCTCCCTTTCACTACCTCTCCTACCTTTAACTTATTTTTCTACCGAAAGTTTTCCTCAAGTCTACCCCCTTCCTTTTTCTCTTCCCCTTTCAACTGCAATTTAATGCAACACAATGCCATATGGGAGGGTGATGAGCCAGGGTGCAGCCATTTTACCACTCCCCTGTATGTAAGGTTGCTAAGTCAGCTGACTGCTTTAACTGTTTTGCTTTGCGTAGCCTTTTGCTTGCAACAAATTAGCCACAGTGCATGAATTACTCCTGCTTCCCATCATAAAGGAGGGAGAATGGCCTTTCCTTGCAGGAGATAATGAATACACAAAACAAGTTACACTGAGAGCCTAGAGGGTGATAGTGTGTGTGCTAAAGAATGTTTGCTTACTATCTAAATGCTTCAGAATTAGCAGGGATGGGAGGGGGAAGCCAGCAGAGGGTGGGGTGACCGGAACCTTATATATAAGCCTGATGCTAAGTTTGGGGTGTGTGCTTGCTTTGGGAATGATCCTCAGCACCTTTTATTCTGTGCAGAATAAACTTTGAAAGATCTCCATCCTTGGTGTGTTTATTGGACACTTGCACGCCAGGCATGAACCCCATTTTTGGGACAACAAGGGTGAAACCGAGGGGGACTGCTAACCCTTTCCCACCTGGCAAGGCTGGTGTGGAAGGAAGGGCTTTGGGGTGGGGGTTCAACACAGGTATTGCAACTTGTGTGAGTGTTGGTGAGGGGATTCAATTGCATGTGTATCCAATATTATGGCAAAGGAGGAGACAGGATGTCTTATTTACGCAGGGCAATGTGGGAAGACAAGTGACTGATTTTGAAAGGGTGTTTATGTTTGTATCCTGCTCTTCTCCCAAGGAGCTCAGAGCAGGATACGTGGTCATTTTATCCTCACAACAACCCTGTGAGGTGGGTTAAGCTGAGAGGTAAGCAACTGGCCCAGAGTCACCCGTCATGTTTGAACTAAAAAGAAAAACTATGTAGAAAATGGGAGTGGGGGGCCAGAGCAAAATTGGCCAAGGGCACCACAACCCCTTGAGCCAGCACTGCATGCACTGTCTTCCCCTATTATGCTGGAGCCTTGGTAATTCCTTCAGGATGCTGCTTTGTTTAACTGTAAAGAGACTTGCCTTTGCAGCACTCCTTGCTCAGCTCACACTCTCAGACTAGGCTGAATCATACATCCCCTTAAAGGTGTGTCTGGGAACTGAGCAATTCCTGGATTTCATAGCAATCCAACAATCTGAATGTCATCACAGTGCTGTTGACATCCTTCAAACTTGCTCTGCAAGCTGCTTAATATAGATGCCTCTTATTTTGCTCATTCTTTCCTGAAATATCTTTTCAATTGTTGCTTTGTCATGTCGTTAAAACATTCAAGTGCCCTTAGATTCATTAAAGCAGTTTAGCACATCATTCTTTTTCTTTCCTAGCACACAAGATAGCTTGCATGGACATGTCCAGGTGCCAGCATTTTCTCTGTACTTAGCTAGAAGGCATATTGCCAGGCATCTGCTGTTTTGGTTAAGAACATGAGGATCCTATCATTAACCTATCTGGGAGCCACAAGAATAATCTGCCTGCAGAAACAATCATACAAAGAAACCTATTCATGTGTCTAATGTCAACCATTGTTCAAAGCCCATGGAAGTACTGCTTGTTTTGGCTGGCAGGCAGGCCATATTTTCATGTTCCTGTAACTGGGTACATGGCAGATCCCTTAACTCATCATTGCTCCTCCAAGTGGGAGCCACTGAGAGCATCAGATTGGAGACTCCCAGAGTAAGTCATCAGTACCCAGCACAAGTCAAAGATGTAACTGGCTCATGCTGCACACTGTTGGACCTCTCTGGGTGTTGTCCTGTGACATCTTCACCATGGAGTTATCTCCCCCCACCATTGCCTAGCACTGGTCCCTCTAAGGCATGCGCACATGCACGTGCTCACAAGTTTTTGTATGTCCGCTCAGTTCATCCCGCTCAGGCTGAATCAGGAACGCCCCATTCTGAATACATGTGCCTTGATACTGCCACCCAGAACAAAACTCATTCCTTACAGAGATGAAAAAAAATTAGAGGGACTACTGCTGCCTAGTAAATACTGTCCCCCTTCCCTGCTCAGTCACTGCTCAGCTGTGGAAAGGTACAATCCCCATGCTATCATGCACAACTACTGTCAGTAGAGCTGGTCACCACACCTAGATTAAAGATAGCAGTTCTCCATTTTCAGACATGCACACACAACAGTTCGTGATTGCATTGAACTGCTCCAGATTCTAAAGCTCTAAGTAGCTTAATTGGCAAGGTATAGATTTGAAAAATATTTTTTTAAAATGTTCAAGCAACCCCTGAAAATATACAAGTAACACAGAAAAATGAGTATACATCTATGACCAAGGAAGATTTACAATGATTACTCATGCTACAGGGGCAAGCAATTACCTTCCTCTGGGAACTCTTATATTATACAGAGCAGGTTTCACCTGTTAATTGGTGATTTATTTATTTTTTGGCAGATGTCCTGACTGAAGTTGTGCACGTGCAGTCAAAAAGAGCATGTGCGCAGTGGTAGCATGCATGCAGAGGGAGGGTGGATATTTGCTAATCTCCCCTTCCCCCAGAAGTGTTCTGGGCAGCACAAAAATATGCCCTTGAGGACATATTATACAGCACTCATGCAGACTGGATGAATTCATATTCAGATCATGATAGACAAAAAATCTGGTTACCCTAAATCAGGGCTGCACAACTCCAGCTGTTCTGCAGATGTTGGCCTACAACTCCCATCATCCCTGACTATTGGCCACTGTGACTGGGGATGATGGGGACTATTGCCCCCAAACAGCTGGAGGGCTAACATTGTGTCGCCCTGCACTAAATGACTGTGCAGATGGTCATGGGACTGAGCATGGAGTTGCCAACCCTGGACGTAATTTAAGCAGCACACAGAATCTGCTGCGAGATGTAGGTGTTGTTGATGAAACACTTAGGAACAGTGGGCATAATGCTATCAAATTCAACCAATATGTATGTAGAAAATTGCCAAAAACATTGAACACAGGCACATTACTTCAGAAGAGGAAACTTCACAAAAGGGAGGAGAAGGAAGCTGAAAGGGAAAGTCAAGAGGGTCAAATCTCTTCAGAATACTTGGAGATTATTTAAAACCACAATAATAGAAGTTCAGCTAGAATTCATGCCATAAAGTAGCAAAGGTACCACTGAGTCCAGGAGGCTGACAGCCTGGTGAACAAGTAGAATCAAGGAAGCTATAAAAGGCAAGAAGACCTCCTTCACAGAAGGGAAGTCCTGCCCAAATGAGAACAAAAACAGAAAATCTAACAAAAGTAATATAAGCTGACAAAAAAGGATGCCATATATATAGAGAGAGAGAGGAATGAATGGCTAAAAATATTAAAATGAATTGAAGAATTCCTTTAAATACATTAGAAGCAGGAAACCTGCCAGGGTAGAGGTTGGAGCATCAGATGACAAGCAAGTGCTCAAAGAGGAAAGGGAGACTTCAGAGTGAATTCACTGCAGACAGGGGCAGATGAATCATTTTGCCGCCCATAGGCAGCCAAAGATTTGCCGCCCCAGGGACAAGAGTAAGGAGGCTTGTGGGGGAGGGAAACTTAATTTTTTTTTAACCTTTAAAAATGCCGCTATGTGGCAGTGGAGGCTCTGCCTGCCTCCTAAGCCACTACAGGAGGTGAGGTCGGGCACTGGAGAATGGCGGCGAAAGAGCTCCACACTCAAGCCCGGCTAACTCGCAAATGACACAGAGCAGTTTGTTTGGGGTTTGAGGCAGTTTGGGGCCTCTGCATGCACACACGCGTGCGCAGAGGTCCGAAATCACCCGTTCTGTGTCATTTGCAAGTTAGCCAGGCTTGAGTGAGAACCTCTTTAGTTGCCATCTTTGCCACATGCCTCCAGTGCCCAACCTCACCTCCTGTCATGGTTTAGGAGGCGGGCAGAGCCTCCATCACTACACAGCAGCATTTTTAAAGGTTTTTAAAAAATTAAGTTTTCCTCTATCCCAAGATGCCGCACCCCAAGATCTGCCACCATAGGCAGTTGCCTGTACTGTCTATGCGGTAATCCGCCATTGACTGCAGACGAAGCAAATTAAAAATTAACAATTCACCTGACAGCTAGCAAATGTAACACCAATTTTTTAAAAGAGACCTGAGGGATCCAGGAAATTACAAGCCAGTTAGCTTAAAGTCTGTTCCAGGTAAACTGGTGGAAAACATAATTAAAGATGAAACGATTAAGAATTAGGGAGCCAGAGTGGTCAGAGTGCTGGACTAGGACTGGAGAGACCCAAGTTCAAATCCCCGTTCAGCCATGATACTTGCTGGGTGACTCTGGGCCAATCACTTCTCTCTCAGGAAAACTACAGGGTTGTTGGGAGGAGAAACTTAACTATGTACACTGCTCTGAGCTTCTTGGAGGAAGAGCAGAATATAAATGTTACAAACAAACAGTGTAGAAAAACAACCTAAAAGAATAGCTTAGGTAAAAGTAAGCTCTGCTTTAACCCTTTAGAGTTCTTTAGTGTCCACAGGCATGTGGAGAGAGGTGGGCTGTTCGACAGTGTATAGTTGGTCTTTCCAAAAGCTTTTAACCAAAAGGGTTAACATAAACTCTGCAGTCGTGGGAGGGGAAGGCGTGTCCTCTTATGTATGGCTAAAGAATAACAAGAAGAGGGCAGAATAAATGGACATTTTTCACACTTCAGGGGAGTAAGAAATGGAGTCTCCCCAAGGATCTGTATTGGGTGTGGTGCTTTTTAGTTTGTACATAAATGATCTGGAGTTAGAGGTGGCCAGGTTTGCAGACGAGACCAAGTTATTGAGGATGGTGAACACTAAAGCAGTTTGTGAAGATTTCCCAAAAGATCTCTCCAAACTGGATAAATGGGGAACAACATGGCAAATCTGCTTTAATGTAAATATATGTAAAGTAATGTACAGTGGGGCAAAAATAAAGCCTATCATCACATGTACACTGATGGTGTATGAACTGGCAGTGACTAATCTGGGGGTCGTAGCAGATAGCTTAATGAAAATATCAGTTTAGCAGTAGTTGTGAAATAAGTGAATTTCATGCTAGGGGTTATCAGGAAAATAAAACTGGCAGTTTTGTAGCATTCTTATACATATCTATGGTACAGCTTATTTGGAATACTATGTACAGTTCTGGTCACCACATCTCAAAAAAAAAACCCAAATCCCCCAAAAAACCACAAGTATTGTAGAACTGGAAAATATGCAGAAAGGACAACCAAGATGATCAGGGGACTGGAGCATCTGCCCTAAAAGGAAAGGTTATAATATTTGAGAGTTTTTTGTTTAGAAAAAAAGCAGCTAAGGAGGGGGAGATATAATCAAGCCTTCCATGCAAGGCATGGAACAAGTGGCTAGAGAATAGCTTTTCTTCTTCTCTCATGGCACTAGAAATGAGCATCATCCCATAAAATTGGAGGAGATTTAGGACAGACCAAAGGAAGAGTTTCACATCAGACCACCTATAATTAATCTATGGAATTCACTTCCACAAGAAGCAGTGATGGTCAGTAGCTTATATGGCTTTAAAAGGAAATTAGACAAATCTATGAGGGGGAAGTCTTGCAATATTTACTAGTCATGATCAGCATATGCTACCTCCAGTTAGGGATGCGCACAAAACTGGAAAAGCCAGTTTGTATTCGAACAGACCTGACCCGGTCTGGTTCTGTGCACTGTTGAACTGGCCCGGGCTACTCATGGGGAGGCTGGCAGGGGTGGTTTGGGGAGCTACTGTACAGCTACCACCGCCCCTCCCCTGCAGCAGCTGTGGCTACAGCTGCCAGCACTTTTAAGGAACTTTTTTACTCCCCTACCACCTGCTGTACTTGTAGGGAAGACCTCCCCACCACTGGTAAAGGGGAATCATCATTGGATCCCCCTTTACCAGTAGAGTTCTGAGCTGGCTCAGTTCAAACTTGGACCAGCCAGTGTAGTTCAACTCCAAACCCTTCGAGCCGAGATAGCTTGAAGTCAAGCCCAGCTTGAACTGAGCCAACTCACACACACCTACCTCCAGTTTCATAGGTAGAATACATCGGGAGATCAGCTGCTGGGAGGCAATAGCAGGTGAGAACTCTTGCCTTCATGCCCTGCTCAGAGGCTTCCCAGAGACGCCTGGCTGGCCACTGTAGAAACAGGATGCTGGACTAGATAAGCCTTTGGTCTGATCCAGCAGGGCTCTTCCTACATTTTTATGACTGTTCATCCATCCATCCATTCATTCATTCAACATACTTATATTCCCTTTCCAAGAATGCACAGGGTGGCTTACAACAATTGATTAAAACAATAAAACCATAAAATGCAGTCTAAAAATCTCTGGCAACTTTTAAAAAGGCACTGAAGACACATTTATTCCCCCAGACTTTTAATTAGATATATAGTTTTAAATTTTTTAGTACTGGGTTTTAAATGTTTTTGTTGTTTTAAATGATTTTAGTTATTGATTTGATGCTTTAATAAATTATTTTAATTGTAAACTGCCCAGAGACACAAGTTTTGGGTGGCATAAAAATATTTCAAATAAATAAATAAAATTAAAAAGTATGTGGTATATGAAATGCCAAGAGGTGCATATCACAAGGATTAAGAACATAACAATAGCCCTGCTGGATCAGGCCCAAGTCCCATCCAGTCCAGCATCCTGTTTCACACAGTGGCCAACCAGATGCCTCTAGGAAGCCCACAGGCAAGAGCTGAGGGTAGGCCCTCTCTCCTGCTGTTACTCCCCTGCAACTGAAATTAAGAGGAATCTTGCCTCTGAGGCTAGAGATGGCCCTCATATTATTAGCCATTGATAGACCTGTCCTCCATGAATTTATCTAAACCCCTCTTAAAGCCATCTAGGTTAATGGCTGTCACCACATCCCGTGGCAGAGAATTCCATAGATTAATTATGTGATGTATGAAAAAGTACTTCTTTTTGCTTGTCTTAAAATTTCCAGCCTTCAGTTTCATGGGATGACCCCTGGTTCTAATGTTGTGAGATTGGGAGAAAAAATTCTCTGTCCACTCTCTCTACTCCATGCATAAATTTATATACCTCTATCATGTCTCCCCATAGTCACCTCTTTTCCACACTAAAAAGTCCCAGATGCTGTAGCCTTGCCTCATAAGGAAAGTGCTCCAAGCCCGCTCATCTTGGTTGCCCTCTTCTGCACCCTTTCCAGTTCTACAATAGCACTTACAGCAATAGCACTTACATTTATATACAGCTCTATAGCTGGAAGCTCTCTAAGCGGTTTACAATGATTTAGCATATTGCCCCCCAACATTCTGGGTACTCATTTTACCGACCTCAGAAGGATGGAAGGCTGAGTCAACCTTGAGCCCCTGGTCAGGATCGAACTTGTAACCTTCTGGTTACAGGGCAGCAGTTTTACCACTGCGCCACCAGGGGCTCTTACAATGTCCTCCTTAAGGTACTGTGACCAAAACTGCATGCAGTACTCCAAATGTGGCCGCACCATAGGTTTGTATAAGGGCATTATAATATTAGCATTTTTATTTTCAGTCCCCTTCCTAATGATCCCTAGCCCTTTTCACTTCAACAAGCTGTCTACTATGAACCCAAGATCTCTCTGCTGGTCAGTCACTGACAGCTCAGACCCCATCAGTGTATATGTGAAGTTGGGGTTTTTTGCCCCAATATACATCACTTTATATTTCCTTACACTGAACTGCATTTGCCATTTTGTTGCACACTAACCCAGTTTGGAGAGCTCCTTTTGGAGCTCCTCACAATCTGTTTTGGATTTCAATACCTGAAATAGTTTAGTTTTCAAATTTGGCCACTGCTTAATCCAATTTCTAGATCATTTATGAACAAGTTAAAGAGCACTGGCCCCAGTACCAATCCCTGGGGAACCCCACTTCCTACCTACCTCCATTGTGAAAACTGTCCATTTATTCCTTTCCCATGTTTCCTGTCTTCCAACCAATTACCAGTCCACACATGAACCTGTCCTCTTATCCCATGACTGCTAAGTTTACAGAAGAGCCTTTGGTGCGGAACTCTGTCAAAAGCTTTTTGGAAGTCCTATACTATGTCAACTGGATCACCTTTATCCACATGCTTGTTGACCCTCTCAAAAAACTCCAAAAGGTTAGTGAGGCAAGACTTGCCCTTGCAGAAGCCATGCTGGTTCTCCTTCAGCGAGGCCTTTTCTTCCATATGTTTGACAATTTTGTTCTTGAGTATGCTTTCCATCAAATTACCAGGCACAGAAGTTAAGCTAGTCGGCCTGTAATTTCCTAATCCCCCCTGGATCCCTTTTTGAAAATTGGAGTTACATTAGCTACTATCTAGTCCTCTGGTACAGAGCCTGATTGTAGGGACAAATCACATATTTTTGCAAGGAGATCAGCAATTTCACATTTGAGTTCCTTCAAAACTCTTGGGTGGATGCCATCTGGCGCTGGTGATTTCTTGATTTGTAGTTTTTCACAACAGTTTAGAACATCCTCTTTGGTCACCTCAGATTGGCATGGTTCTTCAGCCTCCAAACTGAGAAGCTCAGTTCTGGAGTGGGTATATGGTCAGTATCCTCCATTATAAAAACAGATCCAAAGAACTCATTCAGCTTCTCTGCAATCTCCTTATCCTCCTTAATAATCCCTTTCATGCCCACATCATCTAAAGGTCCAAATGCCTATCTGGCAGGTTTGCAATATATTTAAAGAAGCTTTTGTTATTCCTCTTGACACTTCTAGCTATATGCTCCTCAAACTCTCTTTTTGCATTCCTTATTGTCTCCTTGCATTTTCTTTGCCAGAGTTTATATTCCTTTCTGTTCCCTTTATATGGGCAGGACTTCCATTTTATGAAGGAAGCCTTCTTCCCTTTTATAGCTTTTCTGACTCATGTTAGCCATGCTGGCATCCTCCTGAACTTGATGGTACCTTTCCTCCTTCGTAGTATACATTGTCCCCACACCCCAGTCCCAAAGAGCACGCAGAGACAATAAGCTTGGGTAAAGGGGGCCAAATTTTATTGAAATGGAGCTCCACCCACCTTGCAGTGTGGGTCTAACCAGTCTGGTTTTGGACATTGCTGTCCTCTCCCGGGCCACCTAATGGGCGACACACCCTGACTCGGGTAGAATCAGGACTAAGCCTGCTTCATCCTTTTCCTTGTCAACCCATCCAGGTCAGGGTAACTCCTAGGGTTTCCAACACCCCAAGCCTAGCAGCCTTTGAGGCATAGGAACCCTTGAAGCATGTTTTCTGGCAAATCAAGGTCCCTGAGCCGCCAAGCCTCATGGGACCGATTGCCCAATCCACCTTTTTCCAAACTGCCCAAGGGTGCTCACCGTTCTCAAACCCATGTGTACCTCCACCCAGCCCGCACTGTACCTGCCATGCCTGGCTAAGGCTGCTACTAAGCCCAGAAAGGCACAGTAGGCGAAAAAGCCCCCTCAGCCCGGCCAGTATGCCAAGGGGCCAAAAAATTCCTACTCGGCCCCCAAAAGGACGACCAGCCGAAGCCCGTTCTGCGCTCAGGGAGAGGAGGGAGGGAGGGAAGCTGGCCAAAGCCAAAGAGGAAAAGGAAGTGGTCCCCGCCCCCTTGCATAGCCCCAACCAATCGGGGCTCTCCTTGTGCCTGTGCTAGGGGGTGGGACAAGAAGCCCGTCCCCCCTCACGAGTGACTTGACCCTCCCGACTTTCCCTTTCAGCTCCCTTTTTACTAATCTCCTCAGTTTTGAGAAGTTTCCTCTTCTGAAGTCCAGTGCATCTGTGTTGGGAGTTCCTTATCAGTGCTCCACTTGCATATTACCTGAATTGGATCATACTATGTTCTCTATTCCCCAATGGTTCTACAACTCTGACATCTTGCACCAGATCCTAGGCACCACTCAGGATTAAATCCAAGGTCACCTTCTCTCTTGTTGGTTCTGTGACCAGCTGTTCTAAGGCACAGTCATTTCGCATGTCTAGAAATGTGACCTCTTTCTCAATACCCAAATGTGAATTTGCCCAATCTATGCAAGGGTAACTGAAGTCACCCATTCTTACAGCTCTGTCTCTGTCTGATGCCTCTCTGATTTGCTTCTTCAACTCCAGGTCACTCTCAGCGTTTTGATCCAGAGGGCGATAGCACATCCCTAGTAACACATTTTGTTTCAGTCCTTGTATTGTCACCTATAATGGTTCTGTGGAGAACTCCGGTCCTCCTTTCTAGCTTGTTGGATTCTATCCCTTCTTTAATATACAGTGCTACTCCACCCCAAATTATCCCCTCCCTGTCCTTTTTGTAGAGTTTCTATCCAGGAATCACGGAGTCCCACTGGGTCTCACCATTCCATCAGGCTTCTGTTATGCCCACTATATCTATGTTTTCATTAACAATCAAGCACTCCAGCTTGCCCACCTTGGCTCGGAGGCTTCTGGCATTGGTATATAGACACCTATACACTGAGTCTCTTACCTAGCGTTGGTGTGTGCTGTCTCCCTCATTGTTATTTGACCTTTTTGACCAGCCATCATGTATTTCCATCTGCTCTGCTCCTGATTCTACTCTGGCCCCTTCTGGTTTATCTGAAACGTTTGTACCCTCACACCTTAGGGGATTTTGCTTGTCAAACCAGACACCACCCAGTTCCTGTCAGCGATCCCTCAGGCGTCATTTTAAAAGTTGCTCTGCAACCTTTTTGATGTTAATCACCAGCAGTCTGGTTCCATCTTGGTTCAAGTGGAGCACCTCCCTTTGAATGAAGTTGAATGAAGACAAATGCATTAAATAAACACAGAAATTTTATATATATATATATATATATATATATATATATATATATATATATATATATTCTTCCCCAAAAGTGTATCTCTTCACACTATACAGTACTGACTTTACTCACACAAGGGTCTAGTTGTGTCAGCATTTGAACTTGTGCAACAGCAGCTCACAACTGCAGCTACAGTCACAACAGCTCTACCTTAAAGCACACAGAATGTGTAGAATTTGTGCAAGTCATAAAGCATTTGTGATCAAGTTTAATTAGTAAGGATTAAGAGCTGGTGAAATGCATGCATGCTTAATTTGAATGTTAAAATGCACTGCATTGCTGTTTTCCCTTCTTAATCCAGGCTTAAATTGCACATTTATTAGTGAAGTTTCCATAGCATGCTGAATATCGCAGTTCTGCTTAAATCAAATAAATTTCCTTTATTTGATTAGTTCCATTTTCCTGGCTATTTGAAGCCTATGGATGTTGACTCAGAAAAAGTGTATACTGTATAGGACTTGACCCCTAACTGTATAGGACTTGACCTGTCATTGCCCTTTAATAAACTGACTCTATACTTTGTTGGCAGAGGTTTGAACAACCAGTTGGAAATTACAGCTATAAAATATAATAATGTACCAGACATGATTAGTGTTATAATTATTACTTATGGTGCACTTCGTGCTAAGGGATGCTCCTTCATTTTGCTCCAGCCAAATTCTAGGAAGGAACCATGGATGACAGCGTTTTTGGCATGGAACCAGGAACCCACCTACCTACACAACTCTGAAGGGGCAAGTTCTGAAAATACTCTGTGCATTTGGGTACAGGCAGGGTTTACATATAATATTGGAGAGTGGGAGCTTGTGAGGTAGACTTGCATGTTCCCATTTTACAGGCTCCAACAAAGCATTCACGAAAAGGCCTTCCAAGCCTTCCTTGTGCATGTCCTGAGAAGCCATTTTGGCTTTTATGATCTACATTTATTTTATTTTATTTTATTTTTTTTATTTTACATATTTTTATACCACCCCAAACTTACATGTTTAGGCAGAACTAAAACTTTGCAGAGCAGAAGTTGTTCTGCACACTTTTACTTTTATATTATTCATTACTAATTTTCTTGAGATCCTTTATATCCTGTCTTTCCACCTTCAATACAAAGGTACTCAAGGTACCTAATGTTGCATTAGTACATCACATGTACCTCACCCACATTCTGCTTGGAAACAGATGAAATGTTCCCACATAGTGAATCTGTTAGATGAGCGAGTTGCATGCAGACCAATTCATAGCATGTTCACACAGCTGTGGAGTACAGTAAGCCAGTCACTGCTACAAACAATTCAGGTGGGATTTAATGGCTCTGTCTGTTCCCAAGAACTCCCATCCAGGTATAGGGAAGCAGCCATAACTCCTGTCTGTCCTGTGTACTATGTGGCTCTCAGATAAGGGGAGGGGAACTTGGCTCTCAGATAAGGGGAGCGGAAGGTGGCTTCAGCACAGGAGCTGGCTTTTGTGGATCACACTCCAGTTCTTGCCTTCAGTGTTTACTCATTACTGGTTCCACACCATCCTGGAGGAATATTAAATGGAGTGCCACATTACTCTCTCCTGGGCTCTATGGTGCTCAGCTTTTTCAGTAATGACTAGGAGGAGGGATACTTATCGCATCTGCAGATGACACAAAGTCAGAAGGGTAGAGCTAACACCTTAGATGACAGAGTCAACATTCAATATTGTAAACCACCCAGAGACTGTATAGAAATGTTTTAGAAATATTTTGGACAGTATAGAAATATGAGAGAGAGAGAGAGAGAGAGAGAGAGAGAGAGAGAGAGAGAGAGAGAGAGAGAGAATATGAATATTAAACCAAAACCAAGATGAAGGTCAACCTCCATCTTTACCTTCAGCCAACAAGATGAAGGTCAACCCTCAAATATTAGGCCAAAACCAACAAGATGAAGGTCAACCGAGACAAATGCAAATTCCTACATTTGAGTAAGAAAAATCAAATGCACAAGTACAGGAAGGTGGAGACCTGGCTTGGCAACAGTATAGGTGAAAGGAACCTAGGGGCCTCAGTGGACAAACTGAACATGAGCCAGGCAGCGTAATGTAGCTCCTAAAAGAGAGAAGGCAATCTTAGGTTACATTTGAGGTAGTAATCATTCCACTCTATTAGGGGTGTGCAATTCGGTATTTTCGGTGTTTCGGTTCGGACCCGAACCCAAACACCCCTGTTCTGTGCCCGAATTTTGCTCACCCGAATCACCCCCGATTCGGATCGGATTCGGATTTACTCAAATCTGAATCCGAATCGATTCGGGTAAGAAAAATGGGTCCTGGGGCCAAAAGAGTGGGGTGGGGTGGTAGTGCCTAATGGGTGGAGGCTACCACCCCAATTGCAGAGTGATTGGGCAGAGGGCTGATTTTTGGTGAATTTCTGAAGTTTACGCGTTTTTAAGGTTGTCCCCCATTAGGTAGAATGGAGGGTGTATTGCTTCACGTCGGGGAGAAAGGGGTGGCCTTGAGTGGTGTGGGGTTGGTGGTAGTGCCGGGTAGGGGCAAGGAAGCTACCTGAATTTTTCCAAAGGATTTGGGCAGAGGGCTGATTTTTGGTGAATTGTTGAAGTTCATGTCTTTAAGGTTTAGATTCTATGATAGCAAATTAGAGTGGATTCATAGTGTCATTGAATATCTCATTTGCTATCATAGAATCCACACTCAGAATACCTCAGAAACAACAGAACCCTGTACGCCATGGGTTAGAAACCCATGGGGGTGGTTGGCACCCTATGTGCACTATACCATCACTCGCTCTGGGCCACCCCAGCACCCCCCAAGTGCACTTATGGGGCTGCTGAAAGCTCCATTCTATTATGAGGAAAAACCTTAAAGACGCGTAAACTTCAACAATTAACCAAAAATCAGCCCTCTGCCCAAATCCTTTGAAAAAATTCAGGTAGCTTCCTTGCCCCTACCCGGCACTACGACCAACCCCACACCACTCTAGGCCACCCCTTCCCCCCAACGTGAAGTGATACACCCTCCATTATACTTAATGGGGGGAAATCTTAAAGACGCGTAAACTTCAGAAATTCACCAAAAATCAGCCCTCTGCCCAATCACTCTGCAATTGGGGTGGTAGCCTCCACCCATTAGGCACTACCACCCCACCCCACCCCACTCTTTTGTCCCAGATCCCACTTTATGCCCCCTATCTGCCCCAAAGACACTAAAACTTCAGAAATTCACCAAAAATCAGCCCTTTGCCCAATCCCTCTGCAATTGGGGTGGTAACCTCCACCCATTAGGCACTACCACCCCACCCCACTCTTTTGGCCCCACGACCTTTTCCATTAAAGTAAAAGGAAAGCAATTTCTGCATTGAAATCAATGGAGGCAAAAAGGCAGGAAATTCAAAGAGACGTCAAACTGAAAACGGAGGGGGAAGAAGAAGACAAGGCTGGCACTTTTCTAGGGCACAAAAAGGAGACCCGAAACACCCAAAAAATTCGGACTCGAAACAGTGTTGATTTTTTTCGGGTCCAAAAATTATCGGGTCTCATCATGGGTGATTCGGTTCGGCTCGGAATCACCCGAAATTGGTCATTTCGGGCACAGATCGTTCTGTGCCTGAAACATTTTGCACATCCCTACACTCTATTCTGTGCTGGACTTCGGGGACCACTAAAAACTCCTCCTTGTCACACTCTTGCTGTCAACCTGACAGAAATGGCATCATTTAGGGATCTTGTAGATCAAAATGAGTCAAAGGGAGAAGGAGGAAACCTCTAAGGCTAGACAATCTTTCTTTTCGATGTATGCTTGCTGTTACATCCCAGCTCCTGCTGGCATCTTAAGAGCTCATCCAGAATGTTAATCTCTTGCTGGCAGGATAATTTTTAGCAAGGTTTACTCATAAGTAAGCCTCACTGTATTCCATGGAACTTACTTCTGATAGCGTGCATAAGATTATTCCCTTAAACTTGAATATATGCCCCAAACCTTGCTGTGGGTCTCCTCCTTTCCCCAAATTTCCTCCCCATCTCCAAAATCTGAAAAGTCACCCTTGGTTCCTTGAAGGCTGCAACTTCTTCTAATCTTGCTGCTCTCCACCAACTGATCTTCACAGTCTCCACATGAGCACTGTCTTATGTTCTTTAGGGGAGGGGACATGCTCTGAAAACATGTTACATCATTTGTCTCAACCCTTGCATGAGTTTCTGGAAAGTGTTCATGCCTTTATTGCTTCCTGGTAGGAGAACCTATTAGTAATTGCTTAGAAGGAAGCAACTCTGCTCACATTTTGGGCTAAGGTTAAAATTAGTGACATCAGCAAACCTCATGTTATCTGGCTGTGAAATAGCCACTCATAATGGCTCATAATGCTCATTTCAAATAGGAATTGAGAATTACAGCTCTATAAATCTTCCAGCTCCGAGTTTAATAGGTGGTGGAGAAGCAGTCAAGTCCTTCTTCTCTCCGTCCAGCCTAAACTCCTCTCCACTGACATAGCTGCTGCCCCATGGCTCTGACCCCTCTGGTGCATGCCACCATGTGTAGCAGCAGCAGCACTGACTCCTGCTCTGAACAGGGGGCTGGACTGGAAGACCCCAAGTCCCTTCCAGCTATAAAATGAGATGATGTCTGTGACACACGGTCCATAGCCCCTGGGGAAACTGCATTGCCCAGATGTAGTTCTGCCTGACTGGCATACTGCATAGCAGTGTGCTGGGTGCTGTTAAGGGCCTTGAGGTAAAGGCCTTTTGCTGCTGGCTTGAAGCAAAGGCTACCAAGTGGGTGGGTTTTGGACAGATGGGATGGAAGTGGGGAGGGGGTTTGGAATGTCACGGGGGGAGAAAGTTGTGGGGAAAGGGTTTGGGGGCTTGTGGGAGAGATATTACCCCATTGTGCTCCCAACGACCAGGATCTAATTTGGCTCAGAATTAGAATAAATCTATCAGCTTTCTGGGTTTGGGATGTATTTTATTGTGCAGGAAGTCCCATTTCTGAAGCAAAAATTGCTTGTCCCTTACGGGATGCTGCCCCCCTCCCTGCCAATCCCCCATTATTGGCAGAATCAGGGCCTCTGCCTCATCCCCTGAGGCCTGGCTTGATGAGAATGGCTTTGCATTGAGCCCTTTGAAGTCCAGGTTAAATCCATTTTATAATGTGAAAGGAACAACATCGTCCACAAAAGAAGCCCCAGTTGCTCTGCAAACTTCTTTCTGGAAACATGCAGGAGCAATTGGCTGAGTTGGTTTATATCTTTATTTTATTATTTATTTAACACTTTTGTATACCACCCAAAACGCAAGTCTCTGGGTGGTTTACAACAAAATAAAAACAACAAATAAAAATGTTAAAACATTACAATTTAAAATTAAGAATGTTAAAACTATTAAAAACACAACGAAAACAGTATCTAATTAAAAGCCTGGGTGAACAAATGCGTCTTGGCTGCCTTTTTAAAAGCTGTAAGAGATGAGGAGGCTCTTGTTTCAGCAGGAAGTGTGTTCCAAAGCCTCGGGGCAGCAATGGAGAAGGCCCGCACCCGAGTAGCCACCAGATGAGCCAGCGGCAACTGCAGAAAAACCTCTCCAGATGACCTCATTGGGCAGTGTAGTTCATAGTGAAGGAGGTGTTCTCTTAAATACCCAGGGCCCAAGCTTTATAGGTTATAACCAAAACCTTGTATTTTGCCTGGAAACTTACTGGCAACCAGCGTAGATCTTTTAAGATAGGAGTGATATGGTCTCTCCAAAATGATCCAGAGACCAACCTGGCTGCCGCATTCTGGACCAACTGCAGTTTCCGGACTACGTACAAAGGCAGCCCCACATAGAGCGCATTGCAGTAATCAAGTCTGGAGCTGACCAGCAGATGTACTACTGTTCTGTAATCTTGTAATCTTCCTCTATTTGTCAAATGTAAATAGCAAAACAAAAGGCCATTGATTCTTCTGAAACAAAAGGCCATTGATTCTTGCTGGCTCTCAGCAAGAGTAAACCTCCCCCCATAACCTTCTCTTGCCAATACCATATCAGATTTAAGAACATTAGAGCAATTTATTACTTATTCAAATGAAAGATGACCCAAGAAAAAAGCAATCAATTATCTTTGGCAAAACTGATCATAGGAGATTTAAAACCTGCCTTTACCCGCTGTCCTAGTTTATACTTAAATAATAATTGTTTATCTTGTTAATTGTTTAGCGCATTTATCCTTTAATAATAATGATGATGATGATGATGGTGGTGGTGATGCCTGGGGTAGCTTCCTCTGTGCTTTGAAATCAGATTGGTTGTAGATATGTACTTGTCTAAATTACCTTGTTGGCTTTTCTTTCCTGGTTAGACCTTTGGCAAGGTAATTCATATACTTTTCTTCATGAGGAATATATATTTGCCCACTTGTCTAAGAAAAGTTTGAATAACTTAATGAGATTATAACTGTTGTTCAAAGGTACAAAGGTGCCTCTGAACACAGAAGCTGTACTTAGCCATCATGACGTCCGCTTGCATTTGGATGGGTGACTACATGTGACTGCTGTAAGATATTCCCTTAGGGGATGGGGCCATAATTCTGTGGAAGAGCATCTGCATTCTTGCATGCAGAAATTCCCAGGTTCACTCCTTGGCAGAATCTCCAGGGAGTTATTCACACATGCTGCGGGGTATCTGAAGAGTAAATCTGCTTTGCAGCAGATTTGCAGATGTTTAATTCGGGGGAATAAATGGACAGTTCACATAGGGTCGGCTCCTCTCTGCAATCCTTGCAGATCTTTTTCCTTGTGTGTTCCTACATCTTGCTCCGGGTTTTTTCTCCAACTAGTCACATCCACAGCTGAGGAGGAAGCAAGAGAGCTTTTTGTTGTTGCTGCTGTTAGTTTGACAGCTGGTTACGAGAATGGCATGACAAATTGCCAAGCAGCTGGATCAAGCAGCAGAACACTTAACCCGAACCTGCTGAATCTGACCCAAATCTTTGCTGATTTTTACAATGAACTTGCCTTTGTGAGTGAATGCCTTCACCTCCTCGTGTCCCCCCCCCCACATGCAACCCATACCATTTAAGAGGCAGGGAAGTTTAAAGTAGAAATCATTGCTTTCTCTCTGTCATGAAGAAAAATGCAGCTGAATGGAATCAGCTCAGACAAAAAGGGCTCAAGTTACATCAAAGCTGTAGTCTCCATTCTGCATATCTAGCCCATGTAAAGCATAGAAGACTCACATTTTTCAGTTTGTGCTTCCATTTAACTCAGGAATTTCCCCCTCCCCCTCCCGTTCTGGACTCCCTCTACAGAATTTCACCAATCTGCCACAACCCCACCCCCACCCCCAG
Source organism: Hemicordylus capensis (assembly GCF_027244095.1). Classification (NCBI taxonomy): domain Eukaryota; kingdom Metazoa; phylum Chordata; class Lepidosauria; order Squamata; family Cordylidae; genus Hemicordylus; species Hemicordylus capensis. Next base: position 170,844,368 of record NC_069658.1, read on the forward strand.
AGTTTGCAATTGCAAATCACTCAGAGCAGACCAAACCCAACACAGCTCTCAAACTCCCCTTCACTGAGTTTTGGAAAATGCAGAATTACTGGCAATAGCCACTCCACATATCACAGTGTAACTTTGGGGCATAACAGAAGCCTCGGGATTTTTTTTTTTTTAAGCTGCTGAAAATAAAGGATTTTTTAAAAGATGGACATAATTCAGGTGAAACCAGATTGTGCAACCTTGATTTGGGCGAAAAACAGAATCCTGTCTATACTGGTCCTTGATAGCCTGCAGCGACTTTGGGGTAAATGCAGCTAATATGTGGGCTGGCGCACACCATTCTGCAGGAGATTCAAAGTAAAAGCCATGTGTGTAAAGCCTCCAGTGAGGGTAGGGAACAACCTCTGTCTGAAAAACCCTGGAGCATTGCTCCAGTCAGAGTAGACATTACTGTGCTAGATGGGCCAATGGCCTGACTCTGTCGTATAAGGCAGCTTCCTGTTTTCCTAAGGTCAGTATGTGGTGAATAAGCAGACAACATTCAAACTTTATAGGATTAGGAAACTATCCATGGCTTTTTGTAACAGAACCCCCAGAGTTATTGCATCTATTTAAGTGGGGTGTATGGCCATTGGGGTGTTTCTATTGGAATGGGCATGGTTATGAGGCATGACTGTCAGGGTATGTGTGGCTATGGGAGCTGCCTGTTGTCCCTGGAGCGGGCTGGGGAGAGGTTTCAGTGGTGTCTGAAAGCCCCTTCATGAGGCCCACTCACACTTCCCCAATCCCTCCACAGCCCAATCTTGAGTTGAAAGATCAAGGCAGTGTGGAGCCTTATTTATAAAGCAAGGCCTGTTATTTTCAGTTCTTGTACAGAGCTTAGACGTTTTAGGTAAAACACCAGGGTGTTCACTCCATCCCTAGTTCAATTACATATAGCAAGAGATAAAAGTGTTATAATTGTTATCCATTTGTTGTGATAATAAAATAACAGGCACTTTTCAGATTGGAAAGGTCATTGTAATCTAGCAGAAGATTAAAATATAAGTGGGGCATGTAGAATTAATTTATTTTGAGTAGCCAAAGGAACTATATTTTACTTTTAGAGATTTTGACCCAAAACTCCTTTATCTATTTGCCACCATTAATCTCCAGCAAAACGGGCATACTGTGCTTGGTGTCTCTTAGATCTTGTACAGTACTTGTTCTGAAAGCCAAAGAACAGAGTCTGAGCAACCAAAGAAGAGAGTCTGAGCAACATGATCAGTGAGTCACACAGCTAATGATAAGCCCTCTGACAAAAGAACACAGAGATAGGTGTGACACACCTAAGAGAAAAGTAAGTATCTCCTCAATAGGGGAATCTCCTAAAGCCAAATACAAAAGTCACTAACAGCAGCCAAAGAGACCAGGAAGGAAGGAATAGTATTGCATAAATCTTGCTCCTGACACCAACCACTGAAATTTGGAGGAAGTGGAGGTGGAGGAAGAGGAGGAGCAAGTTGCCAAAAGCAGCTTAAAAGCCAGGGAACTCTGGCCTCTTTCATTTCTTTCTCTCCAGCGCAGAGATGGGCTTCAGAATTTTCTTTGTGGGCCTTCTCTTTCATTTAACTTTTGCAGACCCGTAAGTCAACATTTATTTATCATCTTTTCTTGTTCCAGATTTAAAAGCCTAGGGGTGGGGAAACTGCTACTGAGAGCTAACTTTAGCTATTAGATGTGACCAAAGAGAGCAGATATATGTTAATAGGCAGATATTTGGTTTTTTAAAAGCATGTATGCTGGTGCACTCTAGTAGTTCAGAATGTGAGCTATACAGCTGGCATATCCTAGGATTTCAGAGTTGGAAGGGATCTTGGAGGCCTTCTAGTCTAACTCCCTGCTTGGCTCCATCTGGTTTATAAGGAGCAAACTGGGAACACTTGCCTTCCAATGACTTCAGAACAGAACTGTCTGCACTGCAAGTGGCATTTACTTCCCTGTTCAACTCTCACCTCAGCTGTGAGTTCACGGAGTGGAGTTTAGTAAGCTTCTGTCTCTTAGCTTCGTGGGTTGTATTAATATTGCAGCAGCTTAGGAGCCTGTTGGATTTGTTGCTTAAGGTGTCTCAGTGGATGAGAGTGCTGGGGATGATACATGAAGAGAGGCAGCTGGACAGAACTGGGGAGTTCTTGGGAAAGGCAGCTCCAAATCCAGAACTGGAAGCAGTTATAAGGTGACTTGAGGAAGTATTGGCAAATCTGTATTTAGAAATACAGTCAACTGTGTTGACAGTTGAGTGGGTTGTATGTTACTATACAGAAAGAGAGGCTTTGGTCTCCACCCTGAGGAATGTACTGCTCATTAGGGCAGGGATAATTGATTATAGATAGACATAAGCATACATGGAAGGGAGCAGAACTGCAGTGAAACATTGATGTTACACATTTATGGCTGAGAGTCTCAGGCTGGAAATGAAGAGCCACAATGCAGTAAAAAAACCCCACAACAATTTTATTTTATTCTCAGCCCCGAGAAAGATCTCGGGGCTGAGAGAGGCTGCCAGGAGTAAAAGGGCCTGCTCTTTTAGCTGAGAATTATTACATCAGTCCAATTCCTCCTTATGATGTCTACTCATAAGCAAGTCCCACTGATTCCATGAGGTCTACTTGCAAATAATTCTGTTTAGGAATGCATTTGGACTTCAGAATGCTGAATGTGCCAAACCTTTTTTTAAAAAACACACACCTGTAAAAACAAAAAACAGGAAATAGCCATGCCATAGCACTGCAGTTCCATCTGGTTGTATGCCAAACCTGGATTTTGTATAATGGATGGAATCCAAGAGCAATTATTAGCACTTCAGGGGAGTGCACAAAAACTTCAGGATGAAGGTCCCCCTCCCAAAAAAAACCTTTTTGGTTTTTTTTAAAGTTGATGCTTTGTAATGTCCAGTTTTATAGATATTTAATTGTTCGGCAGTTCTGGGCATCTACCCCCCACCCCATGTTCAATGACAGCATGGGGATTTGTTCTGTCTACAAATCACCCAAATCAACTAGATCAGGTACAAATTGTTTTGTACCCAAATCGATTCATACATCCCTATTGGGAAGTTCCTGGCTGGTTGTAACTGAGGGAAAACAGGCTCTGTTTTTCTGTTTTCCAACAGGTGAGCCACAACATTATTTGTTTGCTTATGTGAAATTAGTCTAGGCTCAACTTGCTTGAGCTGGCTGGCACTATTTTTCTCTGCAAGCATCGTTGTGTGTGATGCTACCTTGCAGTAGGGGTCTGGTCTTGGTGGCTTTTGTGTTCTTTTCAGAGCGATTTTTCTGGAGACACCCAGTTCTATTACCTTGCTTTAGGCCAAACCTCAAATGGCCCAACTGGTTCTCAGCAATTCAAAGCACTTGACAGCTGTTTGCTGATGCTCTCCCAGTGCAATCCTTGGCTCCAGTAGCCCCAGTCAGGAGAGAGGTCCCCAATATTTACAGCAAGGTTCCTTCTTAATCCTTTTATATGGCCATTCACCTTTGTGCAACAAGCTCTCTCTCTCTCTCCCCCACACACCTTAACTAGTTCCACTTATTTCAGGCATTTATAGATGCTATTAAGTGCGAAGACTGCTAAGATATGATACATACATCAAACCATACTGTCTCTGGAAAATAGGAGCAGCTTTGTTTTTTGCCCTGGCCCTTTGATGAAGTGAAGAGCATGCTTGAACATTTGTTGATGGAGAGAGGTTAAGGTTGCCAACTTTCCATTAATTGGCATCCATCTCCAGGTTGATGGAGCAATCCTGGAGGTTTTAATGACTTGAAATTGTGAAAAATATTGGTGGTGGGGGAATTTTCAGGAATGGCTTCAGTTAGATTTGGCAGCACCAAGTGGGGGTCTATAATGAAATCAAGATTACCATCAAACTAGTTGGTTTAAAATGGTTTTTAAAACCGTTTTAAAAAGAGAACCAAAATTGTGACTCCACAGAGTCACATGTTCATATAGATTCTGTTTCAGCTTATGCCTGGTGACTGATGCTGTGCACAAGGTTGTGTAACTACCTTTGGCCATATTTGCTCCATAAGAATTGGTCTTGAAGACATCTTAACATACTTGCCTCCATATAAATGTTGTAAACCTCCCAGAAATATATATGTTGGGTGGAATACAAATACATAAAATAAAATACATAAGGGGTGTTTCTGACACAGCTTGAATGTGAGGAGATGGCAACAAGTAGGTTTTGCACAAGCAAACCCATGTGATATTTCATCCCCCCCACCCCGCAGCTGCAGTCCTGGAGTTTGCCACCCATTTCACATTTGCATTTCTTGATGTGTATCAAATATACATGATTTCAGAAAGAAATCCATTGGTGTTGGCCACCTCATTCCAAGTAGAGAAGCAGAGGGTGTTACTTTATTCTGCAAGATTGGTTTAGGATGATGTGGCTGTACCTGACACATTGCATTTGAAACTGTTCGCTGTTACTTATTATTATTATTTATTATTTATTCGATTTCTATACCGCCCTTCCAAAAATGGCTCAGGGCGGTTTACAGAGAGAAATAACAAACAAATAAGATGGAACCCTGTCCCCAAAGGGCTCACAATCTAAAAAAGATAGACACCAGCAACAGTCACTGGAGGTACTATGCTGGGGGTGGATAGGGCAGTTACTCTCCCCCTGCTAAATAAAGAGAATCACCACATTAAAAGGTGCCTCTTTGCCAAGTTAGCAGGGGTTAGGGGTTAGGTTACTTGGCCCTTGGATTCTACCAGGGTGGGGTGAGATGAGGTATGGGCTCACATGCACCACTTCTCCCCAATTATATGCTTTCTTATCTGACCCCACCCCTGCCAAATTCTGCTCACTTTGGGTAAAAGTTGCAATCAGTGTGGAATCTTCCTGTTCAGTTACTAACTTTTGCCAACAGGGATGAAGATAGGAGGTGATGCCAAGTAAATATGCGTGACAACTCCTGACTGTGGATGAAAGCTTTCAATCTATTTGGGGACAAATGCTGTGATAGAAACATTCATATAATACACACAAATACAGGCCACATTTCTGAACATGTTGTCCTAATTATCTGACTTCTTAACACCCTGCATATATGGTGCCTTTTGCTAATCCACATTCTTCTGTGATCACAGGCAGTACGTCTTGATAGTGCCTGCAGTACTGCAAAACAGTGTTTCCAATGAAGCCTGTGTGCAGCTCTTGAACCTCAATGAGACAGTCTCCCTCAGTGTTGTGCTGGAATACAAGAAGAATGACTCTGCTCTTTGGAAGGGGACTGTGGACAAGACTGCCTTCTCCCACTGCTTCAGTTTTGAGGTACAGAATCTTAATCCTTTGATCTTCCTTGCATTTCATTGCATTGCAATGAAGAGAAAAGGAAAAGGTGGCCTGTAAAAAAAGGAAAGAAGCTTCATTTTTGCTTGCATCCCACAGGAGTTGGATGTCACATTACCAGGTTCATTAAGAGGGGGCCATATTTGTTTTGCTAAATACCCCACTATCCGTGTGTTTGTCATAGGGCAAAGAACTGAGGTACCAGAGCCAAAACAATTCTCGGGGGTCATTGCCTCTATGAACAAAAGAAGCTAACTCATAACACCCATCCTGTATAGGAGAAATACCCTAGTTCTCAGCCATAGCAGTGTGATCAAATGGATTGAATCTGAGCCAGTCCAAAAGCATTTTGATGAAATGTCAGACTTGATTTTACATGCCTGTTCAATCCTGGCTATTAACCAGGAGGTTTTCCAAACGGCAATTATGCTCAGGGTTCCTTATGCTTAGGGTTGGGGCGTGTTCATTCAAAGGAGGAATTTATAGCAACTTCAGTATGGCAAGAGCAAGGTGTCGTTCATACAGCTCTGAAATTGGGCACAGTTGTACACAAGATGGCAGGACTCTGTGTACTGAATTTGAAACACATAGGTCAATAGATAGATTTTTTTTTTTAAGTGAATTTTTTAGATGGGAAGTGTGTCCCACCTTTTTTGTCTCTTATTTAGCTGTCAGTCTTGTACAAGGCTGCCATCTGGTGAATAAAATGTGACATAGCTGTAAAAACTTTTTAAAAACTTTTAAATATTTTCTGGTACACAGGTTCCTCCTGCTGCTGCTGACCCTCTAGGTTTCATAGTTTTATCTGTCAAAGGCTCCTCAGTCAGCTTCCTAGAAAGGAGGTCTGTGGCTATTCGAAACATAAGTACAACTACCTTTATCCAGACAGATAAGCCGATCTACAGACCTGGCCAGAAAGGTGAGTGAAAAATGCATTTCAATCCCTGGGATCAGGGTGATGCATTTCCTTCAGAGGCTTGCAATGGGCAAACATCTGGCAACTTGCAAGATCCACAGAGTCCACCTCCTCAGAAAAAAACTCAATTTGTTCTGTGTGCAAGTTGCGACTGGCTTTCTAGAAGTCAGTGTGTACTAACTGGTATATGTTGTGCTTATGTCCATGAATCAGCTCTGATTTTTGCTGTGTTCAGTCCTTGGCAAGATTTGCAGTATTATCTCCACTTTAAACACTATCTGTATGGTAATGTTTAATTACCATAACGTTTAATTATTACACAGTTAGTGTTACCTGTATGGTAATGCTATATGGTATGTAATTACCATACAGTATTTATTAGCTGTTAATAAACATTGAACATTTTAGTATTACAAATTATGGATATAGGAGCTATATTCATAATTCTATGTCATTTTGGGACTGACATTTCATTTGGTTGGTTATCAAATACAAATTTTGTAATGACTACAACAGATGTCTTTGTCTACCCTGTTTCCCCGAAAGTAAGACCTACCCTGAAAGTAAGAACTAGCAGTAATTTCTGATGTACCACTAATTGCCCTAGTGCATTTTTTGGGCTAAAATTAATATAAGACACTGTCTTATTTTTGGGAAAACATGGTAATAACAGTAAATAACTATCCTGTAGCCCTTTAAATGTTCCATGACTATTGCTGTCAGTTGACTTTGAACCCACTATATTAAGATAAAATGAGTTGTCTCCTTTTATTTCAGTGATGTTTAGAGCAGTTACTCTGGATATTAATTTCCGGCCAGTTAATAAAATGGTGAGTGTCGTAAATTGGGAAACAATAAGTTTTTAGAGATTTTTTATATTATTATTATTATTATTATTATTATTATGCTCTATCTTACTTTATCAAAATCTAAGGTGGCTTACAACAAAAAGCAAAGCAATTAACTTCATTAAATGTAGCAGATATTAGACATTTAAAATTTCAATAGCAGATATTAGACATTTAAAATTTTGCAGTCAGAGAATGTACTTAGCATTGACTATTTCAGATGCTTTCATATAATGCAAAAAGGAAATTGAGCATTTATTCAATTGATCAATCTTTATTTTGGTCTTTGACCAGTACAAAGTAGATTACATTAGAACAGCATTAAAACAGGCTATGGACAGAACTGTGAGGGTAAAGAGGCTAAAAGCTTTACACAGCTACTGTTATACTACTAGTGTTGAACTATGGTGAACTGTCTTAAAACTGCAGTTAAAACGGGTAGAATTAGTGTAAAATGGGTGAGTGTATAAAAGCTTTGAGTGGTTAAAAACTTAAAATCAGTCTGAAAAAGTGTAACATGCTATGGGGTTTGTAGACAATGCACTGTGTTGTATCTGCTTAGATTAGGGATGTACACTGAAACCGGCTTGGCCTGTTTGGTTCGAATTCGAACCAGCTTCGAGCCAGGGTGTGTAGGTTTGGTTTTGCTCAAACCCACCCACCCCCAAGTTCGGTTCAAATTCAAACCAACCAATCAATCAAATTGATTGTTAATAATAAATTGATTGATTATAATAAACCAGTTCTAAAAGGTTCCACATACGGTATAATAGAGACTTGAATTGGCCCATTACTCACTATGTAGAGCTCCTAGGGGCACAAAACCAAGGTAGGTTATAGGCAACCAGGGGTGCCAACCACTCACTGAACCCCAAAGCAACCGAACACTGTTATTTTTAAAGAATTTTTGAAGATTTTTCCATTTTTTGCATTTCTCCCATAGGCAATAATGGGGATTTGAGGCAGCCCCATTCCCCCCTTTGGGTCTGGGGGCATGGTGGGTTGTGCCACAACTCCCCCCAGGCAGCCCCAAGCTGGTGGGGTTCATGTCCCCCCCCCCGCAGGAATTTTTTTTAGTTACTGTCCTCTTAAATCAATCTTTATCAGATTAGCTTCTCTGTTGTGTGTGGGTGCGTGTGTGGGTGCATGGAAAGATTTTCATACGGATTCAGTGAGAGAACTAATACAGCCACCAAGAATCCAATTTGTGTTTGGACTTGCTGCTGTATGAGTTCTCTCAATGAATACCTATGAGAATCTTTTCATACACACACACACAACAGAGAAGCTACTCTGATAGAGACAGACTTATTAAAAGGACAGTAACTAATACCTGGTGGGATGGGAAACCATGAACCCCACCAGCTTGGGGCTGCCTGTGGGGAGTTGTGGCACAACCCGCCATGCCCCCAGACCCAATTTGGGGTGCCCTGGCAAATCCCCATTATTCCCTATGGGAGAAATGCAAAAATTGGAAAAATCTAAAATCACAGACGTGTCCAATTTGCTTTGGGATTTGGTGGGTGCTTGGCACCCCTGGGTGCCCACCACCCACCCCAGTTTTGTGCTAAACTAAAAAGACAACCAACTGGAAACCAAAAGCCCCCACAGAAATGAACCTTCTCCTGTGTCCACACAACTGGAAAGCCCAGGGAACCAAACCAAACAGCACAGACTACACAACAATAGACACAAACCAACAAGACCTAACAAGATGGTGCTAGGCAGTAAAACTAACCCAGCATGCAAACTGCAAAGAAAGAGAGGTAAGTCAAAAACACACTGAAGGAGAACTTAAAGTAACACACACCACACAACTGGGTCTTCTGTTCTTCTCTTCATGTGCCTTTTGCCTGTGGGGAAAGAAATGCCTCAGAGTGTCCGGTCCACCACATCTTTGCTGCTGGCCACACAGGGCCCCAGGTATGTGGTGGCACCAGAGCACATATACTCATCATCGGGGTGCATGTGATTTTGCATTTGGTGTGTGCATGTTTGTGCTGCTATCTAGAATAGCAGAAAGAGAGGGGGGCTCTGAAAAAATTAAAGGGATAGGAAAAGCTGGCTCAGAGGCAGGTCAGTGGAGGCCACACCCCACGTGCTGTCCCAGGAGACCACTTACTCATCATGCATGGTGAACATAAGAACCGCCCTGCTGGATCAGGCCCAAGGCCCATCTAGTCCAGCATCCTGTTTCACACAGTGGCCCACCAGATGCCACTAGAAGCCACAGACAGGAGTTGACAGCATGCCCTCTCTCCTGCTGTTACTCCCCTGCTACTGGTACTCAGAGGCATCCTGCCTTTGAGGCTGGAGGTAGCCTATAGCCCTTCAACTATTAGCCAATGATAGACCTCTCCTCCATGAAGTTATCCAAACCCCTCTTAAAACCATCCAGGTTGTTGGCTGTCACCACATCTTTTGGCAGAGAATTCCACAAGTGAATCACGCGTTGTGTGAAAAAGTACTACTTCCGTTTGCTGGTCCTAAATTTCCTGGCAATCAATTTCATGGGGTGACCCCTGGTTCTAGTGTTATGTGAGAGGGAGAAGAATTTCTCTCTATCCACTTTCTCCACACCATGCATGATTTTATAGACCTCTATCATGTCTCTCTGCAGTCGTCTTTTTTTCTAAACTAAATAGTCCCAAGTGTTGTAGCCTTGCCTCATAAGAAAGGTGCTCTAGGCCCCTGATCATCTTGGATGTCCTCTTCTGCACCTTTTCCAGTTCTACAATGACCTTTTTTTAGACGTGGTGACCAGAATTGTACGCAGTACTCCAGGTGCGGCCACACCATAGTTTTGGTGCATTATATATTATAAGGGAATTATAATATTAGCCGTTTTGTTTTCCTAATGGAAAATAGCATGGAATTTGCCTTTTTCACAGCTGCTGCACTTAGAGTCAACACTTTCAACAAGCTGTCCACCATGACCCCAAGATCCCTCTCCTGGTCAGTCACTGACAGCTCAGATCCCATCAGCGTATACTTGAAGTTGGGGTTTTTTGTCCCATTGTGCATCACTTTATACCTGCCAACATTGAACCGCATTTGCCACTTTGTCGCCCACTCACCCAATTTGGAGAGATCCTTTTGGAGCGCCTCACAATCCATTTTGGATTTCGCTACCTGAAAGAGTTTGGTATCACTTTCAAAATTGGCCACCTCGCTGCTTACCCCTGCTTCTAGATCATTTGTGATCTAGAGGAGAGCTGGTCTTGTGGTAGGAAGCATGGCTTGTCCCCTTAGCTAAGCAGGGTCCATCCTGGTTGCATATGAATGGGAGACTAGAAGTGTGAGCACTGTGTAAGATATTCCCCTCAGTGGATGGAGCCGCTCTTGGAAGAGCAGAAGGTTTCAAGTGACTTCCAGTCTGTGTGTGTGTGTGTGTGTGTGTGTGTGTATGTGTTTGCGTGCATGTCAACAGAACCAAACTGAAGAGCAGAAGGGGGGGCACACTTAATAAAAACAATTAACAAATACATATATACACAAATATATATACACTTTTATCTATACAGCGGCTATACAGTAATATTTAAACCACCATCTATCTACACAAACCAGACCGAAAACACTATCTACAGAAATGAAAGGAAAAACCTCTACTACCACTACTGACAACATCCACCCCCCACCCACACACACAAGAGAAGAAACCTACACACACAACATTTCTATCTACACAAGCACATATTTACACACTCTGAAATATTTACAAATATACATTTTGACAGTCCCGCTGCCTTCCCCGCAAAAGTTTAACTATGTACAACAGCAAGCAACACATTAAAAAAATTGCATACTAACAAATCTACATTTTTACAGTCCCCGCCCTGCCCTACCTCGCCCCCACTGCCTCCCTCCAAGTCACTTATTTACACACTCAGAAATTAACATGCTTACAAATCTACATATTTACACATCTACACAGTGCCACACTGGCACAAACCGCCTAGTGTCTGTGTGTGCGCCCATGGCCCCCCGAGTGCTGTGGTCGGGTGGAACTAGGGGCTAGTTCAGCATCAGGTTATGCCAGTGGGAGGATGTATCCAGTTGCCAAGTCATGGGCACGATGTGACATGGCACAGAGGAAGGGGGGAGGATAGGGGTGAGTGGAAGCTACTACTGGGCAGGTGACCTGCACTCACCCAGCTCAGCCTCCAGCTCAGGGTAGCCCAGCAGGGGGAGGTTAATTTTGAGGAAAACCAGCTGCTAGCCCAAGTCAGGGTCCAGCCGGGACTGAGTGGATGTTACCACATCACCAGCACATGAAAACACCCACTCACTCTGGACGCTGGTTGGTGGGCAGGAGAGGAGGTACGCAGCAATCACCACGAGGTCTGGCCAGACTTGGCGGTGGGTTGCCCAGAACTGTGCACGGTCCATCTCGGCGTCTTCCTCCACAGGCTCCTCCAAGTACTAGGGACTTCTCCACAAGCGCAGCCGTGGCAGCAACAGCACCTACCATGGGGTGGCCATGTTCCCTGGATGCCTTCACCTCTTTGAGGCCAAGGATGTCCCTGACAGCCAGGTGGAGTGTGTGTGCCATGCAGCAGATGTTCACACACTCCAACACTGCCTCTACCACTGCCATAACATTGGAGCCATTGGAGTCATTGTCCACCACAGTGAACGCCCTTCTGAGGTGTTGCAACCCACCTATCCACTCCTCACTTTGGTGGCCAAGTACAGCTGCCACCTCCTCCTTGGTGTGCTTGACATCCAAGGTTTCCATGTGCAAGATGGCCCACCTGTGCCAAAATGCGGTGTGGGACGTGCTGGAGCCAGAGGCAGCACTGGAGGTCCCCTCTCTCTCCGGCCACCACTAGTAGGTAGTCAGGGCCAGGAAAGCAGCATGCATCCCACTCACACTGTTCCACAGATCAGTGGTGAAATGCACGCTGGTGCCAGCCGATGCTGCATGCAGCTAGGGATGTGCACAGAACTGGCTGGCCCAGTTCAGTTCGAGTCCAAACCAGCCTTGAATCCAACCAGGCCAGTTTGGTCCAGCACCCCATCAAACCACTCCCCCATTTGGATTTGGTTCGCAATTTTTTGTTTGTTTGTTTAAATAAATAAATAAATAAATTTACCTTACTCCCTTCCGGGGAGTTGCTGGAGGCAGCGGAGGAGTCCACGGAAGTCCCCCTTCCCCCCCACCAGCTTTCTCTATGCCCCTCCGCACCTCATTCGACCGGTGATTCGGCCTTCTCCCGGTGGTGCGGTGGACATTTTGGAGGCGACGCACCTGCGCGATTGGCCTCTGTGTGGCCCAAACCATGTGGAGGCCAATTGCGCAGATGCACAGCCTCCAAAATGGCCGCCAGGAGAAAGCCGAAAACTGGCCGAAGAGCGGCCAAACCAGCCAGAGGGGGGCATATAGAAAGCCAGGAGAGAGGGCATGCTGTGGACCCTCCTGCCACCTTCAGCAAGTCCCCGGAAGGGAGTATGATTAAATTTAAAACACACACCAAAAAATGTTCACGAACGCCTCGAAACATTTGGGGAGTCTTTGGTCCAGGATCAGACTGAACACAGGGTGGTTTGGTTCAACCCCGAACTGTTGATACAAACCGGTTCAATGTCGAACCGGCTCGATGTTGAGCCATTTTGCACATCCCTACACTCAGCATAGCTGACATGAGCTCCCTGCATCTCATGTACAGAGAGGGGACCACGTTCCAGCTGAACGTGCTCCTTGAGGGGATGGTCTAGTTGGGCACTAGCACCTGGAGTATCTGGCGGAAGCTGGAGTTCTTGACCACCTGAAAAGGCTGGTCGTCAGTGGCCATCACCTCCTCTATGAGGCGGGTGAGGAGACATGGGTCCACGTGACCAGGGCACTTCTTGCCCAACAACTGCATCCACCGCTTGAATAGCAGCATACACAGCTTCATGGAAGCTGGTGCACTGCCCTTGTCAGCACTAGTCGCAGGCACATGAGGTGCACTAGTGCTGCCAGCGGAGTCAAGGAGATCCGGATGACAGCATCACATGTGTCGCCACATGGAGATCGTCCCCAGATGCTTAGCATCCTTGACCTGTGCCCTGCACTGGACACAGTGAGCAGTGACTGGGACATTTTGAGGGACTTCAAAATGCCGCCAAACATCACTGCTCTGGGTGGTTCCGTCACCCTGGGAGCTGTCTTGTGTCTCTTGGGTAACAGTGGACCTAGAGGGGCTGCTGGTGCTCGCCCACCACTGTCACCCACCCCCTTCCACCTTGCACAGAAGAAGAAGGGCCGGACTTCACTGGAGGAGGGACTGCTCCCTCCAACTCAGCAGCAGACCCTTCCCCTTAATAGCCAGACTGGGAGGACGCAGCACTGGACTCTGCCATGACCTGGGCATAATCAGGGGCCCTCCACTGAGTAGCGAGAGGGGCAAGAGCCGCTCCACGCCTGCTATGGAAAAAGCTTCCCTGGCAGGAGAGCCCTCCGCACCACCAGGCTCTGCACTGAGCACCAGACCCAGTGGTGCACCACCCAGTGGACCCCCCAATGGTCCAGGACCTGGCTCAGCAGCAGCAGGCTCCTCTGAATAGGAGAGCCTTTGCGCCACTGCCAAACCTGGGACAAAGAATTTGCCAATGGGGACCTGTGGAACCCCATGTTAGCATCTTCTCTGCCCCTCACCCCGGCCTCCCACACCAGTTTGGGGATCCCTCCCAGCTCTGCCTGCCACCCTGCTGCGAGGTCTGCTCGCCACACGGAGCTCAGATGTTCCCAAAGACCCTGGGGGCTTAAAAAAAATGTTGGAAAACGATTTTTGATTTTTAATGGAGGGGGGATTTTTATTTTTATTTTTTAAATCACCTATTTTGGGGGGAACCTTTTTTTAAAAATCTATGGGGGGGCCTTAAAAACACCCCTATTTAAAGGAAACTATTTTTAAAACAAGTGTACCCACCCACTCCACCCACAACAACTATATAATACAATACAATACAACAAAAAACACAATGGGGGCAACTGAGGGGGAACCTGTGAAAACAAGAAACAACCTACAAAAACAAGAAACAACCTGTAAAAAAAACACACAGAAAATATACCCCCCACACCCAACAAAACTAAAGGAGGACCTATTGAAGGAGAACTAAAAGGGACAAAGGGGGCAACAAAAGAAAGCACTTACCCCCTTGTTGTCCTGGAGATCTTCTGCCCCACACACTGGTCAGGAGAAAAAAGAAGGAATTCCAGACCAGTGGCAGGCTGGCACAGCACGGGCGGGCATGCACAGCCGGGGCAGGGGGAGGGCAGAATGAAAAGCTTTCCAGCTAATCACCCTCCCCAAAAACAAATTAAATTAAAAACACTGATTAAATAAAAAGGTTGGTGGGGGGAAAGGCTGTGGGGATGGGGGTATGGGGAAGAAAGGGGAGGACAGTGGGGAGAGGTGCTGGACTCTGGAGCAGGCAATGTGCTAAGCACAGCAAGAAAAGGATTAACAAAGAAAAGCACCTGCTCCAGAGAAAACAAGGAATGCCCCCCCCAACCCAGAATAAAATAAAAATAACTGGCAGTGGCTGCTGAACTGAGGACTCTCTATCTCCTCAGCCAATTTAAAAGCAGCAGCCACTACAAAAGTGAAAAGGGTGGGGGACTGGGTTAGGGAAATGGGCCAGAGAGTGGCCTCAGGCCAAAGGCGCTGGGTGGGCCCCTTGGCCCAAAGGAGAGAGAGAGAGACAGACACTTACTCACTCAGAGTGGGGGGGACACCCAGCAATAGAGAACAAACAGACACAGTCACGGACTCAGTCACACCAGGGGGGAAAGAGTTTAAAGCAGGGGGGAATGGGGGTGTGTGCAGAAGGGATTGGGAAAAACAAAACAAAACACAGCACTGTGTCTGCCAGGCAGACACGCACCACACCACCACCAGCAGGCCAGAAGGAAGCCAAGAAAGATTGAGTGATTTTGCCAGAGTGATTTTGCTAGTCCAGGGGATTTGAATAAATAGGATTTAAATAGGATTTGAAACTCCCACCTTTGGGAGCCCCCACCTTTGCCCTCCCCCCCTGGCCAATAGGGTGCCAGTTCTCAAGGACTGGCACAGTGCGGAGAGCCAGACTCATCTAGCCAATCAGGGAAGCAAGAGCTCAGTCAACGAAATCAAGCAACACAAGTCACACAAAATGGAGAACATCTAAAATGGAGCCTAGAACCTTCGAACGGTTTGAACTGAATCTGGCTCGATTGGTTTGAACCTGGACCAGCATTGCCAATGCAGTGCCCTGTTTGGTCAGAGTTCGAACTGAAGCATTTCAAGTTTGAACTCGTTTGCACATCCCTAGCTTAGATCTTGCTGTCTGTCAGGACTCAACGAATTTTACATGTTGCCGTGCAGAACTTGGAAACCTTATGTGTGATAACAGGGTTGGAGTCAGAGATCAGGAGAAAGACAGAATTGTCTTGAACGAACTGGAGACTTAATAGTGGAAAGATGAGGGTGATACAAAATGTCTCTGCAGAATGGGCAGTGGAGGACAACATGCTCTGTTTCAACTTGCCCAGAGCTACAGGGCACAGGACTTCTGAAAAAGGGGTCTTCCTGTATCTGCCTTCTAGCACAGCTGAGGGAAGGGCACCACAAAGGGCCAGGGTGAAGATCCTTCTGTGTATAGGGGCTTCCAGCTGTGTGAGGTGCACAGCAGGAGATGCAATGTCTTTCATTGATGAGGAAGTTCAGGGCACAGCCTAAATTGGTTTTGGTGCTCTGTCCATTATGTGTTGCCCATGGAAAGTAAGTGCAGGGCAGGGGGGAGTCCCAGGTAGACTGGTAATTGTCCAATAGTGTGTGGGGGGGGAGTGGGGCACTAGACCCAATGTGTGTTTATGCCGGGAATAAATTAAGTGTTTGGCAATACACAAACCAGGACTGCCAAATACAGACAGAGAAGTTACGCTTGATTACACACACACACCTTTACTCTACTCCCTCAGAAAAACTGGTTGTTCCATTAACCCAGGGGTTACTAACCTTGAGTCCCAGGACTACTACAGCTCTCATCGTCCACAGCAACTTTTGGCTGGGGATGATGAGAGCTGTAGTCCAACAACACCTGAGGACCCAAGGTTAGGAACTCCTGTATTAAATCTATTGGCTTACAAGACACCCTCATCCATGCATGGACCACTCATAATACTGATTGGTCTGAATTCTGTTGCTGTTCAAGTCTAATGTTCATCCTTTCTTTGTCTTACAGTTTCCCTTGATATATGTGCAGGTAAGAGCAACCCCATTTGATTCAAAGTTACCTTTATCAGTTTTCTGTAGCACACTGTGCTTTCTTGGTAAGTATCCTTGCCCTGATCTAGCCAAGTCTGAGCCCGGCAGCACACCCACATTCAAGTCCGTGTGCAACAATGTCAAACAGGAAATGTAACCTAAAATCTTCGCATTGCAATGATATGTTGTGTGTATTTTGGTTATCATTACTACAATGGACCGGGTCTCATGATCAGTGAGGCCCGGTTTTTACTGGTGAGCGGGAAGAGCGGGCTAAGCCCGCTCTCCCTGCTCACGAGCGGGCAGGGAGCCCTGGGCGGCTGAATTGGCTGCCCACACGATGGCCGGCTCTGTGATGGAGCCGGCGGGGGGTAGGGGGAGCGGGGGCCACGCGGCCCCCACAAGACCCAGTATGCCCTGCGTGAGTGCGCAGGGGATACTGGGGAGACCCCCGAGCCGGGAGGCGGCTTTTCGCCTCCCGGCTGGGGGTCTAAACATGAGTCGGCGCGGCGCGAAGCTGCACCGCGGCTACTCATGAGCCTAAAAAGCAGGTTTGCTGGAGCGCTTGCTCCGCAAACCTGCTTTTTAGCAGGGGTTCTCGAGTGGGTTACCCGCTGCTCGGCTACGAGCCTGGTGGTTCTTATGACCAACAAAAATCGGGCTAGGCTCTCCCAGCCCGATTTTTGTTGCTCATGAGAATCGCCCCAATACATTCTTCCATTTTGTATCTTCTTTCTTGGGCTGCACCTAATTTGATGAGTGCAGTCTCTCTTAACCAAGCACCCTGTGGCCATGTAGAACATCACTGGAATAACTGAAGCTCTATTTTTATAAGATTGATATCATAAGCCTTTACCTTGGTGTAGGGAACTGAAAGTGGGGCAGAGCGGGGACGTAGTATACACTGCTCTAGAATCCTTGGAGGAAGAGCGGGATATAAATAAAAAACTAGAGCCTTTCTCACCCCTGGGGCTTTCCTAGACAGCAGGCTTTACTGCAAGTTTAGTGCAAGGCTTTACTGCAAGTTTGAAGTTGCCCCCCAAAAAACCAATGCAAAAAGTGGATTTAGCCCAGATATAAATCTGGCTACAATCTAACACCAATGAAAAACCTTAATTGTGTGTAAAGTGCTCCCTGATAGCTTGCAAGGACTTTGGGGTAAATTTGGCCAATATGTGAATGCACCCTGCCTCTGTTCCAGAGGAGATGTGAACTAAAATCCAGGTGTGAAATACCTCCTGCTTATGTTCCTTTTGTTCTTCCAAAAAATGACAAATACCTTTTGCAATGGTATGTACATTCCTGAATTTAAATACATATGAACTACCTGGAGCCATCTGGGTTAAGCAGTATAAAACTGTAAATAAATTGAGGTACCATGTAGTTAATATTGATCCTGTTAACATCCAAGGACAACTGTATATGTTATGTCCACACAGGCCAAATGAATCCATTCCATAGTTAGATTCTCTGATTTAGTGCTAAAACGACCAGTGTCCTGGACTGAAAATTAGAGAGATTTCCAAATTTCCAATTAATACTAGGGATGTGCCAACCAGTTTGAATTCAAACCAGTTCGAATTCAAACTGGTTCGGTTCGATGATTTGAATTTGAATCGAACCAGCCATCAGGTTTGAACTACAGGTTCAAATTCAAAACGAACTGGGGTGTTCAGTTCAAACTGGTTCAAACCTCCAAAAGTGGGTGGGGTGGTAGTAAGCACCCATGGGTGCCTACCACCCAACCCCCAAAGCAATTGGACACTCGTACGATTTTTAATGATTTTTTTTAAATTCTCATAGGGTATAATGGGACTCGAACCAGCCCATTATTCCCTATTGTGGAGCACCCATGGGTGCCAACTACCACCCAAACCCTGAAGCAATCAGACACTCCTACAGTTTTTTTAATGAATATTTGAAATATTTTTAATTATTGTTCCCATAGGGTATAATGGGACTCGAACCAGCCCATTATCCCCTATTGTGGAGCACCTAGGGGCACAAAAGTGCCATACCCCAAGGCAATCGGACACTCCTCCGATTATTGGTGAATTTTAAAATTATTTTTGAATTCCTCATAGGGAATAATGAGGATTCCAGCAAATGTATCGCTTCACTTCAGTGGGAGAGGGGTGGCCTAGAGCAGAGTGTGGTGGGTGGTAGTGCCCAAGGGGGTCAAGGAAGCTACCAGAATTATTTGAAAGGAATTGGGAAAAGGCCAGATCTTTAAGTGATTTTTGAAGTTTATGTGTCTTTAAGGTTTTTCTCCATTGGGAAGAACTGAGGTTTCAGCAAATGTATTGCTTTACGTAAAGGGGAAAGGGGTGGCCTAGAGTGGAGTGTGGTGGGTGGTAGTGCCCAAGGGGGTCAAGGAAGCTACAAGAATTATTTGAAAGGAATTGGGCAAAGGGCTGGTTTTTAAGTGATTTTTGAAGTTTACGTGTCTTTAAGGTTTTTCTCCATTGGGAAGAATTGAGGTTTCATCAGCCCCATAACTGCACTTGGGGGGTGCTGGGGTGGCCCAGAGTGAGTGGTGGTGTAGTTCACAGAGGGTTCCAGCCATCCCTATGTGTTGCTAACCCATGGGATACTGGGTTTTGTTGTTTCTGAGGTGTTCTGAGTGTAGATTCTCTGGTAGCAAATGAGAGTGGATTCATGGTTTGTCATTGCAAATCTCATTTGAATAGGGAATAATGGGCTGGTTCGAGTCCCATTATACCCTATGAGAAATTTCCCCCCTCAAAAATTCATAAAAAATAGTATGACTGTCCGATTGCTTTGGGAGTTGGGTGGTAGGCACCCATGGGTGTGCCTACTACCATCCCACCCACTTTTGGAGGTTGAAACCAGTTCAAACCAGTTCAAATTTGAACCGAACTGGGGGGGTTCAAGCAAAACCAAAACCAAACCTCCCCCTCCCGCTTCAAACTCTGTTCAAATTCGAACTGAACCGGGCAAACTGGTTTTGTGCACATCCCTACTTAATATTTCATTAAGCTTATACTTGGTAAGCACACCTTCTGTGTGGGTCATGCTTCAGGAAATGGTGGCTCACTTGTAATAAAAGAGGCTCTTTTAATCGGTCCTTAGTCCAGTCTTTCATTGTTCTACAAACTTTCACTGTACAAAAGTTGTTACCTGTGAGGCATTCCAGATGCATTGAATAAATGAAAATAAGATTAATTCTTAAACTGCATCTCACTAAGACATCCCCGTGACAGTAGATGTCAGAGATGGAAGAAAATGGGAAATGGAGGTTTTTCTCTTCCAGGATCCTCAAGGCAATCGGATTCTTCAATGGCAGAATCAAATGTCTTCCCGCTACATCCTCCAGTTAGAGTTTGAACTATCTCGCTTTCTAAACTTGGGAAATTATCAGATCATTGTTGAGGATACATCTACATCATCTACCAGTCAATGGGTCAGAGTTGAAGAATATGGTGAGTACCACTGGGAAGCTCACTTGCATGAGAGTTGTGATCCAGTATCTGTGCCAGCATTTTGGCTGAATGACAAGTAATGTTTGCTTGGAATTTCTATAGTCACTGTCCCTCAAAACACAAGTTTTATTTACACTCCATGTCTTACTTATTTGGCCTTATTTCCTCTTAAGTGAAGTTTGTTGGGACCATTTCATTTTGTGTTAAGCACTCTTCTGTGTTCATTTTGTGCTCTGTGTTCATTTTGCACTCTTCTGTGTTCATACAGGTGGCCCTAGTTATCTGTGTACTTGTATTCACGGTTTCACCTATCCGCAGTTGGGTCTTAGAGACCCAGTTTCATTATGGGCAGGTAGAAAAATGGACAAAATTTGCCTATCCATGGTTTTGAGCAGCCGAAAATGACTTCCAATGTCATTTCCGGCTGCCATTTTCCAGCAGAGAGCCAGTGAATGATCAACTGAAGGATCACTTATAGCAACCCATAGATTAAGTCTGATTCTGTGTGAAGCTGCTACTGTGGCACAACTAACTGAAAAGATAACAGCTTTGACCACCTGCATCTCTCAGATATATTGTAAAACATGAAACAAGCACCTACTAAAAAATCTTGTTTCTGCTGTAACTATGTCTGGATTATTATCTTTAAGTGTCAGTTAAAGTAGACATTTCAAGATTGCATTAAACATTATCTCTACAAATACTGAGATTAGACACCCCACTTCTAAAAAATGTCTGGAAAGTGCATCTCTTGTCCTTTGCCAAGAAAGCTGCTTTGTATTTTTGTGCCTTGTTAATTCTCACAAATAAAACCAGCTTCAGCTACAGTCAATTATTCATCTCCTTGTTCTTGAATTTCCCCCCTCCCAACAGTTCCCCACTCTCATGATCAAGCACACCTTCCTCTTCTCCCCGCCACCCCAATACTCACTGAATTTATCCTTTGACTAAGCAAGACCTTCCTCCTTACCTTCACCCTGTATTTTCAGTGCTACCACAGTATGAAGTAACAATCAAGGCACCACAGAGGATTTCTCCTTTTGCTGAAGAATTCAAAGTAGACATCTGTGCTGTGTAAGTTTGGAAACTAGAGAGAGTCATACTGCATCAACTTTAGCATCTCTGTGTTAATACTTTGGACTGAAGGCTTCTGAAGGGTGTCTCCCTACCCACCACCCACCCCAGAGGAGTATCTAGGGAAAATAACGCCTAGGGCAAGCACTGAAATTGCACCCCCTGTCCAAACATCTGACACCCATCTTTCAGATAACTTTACCATAATATCAGCTCAAAAATACAAGTCAAGCTCGTTAATCTTTTAATATATCAAAAACTAATTAGCAGTGGATGTAGCCAGACAAAAAATGCAGGAAAACTACAAATTTCAGTATGCTGGGGCTCATGAAATACCCAAATACTATGTGGAGGTGTACTTGGAAAACTAAACAGAAGTGCCAGTCTAATTCTCTACTATGCATTGTAGCATCACTATTATATAAGTTGTAAAAATAAATGGAGAATTTGACTTTTCCCAGATACTCTGAAAATAATTAAAGGCTATGCAGAGTAAACTGTGTCACTGCTTGGAATATATTCTAGTATTTCAGAAAGACAGTTAAAATGAGAGAAAGAGAGCAAGAAACTCCCAGTGAGCCTTAATACTAAGGATTTCACACTGATTCAAAGACAAACTCACCATTAATAGCCATATTATTAAGACATCACATTTAACTTCTGGTGCAGTGAAAGGGTCCATTCCACTCTCTCTACCCTAAGAACCACTTGGTCCTTCACATCTGCAGTCTTGTCCAAGACCATTTCCTGCTCCTGATTCTTACCAATTCAAGCAGGGCTTGTAACCTAATCTGAATGTTTTTCCCGCTAGGTATAACTATGGCCAACCTGTCCAGGGAACAGCTCAGCTCAGAGTGTGTAGACAACACTATTACAATCCAAGATGCAATGAAGATTCCAGTGGGATTTGTGAAGCTGATAGTGCAAAGGTGCAGCTGTGACTCAAAAATGTTATGGGGAAATTACTTTGGCTTGAATGATTAATGTGGAGTGTTGAGGCATTAAAAAGTTGTGTGTTGTCAAGGTATATTTGGAGGTGTTAGTGAAAGAAAAGGGACATTCCTCTTCCCTTTTTGCTTAAGGCTGAATGATGGATCATCAGCATTGATCCTTGAGTGTGTTCAAAATGTAGAGCCCCCATCAGAGATGCCTATTTGTCATTTGGCCCAATCAGGATTAAGATGGAACTTCAATATTGCTGCAGAGCTTATCTCCAGGCGGTCAACTTCAGGTTAATTTAATTCAAATGCAATTTTAAAAGGAAATCATTTAAATGCAAGTTTTTAATTAAACGTTGCATTTGAGAAATCTGTCCTAATTTGAATGTAGACAAATGTTGCTTCACCATGTGTTGGCATGTACCTTCTTGATAGCTTTTCTAGCAAAGTTTGAAAGAAATGCTACACACACACACACACACACACACACACACACACAAACTCCTGCTTTGCACGCACAGAACGGACAATGAATATTAGCAAGAAAAAAGGTAGTAGCCCTTATGGCTTCTTATATTCTGGAAAGTCACTAATAATCTCTGAAGGCAATAGCTACATGGATGGTAGTTGACTCTGTAAGCCTGATCATTAGAGATAAAGGCAAAGAAGAATTTGTCAAGGCCTTTTACAGAACTGGTGTTATACCTACCAAGCTCACTGCTGAGCTAGAATACACCGGCATCTTTAATACCATAGTATTTGCACTCCATCCTGATTGGACAAAGTGGCTTTTTCACTAGGGAAAGTAATTGTCTTTTTTAAGGGGATTACTTAACTAACTTACTTTCTTGCTTGCTATGCTGACACATAAATCATCTAACCACTCTGATTCTAGACACTTTGGGCTCTGGTCAAAAACGCTACCACCACACTTGCACTTTAAGGCACTCTGTGCCCTATCTACAACTCTTCCCCCCCCCCACTTCTCCAGGCAACATATAAGTCAACCTGGGAGACTGTTTAATGCATCCAATTAAGCTCCTAATAACCCCTGCTAACTGGGCAAAGAGGCACCTTTTACTGTGGTGATTCTCTTTATTTAGCAGGGAGAGAGTAACTGGCCCTATCCACCCCCAGCACTGTACCTCCAGTGACTGTTGCTGGTGTCTATCTTATGTTTCATTTTAGAATGTGAGCCCTTTGGGGACAGGGATCCATCTTATTTATTTATTGTTTCTCTTTGTAAACCACCCTGAGCTATTTTTGGAAGGGCGGTGTAGAAATCGAAATAATAATAATAATAATAATAATAGATAACCCCATGAAATCTTATATATTCATATGGTTTTTGCTAAAAGACTGAAATTCAGCATGCTTGTCATACGTTTCCTTCCCTCTTTAGCTGGGCAAAGATGGCTGCATCTCTAGGCTGATCAGCACTAAAGCGTTCCGTCTTTATGCAAATCAGGGTGTGAATCGTTACTTTTTCATGTCCCTTCAAGTTGAGGGAGTCGTCACAGAGAATGGAACAGGTAACCCTTTTGTAACCAGGCATGATAACAGAACATGATTGGGGGAGGGGAGTTTGGGTTTTTAAAAGAACTCATCTGAGGGTCTGTGCACAAAGAGCAGGCTTCTCTGAGTGCCTTGTACAAGATGTACATCGTGTCCAACTACTCTTTGTAAAGAAAAGAAAAAGTAGCTGCTTACAGGTTCTTGTATGTATCTCACAGGTGTCCAGATCTCCAGCTCCAGCTACATCTCCGTCTACCAAGCGAGGAAAACCATAATTTTAAATAACTTAAATAGCTACTATAAAAGAGGAATTCCTTACACTGGACAGGTAAGGACACTAAGAAGAAAATACTCTATGCCAAGCCCTAAGATAAAGAGCACCCCTAAGATAAAGAGCACCCCTGGCAAGCAGTAATGGGGGAGTGCCTTCAGGATCACTGCCACCACCCTTGTTTAGTTTTTATGTTGCTTGTGTAGGTTTGCAAAACCCAGTAGTGTAACATGTCCTTCTGTTCCTAAGCTTTCCCAGCAAATTTCATGAATTTATTTATTGAAGAGCTATTTATTGAATTATATCCTGCACCTTCCTGCAACTTACAACAGTTATAATTAAAATGAGCAATAAAACAAACTCAGTCATTTGAGAGGTACCTCTCAGTATCATGTTGCTTTGCTGTCATTGCTCTCTTGCTCCAATTCTGGGATCCCACGTCTCAACAAGTCTCCCACATGTACCTACCAAGGTAGGTAAGTGCCCTGGGCAGCAGCCTGGCTCTGACTCTGGAGGAACAAAGTCTGTCTAGTTGTAGAAGAGACCATCTTTGGGAGACTTGTCACAGATGTTCACTAGAAAACCTCCACAAACAATTGGCTGAATGCACTCATTAACAACTTGGAGTTTTTTCAATCCTTCCTTTTTTCACCAGTGTCTCATGGTTACATTGGAATTGGTTGGACTTGTATGACACTTTTTTGACAATAATATTAATAATATCACCAGCCAGAGATGCTTCTGACATTCTCCTCTTGTAAATTTTTCCTTGGCTTATGGAGTTCCTTTTGAATTGCAACTGATAAGTTAAAAAGGAAACTGAGGCTATTAAACATATTTTATACAGAGCATGCGGCATGCTGCAGCTTTTCAGTGTCTTTTGTTAATTTGTCTTCCTAGCCACATTCATTCTCTCTCTCTCTCTCTCAAAACACTACCAATAAATCAAATTAATGCAATGGTGGTTTACCAGTACGTGAGGGCTCATATGCACAAGGCTGAAACATGGCACAGAATGAATCAGGATGTGGACTTGTGTATGATCACTTTACAGCTGATAACATGTTGCCAAAAGGCAACACACAGCTGTGCACTGGGGAACTGGAGGCACGAAAGATGCAAATAAACTGAACATTGCAGCAAACTGCTTGCACCAATTCCAGAATTATTCTTAGGCAAGATTATTTTCTTTCATAAATTTTGGGGTGAACTCATGAAATAATAAAAGAACAGAACAAATCAAAACCAATTGCCAACACTGTTGACAACTCTTTGTGGTGTTTACACATTTCATGGTCATGCAGCATTGTACCTTTCCTAGTTTTCTACAGTAGTAGTTTAAAAATTATAGCTGTAACATGAGGCAGTGTGTTCATTAAGGCAATGCTATGTAGAGGAGCAGAAGCCTCTTCTGTGAGGTATTTCTAATGAGTTTTGTGTAGAGATGCTGCTGAAACACCAGTGATCTACTAAATAATTCTGCATATGCCCCAGTCGCTCTGTGGGAGGATGGGTTCTGATATTGAAAGTATCCATCAGCCCACACCAATGGACTCATGGGGCTGTGGCATGAGCCGGCTTGGGTTAAGCACTGTAACTTCAATGGGAGAAATATACGCAACTTTGGCTGGATCATGCCCCAGGTATTCTGAAGCATGTGGATGATGTTGTCCATGATTGCATTCTAGTTCTGGACCTAGGAAGGCCTAGGTAGCCATTGCTACTACTATGACAGAGGAGGCCTCGCCTTTCCTTCCTCTTCAGATAAGGCTTTCTTACTCTCTGGTCAGTGTTTGTTGTTCCATTGTGGCTGGGCTACCACACAGTCACAACAAGCCATGTGCTAAATAGCTTCAAAATACCTTGCAGCTTCCTTGTAGAGTTTTTGTTTTGTTTTTTGGCAGCCTCCTCCATTGTAAATAACTGTCACTAGGCGGTCTTGACCTGTCTATGAATATGTTTCCTGAATATTTTGAACCTGTTTTTCCCCCCTTATCAGATCCAGCTGAGAGATGAGAATGAAGTGCCAATTGCAAATGGGCTTATCAACCTACAACTCAATGGAGAAGTTGTGGCTAACTACACTACAGACCAGAATGGCATTGCTAATTTCTCCATCAAAACTTCTGACCTTCATGAGCCTTCCTATAAGTTGAAAGTAAGTCATTGAAAGCTGATGAAGTGTGGGGAAAGGATGTGACCCAAAGAGAAACTTCCTTTCGTAGAGCTGGTCTTGTGATAGCAAGCATTAATTGTTCCGCTTTGCTAAGCAGGATCTACCCTGGTTTGTATTTGAATGGGAGACTACATGTGTGAGCACTGCAGGATATTCGCCCTTAGAGGATGGGGCTGCTCTGGGAAGAGCACTTGCATGCAGGAAGTTCAAAGTTCCCTCCCTGGAATCTCCAAGATAGGGTTGAGAGAGACTCCTGCCTGCAAAGAAGCCACTGCCAGTCTGTGTAGACAATACTGAGCTAGATGGACCAATGGTCTGACTCATTAAAAGGCAGCTTCCTATGTTCCTATGTAAGGGGCACAGTTGGGTCAGACTCATGTATTTGCTGCCTCATTATTGACTTCCCCACAGGCATGTCAATGGAATCACCCAAAGAGATAATCGATAATTCATTTCTGCCCCAGTTATGACTGGATGCTTTACTTCAGTAAAACCTCTGATATGTGTGTGTGTGTGTGTGTGTGTGTGTGTGTGTGTAAATAAATTTTTTTTGCCTTCCTTCCCACCCATCTCTTATCAGGCTGTCTATCAATCAGATCAATGCAGTGACGATTGGTGGCTGGAAACAAACAACGTAGAAACCTATGAACATTCCATAGGGCGCTTTTTCTCCCGGACTAACAGCTATATGCAGATAGAGCCTGTGTTGGAGGAACTGAAATGTGACCAGCAAAGACCTGTCACTGTGCATTATATCCTGAACAAAGATCAAGATGGGGATATGAGGACCTCCCTAGTTAACTTCTATTATGTTGTAAGTGTGTAAAGAACAAGTTGTTTTCCCATGTCCTTTTAACTTTCATTGACTATTTGACCAGAGAGGAATCATCTGCAGTTTAAGAAATCCAGACATTGCTTCACTAAAGACTCGTATCTTGGAAATGGGCATCACTGAACCCTATTTGTAGAATCCATGTGTTAAGCACTTAATAGAATTTCAAGTGTTGTACAAAGTATAAAATGCACAGGCCGTTCCCAAAATGACTAACAACGAAAGGGGCTTTGCAAAAGGAGACAGAGCATAATAAACTGCTGCTTGTAACGTGTTAAAATTACATAATGACTATTACTAGCCATACTCGCTATGCCATTATGGGAGTGCTTCAGTGCACCGTAACATAGCCATGGACTACGCTAGCTCACACGTGTCCAAGCGGACCTCTTAACATAACCAGGTAGTGGAACAGCCACTGATGAAGAAAGTGGAGCCATGTGGTGTTGGTTTCTGCTAGGTCAATGAGGAAGGCCTCACTTTCTCATCCCTCCCTCTCATGACTGCTGGATGGAATAGCAGCAGATGGGAAATGAGCCCTGAGCGAGTTAAAGGAGTTGGGAACAAAACTATCACCTTTGTTCACCATCACCTGAAGCATCCACAAGCCACAGTGCTGTGCATCGCCTGTGCAAGTAGCACTCAGATTAGCAATGAGATCCTGAAGCAGGAGTCGAGGGGCAGCAGAGCTGTGTGGAGAGAACAGGGGGTGGAATAATGGGAGCATGGTGTCATGGGGCATGCCTTGGAACTAAATGAGTAAAGAGACACCTTTCCAAGTGGTGATTCTCTTATATTTAGCAGGGGGAGAGCAACTGGCCCTATCCATCCCCAGCACAGCATCCTTCCAGTGGCTGTTGCTGGTATCTGCTTTATGTTTCTTTTTAGATTATGAGCCCTTTGGGGACAGGGAGCCATCTTATTCATGTATTATTTATTTTTCTGTGTAAACCGTTTGAGAACTTTGGTTGAAGAGCAGTATATAAATATTGGTTGTAGTGGTTTTCCAAGTCTGCAGGAATTTGGAAGTTCAAGGTGTGGCCCCTTCTGAGGCTGGAGTGGGTGGTCACATGGCTGCTGCACATGTTGCAAGAAGGGGCAGAAAAAGGGTCCCAGTCCTTTGCGACTGCCGCCTACTGCCCTCATAATCTCCTTTGCTTCTGCCTTGATGTGCTCTAACTCCTCAGTAGCAGTGGCAGCATTGAGCCCCTACACCACTCCATTCTCCGTCCCTGCTTCCTGACAGCAGTAGGAAAGGAAGACCTACAGAGTGGAGCAGGGCTCAGTGCTGCACCAGCTGTTGCTGCTGTTTGGGGAGTTAGAGCACAAATGCCTTCTATTTGGACTAGCCGTGCGAGTGCCACTCGAAATCATTTCCCCTGCCATGGGTTGCCTACCCCTGCCTTAGAGGCATGGTCAGTAGACTCCTGAGACACTTGATATCTCCATGTGGGTAAGAAGGGAAACCTAGGTGAGAATCTCTTCATAACTGTCTTGCAGTAAATGTTCCTCACACTACAGTGTTCTATGAAGCATTTTGTGTATTATATGGTTTAGCAACCTCATTTCTTGGCTTCTTCCTTGCACACAGATGATAACCAAAGGCAAAATTGTTGAAGGTGGTAAAAAGCAAGTCCACATTCAAAGTAAGTATACTGATTTTCTGTTTGGAATGTGTATGTACTGCTTTTCACCAAAAAGTTCATGGGGCTTTACACAGCAGAAAACTGAAAAAGTGGTGCTCCTTTGAGACAAGGAATCAATCCTTTAAAACAAACAAACAAACACAACATTAGCAACAGCCACTGAAAAGGACACTATATGGAATGAATAGGGACATTTTCTCTCCCTGGCTAAATAGAAAAAAACTACCACTTGAAAGATGTCTCTCTGGCCATTTAGAAGGAGTTAACTTTTGCTGGTAGAACATAGCAAAATAAAGGTGCCTATATGTTTATTCCTGTCTTGGAGACCACAAGTAGTGATGTGCCCGGACCGGTCCGGAGGCCATTCTAAAGGCCTCCAGAATGGTCCGGACCTGGGTGGTTCGGGGTTTGGGAGATTCGGGTGGGGGGTTGCTCTAAGAGCGCGGGGAGGGTTTACTTACCCCTCCCGCCACTTTCCCCCTCCGTCGCCCGTAGTTTTTCTAGTAATTGGGGTGGCAGGATACCTCCTTGCCGCCCCTTCCTCTGTTTCGCTTGAAAAGGAGACGTGAAGCACGCGCACGACGTGTACGCGTGCAGAAGACTTCTGGTTGCCTTTTCAAGCAAAACGGGGGAAGGGGCGGCAGGGAGGTATCCTGTTGCCCCAATTACTAGAAAAACTACGGGCGACGGAGGGGGAAACCTTCCCCCTCTCTTAAAGCAACCCCCCCCCACCCCAGTGCCGGACCACAGTTCAGCAGTTCTGTGCATACCCCTAACCACAAGCACTAGGTCTTTAAAGTGATTCCTAGCAGTTCACTTGCCCTTGAACTCGCACCACTTATAAACTTTAGGATTAGAATGATAGTTCTCCACAGTTACTTCAGTGTCTGATGTGGTGGTGTCCAGCAACAACTCTTGTGTGATTAGGTTGGATCAGTTCCAGTTTGTGACTCCTGAGGATGTGGACGAGCTGATTGGAACGGTGCGGCCTACCAACTGTTCTCTTGACCCTTGCATGTCATGACTTATACCATCTGGCAGGGGGGTTGTTAGAAAGGCCTGGTAGAAATTATAAATGCATCTCTGAGGGAAGGTAGGATGCCTCTTTGCCTTAAGGAGGCAATTATTAGACGACTTCTGAAGAAGCCTACCCTGGATCCCTCAGAGTTGAGCAACTACAGGCCGGTCTCCAACCTTCCGTGGCTGGGTAAGGTAATTGAGAGAGTGGTGGCTTCCCAGCTCCAGACAGTCTTGGAGGAAATTGATTATCTTGACCCATTTCAAACTGGCTTTCAGGCTGGCTATGGGGTGGAGACTGCCTTGGTTGGCCTGATGGATGATCTTCAGTTGGGAATTGACAGAGGAATTGTGACTCTATTGGTCCTTTTGGATCTCGTGGCGGCTTTCGATACTATCGACCGTAGTATCCTTCTGGAGCGTCTGAGGGGGTTGGGAATGGGAGGCACTGCTTTACAGTGGTTGTGCTCCTACCTCTGGCATGTTCCAGATGGTGTCCCTTGGACTGCTCTTCTTCAAAATCTGAACTTTTGTATGGTGTGCCTCAGGGCTACATATTTCATCCAATGTTGTTTAACATCTACATGAAACTGCTGGGAGAGATCATCAGGAGATTTGGTGCAGAGTGCTATCAGTATGCTGATGACACCCAAATCTGTTTCTCCTTGTCGCCTCCCTAAATGCCTGCCTGGAGTCGGTGATGGGCTGGATGAGGGATAACAAACTGGGACTGAATCCAGATAAGATGGAGGTACTCATTGTGCAGGGTCGAAACCTGAGAGACAATTTTGATCTGCCTGTTCTGGATGGGGTTACACTTTCCCAGAAGGAACAGGTATGCAGTCTAGGGGTGCTTCTGGATCCAAGCCTCTCCTTGGTGTCCCAGGTTGAGGCAGTGGCCAGAAGTGCCTTCTGTTAACTTCGGCTGATACACCAGCTGTGTCCATTTCTTGAGGTGAATGACCTCAAAACAGTGGTACACCTGCTGGTAACCTCCAGACTGGATTACTGCAATGGGCTCTATGTGGGGATGCCCCTATATATAGTCCGGAAACTACAGTTGGTCCAGAATGCGGCAGCCAGGTTGGTCTCTGGGTCATCCCATATTAAAATATTGTTTTAAACATTTTAAATTGTTATGTTTTAAACTTCTTGTTTTTGTTTTAACTAATGTTTTACTTTTTCTGTTTTTATTTTGTTGTAAACTGCCCAGAGACATAAGTTTGGGGCGGTATAAAAATATGTTAATTAAAAAAAAAATAGTCACAAAATGACTGACTGTTACGTAACTCAGAGGTGGGCACTGGGCAGCTTGGGAACTCCTGGTCTTAGCTGAAGTAGCTTTCTGGATATTTGTTTTCGTTCCTCCCCTTCCAGCCAACACTGCAAACGTGACTTTTCTTCCTACCTTGCTTCCACACAACCAAAAAATGGGAGCACACACCACTCCCAAACCTGGGTAGAACACAGTTTTTGATTGTGTGAATGACCTCTGAGAGTTTCACCTGGGGGAAAGCACAGGTTGTGAAGGACAATATCAATCCCACCCAATTATCTTGCATATCCATTTCATAATAAGGCTGCATATTGTGCCAAGGGCTCTCCAGTTTCCCTTTGTTCTTGGCAGCCATTTTGCTAGTAAAGTAAAGTTGTGCTGTCGAGTCGGTGTTGACTCCTGGCAACCAGAGAGCCATGTGGTTTTTTCTGGTAGAATACAGGAGGGGTTTACCATTGCCATCTCCCACACAGTATGATATCATGTGCTCTTCCTTTATTGCTGCTGCCTGATGTAGGTGTTTCCCATAGTCTAGGAAACATACCAGTGGAGATTTGAACTAGCAACCTCTTGCTCCCTAGGCAAGTTACTTACCCGCTGCACCATTAGGTGGCTAGTACACTTTTTGCTAGTACATCAGCTTTAATAGATCTCTGCTCTTGTCTCCTGCTTTAATTTTATGTTCTTCCCCACAGCTGGACGATATGGCAGATTTTCACTCCCACTAAGCATTAGTCAGAAGCTGGCTCCAAGAACAACCTTGTTGGTTTACACCCTGCATGATGAGTTGGTGGCTGATAGTATCTCTTTTGTGGTTGAAAGGTGCTTCAGAAACCAGGTAAGAGCTCATCAGTTTCTTTCCCCCACATCTTAATGATTAGACTGGCTCCTAAGGGTGTGTAGCGCCATACTACTAAAATACTAATCTTCCTACCAGTAGGGAGTAATGAACCAAAGCAACCAAGCCATAGGGGTCCTAGGATCCTGACCTTACTGGTAATGAATAGAAGAGTTGCAAGTAAGATGGCACTTGCAAAAGAAAGACAAGGAAGGCAGCCAGAAAAGCCTTTATTGAAACGATTTAACCATTCTGTGGGGCTATTCACACGACCAACAAAAATTGGGCTAGCAGAGGCTAGCCCGATTTTTGTTGGCCGTGAGAACCACTGGGCTCGCAGCCAAGCCTGGTGGTTCTGGAGCGGCTAACTCGCTCCTGTAGCCCACCCCTTAGCCCGCTAGTGCTCAGCAAACCCGGGCTATCTGCTCTTGAGTAGCCGTACCGCGGCTCCGCGCCACGGCTACTTGCGAGTAGACCCCCGACTGGGAGGCTTAAAAGCAGCCTCCCGGCTCGGGAGTCTCCCCAGTATGCCCTGTGCACTCACACAGGGCATACTGGGGCTTCCGGGGGCCGTGTGGCCCCCGAGCTCCCCAGGCCCCGCTGGCTCCGTCTCGGGGCCGGCCATCATGTGGGCGGCCAGTCCGGCTGCCCAGGGTTCCCTCCCCACTCGTGAGTGGGGAGAGCGGGCTTAGCCCGCTCTTCCCACTCACCGGAAAGAACCGGGTCTCACTGATCGTGAGACCCGGTCCTGTGTCTGCTGTTACAGCTCTAAGGGAATTGGTGAAAGGAAAAAATAGAGAAGGGTATTCCACAGTGTAATGGTTAAACTCCAAGAGGCTGTTCACACACAGAAAAGATCAGGCTAAGGCATCCAAGCCCCATCTTTGCTGTGCATGTGAACCATTGAGAGCCATGTGGCTCCCAGCAATGGCCTGGTGGCAAACCCACCTCTGGAGCCCGCCACCAAATGAGGTTAAGGGAGGGCATGCTTTCTTAGCCCCATTTTGTTGATCATCTACAAGCACCCAGAGCTGGGAGACTGCAGGGCTCCCAGCAGGCATCCCGTGGGGGTGGGAGTGATCCCCATAATGCACTTGCTGGGATATCTGGTGGGATGGGGCAATGCGTCCTGGCCCCAGCTCTCTGCTGCTGCTGGGGAGAGCTGGAGTCGGTGTGGGAGCGCAATTTGCGCACCCAGCACAAACAGGGCAATCGTATGTGGGGGAGGTAAGGTTTTACAGCCTTCCTCCCCTTGTGCCCCAAGCCCTTTCTCATGGATTGTGAGAAAAGGCTCCAAGTGTTCCAGAGGTAGGGTTTAGTGAATGGTAGTGGTTACACCTCTCCTATTTGCATAGTGCTTGAAGCAAAATGATTGGAGACCTGCTTGGCAAGGGGGACCTCCATGTGGCTAGACTAAATGTTGTGGCCAAAAAGCATGAAGTGGCTCTTTGGGCCAGTGGACAGAGACCTGCACAGCCAAAGGCCTCTGGGGACAACTCTCTCTCTCTCTCTCTCTCTCTCTCTCTCTCTCTCTCTCTCTCTCTCTCTCTCTCTGCTAGCTGTGAAGTCTCGCTTCCAAAGTTCCGACTCTTGGACTGGGGTAGTTTATACCCTAAATGGATTGAGAATAACTAAAGATTTCTATAGATTTGTCCCTTATGCCTTTCAGAGGGGTGAATGTGGGAGGAAATGTGAACAAAAGAATGTCCTGGTTATTCTCAGCTGCTGGAGTCAAGGACATCTCTATGGGTTATCCTCCTCATGTGCTCCTAGGCAGGACTATGGTAATTTGCTAAAAGAAACAGATGCCTACAAGAACCTGAGGAGAATAGCCCCACCTCAGTTCTTTCAGTCCTGCATGGCTCCAGGCTCTCTCTTACTACTTACCTTTCTTTTATAACCAGCTTAAAAAACAACAACAACCCTTTTGGATTTATTTTCTTCTTAGCCAATCCCTAAAATCCTGATCCTTCCCCCCTCCTTTTCCCCTTGCTATGGAACACGCAGGGAGGAGTAGGATGATCCTGGTTCCTAAAGGGAAATGGCAGGGTGTCTTCCCCGTGGCACCAGAGCCCCGGGATCGCCTCCTCCAAATGTTTCCCAGCTGGCCACGAAAATGCCACCAGGCAGGACCCCTGATAAGTCCGCAGCAGGTTTCCCGACTTCGGGCCGCGAAGTTCGCAGCACAGTGACCCAGCGCGCCTCAGAGAGAGATGGAGGCCATGGAGGCTTCAGGAGTGTCCTCACTTCTTGCACACAGTTTTGCCCAGCCTCCCCCCACCAGAGGTCCTGGGCAGCAAATGAAGCCTCCACATTGCCCATTACATCGGGCGTGATGCCTGGCAATCAAAATGGCTCCTGAAAATGGGAGACTTCCAAACAGCTCATTAAAATGCAGGCCCTTTCACCAGCCATTCCAGGGGGCAAGATGGCAGCCAGGAGCACTTCCAGGACCAGGGGAGATTTCAGCAGTCGATAAGACCTCTTCTCGTAGAGAGTAACCCCTCCGCGGCCCCCTCAGAGTCAGTCTACCAAAGGCAATTCCCCCTGAAAGGCAGGCTTGGTTCAAAAATGTCATTACTGATACCATTCAGCACATCAAGCCTCAAAAGAAAAGTAAAAAACGTAAACAGGTGTCCTCTTCTTCTGAGGATTTATCATCATCTGAAATCAGTAACCCATCTCCTAGAAAGGCAAAGCGAAATAAAGATAGGCTGCCGCCCTGTAGGACCAGGCGCCAGCGGGTGGAAAGAGGAGGGAGGGGTAAGTGCACCCTCCCCCACCCATAAAGTGAGACACACACACACCCTCCGCCTTCAAACTTTGAAGCCCCCCAGTGTTTGAACGTTTTTAGAGGCCAGTAAAAGGGCCTCCCAACAGGTTTGTGCACATCCCTACTAGTAAGCTGCTTTGACCTCAGGTGAAGACTCGGTCAGAAGAGCCTTTCCTTTCCTATATTAATTCAATCACCCAGGGGCAAGAAATCCTTCCTAGCTGGAGGGTAGCAACACTTAATATGGAATTCAAATTTGGGTCAAGTGTTTGTTTATTTTATCAAATTTTTATACCACCTCATACATACATCTCTTGGTGGTGTACAAAATTTAAAATATTTAAAAGTCAACACAGATTAAAATACTCAACACAATAGAAACAATAGCATAACAGTAATGAAAACAATGAAAACAAATCATTAAAATTATTAAAATTCTAATTAAAAGCCTGTGAGAATAGGAGAGGGTCTTCCTGAAAACAAACATAGGAGATGCTCTTATTTCAGTAGGGAGCATATTCCAAAGTCCTGGTGCAGCCACAGAGAAAGCCCGGTCCCGAGTTGCCACCAGACGAGCTGGTGGCCACCCTAACCGGACCCCTCCAGAAGATCATAACAGGTGGCAGGGATTATGACCAAGGAGGCACTCTCTGAAATAGCCTGGATCCAAGTGTGTTCTAGCCAGGTATGCATAGTTTGGGACTGGCTGATTCAGTCATCTTGGATCTCCACATACAATCATTGGAGATCTGTAGTCCACAGGTATCAATAAGGAGGGTAAAGCGGGGGGGGCAGTTTGAGCCAGGCACTTGCCTGCACTCGCGCCTCCTTTCACAACTCCATTTCCCCCTTTCAGTCTTTGGTTCTGTACAATCTAGACCTGGGGTCCTAATTCTGAATGAGAGACTCCTAGGGGTGAAGTGAGCTAGAAAGGAGGTCTGTTCCAACAAGATACTGTTCCAACAATATACTGTTGGCCATTTAAATGTATGATAGCTGCCATTTTGGAATAGGCTGGGTGGGCGAGATAAACATCTGACAAAAAATTTCCATCCACAGCAGATAGGTGTGGGAACCATAATATGAAGAATAAATGGTCCTACTGAGCCTATTCCTCTGCAGGAGATCTCATTTCTCTGATCAATTCCAGGTCAGTCTGCAGCTCTCAGAGAAGCAAGTACTCCCTGCATCCAATGTCGGCCTCTACCTCAGTGCTGCTGCCAATTCCTTATGTGCCTTGAGAGCTGTGGACAAGAGTATCCTGCTGTTGAGTCCTGGAGCAGATCTGACTCCTGAGAGTGTAAGCCTTGTGTTTTCTATGCTTCTTGAACCCAGAGCCATTCAGTGTTGGGGTCTTGCATCATTAGGAATGAAGGAATGTGCAATGGAGCCATTCATCCACTAATCTGCCTCTAGAAATTATCTTCCTGTGTTGTACACAAAGGTATAATCCTGTGAGGAGAAACACTAGAAAATTCTCAAGAATGTGATTTAAAATGGAGAATGGGATTTAAAGTTTCTGCAAGGAATGAAAAGAGCATCCTGGCTTCAAATCTATCTCAGTAAGTGGGCCTGCATAAGGTACATCACACACACACACACACACACACACACACACACACACACACACCCCTTCCCAGCTATAGGATGGAGAGAAAAATGCTGTAGTCTGCTCTGTGCTGCCATGTGGTGGTGCTGCCACACTGGCTCACATACATGTGCACTGCCCACATATGTATCTATGCTTTTAGCTTGAGCTGAGAGAATTAGCACAAAAAACAAACTTGCAAGTGCACATAGAAAGAATCACAATCTGGAAACGGGCAAATGCCAAAATTAGGATGTCCCCAAAGAAGCAACAGACTTGACAAGACTTTTTGAAACAAGGTTGATTGATAAAGCAGAAGCAGAATGCAAGCTGTAGTATTTGGCAACCTTGCTACAGTAGCAGTTGCACAGGGAATGAAAGCATCTCCCAGAGCCTCAAGAAGGAGGAGCAGGGAGTGAGAAAGGACTCCATTAACCTAACAGTGATGTTAGGATGTGGGCAGGAGGAGAAGGGGAAGGGAGATGTTGAATGGGGAATGGAGAGAGAAGACCCATTTGTTACCAGTCCCTGTCTGTAGTTTTGTGTGCTGTACCAAAAGGGAAGACTTCTCACCCCCAGGGAAGATTTAGGGTTTTACCAAAGGGGAGCAAGGAGAGGCATCTGAGTGCTGCTGTGGCACTCAGGTTTTACAGTGCTGCATGTGCCCACAGCTTAGCAAAAGGAGCACTGGGGTTCTCAGGAGCAGGTATTGGCTTATGACAAGCCCTCACAGAGAATAATCCAGTCTCAATTACTGCTATCTAAGGGTTCCATTCTCGGGTTTCTGCTCGGGAGTCTGCAGGGCTCTCTTGCAGTTGAGAATAGAAATAATCCTTGATCAGGCCCACACAAACACCATTTCAGAGGCTCAGGGCTTCAAAGATGTCCAGGGCAGTGCAGAGCAAGGTGGGTCCTGCAGCTGTTCCACACAAGGCGTGTTTACGTTTTGGACTGTGTGGTACAGTCAACTCAGGGGCTGAGCAGCCCAGTGATTTGGTGTAAAGAAGTGTCACCCACCCAGCTAGATGGGTCTCCTGGACAATGACAACAAATATTTTCTACCTCTTTTCAACAAAAGTTCCCAAAGCAGTTTACATAGAAATAAATACTACTGGAGCAATAGCTTTCAGCCTGCACTGCCAGACTCCTGCAGCAGGCTGTGATGATTCCCAGGGTTGAGGAAAGCAGGAACAGGAGGACACATGAGGAAAGGCAGACCTTTTGTGAAGTTCACTATGTATGATTCTAAGGAAGGAAGACTCTGGGATCCAACGAAAGGTGTAGATGTGGCTGTGTCTATTCGGAGGAAACACAGAACCAAAGAGTTCTATTGTGTTTGTGTCCAATTTGTATAACTGGTTTGGGTTGGCCTTGATTTCATTCCAGGGTGCCTGAATAGGTTAAAGGCTACTCCAGCCTCTCATTCTTGTTAGTATTTCTTTGCTTGCCAAGCGTTTGGGTTCACTCGAGGACACACATGATTCATTAAGGGTGGCTTCCCCACTGGTCAAGTGTTTATTGCAGGCCTGCTCAACTTGGGCCCCCAACTGTTTTGGACTACAACTCCCATAATCCCCAGCCACAGTGGCCAATATCCAGGGATTATGAGAGGTGTAGGCCAACATCTACAGGAGGGCTGAAGCTGAGCATCCCTGGTCTATTGGCATGGCATTGCCAGCTTGATCTAGGCAGAGGATCTTAAGCAGAGGCCAGCTGCCTCTATGGCACCAAGGGCTGAGCTGCATGCCAAGGTGAAGCCAGAGTTTCCCAATGAAAGAGAAGAGGTTGTCTGCCAATAGTGAACATAATAATAATTTAGGGGGTCTTGCTATAGAACAAAAGGCTTTACTGTACTGCAGTAGTTTGGTGCTTTGAGCACACTTTGTTTTATGAAACTGAAGCCATGCTAATGAAAGGATGGAAACATTTTGTCCATGATGCTTAAGCATTCTCAGACTTCTCTTAAAGCTTGGTGGCATCCATCTCAGTGTCTGCTTCTAGTAAATCACTGTCAGTGCAAGACCAGCACAACCAGAACACTTTCCTTATTACACATGTTCCCTTTTCTCCCCAGGTGTACTACCAGTTTCCTTACCTTGACTCTTATGGTTATTACTATAACGGGCTGAACCTGGAAGACTACCCTGAAGAGCCATGTGTTAAGCAGAAAAACACCTTTTTTGATGGCATGTACTACATACCTGTGAATGTTACCAACGATGGGAGTGTCTTTGATATTTTCAGGGTATGGTTGTTCAACATTATACTTCCTTTTTGGCCTTGTGTTGCCACCTTTACGTTTTTGTGGCAGCTTCTTTATTACCAGAAGCCATACTGAAAACCGCACAAGCTAGAAAGTTGTGGCCAAATTGCTCTGCAGAACTTTGTTTCAGTAGAACATGTTCTGTGGTACAGTTACAGAATTAAGTCAGAATGTGGGTTTGTGGCAGAGAGAATTGTCAGGTTAACAAAATAAGTGCCAGGTTTTGGGTGACCCTGGGACAAAGTTTCCTCTGGATCTCTGAGAAGAGAGGCATCTTCTCCATGGCTGGGAAAACTGGATGCCTCATCTTTCTGGGCACCCAGACTTCCAAACCATGCACATCAGCATGAGACATCAGCTTTCTTGTGCACGCCTGTGCTCCCGTAGATATAATGTATTCAGTAACTGACTAGAACTTGCTGCCAAGATATATTGATGCTCCTGAGGAATAATTTGACCATGATCTAAAAGTGTGGGGCAGGGGGGATGAGATGCCTGACCGCCCTTCCTAAATAGCACTTAGCAATAGCACTTACATTTATATACCGCTCTATAGCCGAAGCTCTCTAAGCGGTTTACAATGATTTAGCATATTGCCCCCAACATTTCTGGGTACTCATTTTACCGACCTCGGAAGGATGGAAGGCTGAGTCAACCTTGAGCCCCTGGTCAGGATCGAACTTGTAACCTTCTGGTTACAGGGCGGCAGTTTTATCACTGGTACAGCTCACCAAGCAGGGAGCCCATACTACCTTGCTAGATCATGAGCATATTATCAATGGACAGATCTTAGAAAATGTAATATTGTTTTGTTGACTAATGAGAAAACCAACATGTATCTGTTAATTTTTAAGAACCTGGGACTCAAGGTTTTCACCACCTCTAAACTACAGAAGCCTGTTGTGTGCAAGGATGATTTTGAGTGCAAGAGAATCTCCACCACTGAGAAACCTGATGTAGGAATTGGTGGGTATCAAGATGGGAGAAGAATGAGATGAGATCTATCTCGGACTACCTATTCCAATCCCATTTTACATTATACTAGCACTACTAATATAGCATACTAGTGCTATTAAAGATGAGGGGTTGTTCCAGCATTCTGTTGGTCATAAAATAAAAACTGTCTGTCGACTCTACCTGACCATATGCATCAACTAGGTGGCAAACACCACCCTTCCAAATTTAGTGCAGATCTATTGAAAAATGGCTTACTCAGCGGTTTAAATAGCGATCCTAAAAAGGGACACATCACGCATTTGCTATTTTTTGCCATCAGATAATGTATCTTATTTTTTATGTCCTGTCAAAATGTTCAGGTATAATGCCATGTGCTTAAAAAAACCACAATCCAGTTTTTACCAAAATCCACAAACCACAATCCACAATCCAGTTATTGGCCTTTGTAGTCCCCATAATAGGGTAAAATCAATTTGAGGCATTTATCCATCTTGCCCACTGAGGGTTCTGAAATCAGAATTGGGACGGGCAAGTTCTGGCAAGTGACTTCCTGGTGTTAAATGTTGCTGCTTGATAAGTGGAATCAAACAGCTCTTTGCTTGCTTCCTGCTTCCTTTGCTTTTATGGGATTTTATTTTACCCCTGCACTGAGTCAGCAACCATGGGCCTTGCAAGGCACGCAGAGTGGGGTGAGGTGGCAAATGGAGGCTAGCAAAATAGCAGGTGCCCTTGCAAGGGGACATCAGGCAGTGGCAGCAGACTGCCTTTGAACATGGACTTTCTGCTTCCAAGAGATACTGCCTATAAATATAGAGGCTCTACTTAGCCATCATGGGTAAGAGCTACTGTTAAACTTCCCTTTTCCACAGTGCCCAATAGATGTCCCTTTCCAAAAACCCTGCAAATTGTGTCATCCAAAAACTTTAGGTTTAAGATGAGAATTAAGAAGTTTTCAATTGTCACTCATGCTCTAAAAAGCATAAAAACTTCAAGTTAAGGTGTCCACCTTTTCTGTACCATATAAGTGATAAAACCCTTGTACAGTCTCATACATGATCCTTTTAAAAATGAGGCTCTGCACATCCACACTTTGCTTTGGTCTTTCAACTCAAGATTGGTCTGGGGAGGGATGCAGCCAAGCATAAATTCAACAGGTGCAGTTTTTTCAATTACTTGCTAGAGAGGCCTCTAATTTATTTTCTGTCTGATGCATCTTTAAAAGTACAGTGCTTCCCCCAAATGTATAGTAAATGTCCAGCCAGAAACTCAACAGGTCCACAATCCAGCTACAATAACTTCCTGCAGATATACCTGATGGTTTTCTTTCTGAACTCTCCCTTATGTGAGTAGATTCCATGCCCTTACTCATGAGAAATTTGCAGGTAGGTCTACCTTTGAGAAAGGAAGTAAAGAGTGCTTCTTTCAGGATATACTTGCAAGTAAGGATGAGTGAAGATGTGACTTCATTGGTAAGAGTGTATCTCTGCTCATGAGTAGTTAGCCTTACTCATGAATGTGACCTGTGAGTTGGGTCTATTCACAACCAAGGATGCAAGGATTTCTCAGGAGTAAGGCTGTGGATCTACTCACAAGTAAGAGCATGGGGTGTGCTTGCAAATAAGGGTGAGGTATATTCATATGTTAAGGTGTGGGTGCATGGAGCCCCATTTCTAAAGCAGCACAATATACAAGACTGCACAAAGAGTCTATAGCTTTTATGGTGTGGAAGTTAAGATGGGCACCTTAACTTGCAATTTTCACACTTTGTAGAGCAAGTGTGACAACTGAAAGCATTTTAACTCTGCTTAAATGGAAAGTTTTTTGGATGACTGACTATAAAGTGAAACTACCAGTCAGTATGTTTGTTTCAAAAAAAAGGCAGGTTTTTTCATTATTATCTATCTAAAAGGTCTGAATGATCTTGTATTGACTTGTTGTGAAGTACTTTATAACACAGGTCAGCCAAATTTTGGTACTGAGACTTTAAAATAAAGTCTCTATATTCTCTATCAAATACCAAAGGAATAGTGACATCAATCCAGTAACTCTCATGAGTTTGGATTCTGTATGCTTGTGTTCAGAGGAGTTGCATGGAGATTTACAATAATAAGGCCTGTTGGGACAATACTCTGAGCCGGCCCAGGCGAACATGGGGAGGAACATGGATGCTCATGTCTCACTCTCGGACCCATCATGCCATTTCCTAAAGACACTGTTTTGCCCAAATTTTAAAGAAGGATTTGAAATGAGCACAGAGGAGCTGTTGAGATGAATGGCCCTGTCCCTGCACAGTTAAACAATGGCGTGCTGAGTAAGGAGGAAGATTTGCACAGCCACACTCCTCTCCTATGCAGTTTCCTGAGCCAGCTGGGTGTACTGTCCACAAAGAAAAGTAGCAGTGGCTATTTAATCCACTTTCTGACCTGACAAACCATTGAACAGGTCCCACCCACCCTCGCCTCAGGTGGGATATTCTGAAACCTAGGATTAAGAAACTGTCCACTAATGTCTATATTGTCTTGGGCTCCTTTTTTCTTCCATTTCTTAGACAGCCTGGTTTGTTGTAGTCTAACACTAAAATCGGACTTTAACTCAAATTCATCTACCACCACCTTAACATGTTGCATATTAATTGCATAATTTATGGCCTTCCTGTAAACTGGAGATGTCAGTCACTGTGTTAAGCTGTCTTTCTCTTAATGGGACTCCAGACGTAACCCCACACTGGGAGGGGGGGGGGAAGCTTAAAGGAACAAGCAAGGGTCAAAAAGCATGGGATGAGGAGGATTCAGTTAGGGGTCTGCACAGAACTGTTTTGGGTGGTTCAGTTCGAAATCGAACTGCACTACCGGTCCATTAGAACCACCCGGCAGTTTGGTTGGCTATGCTTGTGAAGGGGAATCTAGTAAGGTGTTGAGAATTATCTCTGGTAAAAGATACCCTTCTATTACAGCAGAGTGCACAGAGGCAAAACACAGCGGAGTCTGACCAGGCATGCGTGTCTGCTAAGAGCCAAAAGAAACTTGGAGCTAGTTCATAGTTTCAAATCAATATAAGGAGTCTTTATTGGAGAACTCCATTCTAGATAGGAAAGTGGAGAGATATTCTCTCTAATCTGTCTAGCTAGCTAGATGCAGACAGATGCTGTCTGCATCTCTGGGCACACTTGCTGCAGAGAGAGGCAAGTGTGTGTGTTAGGGAGGAGAAGACAGAAGAAGAGGAAGGGAGGCAGGAAGGAAGGAAGTCCCTGAGAGTAGCAATCGACATATCAAAGGGATAGTGTCAGAGCAGTAGAGAGGAGGAATGACCAGTGTCTTGACCCCTCTAGCCCTCTGACTCACTAGTCTGTTCCCCTCTGTCATTGAGACATGAGGCAGCGCAGAGTCCTTCACTTCCAACATAAGGATTCCCCTTTACAAGCAAAGGGGATGCCTAACTCTAAAGGGGTTGAAAAGGCAGCTGGGGCGGGGGGAGGCGAGAGAGCACCTTACCAGTGGTCTGGTGGTGGAAGCAGCTTCTCTAGACCCCACCAGCACTCTTGCCCCGCCCTGCCTGCGGCAGCCCAGTTCCAGCCTTCACACATGTGTGGAGGTCATGCAAATGGCCTTCGTGCATGGGTGAGTTCTGAACTCCCCTAGATTCAGCTCCCTCCTTCCAAACTGCCTGTGCTGCATTTTCAGTGTCTTCCCTTCCTGTCTCCTTCTTTGACACGGAAACAGTGGGATGGTTAAGTCCTGTCACTATCTCATCTCATGCCCTCATTAGTTGGACCCACATTAATATAGCAGCCCCAAAGTCTCTGACAAAGTTGAAAAATTACAATCAGATTCAATTCTGAAGGTTGCAATTATAGTTCTGCAAAAGCTGAGGGTCCCTTGGAATGGCAAGGAATGTCTCTGAACCATACTGATGCAAGAGAATCATTGGGGCTGCCAAGAGGAAGACTCTCCATACGTTCAGTAACGTTAATACTCAATATAAGTATCCTGGATCTGAAAGATCGCCTCTTGCCTATCTTTTAAACATGCACTGCATTTTTGTCAGTAGAACTTCCACCAAGGCACCTAAATTTCTTTCTCCATTATGACTTTTCTTTGTTTCCTAGAAAGCAAGGGAGGTGCTGCTTTTGGTGACCGTTTTGGTGCTACAATTGAGACAGTGAGGACTTATTTTCCTGAAACTTGGATCTGGGATTTGGCTCCGGTTGGGTGAGTCTTTCTACCATTCTTTCTAGTTTTATTTTCCAGTTTCCCATTTAAGGGGTTTTGTTCTGGGGTGGGGGAGGAGATACTGTTCCTCCTAGGAACATTTTCTCAACCTCATTTAGTTGGGGAATAATTTCTAGAGCAATTGCTTCATTAACTTGTTCTTAGTTGCAAATTTCACTATTGAATACTGGAGTATTCAAAAATACTCCAGTATTTTTTTAAAGACTATTAAAAAAAAATCTCCAAGCATCTACATGTTTTAAAAATACTATATAGAGTATGAATTGAATCCATGAACAAGTTTGGGTTTTGATGGTAAATCAATCTGGAATATTCAATTGTAATCTTAAATAGCTTTTGGGCATATGTATGTGTTCAGTATCAAACTGGGGTGATCCCCTCTGATGTAGTGGATAGTAACAAACTTAAGCTCTAGTGGCAAACACCCACAGAAAGCTTCTATATTTTCTTCTCTGCCTCAGTACTACTGGTATGACCAATCTCTCTTATACTGTGCCCGATACTATCACGGAATGGGAAGCCAACGTGTTCTGTGTGAATGACAAAGTTGGATTTGGCATCTCGAGACCTGCTTCCTTGAGAGTTTTCCAGCCATTCTTTGTTGACATGAGTATGCCCTATTCAGTGATCCGAGGGGAAATCTTCTCTCTTAAAGCCAATGTCTTCAATTACCTGAATGGGTGCATTGAGGTACAGTATGACCTATTTCCAGTTCCCATTCTTAAAGTCTGGTCCAAAATGTAGCAACAATACAGAAATAAATTATTATAGTCTCATTACAGAAATATTTATTTATACATACAGGTGAACCCCACTATCATTTGTTTCGTGAAAAATCACCAAGGGTGTGTGTTTTTTAAGAAGCGACAAATGGCTCCTTTTCTGAAAATGGTGGCTGGAAATGACCTCAGAAGGCATTTCCAGACACCCTGGCACCATGGATATGTGAAAGTAACCTCCTTTTAACCATTTCCCCCCACGTATGCTGAGGTTGGGTATCATTTACCCAACCATGGATATGCACAACCGCAGATATTGGGTCCGCGAAT
The DNA here is from genome assembly GCF_027244095.1 of Hemicordylus capensis. NCBI lineage: Eukaryota > Metazoa > Chordata > Lepidosauria > Squamata > Cordylidae > Hemicordylus > Hemicordylus capensis. The sequence continues at coordinate 170,888,585 of NC_069658.1, forward strand.
AGTGAGGTTTGCCTGTACTAGTTTGACACGCAAAAATGCAGATCTTAAACTCTTATTTTATCTGAAATGTTGGCCTCTTGTGATTAAAGATCTGAATAATTGTCTTCCCTTTTATGAATTTGTAGTCATTTTCTTGTGTTTTGTCCTGTCCTAGGGAGGAGACTCTGGTGATGAAAGAGCTAACCTTAAAACAGTAAAGCAGATAAGATTGGACGGAAGCGGCAGGGCTTTAGCTTGGAGTGGAATGACAGCTTGTTTCAACAAGATCTCAAGACCTCCCCTAGTCTGGTTTCCTATCCCAGGGTCTCCTCCCTCTGCAAAAAAATAAAGATGTTTCAAGAGACAGTGTTTTGTATATGGAGCTTTGCATCCCACCACTAACTCTGCCAGGGGTGGCACTATAATTAGGTCAGATGGGTTCAAAGAACCTGAGCCACCGAGCTCCTGGGAGTCACCTGGCTGACCCCTTGTGCCCACCCCCCATGGCCAGTGGCCTCATTTCCCAGTCAGCTTTGTTGTCATCTGAGCATTTTTCTTTATGTTCTCCCTGGCTCCAAAAGAGGACAAAGAAAAGAGAGAAAAAGAAAGAGAACAAAGAAAATATCCAGCCAACTACAAAGCTAGCTAGAAAATGAGTTGGGGGGGGGGAGATCTGGCCCTCTGGGTTCTGGCCACACCTCCCTGCATGTGATGTCACATGCAGGAGGCGTGGCTGGTGCACGAGAGGGGCCACCAGCACTGGCGGATTAGTGCATAGGCAGAGGAGGCGTCTGCCTGCGGGCGACAAAATTTGAGGAGCGGCGGCTCCTCAAATTTTGCTGTGCCTGAAAGTCCCCCTCCTACCTCCTTTACTTTTTAAAAAAGCTGCAGCAACGGTAATAGCTGTGGGGGGGGGGGGTTTAGAGGAAATTCCCCCTCCTTTACTTTACTTTTATTTTTAAAGGCAGGGCAGCACAGTAGTAGCTGCTGCAGGGAGGGAGAGGGACCGGTGAGGGGAAAGTTCCCCTTTTTGTTGCTTAGAAGACCACCACCGCTGCCACCACCACTGCTGGAGGCGGGATGGGATGGGGCACTGCAGAGGCTGGCTTCAGGGAGGGAGAGTTCCCTCTCTTTTACCTTTAAAAGACCACCGCTCACAGTGGCGAGCTTAGCTAATCTCCTTCCTCCTCCTGAGTGAATGCTGCACTCAAGCTGAGGCTCCGCCTCCCGCTCTGCTATAGACTGCAGCAGAGCTATAGAGTCTAGAGCTCTGCTGCAGTCTATAAGCACAGAGACTGCAGCAGAACTCTAGACTCTATAGCTCTGCTGCAATCAATAGCTATGGTTTTTGGCTTCATCTTTGGCATTTAATTTTAACTTAACTGTCTCAAGTAGCAAAGCTGAGGAAACGTCTGAAACCTCTTATTAATAAAACTGGCCGTACTGTTGGTCTGATTTGGCAGGTGGTAGGTCCTTACATCTCCTTGGTTCTTCCTCTTTCAGATAAGTGCTGTACTAGGAGAGTCCCCAGATTACAAAGCAGAAAATCTGTCATCAGGCGGCTTTGCAAGGATATGTGCTAATGAAAGAAAAACCTATACCTGGACAATTACCCCTCAGAAGCTGGGTAATCATTTCTATTCTTCTTCTGTAACACTTTGCAGTCTTCATCTGCCTTGAGGGCCAAACTAGACAAGTCACATAATGCGCACTCTGTACTTTCATGTCTGTGATTTTCCCTAAATGCCCGGGGGCGGAGGGTCTGATTTGAGATCAAAAGTGTGGCATAGGAAGGGAGTGGGGGTTTAAACCCCCCCCCTCATCAGGTTGGCCTTCCTGCAGCTTTGATTTCCCCAGAGAGGGAAGCTCCTATTGGTACCATTCTGGATCGGGACCACTGTGGCTGTGTTTTAAGGGGGTGGGGTGGGGGACCTCCAAGGCATGCAAGTACAATACATGTGTCAATGACTTGTTTCGTTTGGCCTGATTCCCCAGTAACTTTTTTTCTAAATTGCTAAATTGCTAATTTCCCTCCAGAACAAATTAGTTACAAAACAGAAACTCCCTAATGATCCTAATTCTTCTTCTTTGTGTGTTTGTGTGTGGGGGGATGATTTTATAAAATTAATCACATTCTTGTTTGTTTGTTTTTAAATGCCAGTTGATGCATTTATCTGAACTTGCAGCGTGAAACAGCTAAGATGTCTTTGCATTGTTCTCTAAGCTTAAAATAGGATTTGTTCAGGATTGATTATCTTTATTCAGAGTTGCTGAAAGGTAGACAGTATTGTAAAACTGAACCCAGAATGCTAAAGAGGACCCCTCTTTCCTAATGTTCTCTCCATAAAAATATGGCATTTGTATTAATTTCTACTTTACCATCTTTAGAGGAGTGCTTCTTCCACCAAGAAATGGGAGACTAGCCCAGCAGTGGGGTCTGTGTCAGGGCCTTGGTAGGTGCCTGATCACACTGGCCCTGGATGTTGCTCCTGCCCCAACCCATGTGCAGGTTGCTCAGCTTTGGGTTCCTTTAGGTTTGTGTGTGTTTTGCGGGGTCACCCTTGCATATTAGTAACAGTGGGGTGGGGGAATATGCTACCTTGATGAGATGCAAGAATCTTGTGCACAATCACATCAAGCTTGTGATGTGACTGTGCACTACAGAAAAATAATGTAGATTGTTAGTATTAATGGGCAAGCAGATTAATATTTCTCCAAAGAAAATGAGAGCTGCAGCAAAATGTGCATATACAACACTCTGCATGAAAACTAGAAATTAAAAGATCTAACTATGGAGGCTTCCTAATGCATAGATTCCACTTCAGAAATAAGATCATGAGATATGGAACTCCAAGAACTAGGGGGAGTTTTGGATGAGGAGAATGTCTGAAGTATTCCTATGAAAATTCTACAAACCTTGATTCCATTTTCCCCTGTGATTCATGGTAGAAGGGAACAAATCTCTCTCTGGAAACGAGCTTAAAAAGGTCTGCCATAGAAAATGGCAAGGCTTCAGAAGCACCTCGGAGATCCACAAATGGAGACCTTCACCACTGTGGTTAGATGTATTGTCCTTAACCTTCTCTGATAGATGCTTGGTCAGTTTCACTTGCAAGAAAGCCCTTCTCTGATGAGGAGATTGCAATGGTTCCCTCAGCAGCCACACTTCTCACACATTCTGCAGCTGACCTGCTCTTGAAGTTTTCAGAGCCTCAGGAAATTCAGATGCAGAAAACAGCATTAAACAAATGTCTCTGGAAAAAGGAACATTTTGGAAAACATACCTGAGAGACTACTGGCTAGCCATTCTTGATTTTTTTCTGTATATTCTGATCCATTTCCAGTGACACACACACACACACACACACACACACCCTCGGGACAATAGAGAACAGGTGGATTCCACCATGGCAGTCTCTAAAACATTCTGAAGCACTGCCCTTATCTGCAAGCATACCCACTTGTATCCGGAGGTTTTTATCAAACTATCCATCTTGAGCTCCTCCAATGGATTAATTCCCCTTGAAAAGTAATGACTTGAATAAATGCATGTTCATTGCCATGTCTTGGATACAGAACACTGCTAATGCATCCTGCAGTGCACTTGTAGCCATATAGTCAGAGTCTCTGATCTGTTTGTAATTCAGTGCAAACCAGCAATGGTCCTCTGCTGCTGAGCTGCTCATTTTGTTTCTGTGCCATGGCCCTGATCATTCAAACTCTCAATATAAACGTTCTTCCAGGTTCAGTAAATTTCACAGTTACTGCTGAGGCCAAACCAAGTGAGCTGAGTGTGGGAAGAAGAGACACAATTGTCAAGCCACTTCTGGTTGAGGTAAGCATGAAATTTTCCAGATTACATCCAGCCATATGTCCCATAAATGCCCCTCCATATTGCCAGTGTTTTGAGATTGCGCTCGCTGCACTGTCAGCATCCATATTTCTGATGCCTTGTTTCGAATGTTAATGATGCGTTATGGCCCTAAAACGTGGTAATAGCATTGCAGGATAGCTGTATTTTTCCATGGTAGTGAGGCTTGCAATGGAGTTTATGCATTGCAGCGTATGCAGTATGGACAGTTCTCCCCCCCCACACACACACACACACTGCCCTTGCTTGCTTCCTCTACCCCCTCATTGTGGGGAGAGAAATGGGCAGGGAGAACTCTTGGCTTTCCCCTCCTTTCCTCCCCACAGATCCCAAACCCCACACCTCCCTCCTCCTCCTCCTCCTCCTCTTGCTTCCAATATAACTTGAGTTTGTCAATACAGAAAGGGAGGGGAGATGGAAGGGGAGGGAGGAGATTGGAGGGGTTTTATTATTATTATTTTTCTACCAGGGTTCTTTTGTGCAGTCTGGCTACTTTGGCCAGAGACTCCTACTAGTGCAGCTGAGCAGATTTCTGAATCCAACTCTTTCTCATGCACATTTACTGAAGAGGAAGCACGTTGAACTAAATCATTTACTTCTGTTCAATCCCACTACAAGGCAAAGGGCAGAGAGAGAGAGAGAGAACAGTCACTTACTTAAAAGGATGCCCATTGAACTGAATCATGATTCATTTCCTTCTGTGCAATCCCACAGCCCTCACTGGAGGAGTGCTCATCTCCCACCTCCTGTTTATTTATATATTTATTTACTTACTTACTTCTCTAGAGGCATGCCAGTTCCTATCTTTCCCCCTTCCTGGCTTGCCACAGGATTCCCTTTCAATCCATCCCTGCAATAAGCAGTTCCCCTGTTTTGTCACTCCAAAGAATCTCCTCATGCACTCCACTCACCCAATTTAAAAAAAAAATCAAAAATTTCCCAGTTATTGCTTGATCAAAACTGGAATGATGTAAGACAAAGTTAGATTTTTGTTTTGGAATGGTTCTTCCCCCACTGCTGGTGGATTTGTGCAAGGCAGCTGAGAAGTTACCAAAAATTAAAAAAAAAAAAAAATCACATCACCCCCCCTGCAACTCCATTGGCCCAAATGGAGCAGGAGGAGGAGCAGATAAATGCGTTTCAAGGAGAATATAGACACTCCTGCTTTGAAAACACGTTGCAATTGATGGAAAATATGAATGGCCGCCAGCCTACAACAAGGCATTGAATAACGCTTTACTCTCTGTTTTAAACTGTTGCACTATTTTGTCACACTTTGCAACGCATTACCCATTGCAAATCTCATAGTCCAGAAAATGCCCAAGTGTCTGCAAGAGAGAAAATCAGACCTGTTATTTTGGTGTTACGACACATGTTTGTTGTGGGAACTTTACATCAAGGACTAACCTGGGCACGGACATGGGAATGGTATAAAGCAGAGGCAACCTACTTCTAATGCAAAATAGTATACATTTATAGAATAACAATCAAAATAAACATTCTCATTTGGGGAATAAATAAAATAAGTACCTAAGTGGAATGCTAGCAAACCAGAATGTTAACATGGGGGATTACAGTAGACTAAACTCTCTTGCATATAACACAACATAGAAAGGCAATGCATTCAATAACACTCCTTTAAATGAATGGAAGAACCATAGAGTTTTAAAAGATGCAACTCCTAGCAAGTCTCCTTAAGGTTAAACTAGTATCATGGCAACACTATACTGGGATAGTTCTAAGATAGGTGGAGGATTAATTGATACAGAGAACAACTAATCAGATAAATAAGTAACTCAGAAAAGGAGGGGACAGGCAAAAATATACTAAAGCTATGCAGCTGCACTTCAGGTGAATCAGGTGGCTTAAATTGGCAGCAATTGGACACAGTGAGAAAAGCATAGGGGTATGTTTTGTCTGAGGAGAGGAGCATTAAGAGGTTAGGGTCCTGGTTTCACAATAATTTGGGCAAACAATGAGAAGGGGTCTGGATGGGGAATTTTTGTACGGCTTCTTGCTCCCATGGAGACAGAGACTGATAATGCCCAAATGCTTCCATGCCACTGGCCACCAACCTGTTGGTCCCCTGAAAAAGCAAAAGGGGTTCCTGGGGGTCTCGCTTTGTTAGTAAAAGATAGAAAAGGGGTTGGAGACTGAGGGAGGGGAACCTTGGTCTAGAATGGGCAATTACAAGGAAGAACCATGCTTGCCTGTCTAGTAGCTTTGCCTTGTATTGGTGTGATGAGATGGGTGGTTCTCCAGGTGAGGGGAAACTCCAGGTGACTAGGTTCTTGGCTTGCAAGGAATCGAGCAACCCAGAAATAGGGTGATTTCAACTAGTGATTTAGCTCAGAGGTTCTCTGCTTGATAATCTCTATGACTCATTCACAAAATGTGTGCACTCTCTCTCGCTGGGCTTCAGTGAGGTCGATGGTTGGATTAACAAGAGATGGGTAACCTCTGTCCTTGGAAACCACTTGATGAATGATGTGTGGGCAAAGCCTTGTGGGTGACCTATACAAAATACTATCTCTTGGGTGGCTGGGCTGAACACTTTACATCTTCTAGAATTTTACTCTGATCTATTGTTTCTGGTGAGTTCAGTAGTTTAGAGAAGCTGAATTGCTCAAGAGTAGAAATATCACTATGGGTGTGAGGTTCAACATTCAGGGTTGATTTGATCATGAGGTACCCATCCTAAAGGCTGATTTGACTGGATTGTGAGGAAATGGGTCAGGGAGATTGCTGTGGGGAGGAATTCCTTATTTGTGTTCACCTTTTAATTTCCTGAGGAAGGCTTCATAGGCTATGCATACCAAACTTGGTTTCTGTTCTTTCAGAGTCTTCCCAAGTCATCAGATTTACTCAGAGACTTGCTCAACCCTGGAATACTGCTGTCAAAACACTTTCTCACCTTCCATTGTCATGTATTTCTTCTGTCTCTGGTCATGTCAATGTGGGACCTGAAAAAGATTCTGTTTTCGCTTGGGAGACTCACAAACATAGTTTGGGCTAAAAGAGGGAGTTACTCCAGACATTGGCATGATGCTTTCAAGCCTCTTGCCAAACACAAGTCATGTAGTCTATGAACTATGAACTCCATGTTTAAAAAATATGTGTGAGCAAAGGGGGCTAAGGAATTGTGTTCCTTGACTAAGTGGTCCCTATGGTTTATGAGCCTATTGCAGTACATGGGCTCATAAGCAAGCTGCATCTCTATAAAGAAACAATTTATCATGATGTTAGGGTGGCAAGATGACCTTGGCATGAAAGAGTGGAGAGGAAGCCTTGAAGGTTTTAGGCAATGAGTAGAAGAGTGTTCTAAGCAGAGAGAGCACTGGAGGGGAGAAAGGGAATAGTTTCAGAGGTACGAATTGCTGGTAAATTGGGACCTGAAGAAGAAACCAGAGTAACACTTACAGATATTCTCTAATCTACTGTCCCTGCAGCCAGGGGACATTCCATTGTTGCATTGAGAATGTTTTGTCTTCATTGTGCATCCATATTGGTTTTTCCAACTTTCCTCTGTCTCTGTTGTTCAGCCTGAAGGCATCAAGAAGGAAGTGACCCAGAGCTCTTTCCTCTGTACAAATGGTAAGGAGACCACTGCTGACCTTCCTACAAGGAGCGTATGATTCCCCACCGCCAGCTTTTTAAAGACTTGCTGGCATTGGTTTTGGTTTTCCTTTGGCAGGCATTAATATGCTTTCAGTTATCATTTTGATAATAGAGCCTGATCCACAACAGTGCTAAGCCCTAAACACTATTGCTGCATGTCCACCAGCAAATGTGTGGAATACTGAAGCTGCTTGGCTATCGATAGGTGGCTATCGATAGGTGGCTATCGATATATGATAGCCAGTTGTGAATAGTAGGGTTGTGCGTTTTGTATTTTTTCTGTTTCGATTTGTACCAAATCCGAATCAACCCCATTTTGTATTTTGTCTGAAATTAAGCCTTCCAAATCACCCCAGTTTTGTTTTGTATCCGAATTAATCCATATCTGAATCTGAATTAATTCAGATTTTAAAATGGGTCACGTGGTCAAAAGAGTGGGTGGAGGTTATAGTGCCCAATGAGTGGAAGCTAACACAAAAATTTCAAAGGAATTGGGCAAACCGCTGATTTTTGGTTAATTTTTGAAGTTTGCGTGTCTTTCAAATTTTCTCCATAGGGTATGATGGAGGTTTCAGGAAAAGTATAGGGTGGGGGTAAAGGCTGGCCCAGAGTGGAGTGTGGTTGGTTGTAGTGCTCAGTTGGTGCAAGGAAGCTACCACATTTTTTTCAGAGGGATTTGGCAAAAGGATGATTTTTAAAGAATTAATGAAGTTAAGCATCTTTCAGATTTTTCTCATAGGGTATGTGATATTTTCTCATGGAGGTTCCTGCAGTCCCATAACTCCACTTGAGGGGCACTGGGGTGGCCCAAAGCAAGTGGCCGTGTAGTGCACGTAGGGTGCCAACCACCCACATGGGTTGCCAACCCATGAAGTACAGGGTTTTGTTCTAGAGGTGTTCTGAGAGTAGATTCTCTGGTAGCATATGAGAGTGGATACATGGTTTTTCATTAAAAATCTCATTTGCTACCAGAGAATCTAAACTCAACACCTTAGAAACAACAAAGCCCAGTACCCCAATGGGTTAGCAATCCAGGGGGTTGGTTGGCACCCTCTATGCACTATACCACCACTCGCTTCGGGCCATCCCAGTGCCCCCCAGGTGGAGTTATGGGGCTGCTGAAACCTCCATTATTCCCTATGGGGGAAAATCTTAAAGATGCGTAAACCTCAAAAATTCCTATGAAATCAGCCCTTTGCCCTATTTGTAATTTGGGTGCACCACCCTTGGGGCACTGCCACCCAACCCACTGTTTTGCCCCTGAAGCCCCACATAAACAAGTTGAAAGAGTGAAGAGAATGACCAATGAGCCAGCGTAGTGTAGTGGTTAGAGTGCTGGACTAGGACCGGGGAGACCCGAGTTCAAATCCCCATTCAGCCATGATACTAGCTGGGTGACTCTGGGCCATTCACTTCTCTCAGCCCGGCCTACTTCACAGCGTTGTTGTGAGGAGAAACCTAAGTATGTAGTATACTGTTCTGGGCTCCTTGGAGGAAGTGCGGGATATAAAATGTAAAAAAATAAATAAAACTGCCTTGGTACTGTGGAACAGCTTCAAATGTTCATTTAACTGAACTGGAGTGAGCCGTAGCCCAAACAAATCAGCCTACTGTTCAGAATTGTTGAGATTTATCATCACTGCATTTAAGAAAGTGCAAAACCATGGATCATGGTTACAAGAAAGAGAGAAGCAACTAAGATTCCTGGGGATGTCAATAGATTGACAGGTGTGTTCCCCACCCACCCCTCCTTTTGTCTCCTGTAATCCCATGTGGATGACCTGTCCCTGCAATGGCAAAAGTTGTGAACCTCTGGCTTAGACATCATGTCCCACCAAATTACATTGTGGCCTAAATTACATTAGACTGCTCAACTTGGGCAGCAAAACTTAGACACCACTATGACTCATAAAAATCAGAAGAAAAACAAAATAGCCCTTCAAAAGACCCCAGAACAAGTCAAGAGATTCTTTCTTACCCTTTGGAAAGAAACACCTGTGTAATTTCAGAACTTTCCTAACCAGCTTCTCAAAAAGCTTCTCCACACAATTTATACCATGGCTTTTAGCAAGAGCTTTGGAATTGCATTGAGCTCCCAAAAATATCTGGGTATTTCTGTCTCAAAATGCTGTCTTCCAAATCCCTTTGCAAGGTCAGTTTGCATTTCAATCACACTGAATACAACACTTAACAGAACTATTCATGCTCAACAGTTTTTGCATATCTTATCTTCTGCTAATCACTCAGTGCCTCAGCTGGAGTGGAGAGAGTCAGAGAAGTCAATTTCAGTTGCAATGCTTTTCCGAAGAACAAAGCATTCTGTCTGAAACACAGTCATTTCGATTTGGAAACAAAAATCTCTGTTCTTTAATTCTTGATTTTGTTTTGGTTACAAAACCTCCGAAATTGCCATTTTCGGGCACAAAACGTTTTGTACCCAAATCGAAATGCACAAGCCTAGTGAATAGCATCCAAATTCTGGGAGCAAATCCATTTTGGCTTTATTGCCCGCTCCACCACCAGTTTCCTCATCTGAAAGCAATGTAAAGTATTGTATGTGTAAAGACCAGTGAACGGGAACTCGGGTTCATTATTTCTGTTTGTCCATAGACACAACAATTAGTGAATCAGTGACCATAAAGTTGCCTGAAAATGTGGTGCAAGGATCAGCCAGAGCCTCCTCTACTGTCCTTGGTAAGTCCTGAAATATGTTGCCTTGTTTAATTCTCTCCGGTCTGTACTGTGTGCCTAAGATGCTGCGAAGTTCCATATCTTATGTGCATTTTAGTTCTTGCACTGCCCTATTTGTACAACGCCTAACTTTTTCTCTCTGGTAAATGGTTTCATCTCATACCCTCACAGTAGAATTCAAAGCACCTGAGTGTGCAGAGGGCAAAGGTGGGTGCTCTTTAGGAACTTAGGAAACTGCCATATACTGAGTCAGACCATTGGTCTATCTAGCTCAGTTTTGTCTTCACAGACTGGCAGCAGCTTTTCCAAGGTTGCAGGCAGGAATCTTTCTCAACCCTATCTTGGAGAAGCCAGGGAGGGAACTTGAAACCTTCTGCTCTCCCCAGAGCAACTTCATCCCCTGAGGGGGATATCTTGCAGTGCTTACACATCAAGTCTCCCATTCAGATGCAAACAGGGCAGACCCTGCTTAGCTATGGGGACAAGTCATGCTTGCTACCACAAGATCTCCTCTCCCCTCCTCTCCCCTCTCCTCTTTGCCTTTCTAACTTCAACACTCTCCCACTCCCCACGGTTGTGAACTCCCTTCTCTGCTCTGTGATCAGCCTGGAGTTGTAGACTTGCAATGAACCAGGAATGTAATACGAGGTACAGAAGCAATATTCTATTAGTGTGCTTTTCTTTTTTTCTTTCTTTTTCTTTTTTTGCAGCTATGGCATATGGCCAAAGATGTCCTGGCATATATATGAGGCTGTCATAAGTTTGAAAGGGCCAATTCCAGGTGGCATTTTTAGGTGTGAGCTTGAGCATGCAAAGTGTGTTGGCATGTTCATCACATATGTGCACTCATCTGGAAAATGAGATGGGCTGGGTCTTACTGTAGGGCATACATATAAGGAGGTTTGCCTCTGCTATGTGAAATGGCCCTTATTTTGATTAAGGGGTTTCTTTTCTTTAGTTTCAAGCCTAAAGGTAAAGTGTGCCGTCAAGTTGATTTCGACTCCTGGCACCCACAGAGCCCTGTGGTTTTCCTTTGGTAGAATATAGGAAGGGTTTACCATTACCTCCTCCCACACAGTATGAGATGATGCCTCAGCATCTTCCTATATCTCTGCTGCCCAATATAGTACAAGTGGGGATTCAAACCGGCAACCTTCTGCTTGTTAATCAAGCATTTCTCTGCTGTGCCATTTGGTGGACTGCATCAAATTAAATTTAAGTTTCAAACGCTTGCCTGTGAGCCAAGTCCCGTGGTCATGTTCCCTCCCTTGCTGTTCGGAGTGAGCAAGGGATTCTTTTTCTTGTTTATGTTGTTGCACTGTTTCAACATGCAAACCTACAACACTGCCCAACTTTAAATAAACAACAAATAACTGGGATTGTAAAGACCAAGCAAACTCTGCCTACCTATGTCGAGTGACAATCTGTCAATGATGGCATCATTAAAGAAGCATGGCTGAAAGGACATAAACATTACTCTTTGAAATGGGAGAAGAGCATGTAATGTTAGGCTTGCGTGGTCTGAGCAAAGCAGACCAAAACGGCATAGATTATAACTGGAGTATCCAGCTGCACAAAATGCAAACTGACACTCTGCGATCTAAAGAGTTGTAGCTATCCTAGATCTGTACACTGTTGCATATGGATGCATGATGACTTTGCAGTCTGATGGAAGAAAATACAGCCTTATTTGAAGGCATGGCAGATTTGAGCCACGGCAGAACTGAGTATAGTTATGAACTTCATAAATTCCCATTGTCTCTTGCTCCACAGGTGATGTTCTTGGCACAGCCTTGAGGAGCGTGGAGAATTTGCTCAAGGTGCCCTATGGATGTGGAGAGCAGAATATTGCCATGTTCCTGTCCAATTACATCATATTGGACTATCTGAATAAGACAAACCAGCTGACAGAAGAGAAAAGATCCAGGATCACTGGATTCTTATCTTCTGGTGAGTGGCTTGCTAAAATGGCACCATGAATGTATGACTGTCTGCAGAATCTTTCTTTGTATTGATTGCAGTGGTTGGAAAATAGGCACTAGTTCCTCAGAAAGCCCCATAATATTGGAGCATGAGCACAAAGGGCATCTGCCTTGAAAAGGGCGGGGGGGGGGGCTTTTTCATTATTCCTTTACATGCTTCTTAAAAATCACAGTCAAACTGCTTTAGAATACTATTTTAAAGTGATTAAATTTAGATTCTATAATCTAGAAATTTTGAAAAATAAAAGAATAAGAAATTTTGAAGAATAAAAGAATAAATGAAACAAGTTTGAAAGCCTGTTCATCTAAGGGAAAGAAAGAAAGCTAAGAAGTCTTCAGTTTCTTACCTTTGAATTTTTGAGTTGGGAGCCGAAACTACCAAGTGATTGAGCTTGGACTAGTTGTACTTTGTGCCTTCCCTGGCTCCCAGCAATAGATCAGCCATAGTCAGATTTCTGCTCTTCATTTTGTCCCAATTATGGGTCAAGGAAGCACATGGCAGCATTGCCCCCCTCAAACTGTCCAGCCTTTGAGGTTGGCAGTGGGCCCAGTGTTTAAGGGTAGTCCCATCCCACTTCTCTTAGTGGTTTGGATAATCCTCCACTGGTTCATGAAATGCCTCCAGGTCTTTGCCAATATTATTCTGCTCTTTCTTGCCCAATTCATATTGTACCTGCCAGTTGTGACCCAATCAGCAAACTAAATATATAGTCACATCTGCTGTGGAACAGTATTGAAAATAACTCATCTTTTTGTCCAACCTGTTGGAGTCAAAAGATACTACTTGGCCCCTGATGGCACCCAGCTAGTCCCCCTTGGTTCTTTCCAATTCAGGGGAAGGTTGATGTTTCTCCTCTGAAAGAGTTGCTGGAAGGAGGACCAGCTCATTGGCTGCATATATTCTTCCCCACCACCTTGAGTACCTCTTCTAGCTGTAGTGTATACCCTCTCCCTCATCTGGTGCTCTAGCCCTGGAGAAAAGCTTCCCCCACCCCATTCTGCCATAGCTGGCTTGGGGTGGGGAAAGTGTCACAAAGCCATTTGCTGTTTGAGGGAATGGAAACCGGATACAGAATGTAGCTTGTTCTCCGTTGCTGGAGGCCAGGGACATCTCTATGGGTTATCCCTTTCAGGAGCTCGAAGGCAGGACAGAATTGATTGGATAAAAAGAAAAGACCACCTACCCGAGCCTGAGGGGGATAACCCGGCCAAGTTCTTTCTGTCCTCAGCAGCTCCAGGCAGCTTTTTTCCTCTCCTCTTGCACCTCTTTTCAGCTTTTCTCCATTTTACTGTTGTTTCTCCCTGTCTTTTTTCTTCTTTACTCCATCTGCCATCTGCTATACCCCTATAGAAACCTTTGAAAAAAACCCCAAACCAATGTAACTTCTGGCTTCTTTGCTTTCCGCCCTCCCCTCCAGTCCTTCCCCCACCCTTTCCCTCCATTGTATGGAGCAGAAGTATCATTTTGATCCCAAGGGGACTCCAACAAAGAGACTTTGGTCCGGGGCATTTACAGCCTTTCCATGGCCCTCCCCATGCTCTGCAAGCCCAGAGAGCAGCAACAAGGGCCGCCAAACAGCCGCCCACTTGTCCTGCTGCTGTGCCACCGGCAATGCTATCGGCCGCCTCCCAGCTGCCCAAAGTCTCTGCTTTAGCAGCATCGGCGACAGCTGCTTTACAGCCTCCACACGCCGCCATGCCCTCTGTGCGTCTCCCACCCTCAGGCTGCGAGACGTGCTCTTCTGCAACCACCACCTTACAAACGCCACACAACAGCCAGAGAAGAGGGGACTACTTTTTCCAGGCGTCCTCTGGCTCAACCACCGCCGACCTCCGAGGAGATCCACCTGATAGGCCTTCGGACCCAGCGCAGAGTGCATCAAAATGGCAGCTTCTTCCCCAACTGCCTCAGAAATGGCGCGCTCTTCTGCTAAGGCTGCCAGCTTAGCATGAGGCGGGGCTGGGAATAAGGGACAGTCTTCCTCCTCAACTACTTCCCATAAGCACACGAAGTCAGGGACCAAAAGCTCCACAGCCACCCTGGGAGTACTAATGGAAGAGGCTGTTGCCCACCAGAGCCCGGCCATTGCCCTGCACAAAGTAATACCTTAATGGCAGGCGTGGTTTAGAAATGTGATAGTGGATACAATCTAACAGGTTAAACCCACTAAGAAGGCAATGAAATCTAAGAGGAAAAGAAAGCATAGGTCACCCAGCCCTAGTTCCTCTTCTAGCGCCTCCTCCAGTCCTCCACCCAAAAAAGCGAAGGCCAAACAAAAACACATTGAGCTAAAGCCCTCCATAGTTTTAGAATTGCCTTCCTCAGAGGGCTCTGATCATCTTTCTGATCGTGACGTTCCACATAAACCGGATGTCCCTGACCAGGAATCAGATGCTCCCCTCAATAGGGAGGAGGGCGAATGGTCAGAAGGGGATGAGGAGGATCCCTCGCCAGTGTCCCAATGCCTGTTCGTGGACTTCCCTCCCATTAATGAATAAGATCATTAAGACTATTGGCCTGAAAGCTAAAGATACACAGGACTCTGAGTCCTCAGCGAAAGGGGATTTAGTGTTTCCCAGGGCTAGAGCCAAGGATTTGTTATTACCAATGCCTGACCTATTCTCAGATGTGGTCAAGGAAGAATAGCTCCTCCAGGCATCAAACCGCAAGGCCATGGCAATAGCTAAAATATATTACTCTTTTCAGCAGGGGGCTTCGGACATATTCTGGACACTTAGTGCAGATGCCTCAATTGTCCAACTGGTCAGGCTCTTTGGTGCCCAAGGATGGTGAGGCCTCTCTCAAAGACCTGGGCGATAGGAAAGCGGAACTGGCTTTCAAACGCATGCACTATAATTCAGCATTTGTCACCTGCGCAACTTCAGCTGCATCTATGGCAGCAGGGGCTTCTCTGCTCTGGGTGGACGACATCCTCAGCAATCCTCCGACTGACCCAACCAAAATGCAGCAGCAATTATTAAAGATCCAGAAGGTGCAGGCCTTTATGGCAGACGCCACCTTAGATGCTATTCCATTTTCAGCTCGGGTGTCTGCCTCATTGGTTGTGGGCAGACGCCACTTATGGCTAAAAAACTGGCAGGTGGACGCCACTTCCAAATTCAATTTGACCACTGTACCTTATGACTCCACCAAGCTCTTTGGGAACTCAGCCTTGAAAGACATTTTGGTGGAATCCAGAGATAAGCGCAAAACAATGCCTTCCTCCTCTAAGAAGCCGGACAAGGCTCCTTTTCGGAGGCCATTTCAATTTAACCAATCCAACCAGTCCTTTCGAGGGTTCCGCTCCTTCAGAGGCACAGGTAGAGACAATAGAGGCCAGAGAGGTTTCTGGAACCGTCAACAAAATGCCTTCAGGGGCTCTTTAAGCCTTCCTTTAAGCCATCCACTCAGTCCAAACTCAAACCTCCGCAATGACAGGAAGCCTAACTGGCTTGGAGGGCATTTGTCCAGCTTCATCCGCACATGGGAATCCTCAACATCAGACAATTGGGTACTGAAGTCATCCATCACGGCTACAAATAGAATTTCACACTCTTTACTACTTCAGATTTCTTCCAACGCCAAGGTCCTGATCCTTCGCAAAACATTCCCAGATGCTCCAGGCTATCCAACATCTGCTGAACATCAGGGCAATCGAACTGGTGCCTCCTCCAGAGGAGGGAGCAGGAGTTTATTCTATATTATTCCAAAGAACCAAGAGAGCTGGGCTGGGCTTGAGGTTTCTAAACAAGTCAGTGAGGCGAGAACACTTCCGCATGGAGACGTTAAGGTCAATATTGGAGGTGCTACACCATCTAGATCTTCTTGCATCCATAGATCTAAAAGGAGGATACCTTCACATCCCAATTCACACGGAAAGTCGGAAATACCTTTGATTCAGGTATGCAGTCGGCTACTTTCAATACGCTGCATTACCATTCTGCCTCTCCTCGGCTCCCCACATCTTCACAAAGGTGCTGGCACCCCTAGTGGCGCATCTTTGGCTGAGGGAGGTGCAAGTCTTTGCATACTTGGATGATTCGCTCCTGCAGTCTCGTTCCCCACAGGAAGCTCAGCTGGACCTTCAGAGGACTCTATTGACTCTGGACCTTCATGGCTTCCTCATGAACCAGGAAAAAAGTTGGTTGACTCCATCCTACCCACTGTGCTATCTGGACGTGATAATAGACATGGAAGTGGCCATCATCACTCTTCCACTGGACCACCTATGCACCCTCCAGTCAGAGCTCAGGTCAATCCTATCCACCTCAACGACATCTCTCAGCGTCTTGGCGAGACTTTTGAGACTAATGGTGGCCACCTTGGACTGTGTTCAATGGGCGTGTTTCCACCTTTGCAACCTTCAATGGTTCCTGCTCCCCTACCAGAAGGCCATAGCCAAAAAGACGAAGGTTACTCTCTCCCTACCTGCACACACTCGCGCATTCCTCCACTGGTGGCTGGTGAACGACAACCTTCAACAGGGCAAAACATTCGTAGATCCTCCCAGAATCATCCTCTCGGCCGACGCAAGCAACAGGGTGGGGCGCACACTGCCTCAGCCTCTCCACTCGGGGTTTGTGGTCCCCCACAAGAAAGCTCACACAGCATCAATTGGTGGGAGCTTCAGGCCATTTGGCTAGCCCTACTGGCCTTCCAGTCACCTCTACACGGCTCACATGTGTTAGTCAAGACCGACAACATGATGGCCAAGGCATATGTGAACAGGGAGGGGAGGACTTGGTCCCGCTCCCTACATCAAGAAGCCATTCTCCTCCTGTCATGGGCAAAAAAACACCTGGGATTGATAATCGCCCACCATGTCAAGGGAGAACTGAACGTGGTGGTGGACTGGCTCAGCTGTACGGACATTTCTCCAGGGGAGTGGCCACTGCATCTGAGGGTTTTCGACCAGATCACGAGCCTCATGGGAGCACCGGTGATGGACCTATTCACAACACCTGCCAACATGAAGCTACCTACATTCATGTCAAGGTTTCCCCACCGGGAGGCACCCACAGTAGATGCCATGTCAGCCCAGTGGCCAAGGGGCCTGTTGTATGCTTTTCCCCTGACACCCCTCCTGGCAAGGTTTCTGCACAGGGTTTGCCTTCTGCAGGCTGAAGTTCTGCTCATCGCTCCATTCTGGCCCTGGCAGCCATGGTCTCCAGAACGGCTTCATCTATCAGTGGAACCTCCTTGGGAGTTGCCCATGGACCATGATCTCCTCTCCCAGGGTCCCATTCATCACCCCAACCCGGTGTGGTTACGGCTTGCCGTCTGGAGACTGAGCATCGGATCCTCAGATGGCAGGGGTTCTCCAGGGGTGTGCTGAAGACAATGTTAGCATCACACCACGGGTCAGCAAAAAGGATCTATCAGTACACCTGGAGGACCTTCTTGAGTTGGATGGCTCACCACTCCATTCTGCGGGGCACCACGACCTTGCAACATCTGCTTCATTTTCTGCAGGAAGGCCTGGAAAAGGGACTCCAACTCAACACCCTTAGGAGACAGGCGGCATCTTTGCTTCCATTAATATCCAGTGGGTCTTCGCAGGTTGACCAGTCTCACCCTAACCTCCATTGCCTCTTGAGGGGCACTTCCCTGCTCTCCCCTCCAACAGTCCATAGGTTCCCCTCCTGGGACTTACATAAAGTTCTCCGCGCTCTTCAGTTTCCTCCGTTCGAACTGCTAAAACTTATTCCGATTAGAGTTTTGTCATTCAAGTTGGCCTTCCTCGTGGAGATCACATCCGCCAGGCGCATATCTGAGCTGAGAGCCTTATCCGTCAACAAGTCATTCTGCATTTTCCTCATGGACGCTGTTCGACTAATCCCTGAACCCTTCGTCGGTCCTAAGGTTTTGTCATCCTTTCACCTATCACAGGACATTTTCCTGCCATCATTTTGTCCCTAGCCAGCTCACACTAGCAAAGGACTGTGGCACAAGCTAGATGTATGGCAGTGCCTTAAGGCCTACATCAAGAGAACAGCATCCTTCAGAATGTCAGACACTATGTTCATGTCTTTTCACCCATGGTCCATGGGGACAGCTGTGTCATCCGCTACAATCGTGAGATGGATTAAAGCTTGCATCATGATGGCATACGAAGCCCAACATCTGCAGTCACCTGCCCGCATCTTGGCCCACTTGACAAGGGCGGCGGCAGCATTGACAGTTGTTTTGACAACTGCATTAGTCGATGAGATCTGCAGAACCGCAACTTGGGCCTCACCATCTACGTTTACGAGACATTACAAGATTGATAAATATGCCTCAGCCCGGGCTTCCTTGGAGAGGCGGGTCTTGCAACAAGTGTTTCCTCGACAATAGTCCAGAGTGCTCCCACCCAAGTTGGCCAGCTATTGTATATCCCATAGAGATGTCCCTGGCCTCCAGCAACTGAGAACGGAGCATTGGTTTCACTTACCATGAAGTCTTCTTCTGGTTGCTGAGGCCAGGGACATCTCGGCCCACCCAGTTACTTTGGCGCTCTGGCCTACTACCTATGAGTCTTCAGCTATTTCCACTCTGGGAACGACACAAAAGAGAGAGAGAGAGAGGAAGAGAGAGCCTGCTCATTGCTCCTCGTTCACTTCCTTTCCTATTATACTAACTTTGTTTTTTCTTCCTCTGGTGCAAGTTTTCCTTATGCTTTCTTGGCCTGAAAGAACTGGGGTGGGGTTATCCCCATCAGGCTCGGGTAGGCGGTCTTTTTTAAAATATCCAATCAATTCTGTCCTGCTTTGGAGCTCCTGAAAAGGATAACCCATAGAGATGTCCCTGGCCTCAGCAACCAGAAGAAGCCTTCACTAGGGTGGAACTGTCTGGCCTGGTTTGGTTCAAGGCCGGACTAGCCTCGAATGGAACCGGGCAAGTTCAGTCCAGCCCCCATCCACACACACACCCCGGTCCGGTCCAACAGGTCCGCGAATATTTTTTTATAAAAAATATTAAATGAAAAATAACTACATGTAGCCCCTTCTAGGGGCTCGCTGTAGCCGTGGGGTGTGTGTCTGTGTGTCCGTGAAGGTTCCCCCTCCCCCTGCTGGCCTCCCTCATCACCACTGCTGCCAGGTAAATGTAGTCTTTTTGGCCCTTTTGGGGCTCTGTAAAGGCGAGCAGTGGCCATTTTGGCCACCGCCGCGCATGCACAAATGCCCTCTTGATGAGAATCAAGCCTCCTGCAGATCCCTCACCCTGAGAGATTATCCTACAGCTCCGCCATGAGGCATCCAACCTCATGCTAGTCTGTGCTCTCTGCACAGACCTCTTTGTTTCCAGAAATCCCAGCAGCAGCTCTCTAGTCCCACCCACCTGTTGGACTTATAGGGTGAGCCCTGGAGTTCACCAGCCTGGCAGTCAAGACAAGGGTTCACTTCCTGTTAACTCTTTAGAGGAGGGGATGCTGGTCATTATAGTCATCCTTTTATTATAGTTTCTCTCAGTTATAACCTAGCAAAAGAACCATTGTTGTTGCCCTTAAGGGCTGCTCTAAAAGGGTACAGGTAGGGCTTCCTTCCCATCCCATTATTTACTAGTTCGTCCCAAATATTGATGGCTGAATCATTGTTATAATGCAAAAACTACTGATTTCTGATCTAGAAGTGTCATTAAACAAGGATGATGATGGCAATATTTGTAAAGTGTTTACAAAGTTCAAAGGACTTAGCATGCATTAAGGCTGTGCACACGAGCAGCCCTCCCTGGGTAGAGCTGCTCATGTGCAGCACCAGGATAGAGCCTGATCCTGGGTCTGCCTTCTCTGCAAGCCCGGGTTTTGTACCTGGGCTTCTACCTTGGTTAAAGGGTTCAAGCATGCCCTTTTACCCCAGGTACACGGTCGTATGTCTAGGTGCCCATACACAGAGATGTGCACCTGTCTCACAGGGGTATCCCCCAATGCGCATGGGGAATTCCTGGAGGCCAGGACAATGAGTCTCAGCCTCCAGTGATCCATACTGCATGGAGCTGTGCAGATTGTGTGGATGCATGATGGCACACCCATGAAGACACTGCAGATCATCTGGTGGGGGGGAGGTGAAAGCCTGCCTCCCCACCCCCACCCCCACCAGTCATATGAATAGGCTAATTACCTTAGTATGACTATCCGGTAAGGTGAACCAGTGTCATGGCCCCCATATTGTAAATGGGAAACGGAGAGACGTTTGTAAACCACCACTCAGGGACCTCGCAGTAGTCCTTGCAATCTGACCTCACCATCTAAACTGGGTCTTCCTGAGCTCAGTCTCTTAATGATCATGGTATGCTACACCTCAGCAGAATTGTGTTGGTCTTATTGAAATGTTTTTGCTTTCTTCAAAATTCATTGGATATATTACTCTAGCAGGAACTAACTAATTTTGCCTCAAAATGTCACTTGAAGCAAAACTCAACTCAAGCAATGGCTAACTGTTTCATACGATAACTGAAGTGTTGGGCCAAGTTTCATAATTTATGTGTTGAATTTTTAAATTAATAGCAATAGCACTTACATTTATATACCGCTTTTATAGCCGGAGCTCTCTAAGCGGTTTACAATGATTTAGCATATTGCCCCCAACATTCTGGGTACTCATTTTACCGACCTCGGAAGGATAGAAGGCTGAGTCAACCTTGAGCCCCTGGTCAGGATCGAACTTGTAACCTTCTGGTTACAGAGCGGCAGTTTTACCACTGCGCCACCAGGGGCGCAGATCCCTCAGATCAAATCCCTCAGATCAAATATCTGCCATTTTAAAATTATCTAACAATTAAATGTGATGTGCAGGGAAGCATCAGCAAATTGGGACTGAATTGTTTTCTTCCGCTTCAGGATACCTGAACCAACTAGCATTCAAACTCTCTGATGGATCCTTCAGTACTTTTGGCAGCAGGGATGCAAAAGGAAACCTTTGGTGAGAATTATGAAGCTTTTTAAAGAACGCAAGTATAGAAGAACCTGCCTTGCTAAGACAAGAATGCATTGTTCCTCCAAAGATGGGGTGGTGATGGGCTTCTATGGCTAAATATCTAGGAAGGCATTGCCTTCACGGAAGCACTTGGGATGGGGAACTAGGAAGAAGGTGTGTTGCTTTTGTCCTCCAAGCCCTTCTGCTGAAGCTGTGTCTGAATTCTAAGAATGTAAGGATCATCTTACTGGTTTGTCTTGCTGGATCAGACCAAGTCCAGCATTCTGGCACCAGATGGTGGCTGACGGGTGGCACCATGAAACACCAATGGCTCTGAACTGCTGCTATTCAGAACTGCCACTGCAGTCGCATAGAAAAAACTGATGCTCACTGTTGTTCAAACACTTAAAGCTGTGTCGTTGCACTTCCACTCTGCTACTTACATTGAAAACAATGTAAGTAGCATCACAGAAGTGTGATTGCATATCTTTATTTGTGCAGCAGTGAGTGCTGGTGTGTATTCTAGGTGCTCACAGCAGCGCAGACAGTTCAGAACTGCCCATGTTTCTCCACACATGTCGTTCAGTTACTGTCCTGAAGCCATATGTTGTGAGCAGCTCCTAGGCAATACTTGATCTACAATCCACCCACTGCCCCCAACAATGCAGGCACACTGCCTCTAGTAATGAAGGAGCCATTTGACTTCTCCCGCTTAATGTTGTTTGTTGTTAATGTAGTTTGTAGACCTGTCCTCAGTGACTTTAATCGCTTTTTGTAATTGTCCATGTTAGAAGCCATTACCTTAACTTACTACCTTCTGGTCATTCTTCTAAATTCATTAACACCATTTAACATTGTGTTAAATTTTAAATTATTGTAATGTTTTAGCATTTTAATTTTGTGTTAACTTGTACTGTTTTGTTGTAAACTGCCCAGAAACATAAGTTTTGGGTGGTATATAAATACGTTAAATATTTTAGTTAATTAATCAGTGTAGCACTTAAGATAACCACAGGCTTTCACCAGTCTTGATCCCAGCAGGATACAGTAACTTCTGGTTTTGAAGTGCAAGGTGTCTTGCACCTCCATAGTATCATCCAGCATGCAAACTCGGTAGAGTATATGGAATCAGTGGTAATGGTAGTTCTCTACTGCTGGCATCCAAGGGTGTCTCCTTAAGTTAGTTATGATTCTCCTTGTGTCTCTCTGAGGCAGAACTATGTAAATTAGTTAGTCTTTAAGAGGTGGAGAAGCATGACCCCACCCAATTCTTTTAGTCCTGCATTACTCCAAGGCAGTTCTTTTCAGCTTCTCTCTCTGAACAAACTTCTTTCTCTTTCAGGCTTCCCTTTTTTGTTCCTGGATTCCTCTTTATCTCTCTCTTTTTTTAAAAAGAGTATTTTTTTCTCTGAGCTTATCATTTGGTTCCCCCCCCCTGCCCCCTCCTCTTCTCTTTCCTCCATGCTATTGTTGCAGTTTGTAATTATTTAGCAAAGTGCCAAAAGAAGCTACCCACTCCAGTTACAGAGCAGAGTGCTGAGTTTAGTTGTTGCAGCTATTTAAAGAAGACGCATGGAGATTGTTGTACAATCTAAACTAAATAGATTTATTGGTGAAGTACATTTTAGATAGGAAAGACCTAGTCCTATCTATCAGCTACATAATGAATAGGAAGGGAGAGAGAGATGTTTCCATCTAATAAGAGGAAAGGAAGAGGACTGACTCTCCACAGGAAGTAGGGGCTACTGCATAGAATTGACCGAAAACTCACCTCACTGTTTTCTACCCTCCCTAACCTCCTGTCTGCCCTCCAAACACAAGGACCAGCACCTCCTATCAATAAAGGCAATAGAAATGGTGCCAGAGGACCAACAGGGAGCGAGCATCTATTCCATCATCTTCACCGTGCCCAAAAGGACGGCTCCCTGAAGGTGGTTCTAGACTTAAAATACCTCAACCACTTCATAAAAAAGAAGTAGTTCCTCATGGAATCACTCAGATCGATTGCGGAGGCCCTGCATCATCTGGACTTGCTATCCTCCTTAGACCTGAAGGAGGCGTATTTGCATATACCTATACACCACAACAGTCGCCCTCTGCTGCAGTTCCTCTATGCTAAAATGCACTACCATTACAGGATACTGTCGTGAATCTGTTAGCTCGGCTAACCCAACAGGATTTACAACCCCCTTCATTACTCCCCCTTTGAGTTAACAGAAAGTAGCAGTGAAGCTACACGAAGGAAAATAAAAGGTTCACAAAGAAAACAGTAAATGAATTATGTCCCCTGAACTGAACTAGGTACCCACTTCTAACAATAACTGAGTAATAAGTTAAAAGAAAACACAGAGCAAGGAATGAAAAAAGAATGGACACCAGAAACAAGGAAATAACGGAACAATGTAGGAAAGCACAAACAAGGGCAAACTGGACCTCGGAAAAGTTGGGAATTCAAAATAGCACATGGTCTGCGGGTCAGCGAAAGTTGCTAACAGCATCTGAGCAATTGACAGACTGCTAAATATATATGGCTCAAGAGAACCAGGAGCCAATCAGGCTTCCCTGAGTCAGCACTTCTGCTTCCTCTCTCGTGATCTCCTGCGCGACTCCCACTGAGCTTTCCTCTTGAGACGTCTTCTCAAGACAGATGAAATCCCAGCCTCCTCCTCATCAGAAATCATGTCTGGCAGCTGTTCCGAATCCTCAGCTCCAGAGTCTGGTCTCCCTGCCAAATCCTGTTGCTGTGCCTCTGAGCCCTCACTAGCAGGCGAAGTCTGAGCCATGACAGGTGCTTTCTTTCAGCCTCTCCTCAGCTCCCTGCATATTTATGAAAGTCTTGGCATAGTGCATCTCTAACTCCTAGGGGTCAGGACTTTTGCTTTTCTGGATTATTTGTTGGTCCAATCTCTGTTTGCCCAAAGGGACCTCAACACCACACTACAGGTCCTTCAGGCCCACGGGTTCCTGATCAACAGGGAGAAAAGCCAGTTGCACCCATCACAGCAACTGCTACATCTGGGGGGTCATGATAAACACACTGAGGAACAAGCTCTTCTTACCACCAGAGCACAGAGCCACCCTGGAGGAGAGCTGGCACAGAAATCCATGATATTGCTTTCCCTCTCCAGGATCCTGCGACTGATGGTGGTGACCTTGGAATTGGTTCCATGGGCACATTTCCACCAGCGGCTCTTACAATGGTTCTTTCTACCCTATCACCCAGAGATTGCCATGATATCCACCAGACAAATGAGCCTTCCACCCCAAGTGCTACAATCTAAGATAGTGGACTTCACCCCCACACCTATCTGTGGGAAAGGAATTCCTGGACCCTCCATGGGTCATCGTCACCACAAGCATTAGCAAGCATGGGTGGGGCATCCACTGCCTCCACAAATCAGCTCAAGGAAAGGGTAGGCTGCCAAAAAACAACACAGCATCAACTGGCTGGAGCTCCAAGTGATCCAGTTGGCACTTCTTGCATTCCAACACATAGTCCAGAACCAACATGTACTGATCCGCATGGACAACACCACAATAAAAGCACATGTGAACCGCCAGCAGGCTGGCGGTGGGAGGTCGAAGTCTGTGGAGGTCGAACATGTGGCATCCATAACAGCCCACCATATGCAGGGCGATCGGAACACAATGGCGGACTGGCTCAGCAGGAAGGACATTCTCCCAGGAGAATGGAGACTGAACCCAGAGGCCTTCCGGTTGATATTGGACCACTTTGGCCAGCCATCCACGGATCTGTTCGCGATTCCAGCCAACACTCAGGTACCACAATTCTTCACCAGGTTTCCCTGCCTGCAAGCAGAAGCAGTGGATACTCTGTCAGCGCCATGGCCAGAGGATCTGCTGTACACCTTTCCACCTACTCCGCTCCTGACAAGTGAAATTTCTCAGGACCCAGGTCATACTAGTAGCACCATTCTGGCCTTGAAGACAATGGTTTTCAGAGCTCCAGAACCTGTCAGCAGCAGAACATCTAATACTTCTGGTCACGGTGGACCTACTTCAGCAGGGCCCAGTACTCCATCTAGATCCAGGCTGGTTACAGCTAGCCACCTGGAGACTGAACAGCGTGTCCTGAAACAGCATAGCTACTCCCTGAAGGTGCTTGACATGATTCTGGCTTCCAGATGCCCCTCCATGAACCGGTTATATCAGTATACTTGGAGGGTGTTCCTCCACTGGTCTGCAAGACATGCAGTTCCTAAAGGGGCAGCTACCATGAAGCATTTACTGCAATTTCTTCAAGACGGTCTGTACCAGTGTCTCTCCGCAAACACACTGGCTCAGGCTGCCACCCTGGTCGACCTCATTTCATGGGAATCAAGATGCTCCAAGCTGAGACACCCTCACTTGAAGCGTTTCCTCAGGGGGGCAACCTTGCTATTCCCATCAGTGGTGCACTGTTTTCCTACATGGAACTTGCATACGGTCCTGAAGGCTCTATGGAGTCCCCCCTTTGAGCCCATCAAATCTATCCCCTTACGTCTCCTGACCCTAAAACTTGCCTTTTTTATTGCTGTCAGAGTGTCTGCTGATCTCCGGGCTCTTTCAGTTCACAAACACCTTTGTATTTATTTTTTTAAAACTCTGTGAAGCTCATCCCTGACCCCTTTTTTCAACCCAAGGTGGCTTCACCGTTTCATATGTCCCAGGATGTATTACCATCTTTTTGTCCAAAATCGCTACATCCAACAGAAAAAGCTTGGCACAAGCTGGATGTCTGTAGGTGCCTGAAGACCTACATGAAATGCACAAAACACATCCAGACTACGGAGTCGTTATTCATTTCCTTTTTGCCTCAAAACATGGGTCAGGCTGTGACCTCCACCACCATAGCTCGGTGGCTCAAGGCATGCATAGCCCTGGTATATGAAGCTCATAGTCTTAGGGCTCCCACTAAAGTGTTTGCTCATTTGACAAAGGCGGCCACAACCTCGGCTGCATTTTCTACAAATGCTCCAGTCTCAGACATTTGCAGGGCAGCTACCTGGAGGGCCCCCTCAACCTTTACCAGGCACTACAAATTAGATAGCTTCACCTCTGCTCAAGCAGCATCTGGGAGGCAGGTACTCTGACAGGTCTTTCCTTCGGAGTAGATGGGGTGCTCTCCCCCCCCCCAGCTGGGCTGTGGGATGTCCCCACTCAAGGAGACGTCCTTGGATGCCAGCAGCAGAGAATAGAGCATTGGTTCACTTATCGTGAAGGCTTCTTCTTGCTGTTGCATCCAAGGCCATCTCAACCCGCCCTTTTTAGCACCTGTGCCTACTCCACAGGGACCCTCAGGGAGTATCTCTAAATTATCTGCCTAGAAAACAAAGATTCACCTATGGTCCACCATTTTAATGGACACCATCAGTTTTTACTAATTGTTTTTTTCTCCCTACAACATACTGTTTCCAGTCTTTTGATATTGGGGTTGGGGGATGCGGGTAGGTTTGCTCCTAGTTCTGTGTTTTTTCTGGTTATTTACACTAAGTTTGTTTTCTTCTTATTTATTTATTTATTTGATTTTTATACTGCCCTTCCGAGCTGGCTCAGGACGGTTTACAATTAAAAAACAGAAATCACTAAAAACAATTAAAACAGAAATACAAATATAAAGACCAATTTAAAAACATCTTTAAAAACAATTAAACTATCAAAACAATTTAAACCCTGGAAACCAGGTTACCATTAAAACAATTAAAACTAATTAAAAACCCTGAAAGCCCAGGCCAAACAGATGAGTTTTAAGGGCTCTCTTGAAAGTCAGTAAAGAATTAAGATTACGAATTTCTGCTGGGAGTGCATTCCACAGCCCGGGAGCAGCTACAGAGAAGGCCCGCCTCTGAGTCGCCACCAAACAAACCGATGGTAACTGGAGACGAACCTCCCCAGATGACCTTAACGTGCAGTGGGGATCATGTAAAAGAAGGCGCTCTCTAAGATCATGATCCCTTCATGGAGTAACAGAACACTAGTGCCCCTCTCCATCCCCCAATACATGTGTTTGTGTGAGATTGTATTGCTGCAGGGCTCTTGCAAGGGTAGTACTCTTGGTTTTCTTGGCCTAAACAAGCATGGGTGAGGCCATGCTTCTCCACATCTTAAAGACTCTAACTAATTTACATAGTCCTGCCTTAGAAAGCTACGTGGAGAATCATGGCCCACTCACGGAGACGCCCTTGGCTGCAGCAGCAAGAAGAAGCCTTCATGGTAAGTGAAACAATGCTCCATTTTGATCTAGACTCTTGCCTATATTGCCATGTGGTCTTAATCCTAGGTCCCTCTGTGCTCTTTCCTTTCAGGCTCACTAGCTTAGTCTGCAAAGCATTTGCACTGAGCAGGAACTCCATATATATAGATTCAGATATCCTGTCCCAAGCTGTTATCTGGATTGCAAGCCAACAAGAGTCAGATGGCAGCTTTCTACCAACGGGGAACATCTACAATAATGCCTTAGAGATGGTGAGAGTGCATCTCTGTCCTCCATACTTGAGTTTCCAGCCATGCTGTTGACCATGCAGTCAAACTCCCTGCAAAATTGTGGGATGTCTCCTTCCCTAGAGTTACTATCCATTTTATACCCTGCTGCTAAGATGGAAATCTTATGTTTTGGTGCCAGGGAGTCATTCTCTGGTATTCTGGATCTGCTGTTTTATCTGAAGATTGCAGGCCAGATTCACAGATCGAAACTTGTATTAGATTTATTTTTCCAGTTCTGCCTCAATTTCCCACCTAAACATCCTCAAAATGGCTGCACACGCTATCATAGAACAACTTGTAAATTATCAATTGTCTAAAATCTCATCAGATCCCTCTCTCGCACAACACTAGAACCAAGGGTCACACCATGAAACTGAAGGTCAGGAAATTTAGGACCAACAAGAGGAAATACTTTTTCACACAGTACATAATTTATCTATGGAATTCTTTGCCTTGGGATGTGGTGATGGCCACCAGCTTGGATGGCTTTAAAAGGGGCTTAGACAGATGCATGATGGACAGGTCTGTCAATGGCTACTAGTCTGGTGACTGTGAGCCATCTCCAGCCTCAGAGGCACGGTGCCTCTCAATACCAGTTGCAAGGGAGCAACAGCAGGAGAGAGGGCAGGCACATACCTCTTGCCTGTGGGCTCCCCAGAGGCATCTGGTGAGCCACTGTGTGAAACAGGATGCTGGACTAGATGGGCCTTGTGCCTGATCCAGCAGGGTTGTTCTTATGTTCTTATGACTTCAGTGAAATTGTTGTAGGGTGACATAAGTACAGCTTTGCAAATACATATTTGTACTCTTTTCAAAGGGGAATCCAGCAATTTGCTTATACTCTCTTTAGCTTTTACTGGGGAACTCATGTAGTGCTTATTTAATCTGAATAATATTGGGAAGTGACTGTGCAGATATGCAGAATAACTTTAGATCCAGGGAGCAGACACAGTGAACCTACATGAATTCATGCCCTGCTGCTAAAATCTTGGATTATTTTACATTTTTTCTTGCCCTTCTTCTGAATGAAGTCTGACAAACAAATTACAAACCTTGTACAAAATTTCCTTGAAGTACCTCTACAATTGTTCTGTGGAGGTGGCTGGGTTCTGACACTTGATGAAACTTGTGGATGTGGTTTTGAGAGATATGAAGAGGCTTATTTTTCAAAAGTTCACTAGGAACCCTGACTGGAGATGTCAGGTACGCCTTTAGAAGAGATTGAGCAAAACTAACACAAAAATCTGAAAGCAGTTTAAAGGGGAAATGAAAATATTCATTCCCCCAGATTGAGATATTGGGTACACCCTTAAAGGCAAAGGCACAAGACTTGAGGTTTGAGGCACTTCCTCTCCGTTTAACACTGTGTACATATTAATTTTAAAAATGACTTTTAAAAATAAATCCACTTGACTTCATAAGTTCTATAGAACAAATATTCTGGTGAATAAGAGTTGCTGGAGATATCCAGTAGTTCATTTGCGTTGAAAGCCAATGGGTGTAGATTTCCATTGTGTGCAGACATTGTTTCCCCCTCTTTCCTGTCGTTATCTCTGCTCAAATGGGTTGTATAGATTTTTAAAGCACTATCAAAACCCATGAACAGAGAAAGTGATGGGACCAAGTATGTATACCACAGGCACTGATGTGGTCATACTGCTGTAATCTCTGAAAGGGTTATAATCTCTCTCTACTGTTAGTGGAGGGTTATTTCCCCTGCTAATTTGGCAAAGAGGCACCTTTTACCATGGTGATTCTCTTTATTTAGCAGGGGGAGAGTAACTGGCCCGATCCACCCCCAGCACAGCACCTCCAGTGACTGTTGCTGGTGTTTATCTTATGTTACTTTTTAGATTGTGAGCCCTTTGGGGACAGAGGTCCATCTTATCTTATTTATTTATTATTTCTCTGTGTAAACCGCCCTGAGCCATTTTTGGAAGGGCAGTATAGAAATCAAATTAATAATAATATTAATAATAATATTGGAAAAGTTGGGATACTAGATTATTTCCCCATCCAGAGACTGAGTCCTATTACGAAGTAGGAGGAAGGAAGAGTTGGAGAGAGGTTTTATGCTCTGTTCCAAAAAACAAACAAACATAAAGTGTGCTCAAGCTTTTCTTTTGTGAGTGAGTATACTATCTGAGCTTGCCTGAAATTTACTTAAAATGAAAATACAAATAGATTTGAGGTTTCTACTTGAGCAAATTATTTGAATTATGAGAAAAATAAAAAGCTACTATCACCAAGTACTAAAATGATAAGACCAGAAAAATTTATTATGAGACAGAGCTGCCTTGAATGGACTGAATCTGAATGGACTAAATCTTCTTTTTGCAAACAGGATGGAACAGATGAAAAAGTTGTACTTACAGCCTTTATAACCGCATCTCTGCAGGAGACGGGACTTCCCAGTGCGGTATGGCTTTTAGATTACTTACTTTGAAAATAAGACTTAATATCTTTGTTAATCCAATGTAAATATGTTATCTCATCCAAAGTTCTGATTGACTTTTTGGTTTGTACATCTTGACTATTTTTGAGTATTTGTAATAAAATGAAGGGTGCAATCCATTGGAAAACTCTTGAATAAACACCATTGAATAGGATAGGTGATGCAAGAGGGGTGTGTGTGTGTGTGTGTGTGTGTGTGTGCGCGCGCTAGAGAGAGAGATGGCATCCACATACATGTCCTTGGAAATGCCCCTTGAGTCTTTGAGTCTGTGAACAGGCAATGAAGTTCCCATGCCCACCATTCATTCCATTTCCTTTTTGCTGCAATGCTGATCACTATCCTGAGGTAAACCTCATCCACATTTTATTTGGGTTGCTGAGTGCAAAAGTGTCCCTTTTCCACTCAGATTAGTTGTCTTGGAGATATACCAGATATTTTCAGGCTACGTTGAGTAACTTGGAGTATGAATGCACCAAATTTTGGATTTCTAGGTTATGTGCAAGTCCTGCATAATTTCAATATCACCACAAGCAAGTCAGCCAAGGAGGTTCAAGTGTCTTTATTGTATAATGTGTTTATATGTAATATGTCTTCAACCCTAGTATTCGGTGGTGAAAAATGGTCTCTCCTATTTGGATGCTGTTATGAACAATAATGTTGAGAGCACCATGGAAAAGGCTTTCCTGGCCCATGCATTTTGCTTAGCTGGCAGAGTGGAGCACTGTGCATCTCTCCTGGAGAACTTGAAAGCATCTGCTCGCAAAGATGGTAAGTGGCTTGACCTTTTTGTGAATTGATGCCTACCACACAGGTGTTACCACATCAAATGGTTTAGGTTGCACCTGACTTAGCTGGAGCCAAGAGTGTTGCCAAATGCTCAACAGAATTATTCTTGGGCTCATGACTGAGTTTTTATTATCAAAGAGGTGGACTGTGAGCCTTAGCCAGGCCCTATGGCCCAGGATCTTTTAAGTCTCTTTCAGAGTGCCATCTTGTAGTGCCTCCTTTCGAAATTAGCCCCATTCTGGTTAATGGGACTTACTCCAAGGTGAGTATAGGATTGCAGCCTCAGTTAATAACAAGGCACTGAAATGAACAAGATCAACCTTATTGGCAGTAACTGCAATCCTCCAGCAGTACCAGTCTGGGCCAGTCACTGATCTCTCAGTCTAACCTACCTTAAAGGGCTGTTGTGAGGATAAATATAACAATCCATACCACTCTGGACTCTTTGGAAGAAGAGTGGGATATATATGTAGTAAATAACTCAGCCATGAAGCTTGCTGGGTAAACCTTGCCAATTACTCTCCCTAATCTGCACTTGTCTCATAGGATAGTTGTGAAGATAAAAGGAAGGAAGAAGAATTATCCATGCTGCCCCAAGCTCCTTGGAGGAAGGGCAGCGTATGCATGTCATAAATATGCATATTTATATTGACTTTTAGTCATACGCACTCCTGTCCTATGCATGTGAGCCCTTGCTCAGCAGCCTTTTATGCCATCCACTGCAGCCTTTTAGACCCATAAGGCTAGCTCATGAGTGGCCAGCCTGCAACTTGGGTGCCACAATCAACAACAACAACATATATACCTCTTTTCAGCAAAAGTTTCCAAGTGGTTTACATAGAGAAATAATAAATAAATACCTAAATATGATGGATCCCTGTGCCCAAAGGGCTCACAGTCTAAAAGGAACATAAGATAGACACCAGCAACAGTCACTAGAGGTGCTGTGCTGTGGGTGGATAGGGCCAGTTACTCTCCCCCTGCTAAATAAAGATAAACACCACATTTAAAAGGTGCCTCTTTGCCCATTTAACTGGACAAAGAGTTTTGTGGCAAACCTGAGCAGGAGAAGCTGGTCCCATGGAGACAGCTGTGGCACTGAGTCAGGCCTGTATTCCTGTGCACCTGCTCCTCACCTCAGTAGGTTAGAAGGCAAACCATTTCAAGGCATGGAGGTGGCAGAGGGGAGAGATGTATACATCAGAGTGGCAGTCTTGTACTATTTGACTCCTGGCAGACTTCCCAGAAGATGTTGGCTACAGCTGATATGGATGGAAGAGATGGGAAGTTTCCATAGAGATATGGAAGCATGTGCAATAACTACTAGCGAATCCTTTTCCTCCTGCTTAATAGTCTCATCTGCATTCTTAGGTGGTTTGGTGTCCTGGGAAAGAGCAAAGAGACCCAGAGCAGAAAACGTGCCCTCCTTCTATTCTCGTGCTTCATCTGCTGAGGTTGAGATGAACAGCTACATACTTCAGGCCTTGCTCAGGAAGCCCAACATATCCAAGGAGGACATGATGTTTAACGCACACCTTGTACGGTGGATTTTGAGGAATCAGAACTCCAATGGAGGCTTCACTTCGAGTCAGGTGACTTCTGCTGATAAAAGGTGGAATAAGGTGCTGCCATTCAGCATTTTTATGGAGTTCCTGAGAGGACTCTGTATAATTTTACTTGGTACAGTTTGGGAAGGTTCCTTGTTGCTCATCGTTGGCGGGGGCAGGGGGGCCGATATTTACAAAGAGTACAGGCTTATGCCATCATTGTATATGGGGTTTTCCAAAGTAGCATAAGCACACACAAAAAATCCAGGCCTATCTCCTGAAGGTAGTTGTCCAGTGGGATAGACGACATAATAGGGTATACAAGGAAAGGGGACAATGGGTAGCAGAGAGAGGAAATGGAGGGAGAAACAAGGTTAACAAGGAATGACTGGGAGCCAATGCAGTGATGACATATAATTAATTGGGCTTCATTTTAGCTAGGAATGAAGGCAAAGTGGCTAAGCCGGGGTGCCCAACTCAAAGGCCCCAGTGGGACAATGATGGGTGTGGGGGGCAGGTCAGTTTTCTGCACATTAATTAAAATTAATTATTACAAATATTAATGAAAGTGAGGGGGCAGAGGGTTGCAGTTGGTGGGGGAGGAAAGTGAAAGGGAAGAGGGATCATGTCAGTGGCCACAGGGGTGGGGGAAATCTAGTCTTTGGCAGCCAACTGCATTAAGTTGCTGCTGGTGATCAGCAGGACAGGCCAAGAGCTCCTGCTGTTGCTGCAGGATATTCCTACCTGTGGGCCAGCAAAAAGGCCCCCGCAGGCCGGATCTAGCCCCTGGGCCTTATGTTGTGCAGGCCTGGGTTAAGCAGAAGGCTTTGTAGGAAAGGTGGGATATGAGGGATTTGAAGAAAAAGCAATGGCACCACACAGGTAGAATGGGCAGGATACAAAAAGAGAGACAAGGTAGGTGGAAGCCACAGAGAACTGTGGCTGGTGGGGAAGCTTCATAAAGCTCTACCTTAGGAGACAGCGGAGTGGCAAATCCTTTGACCAGATTCCTTATTGGCATGTGTAGTATTCAAGGAATATCAGATGGGGTAAACAAGTATCACTGTGAAAACCATTTTTTCATGGGGTTTTGGATTCTGGAGCCCCTTTCCATCCAGTGATTGTGTATCCTTGGATACCATACCTACTGCTTCCAGGATGCCAAACAATATTGCCTCACAAGGAGAAACTGAACTACAGATAAAACCTAAACAGCCTGAATCTTCTGCTTCTGTTAGAGACAGGAGCCATGGAGAGTCTCGGACTCATGGGAATAAAGACAACTCTGGAATAAGGCTATGACAGAATAGATCAGTGATTCCAACATTAGGGATTTGTTTGTTTATTTAATACATTTGTGTACCACTCACTACCGAAGTCTCTAGGTGGGGTTTACAGCATAAAACAAACCAATAATTTAACAGTTAAACATAAAACCCAGATTAAAATATCCATAAATACATGAACTAACTGAAAAGCTTGGCTGAAGAGATGTGTCTTCAGTTGTTTCCTAAAAGCCAACAGGGATGGAGCAGCTCTAATCTCAGCAGGAAGTGCCTTCCACAGTCCTGGGGCAACTACAGAGAAGGCACGCCTTTGAGTCCCCACCAGATGAGCTTGTGGCGTGCTCAAACTTCCCCTGAAGATCTTAATAGGTGGTGGGGTTCATAACAAAAAAGGCATTCTCTTGGGCCCAAGCCATTAAGGGCTTTATAGGCAATAACCAGCACTTCGTATTTAGCCCAGAGAACTATTGGTAGCCAGTATAGATCTTTTAGAATCAGAGTAATATGGACTCTAAGGGACATCCCCGGGACCAATTTGGCAGCAGCAGTCTGCACCAACTGGAGTTTCCAAACTACGTGCAAAGACAGCCCCACGTAGACTACTGCATTGCAGTAGTCAAGCCTGGAGGTTAACAGCATGTGCATCACTATCTTAAGGTCACTCACTTCCAGGAAAGGGCGTAATTGGCGAACCAGTCAAAGCTGATAAAAAGCACTCTTGGCCACTGCTTCCACCTGAGGTATCAGGATAGGGTTGGGTCCAGAAGTACTCCCAAACTGCAAACCTGTTCCTTCTGCTTTCAAGGAGTTGTGTAAGCCCTCATTTTTAAAGGGGTGTGCCCACAATTTGGATGCTGAATCGCATGTTGGCACATCCCTACCCAACATGTGGTCTCTGGACCCCTGGTGGTTCTCAAGGGTACTGCAGGTGGAAAAGTAACAATGTAATCCCATGTACTCTTAGGTATCATATTCAATGTTATACAGTATTATTCACAATGTACTGTAATTTGCTATGTTTGTGAGTGAGCATAATACATTAGAAATAGCTGTGTTTTTAATACCACTTGATATATGTTTGACTCTTGTCAGCCATAGGCTATGTTAAAAATGCTTATCATGGCTTACTTACATGGTGGTCTGCAAAAGCTTTCAATGGTGATGTAGTGGAAGGAAAGGTTTGGGAACCACTGGAATAGATTATAGAGAGCCTCTATTCAGGAGATTACTTAAAATATCTTCCATTACATCCCATTCAGCATACTTGTATGAATAGAAAGCACCTCTGACCAATTGTCTCTGCTTTGCATTTGGAGGCCTTTAAAGCAAACAGCCAAAGAGTTTATCAGCAACAGTCTCCCAGATTTATAGCTTTTTATTCATTCTTCTGGAAGACTAAATTGATTACTTTGCACTTGGATTCTTTAGCACATACTGAGAAACCATCACCCTGAGAGCCAGGCTGATGCAGTGGAGACTGTTGCACTGGAACTTGAGTGACCAGAGTTCAAACCCCCATTCAGCCATGAAACTCAAACAAACTACCCAGGCAAACCACCTATACAGGGTGGCTGTCAGAATAAAACCAGATCATCCCCATGTACAATCTCCCTGAGCTCACTGGAGAAAGGGTGAGGTACCAATGTGATAAAAAAGAAGGCTTAGGCTGCTTTCTAACCGAAATGGTCTTATGCTCTCCAGGATTCACCTGTGGCTCTCCAAGGTTTATCGCAGTTTGGGATCCTCACCTTCAGAAAAAACATTCAAAATACAGCACGTATCAGCGGTGAGGGATCTTTCAGTAAGGTTTTCCAGGTGAACCGTGAAAACAGCATTCTGCTGCAGCAAGCTGCATTGCCCAAAGTCCCAGGGAACTACAGTGTGGAGGTGACTGGCTCTGGATGTGTCTACATACAGGTGAATGACATCCCTGACCCACCCGAACCTTCAGCACACACTGTGGCTAATTATCAGAGCTGCATCATTGTGGTCAACTATACAGTAACTGCCTCTACTATCTAACCTTGCTTTTATCTTTCAGACAACCCTAAACTACAACGTCCTCCTGCCTACACAGGCTTCTGGGTTTGCTCTGGCTGTGGAGACAAGAAATGCTTCCTGTACAGGCAACTTCCTGCCCAGATTTGTCCTTGTCCTGACAATGAAGTAATATCCTGTTTCCGTGAGGCAGGGGGTGGGGAAAAGATAGTGCTGACTGCTATAGATGCCTTCTAGGCCTTGCTGCTGACTCTGCCATTCACTGCAGTAATAAAAGACATAAAGCGCTGCTATAGCAGATTGGTACACTGAGCGGGAGGTTGGGCTAGAAGACCTGCAAGGCCCTTTCCAGTTCTGTGATTCTGTGACTTCAACTATATTGTCTATATGAGAGAGATGGTATATGAGTAAATATGGTGATTGCTATCTTGCTATGGCTGATTGGGACTGGCAGGCAGGGGCATAACTAGAGAAAATGGCGCCTGGGGCAAGCACTGAAATTGCGCGCACACATACACACACACCCATCCAAACATCTGACACCCATCTTTCAGACCAGTGTTTCCCATAGTCTGGGAAACATACAAGCGGGGATTCAAACCGGCAACCTCTGGCTTGCTAGGCAAGTCATTTCCCCGCTGCGCCATTAGGTGGCTACTACAGGGCCTAAAAAAGGAACATCCATTATGTTCCATGGAGGCATCAATTATAAAAAATGAAGGTGCCCATTGTATTCTGCTGTAAGGGACACGTTTTGGAAAAGGCACATCTAACAACCCCGAGGACAAACTTCACTCTATATTTATTGCATAAGCAGCTTCTTCACTGGCTAAGCAAGATACTCTTATACAGAAGCAGCAAGCATGACCACAAGCACTAATCAATATTTTCATTGAGCTACAAACAGAGTTTGGGGAGTGGGGGGAAGAGCAGAAATGCAACATGCATACAACCCCTGCAGAAACTTGTCATATCCCCAAATTCTCATGCAATCTTTTGCCAAATTAAAAATTGCCAAATTAAAAACTCTCCTCACAGCTATGTCCCTACGTAAATAATGGAACAGAAACCCACCCAGCCACCTATCCCAGCGTGGTGCATCACTTGCCTTCGTCCATCTCCAGCCCCAATACTAGGAGAGTCTGTCCCCATCGGGACACGGAAGTCCAACACCTCTGCCATGGAAGAGTGGGAAGAGCAGCAAAAGGGGCTGGGTTTGCTGTGGGCGGTCCGGGCGGCGGCAAGCAGGAGCTCTCCCATTGGCTGCAATCCGGAGAGCGTGTGCACAGCGCACCACCCACCCAGGCTACTAGGAGCCCGCCCCCCAGCAAGCACTTGCCATTTATTTCAGGTACTGTTTGCTGCCTGAAAGCATCTATTCCCCTTTCTCTCCTCCAGAGAGGGAGAGAAATCAAGAATAGATGCTTCCAGGCAGCAAGCGCTGCCTGAAATGATGCTGAAGAACTTACTCAGGCTCTTCGGAGCTTGAGGCCACGCCCCCTTTGGCATTCCATGCACAGGTCACGTGGCCTCGAGCTCTGAAGCCCTGAAATAAATGGCAAGTGCTCACTGTGGGGGCTCCTAGTAGCCCGGGCAGGGGAACTCTCCGGACCACAGTTGGGGGCGGGGCATTGCAGGCACTTTGCGCACCCCCATGCAATGGTGCCCAGGGCACATGCCTTGCCTGCTGCATCCTCGTTACGCCCCTGCTGGCAGGACTTGAGGAGGGGAGCTGGTCTTGTGGTAGCAAGCATGACTTGTCCTCTTTGCTAAGCAGAGTCCACCCTGGTTGCATATGAATGGGAGACTGCATGTGTGAGCACTGGAAAATATTCTGCTTAGGGAATGGAGCACAGAAGGTTCCAAGTTCCATCCCTGGCATCTTGAAGACAGGACTGGGAGAGATTCCTGCCTGAAATCTCAGAGAAGCCGCTACCAGTCTGTGTAGACAATACTGAGCTAGATGGACCTATGGTCTGACTCGGTATATGGCAGCTTCCTGTGTTCCTGACTGGATGAATGCCAAAATTCCATGGAGGCACGGAAAGGCTATGGGATTCTACTCAGTTTAAAAATAAAGCAAGTTTCTCTAGTCCTTACAGTTTCAAAGATGTGCTTGGCAGTCTAAGTAGCAGAATAAATTATGCAAAGCCTTGTTTAAATTACATCAGTCCTAGAAGTCACCGGATTTATTTATTTTTTGTGTGGCAGAACTTGAGTTTCTTTAGTGCAGAATTCCAAATTATGTGTTTGGCTGCAGAATGGACAAATGTAGTAAATTATGTAAGACCATAAATACTATATTCTTTTAAAAGAGCTGTTCACAATTTATTTGCAGCTTGAACTTTGGCTCCAATCACAATATAGAAAATAATCCAGTTTTTCTTGTTCAAGGTACACTGGAATACGCAACACATCTAACATGGCCATTCTTGACATAAAGATGCTGTCTGGCTTTGTCGTGGTCCCTTCATCTCTACAAAAGGTAAAAAGACATGACCTAATGAGATACTCTAGAGGGAAATTGGGCACTAGGCATTTCACAACTGAGGCCATGCTTAAAAACTGCAATGGTAAGTGATGTAGGGAATTCAGTCTCTTCTGAGGGTAACTGGGATCTAACAGTTTTCTATACAAACAAGTGGTGTGGCCACTACCCCTTCCTGGCAGATTAAAAGGAATCTCTGTCCCCTACTATATTGTGTGTGCGTTCCAAGGTGGTATTATGGTAGTTTATTTGCAGTGATCTTAGTAAGGGGCTATGCAGGTTCCACTATGGTCGGTTAGACACTGCTGTTCTGCTGCTTCCTAGAAAGTAAAGGGATATGGACACCTGTGACTTTGCAGGGAAATGAGAAAAAGTAAAGACAGTATTAAAGCAATGACCAGGTTAGAAAGAATAAGGGGCCCTGAAAAATATATTTGTGAATGAACTTCGATAAGTATCCCTAAAATGAGAGATTGCTGTAACAGAGCATTCATTCTGTCTCCTATTTGCACTAGGGATGAGTGGAACCACTTGTTTCCACTCTGGAAACTTTTTTGACAATGTGAAATGGATATATTCCAATTGTCCAAAACTCTGTATTGAACCATTTATTCCAGGCAGGAACAAAGAAATCTCGCTTTAGCACACTGCAGCTCTCTGGGCATGCAAGTTCACTAGTACCCTAGTAGAGTGTGCCCTGAGAGGAAGGCAAGAAAGTAGGTGCCCAGGCCAGGGAGAGCATAACATCGGCCCCCATAGAGACCAGCTCTGGCCTGTGATGACTGTTGGGGCAGCCCCTCCCACACCTTCCCAGCAGTACGGAAGGACCTTCTGTGCCCTGAGAGGAGGCGCCCAGGCCAGGGAGCTCTTGTCCTCAGCTCCTGAGAAGACCAACAGCCCGGGACATTGTTTTATTAATCTTCTGTAATTTGCTTCTTTTAATATTGTAAACCGCTTTGGGTGCCTTTGTCAAGGCAGAAAGGTGGTATAAAAATGTAGCTAATAAATAATAATAATGTCCAAGTTGTCCAGGATCTTTCCAGTGGGCCAGGAAAGGTCCTGAATTGCAGCTGAATCAAGCAGCACTCCCAGTTGCAAACCTGTCCCTTGAGGAGTGCAACCCTTAATCAGAAGATGGGGTTCTAGTGGGGTTTTCAGTTGGATCAGAAGCTCACCTCCTCCCTAAATTGGACTCTGCTTTGGAGTTCCACCCATCTGAAGGTCAGGGACAATTAGCACTCCCACATTAGCACCACTATAAAGCTTTCCTGTTTCCATATGGGAATGTCTATGTGCTGCATGGAACATCTTCCCAAATGTATATGGTGGCTGCTCCTTAGCAGCGGCTCATACTAATAAACTGGAAGGGTAGAAAATGAGCCACAGCTGCTCCAGCACCTGCAGCCACTATCTCACTCTCTTCTGGCCCCCAGCTGTAATTTGAGCCATGTGGGTTGGTCATTCAACTGGTAGAGGATTTACAGCCAGGGAGGGGGCAGAGAGGAGCAAGAGAATGTCTGCCAGTACTGGTACAGCTGCAGTTTGTTTACTACTCCTTCAGCTTGTTAGTACAGGCTGCTTTACTACTGGGTAGGGGTGTGCAGAACCAGTTCTATTTGGACCTGGTTCTAACAGAACTGGCCTGGTTTGGACTCGAACCAAGCCAGACCCCCCAAAAGGGGTGCCATTCTAAGTTTGAGCCAAAATGGCCCCGATTCTAATGAACCAGCTTGGGACCATGCTTATAAAGGGGAATCTGGTGAGGATTCCCCTTTACAAGCAAAGGGGGGAGCCCTGCCTACCTTCTAAAAAGACCTTAATGGGGTGGTGGCAAGAGGGCACCTGTACTCAGAGCTGAAGCTGGCGGTGGCGCAGCTCCTCCAAAATATCCAGACAGGGCCCTGTGCCCCAGCACAGCCTCTGCGCATGCCCCTATTAGGATCTTTTAAAAAGATAGGCAGGGTCCCTCCCTTTGGTTGTAAAGAGGAATCCTCACCGGAGTCTCCTTTTAAAAACATGCCCTCTCAAATCGCCAAACTGGTTTGGTCTGCTTCAACACTCGGACCAAACCAGCAGCTGGTTCTAGTTCTGAGCAAACTTGAACAGAACTGCTGGAATCAGTTCGTGCACACCCCTAGTACTGGGCAAAGTACAACACCTGTGACAAAGTAAAACTATGTGTTGGGGCAGAGGTACCCTATAAGAAGCTTTTGAGATGTGTACGTCATGTACCCCAAAGCTTTTCAATGGTTGTAATGTGTAAAGCAGCCTGCACCTCTGCACGAAATCAACCTCTGAATGCTACAGTTTTGCGTTACATTATGTTTTTCTCATGTTTTGGTATTGTTTGGCACATGTCTCCTGTAAGTAAAAGTAACTTTCTCCCTTTCTTACCCTTCTCACATAGCTTCAGAAGAAAGTGATGCGCACAGAAACTAGGAATGACCATGTGATGTTATATCTGGAGTCTGTAAGTTTGGAAGTAAGCTTCCATAAGGCTTTATTTTAAAAGGTGCAACTTCAGTCAGTCTCAAAAAATCCCTCTGTCTTCCCTTCCTGTGCTTAGGTATCAGCAAAGCCAATTACTCTGTCAATCACTGTAGAAGAAAGCCATCCTGTGGCCAACATGAAGCCAGCTGAAGTTCGTATCTATGATTATTATGAAACAGGTAGGAGATGTGGTAGCATTTATTAGTCTAAAAAGCAAATGCTCTTTGCACAAAAGGTGGCTGGTGTGTGTGGTGTGAATGAGATGAAGAAATGCTTTCTCTGCTTAGTTCAAAGCCTCATAAACTCCTACTTCTTCTACTAACTGGAACTACTTGGAAGTATTTAAAACATCTTGATTTCAACTGGGGATGTAGCAGTTATAAAAACATTTTTTAAATGGGTTAATAAAAACAATTAATTGGAGTTCAGGAACTTTGTTGCTATTTCTTCACTTCTGCACACTTGAATCCTGTCAGAGGTCAAACAAACCTATAAAGAGCAAGCTACATGTAGGCCTTTTTGTCTCTTTGCAATGGCCCTCTTGCAGGGCCAGGCTGATTTCATGGAATATTTCAAATTTAGCCAGCCCCCTTCAAATGCTACATACCAGGTACATTTCCAACAGCTTAAAGTGGGGTTGTCACTCTCTCTGCTCGTTATTTCAGGCAGGCCTTCTCTCTGACAGATTTGCTATTTACACAGTTTTTAATATGATGGATTATTTAAATTTTGTTATTGGATGAAAGTAATTAATCTTGTTCAATTAGAACAATTAACTACCCCAAAAGGTCATTTAACTCGGGAGTTGAACTGAACCCAAACCCAGCAGAAACTGATTCCGAGGGGCGGGGCGTTGTGTTTTTCTGCAGTGAACTGGCCCCAAACCTAAAATCTCTTTTCCCCCTTTAACCTGAACTGGAACTAAGCCCCTAAATATAAAAAGTGCTAATGAGCTCCCTAACTGAATGCTCAGATGCTTTTGAATAGTGTTCAGGGTTGCTCTCTGCTCCAGATATAATAAGGAGAAACGATATTTCCCAGCAAGCCTTCTGGAAGGAAGGAGCAGTAGCAGCAAGAGAAAGACGGGTAGGCAGGGCCTCAGACTGGTAGTCCTCCTAAGAGCTCACGTAGAGGCTAGTCCACCCACAGGCTGTTGTCTAGCACCAGGCCTCAGTGCCACTCCTTCTTGAACTAGAAAGCTCTTGGGTTTTCTTGACATTGCTACTCCTTCTTGCTGCTACTCTACATTCATCCTGAATGAGATATTTTCCTGCTTTCATCTTTATCTTTATTTTGCTTTGAAGACCTTTTTTAAAATCAAACACATTTAGTTTCTCAAGTGAAATAATTACATACAACCTTTTTACTTGTAATGCAGCTCTATAAAATGAATACAATGCTTGTGTCCTTGCAAGGAGAGACTGCTCTTAACCAGAGTCTTCCTGAGCAGCAGAGCATGTAGGCAAGGGGAGGGTGGGGGGATGGTTTTCGTTGCCCTCCCCAGCCTCTGTCAGTGCTCCTTGCTTTCCAGAAATGTGTCTGTGAGGGTCATGATGCAGCCCTCAAAGAAATGTTCCTGGAAAGCAAAGCTCACTTACGGAGGCAGGGGAGAGAAGTGCTTAGGCAGACTCTGCCTGTGAGGCTGCAGCCTCTTGCAGTGTGCTCCCAGTGCTGCTCTGGTGGTGGCCAATGTTTCTAATGCCTAATGATGTGTTTTTAGAGTGGCTCCTGATGCTCTAAAATGCAGTAAAGAACAGCAACAGTCATTGCACCCCTAGGCCCCAATAAAGACAGGACACGCTTAAATGGAGTAAAGTGGGCCACTTTATTGATGTACAGCAGAAATAAGACTTTCAACGAGGTGCCTAACTAACCAGAGTGCAGGTACTCCTCCCATGCGAGACAGGCTCCTAGGGAGGGCCGTCTCACACAAGGACGAAGGGCCGGGTGCTGATTCTGTCAGGTGCCAGATCCTGACATCCTCTCACTGCAAGGCTTTCCCCTGCTGTGGGGAGGGCAACACAGTCCACCCCACCCCATGCTGCAGAACTCTGAATGGTGAGTCGAGCCACCCCCCGAGGAGGGGCCATTCCCAACCCTGAAGGGCTGTCCCATGGCCCCCCTCACCTCAGATTGCCCTCCGGCCGGACACCATTAATCAGTTGCCCCAAGCAGTAGTGTACTGGAGAAGTGGGATATAAATACTTTAAATAAATACATCTACCTTTAGATTTAGAGAGAGCCAGCGTGGTGTAGTGGTTAGAGTGCTGGTCTAGGACCGGGGAGAATCGAGTTCAAATCCCCATTCAGTCATGATACTTGCTGGGTGACTCTGGGCCAGTCACTTCTCTCTCAGCCTAACCTACTTCACAGGGTTGTTGTGAAAGAGAAACTAGAGTATGTAGTACATCGCTCTGGGCTTCTTGGAGGAAGAGCGGGATATAAATGTAAAAATAATGATAATAATAATCCCTACCCCATACCCACCTAATTCCAGTGCCAGTGGGGGGGGGAAGCAGGGGGAGGGGTAAATGCACCCACCCCCGCCTGGTTCCATGCACATCCCTACTGCATGCATGAATGTATTGTATCACTCAGATTAATCTAATCCACTCAAACTAAAGGATATGGTTTAGTAAACCATAAGGCCAATTGAAAATATAAATGGACTCTTATCAATCGCAGAAAGATTGGATCACTATATGTATCTCATATGTGGCACTCCGGTACAAGCGCAAAGCTTCCTATGCTCCCAGTCCACTAGGCTTACGCCATGCATCTGATCATGTAGAATCTAGGGAATGTACTGAAAGGGATGACCCTGCACATGGCAACCCCCAAAGCTGGTAAATAGATGAAAGCTACAAAGAAGCACATTGACCCCTTGGAAGTAAAGACTACATTCCTACATGGAGAAATGGAGGAAGACATCTATATGCAGCCACCACCAAGCTTTGAAGAACCTGGAAAAGAGAGGCTTGTGTACAAACTTCAAAAGAGCATCTATTGGAGTGGAGACGGCCTTAGTCTGCCTGATGGACAATCTCCAATTGGGAACTGACAGAGGGAGTGTGGCTCTATTGGTCCTTTTGGATCTCTCGGTGGCTTTTGATACTATTGACCATAGTATCCTTCTAGAACATCTGAGGGGGTTGTGGGTGGGAGGCACTGCTTTGCAGTAGTTCCACTCCTACCTCACGGGCAGATTCCGGATGTTGCCTCTTGGAGACTGTTCTTTAAAATCTGAACTTTTATATGGTGTCCCTCAAGGCTCCACATTGTGTCTGGTGCTGTTTAAAATCTACATGAAACCGCTGGGAGAGATCATCAGGAGATTTGGTGCAGGGTGTTAGCAATACGCTGATGACACCCAATCTATTTCTCCATGTCAGCGTCATCTGGAGAAGGCATAACTGTCCTGAATTGCCTGCCTGGAGGCAGTGATGGGCTGGATGAGGGATAACAAACTGAGGCTGAATCCAGATAAGACAGAGGTACTTATTGTGCGGGATCAGAACTCAGGAGACAGTTTTCATCTGCCAGTTCTGGATGGGGTCATGCTCCCCCAGAAGGAACAGGTACGCAGTCTGAGGGTGCTGGATCCAAATCTCTCCCTGGTGTCGCAGGTTGAGGCGGTAGTCAGAGTTGCTTTTTATCAGCTTCGGCTGATACGCCAGCTGCATCCGTTTCTTGAGATGAACAACCTCCAAAAAAAAAAAAAAACTTCAAATATGCTGCTAACCTCTAGGCTGGATTACTGCAATGCCCACTATGTGGGGCTGCCCTTGTATATAGTCCGGAAACTGCAGTTGGTCCAGAATGCGTCAGCCAGGTGGTCTCTGGGTCATCTAGGAGAGACCATATTACTCCTGTGTTGAAAGAACTACACTGGCTGCCGATACGTTTCCAGGCAAAATACAAGGTTATTACAGTACCTATTAAGCCCTAAACAGCTTAAAAAGTCAAAGTGTGCCATCAAGTTGATTTCTGCTCCTGGCGCCCACAGAGCCCTGTGGTTTTCTTTGGTAGAATACAGGAGGGGTTTACCATTGCCACCTCCTACGCAGTATGAGATGATGCTTCAACATCTTTCTATATCGCTGCTGCCCAATATAGTAGCAGCGGGGATTCAAAGTGGCAACCTTCTGCTTATTAGTTAAGCATTTGCCCACTGTGCCACCAAGGTCACATCTAAACAGCTTAGGCCCTGGGTATTTAAGAGAATGTCCACCGCCTGTTAAGATCATCTGGAGAGGTTAGTCCACGTCTAGCGGCTACTCGGGAAC
Organism: Hemicordylus capensis; assembly: GCF_027244095.1. Taxonomy (NCBI): domain Eukaryota; kingdom Metazoa; phylum Chordata; class Lepidosauria; order Squamata; family Cordylidae; genus Hemicordylus; species Hemicordylus capensis. The sequence continues at coordinate 170,933,440 of NC_069658.1, forward strand.
TGGCCTTCTCCGTTGCTGCTCCTGGACTTTGGAATGCGCTCCCTGTTGAAATAAGAGCCTCTCCATCTCTGGCAACTTTTTAAAAGGCACTGAAGACACATTTACACACCCAGGCTTTTAATTAGATGTATAGTTTTTAAAAAAATTAATACTGGGTTTTAAATGTTTTAATTGTTTCACTACTGCACCTGAGCACATCTTTGTTCCTGGGAACACTTTCTTTTGGCTCTCACCTCCTGCAATTTTTTTTTTTTTAAACCAAAGCCAGTTTGTATTATGATCTTTTGCTCCCACCCCCCAATATTATTATTGCCATCAATATTTGTCAGTTTGCTTTTGGCTTGAGGCTTTTGAAACATGGATGTATAGAAGAAAGTTGAAAATATCCTGGGTAGATAGTCACCAATTTAGAAGAGAACTTCAAAAGAGTGTTCCCAGGAACAAAGATGTGCTCAGATGTGCAGTAGTGAGGGGGATATATGAGTTGCCCCCTACACAGATAATCTTTCTTTCTTTTTAATAAGCTGTACTACAGTCCACTTGCACCTTTCCTCCCAAGGTTATTCCTTTTTTGAAATCAGATTAGAATAAATGTAATACGCGAAGACATAAGTGTTTCATGGATTGTTGTGCAGATCTTATGGTGGTTATAGAAATGTGGAGAATGTCCACAAAATCACTCCTGAGAATTGGGGGCCATGCAGGAATAAACAACTGTCTGGAAAAGCTCTTACTTAGCTCTGCTAATATTTAGAGTGATCCCCTTCTTATTGAACACCTGAACAGGGAAATTCACCAGCACAGCTGTATTGTAGTATAGGTGGATCCAAGCAACTTGTGATTTATGACTGTCCTCCCTCCCTCTCTCTCCTGCCAGATGAGTATGCGCAGGCTGAATATTACAACCCTTGCCAGCTCAGACTGGAACCTTCGGCTTCAGACTGAAATTGCTCAAGAGACAGGTAAGCAAGGGATGCTAACTAAAATAGCAACAGCTGCAAGAAGTAGAAGAATGGGTGATGGAAAGGACAAAGAGGAGCAACACGTCTATAACTAAAGAGCTCAAGCACACTATGGATCGCGATTTACTGTATCTATTTGCTTTGAGCTTCGAAAGAAGTGGGAGAGCAAGTATAAGGTTGAGCTTCTGCACCAGCTAATGTGACTGCATGCAGGCCGACCACTGATATTAGTTAACTTGTCTGGATGAGTAGATTGCCTAATTGAAGAGGCTTTGAGCAATAAACAATGGAAATAAAGATTAAAACTTAGTCAAGAAAATAGCAAAGTGCTATCCCCTCATTCCGTTCCTTTTCCAGATCTTTTCTATTGATGCCTCTTGGCATGAAAGTGCCTTCCTCTGGGCCCAAAGTGGAACACCATGTAGCACCTCAGTTCCACAACTGGCCTCTTCTCCGCATTCCAGTGCCAAACACTAGAGCTGTTTATGGAGCCTACCATTCTGGCTCTCCTTGCCTCACATCCCTTTCCCATGTTTGTATTTTCCCATCAACCCCTTTCCCAACACAATTACAGGCATAAATGGCCAGACTACTGCTGCTGTGGGTGGCTGTTCTATACAGGAGCCAAAGGGGAGGCAATCCAGATCACGACCTGGCATGCAGGGAGAATAGCTTTGACCCTTTGCCCCTGTTGTGGTCCCAGTCTGGATCTTCTTGGTGGCACCTACTTTTAAAAAACACTTATCTACTGAATTAGGGTTGCCAACATTCCACTGCCCAAATAATGGCAATGAGGTGGGGAATATGTGGGAACCTGAGTGCTGTATGTGTGTTTGCCACTTTCAACTTAAACTATGATTTTAGTTACAATTTAAATTGCTTCTCCTCTGCTTATTGATATAAGCATAGCTAGCCAAACTGTGAGGCTATTCATACCTGCATACAAAACCAGGCTAAGGAAGCCCAGCCCGGTTTCACACTCACGCGTGTGCTGCCAGGATCAGGCCTGATCCCGGCGGCACCACGGTGGCAAACCCACCTATGGAGCCTCCCTCTAAAATGAGCTTAAGGGAGCAAGTGCCTTAACCTCGTATTTTCAATCGTCTCATCTGCTTTTTTCAGCTTGCAATCATCAGTTTTTAAAATTGTCTGTCAGCTTGTTATTGTCTAATAAAGACAATAACAGGTCTTTAGCCCTTCTCTCCTTGCACTATTCTCAACACCTTTCTAAATCTAGATGTCCCTTTGGAAGACTGGACATCAAAAGGTATAGCCACATCATCTTCTTGTTTGGGAAGAGGAAGGCTGGGATGGCTAGAACACTCCTCTTCACAAACTCAGGAAGATGTTTTTAATGTGAGGAAGCAGCCAAACATATGGTTCCTTTCTAAGTAGAAGAGCACAACAACAGAGATTGGATGTGAGACTACTGGTGGGGTTTATTTAAGACCAGCAACACTTATTTTTCCAGATTGTGAGGGTGAGAGGCGTTGTTGTGCATGCTGACTACACTCACGCCATTGCACTTGCCTCTACAGTGTTTTGTAGCGTTTTAGTACCTGCTTGATCAAAGGCAGCAGTGAGACAAAAGAAAAAGGTGGATGACAATGGGTCTTCTAGCATTCCACTTCCAGATCTCTCAACCTGTCTTGAAGCCCTTTTCTCTAGCAACCCACATACCCAGTACAGTCCCCATGAGCACATGTAAAGACTCCAAAGCAGGGGTGTAGCCATAATTGAACAAGGTGAGGTGGGGTCCGGGGGGAACAAAGGTCCCGGGGGAGGGGGGGGTCTGCCAGCTGAGTGTCAGGTTGTTCTTTACTCTTGCTGCTTTGAAGGAGGAGGCAGGGAGGTGGAAGGGGCAGGGGCCCATCTTCACTTTTTGTCCTAGAGCCTATTCCAACCTTGCTATGCTCCTCTTCCAAAGAGTCCTGAAACAGGCTTTTTTTTTTTTTTTTAAGGGTGTGAATAGAAAAACACAGTCATGCTTGGAGACCATAGCTCCTCTATCGTTGCAATGCTTTTGTGTCTTTCTAACTGCTGAACAAGTTTTCCTGATGAAAACAATCAAACAACCTTTGAAAACTGTTTGTTAAATTATGGTTGCACCACATGGCTTTGCCTGTTACATTTTTCCTGCTCCTGGTGTGGCCCTGCTTTATTTTGCTAGAACTAAAGTCCTATATCATACAACTGCTGCTATGCAGCATTTCAGGGGATGGGGAGAAATGCTCCAGAGCTTTATAGACATGTATTTGTATACCTTTCTCTCTCTCTCTCTTCTCCAACAGCACTATCCTTGAGCCTAATCTGGATCAGGAAGTCATTCCAGAAAATGTCCAAAGAAAATACTCTGGATGGTAGCGTAACGTAGGCAGAGACCTAGTTGTAAACTTTCTCAAGATCCAGATCAATATTTTGATTGTTTTACCCGCTGAATAAAATATCTGATTGTGACAGCCATTCAGATAGGCCTCTGCTCTGTTGCTGTCTTTAAAAAAAAAAAGCCTTTATTAAAAACAATCCAGAATTAAAAATTGTGGCGGAGTTGGATTTTTTGGTCAACCCAATGGGATATGAGCAGAAAGAGTTCTGGTGCTGAAAAGCACAAACCTGTTTTTCTTCTGTGGTAGCAAATAACCCTAGCACTTCCTATCAGTATTGTAGCCTCAACATTTGTGCATTCCTATTTGCACATGTATGAAGCAGGTCATGGCTATTATATATAATCTATAAAGTGTGTGTGTGTTGCCTCTGTAAGGCATTTCCTTTCCTTGCAAGATAGCCATATTGGCCTTAGTGGCAGCAAGTGAGTTAGAACATAAGAAGAACAGCCCTGCTGGTTCAGGCCCAAGGCCCATCTAGTCCAGCATCCTGTTTCACACAGTGGCCCACCAGATGCCGCTGGAAGCCACAGGCAGTTGTTGAGGGCATGCCCTCTCTCCTGCTTTTACTCCCCTGCAACCGGTACTCCTGCCTTTCAGGCTGGAGGTGGCCCACAGCCCTCTGACCAGTAGCCGTTGATAGACGTCTCCTCCATGAAGTTATCCAAAACCCTCTTAAAGCCATCCAGGTTGTTGGCTGTCACCACATCTTGTGGCAGAGAATCCCACAAGTTGATTATGCATTATGTGAAAAAGTACTTCCGTTTGTTGGTCCTAGATTTCCTGCCAATCAATTTCATGGGTAGACCCTTGGCTCTAATGTTATGTGAGAGGGAGAAGAATTTCTCTCTATCCACTTTCTCCACACCATGCATGATTTTATAGACCTCTATCATGTCTTCCCGCAGTAGTCTTTTTTCTAAACTAAAAAGCCTCAGGTGTTGTAGCCTTGCTTCATAAGAAAGGTGTTCTAGGCCCCTGATCATCTTCGTTGCCCTCTTCTGCAACTTTTCCAGCTCTACAATGTCCTTTGTTAGATGTGGTGACCAGAATTGTACGCAGTACTCCAAGTGTGCCCGCACCATAGTTTTGTATAAGGGCATTATAATATTAGCCATTTTATTTTCAATCCCCTTCCTAATGATCCTTAGCATGGAATTGGCCTTTTTCACAGCTGCCGCACATTGAGTCGACACTTTCAATGAGCTGTCCACCACGACCCCAAGATCCCTCTCCTAGTCAGCCACTGACAGCTCAGATCCCATCAGCGTATACTTGAAGTTGGGGTTTTTCATCCCAATGTGCATCACTTTACACTTGCCAACGTTGAACCGCGTTTGCCATTTTGTTGCCCACTCCCCCAGTTTGGAGAGATCCATTTGGAGCTCCTCACAGTCAGTTCGGAATTTTACTACCTGAGTTTGGTATCATCTGCAAATTTGGCCACCTCTCTGCTTACCCCTACTTCTGGATCATTTATGAATAAATTAAAAAGCACTGGTCCCAGTACAGATCCCTGGGGGACCCCACTTCTTACATTCCTCCATTGTGAAAACTCTCCATTTATACCTACCCTCTGTTTCCTGTCTTTCAACCAGTTAGCAATCCACATATGTACTTGTCCCCTTATCCCATGACCGCTAAGTTTCCTCAGGAGTCTTTGATGAGGAACTTTGTCAAAAGCTTTTTGGAAGTCCAGGCATACTATGTCAACTGGATCACCTTGATCCACACACTTGTTGACACTCTCAAAGAAGTCCAAAAGGTTTGTGAGGCAAGATTTACCTTTGCGGAAGCCATGCTGGTTCACTCCAAGCAGGGCCTGTTCTTCTACGTGCTTTACAATTTTATCCTTGAGGATGCTTTCCATCAATTTTCCTGGAACGGACGTTGAGGTATCTGGCCTGTAATTTCCTGGATTGCCCCTGGATCCCTTTTTGAAAATCGGTGTTACATTTGCTACTTTCCATTCCTCTGGTACAGAGCCCGATTACAGGGATAAGTTATATATATCAGCAAGGAGGTTGGCAATGCCTGGAGTTCCCTGCACAAGGATGCCTGTCCCCTTGGTATTACTGCCCCCTTCTCCTGCTAGGAAAGAAAGTATTATACTCTCAACTGCCTCCTTGGTCCTCAGGCAAGTGGCTGACAGGATGCATCATTCCCTAGGAGGAGGTGGTGGTTCAGTGGCAGCAGCAGCACTAACAATGGAGCAGCCAGCCAAGTGGTGGTACAGCAGCTTTTGATTCACGGCTATGCTACAGGCATGCACACATTAAAAAGTGACCTCCAAGTGCATTCACACAGTGCTCTGAGCTTCATTCTGTGAGCCAGTTTTCTAGCACATGCAAGTGAAAGAGGGAAGCACCAAGAGCATGTAAATCAAATCAAATCTTTATTGTTACAGTCATTTGGCCAGCAAAACACAAAGTACAAAAGCTTTACATAAAAGCGAACTTTACATAAAAGTGAACTTGGGTCAAATAGAGTAATGAACTGTTAAAACATAAAACAACCATAACACCCGAGTTCATCCATTACATAAAACTGAGGGCTCCATGCATTATAATGATCTAAAATTTAATTCAATCCAACCCCATATCTCGCTTCTCAACATTTCTTATCCTAGTCTTGTTAGCCAGAAAACAATACTTTGCCACGTTATAAGATACTACATCCCAATGGTCTGTCAAAAGTAATTCCAAATAGGACTGCTCAGAATAACTGGGGTATGCTGTTAAAAAAGGACTTATATATCTCTCCTGCAAAGTTCAATAAAACTGACAATTCAAGATAATGTAGGCTGTTGACTCCACTTCCCCAGAACCACAAGGGCAGACATGCTCCTTATAGGGGATCTTACAGTATCTCCCCTCCTGGACAGCCATTTCTAAGGCATTACACTGGGCCAGCGTCAGAGCCTTCCGGAAACTAGGTACTAATATTTTATTAAGGTATCTTGCTGGGCTGGACAGTGATGTTTGATTACCTATATAAGTGTCAACCCCTATCTGGCTCCTGTCCATCTGTTTCTCCATATCCATAATGTGTTGGTGCAGACATGATCTCGCCGTCCCATAGCCCAAGACAACCAGAGCATCGCTGGAGAAGCCACCAAGAGCATGTATTGATGTCTCTCACAAATGTCCTGATATACTCCTGGCACATCCCTTGACTTTGAACCCTTGAGACTTTGAACCCTTGATCACTAAGTTCTACACAGCCCTATCCACATATAATAAAGGGATGTGAGTGTACATATACTCCTACCATGCCATTACTCAGACTCATAATTTATTTTATTTATTTATTTGATTTGATTTTTATACCACCCTTCCAAAATGGCTCAGGGTGGTTTACAATTAAAACAAACCATTAAAACAGTAAAGAGCTAAAACAAAAATTAAAAAACAATATAACAACAATTAAACAATTCTAAAAAGATTTAAAACAACAATTAAACAGTCACAGTAATTCAAAACCCTGAAACCGGGTTAAAATATTAAAACCTATTTAAAAACCCTGAAAAGCCAGGCTAAACAGACACATTTTAAGGGCTCTCCTGAAGGCTAATAGAAAATTCAAATTACAGATTTTCCGCGGGGAGTGCATTCCACAGCCCCGGAGCAGCTATAGAGAAGGTCCGCCTTTGAGTCACCACAAGACAAGCTGGTGGTAACTGGAGATGAACCTTCTCTGATGACCTTAATGTGCTATAAGGATCACGCAGAAGAAGGCGCCCTTGAGGTAACTCGGGCCTAAGCCATTCAGATCTTTAAAGGTAATAACCAGCACTTTGTATTTTGCCCAGAAACATATCAACAACTAGTGTAACTGTTTCAAAACAGATGTAATATGGTCTCTCTGGGTTACCCCATAGACCAATCTGGCTGCCGCATTCTGAACTAACCGAACTATGTACAAAGGCAGCCCCACATAGAGCACGTTGCAACAGTCAAGTTGGGAGGTTACCAGCTGATGCACCACTGTTTTGAGGTCATCCTCTTCAAGGAATGGGTGCAGCTGTTGAATCAGCCAAAGCTGATAGAAAGCACTCCTGGCCATGGCCTCCACCTAAGATAGCAGCGTAAGGCCTGGGTCCAGGAGTACTTCCAAGCTGCGCACCTGCTCATTCTGGGGAAGTGTAACCCCATCCAGCACAAGAAGATCTAACTCACCCCTTAGATTCTGAGCCCCCACAATGAGCACCTCCATCTTGCTTGGATTCAGCTTCAATTTGTTCTACCTCATCCAGCCCATTACTGCCTTTAGGCAGGCATTTAGAAAATGAGTGCCATTTCCTGAAGATGAAAGAGAGAAGTAGATTTGTGTGTCGTCAGCATACTCATAACACCCAGCACCAAATCTCCTGATGACCTCACCCAGTGGCTTCATGTAGATATTGAAAAGCATTGGTGACAGAATGGAGCCCTGGGGGACTCCATATAACAGCTCCTGCTTTGAGGAGTGACTGTCACCAAGCTCCACCGTCTGGGATAGGAACGGAACCACTGCAAAGTAGTGCCTCCTATTCCCAACTCCCCCAGGCGACCCAGAAGGATACCATGGTCAATGGTATCGAACGCCGCCGAGAGATCCAAGAGGACCAACAGAGTCACACTCCCTCTGTCGATTCCCCAGTAAAGGTCATCCATCAGGCCGACCAAGTCTGTCTCAACCCCATAGCCCGTTCTAAAGCCATTTTGAAATGGGTCTAGATAATCAGTTTCCTCCAAAACCACCTGGAGCGGGTTGGCCACCACCCTTGCAATTACCTTGCCCAGCCAGCGGAGACTGGAGATTGACCTATAACTATCTATCGCTGAGGGATCCAGGGAAGGCTTCTTAAGAAGAGGTCTAACTATTGCCTCCTTCAAACAAGGAGGGACCCTACCCTCCCTCAGCAATGCATTTATGATATTAACTAGGCCATCTCCAACAATATTTCCGCTAGATCGAAGCAGCCAGGTTGGGCAAGTATCCAGAGAATAAGTGGTAGGCCGTACCACTCCAATCAGCTTGTCCATGTCATCAGGAGTCACAGATTGAAACTGATCCAACCTAACACTGCAAGAGGGATTGCTGGATACCTCCCTCAGAGACCCTGCAGGAAGAGTGGAGTCCAAGTTGGCCCGGATACAGGAGATTTTATCCGCAAAGAACCCACTAAATGCGGGGGAGTGTGTGTTTCCTCTGATCTGCCCCTCCATGCAACTTAAATACTACTTCAGTTGAAACTAAATTATAATTCTCAATGTCTCCATGAACTGTGTCTATCTGGCTGCTGATATGTTGCTGGGCAAAATATAAAGTACTAGTTATTACTGTTATGAAGCCATGAATAGTTTCGTCTTGGTTACCTGAGAAGGTTTTTTTCTGCAAGATCCCTACTGCTGATTAAGATCATTAGCAAGAGGTCCATCTCAAGAGTGCCACCAGTTTGTCTAGCAGTGAACTGGCGTTGGGCCTTCTCAGTAGCCACTAGGGGTGTGCAAACAAGTTTGCTGTCAACTGGTTCGGTTTGACAGTTTGGGGTCGAACCAAACCACCCCCTGTTCGGTCTGACCCCGGACCAAACGCCCCCAAGTGTTCGGGGGGTTCGCGGACCATTTTAGTAAAATAATAATAATAATTAATTAATTGCCTTATCACTCCTTGGGGGAGTTCCTGGAGGCAGAGAGGGGTGGGTCTGCGGAGGTTCCCCCTCCCCATGCCGAACTTCGCTATGTTTCCCTCTGGCAGGGTTAGCTGGCTCTTCACCAGTTTTCAGCCTTCACCCGGTGGTGTGGTGGCCTGCATACTCAAAGTGGCCAAGTGCGCAGGTGTGCATCCTCCAAAACTGCCTCCATGCCACTGGGTGCAGACCGAAAACCAGCCGAAGAGCGCTTGAACGGGCGAAGAGCTAGCCGAACTGGCAGGAGGGGGGCATAATGAAGGCTGGTGGAGGGAGGGGAACCTCTGCATACACCCCTCACCCTGCTGCCTCCAGGAACTCCCCCAAGGGGGAATAAGATTATGGACCGAACTGGACTGGGGTCGAGTCCGGTCTGGTCTTGAAGCAAACCAGGCCAGCCGGTTCCATGCACATCCCTAGTGGCTCATAGCTCAACTGGAGTTTTGCCAAACATCAGAGCCTACATCGGTGGTGAGGTGGAGTGACTTCACTTTACCTTTTGGAGAGGAAAGACCGCTTCTGCAGGCATACACACACACACACCCCTATTCAGCAAGACTCTGAGGCTCTACACACTATCAGTGTGTAGATCCTACAGGGCTCTGTGGGGAGAGTGGGTGGATGCCCACACGACTCTGGCTCCATCACAGAGCCAGTAAGGGCGGCGGGGATCGGGGGGCACCTTGCACCTGGAAGTCCCAGAATGCCCTACACGAGTGCACAGGGCATTCTGGGAAGACCCCCAACACCGGGAGGCTTGTTGGAGCCTCCTTGTCGGGGGTCTCCTTGTGAGTTGCCATGGCACAAAGCCACGCCGTGGTGACTCATGATCGCCAGAACGGGGTTAGCAGAGTGCTCTCTCCACTAATCTCATTTAAAGGGGCAGGGGGAATTAAGCGGGCTAACCGTCGGGAGCCATATGGGTCCCGGCAGTTCTCATGACCACTCGAAAGTGGGCTGGGCTCCCTTAGCCCGCTTTTGAGAGGTCATGTGAATCGCCTCTATGAGCTGGCCCTAAACTTTGTCAAGCTTAAAATGTCCCATAGCATTACAAGATGAACTGGAAGTTCTGCCTCAGTGCATCACTCAGACCTCCTTACTGTGCTGCTCACGGTTACAGCAGGGTTCGTGTGAAGAGGCAAACACTGTCTGTAACAGTGATGGTTGGCGTTTGTCTAAACTGGGCCATGGTCTATTACAATTACAATATAACTTCATTATTTCTGCACAGATTTATAAACTCAATATGGTAAATTTAAAATGTTTAAATGTAAAATGTTTTAATGTTTAATTGTTTTATTCTTCATCAGGGTCTCTGTCCATTACACATGGGCTCTGTGCCTGCGAATCTCACAATCAGAATCTCACAAGCTCTCTGATTTTTGGTGGTGGCTCATCCCCTTCCAGCCTCATTCTCACTCCCCTCCTATTCAGTTCTTTGTCAGCCGCCGAGGGATCAACAGCTTGTTGGTTTTTCTCTTGCTCTCTACACTTTTAAAAACAAGATTAAATTACTCCGTTCACTCAGCCCTATTCTTGTTTAGTTATATATTTTATTCCTGCCTCTTCTCCGTGAATTTTTCCCTGCCTTTCTCCATTTGCGTTTTGTATTCTGCCCGGGTTACCCCCACCCCCCGCCGTCCACCCTACTTCCCACCTTTTTTGGCTGAGGGAAGCTTGCCGCTACAATTTTTATGTTGGGGTTGGGAACTCCTCTTGGCCCCTGCCTATTCTAGCAATTTTTTTCTCCTCAAAAAGAGCACCTTTGTCAGGTGTAAGTCTTGCCCCTTACAGCAGTCAGGAGCATTATTTTCCTTCTAGCTTCTGTCCATTGATTTTCCCGCTATCGGAGGGCCGATATTTTTTTTCCTATTTAAAGCAAACAAACCAATTTTTCTGACATAGTTTTTTCTGAGGGAGTTTCTCCTGAGAGAGTTATACTGTCCCTCTCTGGCCCCCACTGCATGGCCGGAAAGGTTATTTTCAAACGCTGCTCGCTCTGTAGAGTGAAAATTCCTTTCTTGGATGGGCATTCTCACTGCTTAATTAGTCTTGGAGAAACGCACAAGGTAGACTCCTGTGCGCATTGCCTCAAGTTTACCAAGCAAGCCCGTAAAAACTGGGCGAGTCATTTGCACTCCCTCTTGTGGGAAAGAGCTCTTACCCCTCAGAAGACCATGGCGTCGGTGCCAAGTACCTCTCAGGACACCCGCCCTGTGCCTACAGATCCTTCCATCGTTGGGGATCCAGGGCTTGGAATGGAGGCTTCTAGCACTTCCGTATCATTTGCTGTGCCTGCTCTGTTGCTGTCTTTGGTGCCTGTCTCAGTACCAAATGTTTTAATGTTTAATTGTTCAAGGGCTTTACATTGTTTTAATCTGTTTTTATTTATGCTAACTGCTAGAGCCATCTGGGTTAGGCAGTTTAATAAATAAAAAAAATGTTTTTGGTCTAATCAGAACATTAATATCTGTGCAAATCTTTTTTCCCTTTCTCTGTTATTTTTGAACCAATTATGCAAAACTTGAAATTTATCTCTTTTTTTGGTATTCAGGGGCCCCTCAGAATGAAGAGTCCTATGCTGTAGCTGAACTAATATATGCCTAAATCTGGCACTGAGGAGCAGCCTCTCTGCATGGAACACATCTCAGTTATGCCCCTAGAAAGATGGTTGCTCTGCATCAGCCACTGTGCTGTCTTTTTGAGGGGAGGGGAGGGGGTTTAGCCACAGGGAGGCAAAGTGTGGCAATGCTCCCCCTGCAATTCTTTCAATTCTCAGATTCCTAACATTTCAGTAGCTTAGAACCTCAGCACCAGAAATACAACTCAGGCATATAAAGGGGGTGGGGAGCGGCAAAGTACAGATAACAAATACAAGAGAAAAGGCATGAACTATCTTAAATGTCTCACTTTGAAGTAAGAGAAATTCCAATACATGGCCAGTGCCCTGAACAAACAGGGAAGAACCACCAAAATCTGTAAACTGCACAATCAAAATACTGTAGCCTCCACATCAGCTATTGTTGATGCCTTGCAGGGAACCTTAACAAGCATCCCTAAAGTCCGCCTATGATGACAACAGTATAGAGGAGGCAACACAAGATTAATTTGGTATCTGAATCAAATGGCCTTTACTATACAACAAGGAGACTACACATAACTGTAAAATGAATTAGGAAGATGTTTATTGAAATTAAATTATCTATGAACCTCAAATTGGGGCAGGAAAACAGGAAGATGATTCTAGAAAGACAGAAAATGCAGAGATAAAATGGAAACTGGGCCCATTTGAATGAATAGGTGTGAAGACGTAAGGTTTTTATGTCTGTTTTAATTTGTTTTATGTTGTTATAAACCACCCAGAGACAGAAGTTTGGGGCGGTGTACAAATATAATAAATACATCAACACAATTCTTGATGGACATAGGAGGAATTGGCAAGCCTAGGGGTTTACCACTGGAGGAAGGAAAGGTAGAGAACACACTATTGTAAGCCCAGGCAATAGGAAGCTGGAATACTGTGTGACTGTGTGTGGTGTGGTAGTTTGATAATGAAGACATTGAAATGGTGGGTAGCTTCTGCTTTTTAGGATCGACTATCAACAGTAAAGGATCCAGCAGTCAAGAAATACACCACAGACTAGCACTTGGCAGGGTTGCAATGAAAGCCTTGGAAAGGATATCTAGAAGCTGTGTCATGTCTATACCTACAAAGATTAGAATTGTTCTGACAATGGTTTTCCCCATGACACTCTATGGATGAGAAAGCTGGACTTTGAAGAAGCAAGATAGAAAAAGCATTCACACTTTTGAACTTTGGTGCTGGAGAAGATTTTTAAGGATACCATGGACAGCCAGGAAAACATCATTACAAGCTACACCATGAAGTGTCCCTACCCAATTGAGTTCATATTGGTCCACGCATTGCAAAGTTGACAAGAGACTAGCACACACAGAATGCCAGGTGACTGGAAAGAAGGTGAAAAACTTAATAGCTCTGTTGGATCAGACCCAAGGCCTGCCTAGTCCAACCTCTTGTTTCCCACAGTGGCCCACCAGATAGGGATGGTAGGATGTGCATGAACCTTTTACTGGCCCGAACCAGTTTGAACACCGCCGGTGGCGGGGGGGGGGTTCAATGTTCAACGCTGTGGGTGGCGCTTTAAGGGTGGGGGAGGGTGCACTTACCCTTCCAGCTGCTGTCTTGCTGCTGGCATCTGTTTTTCATAAAAACCTTCAGTGCGTCAGCGTACCTCCCTGCTGCCCCATTGCTCTCCTCGGCCAGAAGTAGCAGGAAGTACTGGGCGCCACCACATGTGCGCGTGTGCCCGCGTCTGACGCACATGCAGTGGGCGCATGTGCGGCCGGTACTTCCGGTCACTTCTGGCCGAGGAGGGCAATGGGGCAGCAGGGAGGTCTGCTGCCACCCCAAAGGTTTTTACAAAAAACTGACGCTGGGCGGGGGGAAAGCAGCAGGAGGGGTAAATGCACCCTCCCTTTCCCTTAAAGCACCACCCCGCTGCTTCCGAACCACCCAGCCGTGGTTCCGTGCACATCCCTACCACCAGATGCCTCTGAAAAGCCCACAGGCATGCCCTCTCTCCTGCTGTTGCTCCCCTGCAATTGGTATTGTGATACTTCTGTAAAACAGAAGATATTAATTTAGTTTTAAAGTGAAGCTTCTTAACTGCTTTCCTGGCCTGGCAAATGGTGGCACCAGGGGAGTCATTTGGTTTTGAGAAGCAGTTGCCTCAAGACAGTTCATACTTGTGTGAGGCAGTTGGGACTTCGTAGAAGTGAACACAGCCAGAATCTGCACTGCTCACAGATGCCACTGGACAGATTCTTTCCATGTGCAGAGGAAGATTCTTGGCATGTGTTGCACTTGCACCGATGGCAACAAAATACAAGACTAGAAGGAATGATCCCGTAGGCTGTTCTGTTTTCTGAAAAATAGTTAAACAGAATGAATATAAGAAGTTATAAACTACATGTTGGTTCTGCATATAAGAAGCAATTGCTCAGTGTGTGGATCTCTCTTCTTATCATAACATGTCACTTTTGCAGTTCAAGCTCATGTTACCAATAAAATGGTTGGAGATGTGAAGCACCTTTCACACTGAAACCGCTATACAATTGGTAGTGATTATACAATGGCTTGTGGCCATTTCTTGGGTTATGTAGATATGTGATGTAATTGCTAATGTTCACCTCATTACATTAGTTTGCAGAATGTCACTGTACAAGTATTTCAAGACAACTATAGAGCAAAGGAAAGAGGATTGTAAATTTGCCCTCAGTAGTAAGTTTATCCTGCTGCACTCTATACCCTTGCCTATTCCCAACCCTCCTGCCTCCCCAGTGGTTGTCCCTTCAGCCCCAGTGAAAAGTGTCTTGCTGCACCCCTGGGGAGGTGCATGCCCACACACAGACACACACAGGTGGGCCTCATTATCTGTGGGAGTTCCATTCCCACAGATTACCATGGGTAACAAAACCAAGGATAATGTGTCATTGAGTCTATGGGAACTTGTGGGTTAGGTTTCCAGACTAAAAAACACCACCACCAAAACAGGCTAAATAAAGTGCCCTACTGTGTTCCGTGGGTCTCTTGGCATCCAGCAATGCCTCCAAATGCTCCAATAAGTCCAAACAGTCCCCCAAATCACAGATATATTTTATTTCTTTGCTGAAATGAGCACAAAATGGCTCCCGTGGACAAAATGGTGACCAGAAGTGACCTCCACAGTCGCTTCCGGCCCTCTAGGAACTATAGATACATGGGATTTAACCCTTTTGTATCCATAGATTTTGAAATCAGGTATCAATTAGACACCTGTGAATATGCAAAACCGCTGATATAGAATCCACATATAATGAGGTTATCCTGTATATATGGTGCATGACCATGATGGAACAGGAAAGATAAAAGTGGGGAGGGTCAGTCTACTGTGACCCAGGCACATACCACACTGACTGCATTGAGAAAATAGCAATACAGTTGCATTTGTATAGCAGATAAATGGAAGCACAACAAGAAAGTGACACTGGAAGGACCAGTGTCCATCTGTAGTCATTCTACCTGCAGCAAAGAGAGAGGCCAGCCTGTTGTTTTGCTTTGTTTTCCGTGATTTGATGTGATCTCTTTTTGTAAGCTGCCTTTAAAGTAAAAAGGTAGGCTTTAAAAAAACCAAAAAGCCTACACAAACTAATTCAATATATGACAGTTACCTTTCAAGGTCATCTCTGTTCCATTTCCAACCCAGAAGGAAGCCAATTTTAAAACTGACCTGTAACTGTCAGGGTCATCCCTGTAGAATGATGACTCCGTAAGTAGTGGGCCTTTTTTTTTTTTTAACAAGGGCAGTAACTCATGCATCATCCCATTCAGTTGATCCAAGCTTCCCCAATTGGTTTTCACCAGTCAGAATCAGTCTAGATTGCACAGATAGCCCCAAACATCCTGTCTACAAGCCCCAGAGGCTCATGATGATGTAAGTTAAAAGAACAAGTTGTCTCCTTCAGCACCGCTGATTGGGATGATGCATAAACAGCAGCAATCACATCACACTGGATATGAGTGACTTTGCCAACAAAGAATGTAGCAAAAATGCGACAGCAGATAGATGTTTCTTCCTCTGAATGAGAAACCCATGGCCATTCACAGAGATACAACAGAACCTCGCTATTTGCGTTTCTGTGTATTTGTGGGTGTCTAATTGACACCTGTTTTCATTATCTGTGGATACTAACAGGATTAAAACCCATATATCCACTGTTCATAGAGAGCCGGAAATGACTACGGAGATCACTTCCAGCGGCCATTTTGTCAGGAGGAGACAGGAGGCCATTTTGTGGCTCATTTTTTTAAAGGAAAAAAAAACATTTTCCCCACGAGCTTTCATGGTTTGGGGGGCGGGATTCCTGAGCACATGGGAACATGGTATAGTAAGCAGTTTCAATTTCAGGTTTCAATTTCAGTTTCAATTTCAAGCAATTTTGTCAGTTTGTGGGGGTTTTCACATTTCTCCCCACCTTTTTGGTCCATTCTGGAACCTAACCTCCCTTTCCCCACAGGTATAATGCCTTGTTACTTGCGGTTTTGTTACTCATGGTAGTAGGCAAGTAACAGAACCTCCACAAGTAATAAGGTTTGCCTGTAGTTGCATAAACAAGGATTTCATACCACTGCTAAGAAAAGGGATCACATGCTGATTGTGGTCATGCAATCTCTAGAGGTGGCTACCTCAAGCACTGGATCAGTCAGGAGACCTTGTGGGTTTTTTTAAAGGGATGTGCCCAAAGTGATTTGGTGGGGTGAGGGCAGGGTATCTTTAAGCAGAGTAAAACAGGTCCTTACTTGGCCCTCCGCCGCCCTGCTGCTTTTCCAGGTGTGGTGCTGCGCAGCTCAGAAGTCTGCACACAGCTGCAGCACTGACTGCACCCAGCAGCCTGCACATGGCAGTGGGATGTTAATGGCCACCACACATATGCAGTGGTGCCTTAGACTCTCAATCTGAAATAAGGATAATGGTGGGTGCAAAAAGAAAGGAAGGAAGGAATCCTGATGTGAACTGAGAACCAAATGTGGCATGTTAGTCTTCAGTTGACCATTGCTGTCCTACACAATTCCTTTACAGACACTTCTGCTCATTGCATATTGTTATCTGAAAGCAGAGGATGACATTCTTCAGCAAATAGAAAGCCAAAATTAGTCCAAAATACATCCTTGGGCACATACCCGTGTTTTCCCGAAAATAAGACAGTGTCTTATATTAATTTTAGCCCCCCAAAAATGCACTAGGGCAATTAGCGGTACATCAGAAATTACTGCTAGGTCTTACTTTCAGGGTATTTGCAACTCTTGCAACAGGGTATTTGCAACTCTTCAAATCTGAGATTTGCCAACATACTTAATCCAAATGAGAAGAGAGTTACAGGAATACCAGAACTAAGTCAGCACAACCCACTTTTCTTGTATGTCTAGCACACAACCTATTTTGAAATGTTGATCTTACAGAACTTCCTTATCGTCAGAATATTGCTTCATGCTAATTGTCCATCAGATAGCTTGAGACTCTTCTTGTCAGCCTTTCACTCTGTTCTCCTCTGTTTATTCTATCTGTTTGTTCTATCTTCTCTGTTTGCCAACTTCCCTAACATCTAGGCGCACAGGACATACCCCCAGTGCCCAGAGGGATTCTCTCTTGTTCTTATTTCACCATAAATCACTCCTCTTTCCTGTGCAGATGCCTTAAAAGTATGTACTGTGCTAAGAAGAAAATGCCAGAAATATCAGCCTCTTTATCAAATGTCAGACTAGCAAGAAAGAGAATATTTCTTTCTAAAAGAAAATTTCATGGAACTTGTTTTGAAAAAATCTTCATGTTTTGAAAATTGATTTGCCAAAGCTTGATTATCCAAAACTCTTTGTCTGTCTACCACGTTAAACAAACACAGAATGAATTGCACCATATCCTTGTAACAACATAAAACTTTAATCCTGCTTTTCGCAATACTCAGTTATTCAGCTGGACTGGGATTCCCTCTTTATTTGTTATAAAATGAAAACCTGTAAAAACCTGTACAAGAAAGTGTACATAGATTTTATCCTTCATCATCCTTACTTGATGACAGATGTTGTTGACCCTGAAGAATTACCCACTTGAAAGAAACACTTAATGGGCACAATCCATCAGAGACTTTTCTTTATTACTACTGCTCACTGAGTTGATGTTTTCATTTACCACAGCGCCAAGAGCTCTTTCCTGAACATTCACAAAGTAAAAAAGAAGAGATGAAGATAAGGGACAATCCAAGCAAAAAGAGAATTTTACTGAACTTAAACAAAAATACAATGCATAAATGCTCTTCCTCATGAACCTTTACTGAAACAAGGCAATATTTATCCTTAAACAAAATTCAAAAGTACTTACTAAATCCTAAATTATGCATAATGTACTATAATCTTAATTTGCATTCATAAATAGTATTTAAAATGTATTATTTCACAAAACAAGACATATTTAATATGGTATCAGATGTGGCATCACTTTAATTGCCACAGCCCTCTAAATGCACATTACATTCTTTTAGGAAAACAAATGCTAAGCCTATATAGATATCAAATATCTATACTTCCTATAGTCCCTTGAATACTGCTAGCAAACTCTTGATTTAACATGGCAGACACACAAAGAGTTTTGTTCTCCAAATCTTCATTCATTAGATACCTAAAGAATTCTTAATACATCTAGGGTTTTGCAGCATTGAATGATTCCTCTTCCCCCTTTTAACCTTTTGGTGGACCACACTCTTAAAAATTATCCTTTTAAATTTGGGATAATTATGGCCAGTTCAGATCCCATTCATGTATGTATGATGTCAGGATTTGAACTCCTCCCATGCACATCAGCTTGCATTTATTCTGAATGTCACCTGCCATTCTCTTCTCCACAACCAGGAGATAATTTTGGGTCTCTTCACAGTCTGCTTTCATTTTGTTTACCATCCTGGATGATTTGGTGTCATCCATCAACTTGACTGCCTCACTGTTCACCCCAATTCCAGATAATGTTTTAATGTTAAATAGCAGTGGCTGAACATAGAACCTTGGGGGACCCCATTGTTTAATTTTTTTCATTGCAAGAACTGTCCACTTACTCTTACTTTTTGCTCCCTGTTGTTTAACCATTTACTCCATGCACGGGGATTTGCAACCACAGAATCCAATTTACAATAATGAACACAAAATATGCTGCCCCCCCACCAAAAAAAAGGGGGGGCCCACTCTAAAAGAATGTTTATGCAATTCCAAAATCCAAATCATACGGAAGTTGTAATGTTAGATTAGGTAAAAAGTGACTGATAACAGTGAGAAAAGTAAAGTGGGTTGTCCAGGCTCCTCTGGAACTCAGACTGTGATCAGATGTGGTCCAGCGGTGTTGCTATGTCCCCAAAAGATCTGGAGCCCAAGCCAAGACCGCTGTGGCACCTATGGAACCATTACATTTTTAAAATCTTACTAGCTTTACCTGTGCAAAACATCTGCATGCTAGTACTGAGGTGGTGGCGAGAGCTCCTTTCTGGGGCCTGTCTTCCTCCCAAATGCCAGGTTGGGCTGTTTTCAGGCCATTTCAGAGCATTTGGGAGGCAGGCGGCCTATGGGAACAGCCCTTGCTGCTGTCTCCGCCACCATCTCCACCACATAGCTGTGGCTTTAAAAGGCCACGCCTATTCCAGTACACTCCAGCATGCCACGCATTGCCTTAGTGTTTTATATATAGATAGATTTATCTTTGTGGCCCGGGCTCCTGCACCACCACAAGGGGCGGCCTTTGCTGCTGCTGCTGCCGCTTGCCACTGCTACTGCTGTTGCCGCCACCACCTCAATGGTAGCGGCAGCAGAGGCGTAACTAGGGAAAATAGTGCCCAGGGCAAGCACTGAAATTGCGCCCCCTGTCCAAACATCTGACACCCATCTTTCAGATAACTTTACCATAATATCAGCTGAAAAATACAAGTCAAGCTTGTTAATCTTTTAATATTTCAAAAACTATACAGCAGTGGACGTAGCCAGAACAAAAAATGCCGGAAAAATACAAATTTCAGTATGCCGGGGCTCATGAAATACCCAAATATTATGTGGAGGCGTACTTGGAAAACGAAACAGAAGTGCCTGTCTAATTGTCTGCTATGCATTGTAGCATCACTATTACATAAGTTTATTTTAAAAATAAATGGAGAATTTGACTTTTCCCAGATATGTGCAGTGGCCATTAAAAAAAATTTTTTTTTAATGGCCACCAGAAACAAAATGGCCACCGTGCATGCTCAAATGGCCTCTGTGAGGTCTGGCATGACCTAGGGCCTTGCAGAGGCCATTTGAGCATGTGTGATGGCCATTTTGTTTTTGGCAGCCATTTTTTAAATTCTAAAAAAATGGTGGCCCCCCTTCAAGTGGTGCCCGGGGCACATGCCCTGCCTGCCCCACCCTAGATACGCCCCTGAGCGGCAGAACTACATAGCGTAACACTGCCCAGGTTACAAAAAGCAAGCCAGGAAATGACACATGCTAAGCATGTGTTGGCAGGTTTGGCTTTTTTAAAGCTAACCTTTGGGTTAGGGCCCATTTGACCCATGAGTATACCCCTTAGGTTTTGGCAACCTACCCACTGCCACTTCCTGGCTTGGTTTTCACATGCTTGGTGGCAGACTGTTTAGATCCTCTGCCACCATTCTGGTGGCAGTGGAGGCAATACAAGGTGGGGGAGATCTGGGGCACCCCCAGAAACACTGGAGACCTGTGCCCCCTGGACCCCCCACAATGGCACTGAGTGTGTCCATTTCTCCTTCCTCTGCCAAAGATGGCTCCCATAGACTCCACTGCTGCTCCTCACAATCATCACCAATGAATGTGACTCTTTGCAATTGACCTGTCAAATTTCCCTTTCTGTGGATTTCTCCCACTTTATGTAAATTCTAAATGCCATGGAATATGACTCTAGGCAGAAAAGTATGTGTGCACAGGCAAGAAAAATGGCCAGGTGTGTGTTGTAGTGATGCATGCTGTTTGCAGAAATCACACCCTCCCATACCATTGTGCGGTTCTGCATGTTCCTTTTTAAAAAGCCCTGCTTTCATATATGTCTGAGCTTAATTTGAAAGCAAGCATTTAAGTTTAGACTCAAATACATATTTTTTTATTTTTTTATTTATCAAGGCTGGATTACCGAATGGAATCTACCCACTACATTTTTGTTTCTCCTGGAACCCAGCTTCCCAGATGGATAAAACTTTTTAGGCACTCACTGTTTGCTAAAAAAAATAAGCACGTACATTTCCCTCACTCTTTTTTTCATTTTTTCCCCAGTGCTCTTTCGAGTTGTTGCTTTAGATTCATCTTTCAAACCAGTTCCTGAGACTGTAAGTATATAGGCAAGAGGAAGACCTTTCAAAAGCATTTGCCAAGGTATTACCACAGTTAATACCTAAATATTGGTCAAACTAGAACCTCAAATAAATATAAAAGAATACTGCCTTGATTAATAAGGGTGGTCACATTAGTCTTTGTTCAGTGTTCATTTGATCTCCTCCTATTTAGTTCTATTCATATGATTCTGGGTGAGACCAAATCATCTCAGACTAAACTGGTTCAATGAAGCTGGCGATGCAGTTTTAGGCTGTCAGGGAGTGAAGGGCACAGGGGTGGAGGAATAAGTGGTCGGGCCCACTAGCAGCTGCATGTGCCTCGACTGTCGTCCCTGACTGATGACATCACGGACTGCACACCAGCCCAGGCAGTGGACCAGCAAGCAGGGAGGCAGGGTTGTGTTGGACCTGCCGTGGCTTTCACGGCTCTCGCAAGAGGGCGGAACGCCCATGTGGGTCCAGGTCCCACCCCTCATGTTGGCCACAGGCTATTTGAGGGAGAGATAGCCAGTGTTGAAGGACTGAGGGCAAGGAAAGGCCCTGTTTGGGTGGGCATGCAGAGCTAGCCTGAGAGGCAAGAGAGAAGGGGATTGGGGGTGACGTAACATCTCCGCTCTTGCCCAAGCATTCTGAAATGTGGTGACTTCCTCTTTCAGTGCTCCCCCCTCCAAAGAGGGTGACTTCCTCTTTCAGTGCTCCCCCCTCCAAAGAGGGTGACTTCCTCTTTCAGTGCTCCCCCCTCCAAAGAGGTCCCCGCCAATCCTGGCCTGCCTGAGACCTCACAGGCTGCTTAATGTAATAATAATTAATTTTTAGCAAAGAACATTATTACTTTGAAGTTTAAAAACTGAGCTAATGTCTCCTGAATGATATACTGTGCAAGGGTATGTCAGTCTAGTAACACTATGTGCGTGCTTACTCTTGTGCAGTGCCATTTGTGCAATTTACACAGTTGTGGAACTGGCATGCACACAGCAATACTGAACTGGCGTATCCTTGTGCAGTATGTCAGCCAGTGTTTTCTACTTGCCAGAGCCAAGCTGAATTGCACATGTGCATGTGCACATACAGGCATCGCCACAACTGCCTTAGAAATGCTGTTTCAGGGAAGTGAATTAACCCTTCTCTGTTGCTGGTGTCAAGGACATCTCCATGAGTTATACCCCTCACGAGCTCCAAGGCAGGACAGTTTTGATTTGCTAGTATAGAAAAAACACCCCTACTCGAGCCTGAGAGGGATAACCCCCTCCAATTCTTTCTGTCCTGCATAGCTCCAGGCAGCATAAAACTTTCTCACTTGAACCTAAAAACCTCTCTCAAATTCCTCCCTTTTTATCCATATTATTCCATTTCCTACTCAATCCTGTTTTTCCCAAATCTATAAAATTTCTTCAATTTGTTTTTTTTAAAAGGTCCACCTTACTTTATTCCTTCGTGTTGTCTCACTGTTCCTGCTATTCCTCCCCACCCCCATTGTATGGAGCACGCAGGGCGATATAGATTGATTCTCATCCCTAAGGGGAAGGGACTTCAAGGAGACTTTCCAGAGGCAACCTGGGCTCCTGGTTCACCCCTTCCAGCCTCACCTCCACAGCAAGCGTCGGCACCGGCCACTTTGGAGCCACCTGGGCCAAATGCTGCCGGGACCACAGTGAGTCTCCTGCCGACGGGCAGTGAGACTCACAGCACAACGGCCCGGCACACCTGCCAGGAAAGCAAGCCGATGAAGCAAGAGGGACGCTCAAGAGCTCCGTCCCTGCTCGCGGACGGATTCAAAGTGCTGCCCCTGCCTAAACCTCCACCCACATCAGCTGAGATCAGGGCCTTGGGAGCTCTGGATGGCGCAGGCTGCTGAAAATGGTGCCGTTTTGGTGCGAAAGGTGCAGAAAGCACAGAGGAGGGAGAGACCTTGCGGAGGACCCTGGCATCCTCAAGGGAGGTAACGGGGGGCAGCCGGTGCCTGACTAAGATTTTGGGGGCAGCAGGGGGATCCTCCTTAGAATTTTTTAATCCACAGCCAGGTCCATCTACGACTCTCCCAAGTCTCCCTAAAGTAGTACCCCCCCGCCCCCCGCCTGAGTGGCAAGCCTGGTTTAAAAATGCCATCAAAGACATAATCCACCAGGTCAAGCCTCATAAGAAGGGTAGAAAGTCAAGGAAAAGGAAGAGGGAGTATTCATCTAATGATAGTTCTTCCTCATCTGATTCTGTCAGTCCGCCACCTAAAAAGGCGAGGTGTAATACCTATCTGATCAACTAACAGGGTCCAAGAACCCAAAACATAAATCTAAGACTTTGCACTCTTCTGAGGCATCTGAACAAGATTCTGGAGATCCTGATGTGCTTAATCCTGGACCTTTGCTACCAAAAGACAAAAGACTGTGACAACTCCAATTATTGAGTTAGAGGTTGACCCTGAGGAAGAAATAAATAATAAACCTGATGGAGATAACCAGGACCCTGACAACATCCCTGACAGGGAGAATGGTCGGGGGTGGGAGGAGGATCCTGAATCTGGAAACGTTTCTCAGCATTTGTTTTAGAGGATTTTAATCCCCTTATTACTGCAATCTGATTACAAGCTAAAGTAAACCCAGAGTCAGCACCTTCTGCACAAGGGGACCTGGGTTTCCCCAGGTTGAAACCTAAGGACATGCTTTTACCTATGCCTGAGGTATTTTCAGAAGCGGTTAAACAGCAGTGGAACCAGTTCCCTTGTGTCAGGAGGGAAGGGGCGTCTATTATCTTTTGTTCACCGTCTCAAAAAAGGACAGGTCAAGGAGAGCCATGTTGGACCTAAAACATATCAAAAATGGGTAAAACACAAATGCTTCAGGATGGAGACGTTGAGATCGGTAGCAGAGGGTCTTCATCATCTGGATTTCCTTGCATCGATAGATCTCAAGGAGGCCTATCTGCATATACCCATTCATCAGGGCAGTCAGTACCTCCTCAGGTTCCAGTATGCAGGATGACGTTTTCAATACACAGCTCTCCCATTCAGACTTTCATCAGCTCCCCACATGCTCACAAAGGTGCTTGCATCACTCATGGCCCATCTACGTCTGCAGGGAGTCCAGATATTTGAGTAGCTAGATGATCTGCTTCTCCAGTCGCACTCTAGACTAAGAGCAGAGCATGACCTAGTGATGACTCTACCGATTCTGGAAGAACATGGCTTTCTGGTCAACTGGGGGGAAAGTCAACTAACACCAACTTACAGGCTTCAACATTGGGGGTGATAATAGATACAGAAAAGAACCATCTATACTTACCTCAAGACTGGTACTTGACCATACATCAGAAATAAAGCAGGCTCTTGCAACCCCAAGAGTGTTACTCACACATTCCTGCTGTGTGAACTTCTGGGGGCCGCCCGGCCCCCGAACTCCCAAGCCCCCACCAGCTCCGTGACAGAGCCAGCAGTCACATGGGCGACCGATCCTGCTCTCCCCACTAACCTCGTTATGGCAGGTCCCACCGATTGTGAGACCCGCCTTAAGATGTGCTTTATTGACTACAGAAAAACCTTTGATTGCATTGACCATGTCAAGTTGTGGAATATCCTCAGAAAAATTGGCATCCCAGTTACATTTCATTGTTCTCATGCTATATCTGGACAGAAAGCCACAGTCCAGACAGAACATGGTCAAATAGACTGGTTCCAGATCGGCAAAAAAGTAGGACAAGGCTGTATACTTTCTCCTTCTTTATTCAATTTATATGCTGAACATATACTGAGAGAAGCTGGATTGGAAGAAGATGAGCGTGGTTTTAAATCTGGAGGAAGAAACATCAATAACCTGTGCTACACTGATGACAGCATTCTGATGATCTGCAAGCTCTAGTAATGAAAGTCAAGGAGCACAGTGAAAAATGAGACTACAATTAAATGTCAAGAAGACTAAACTAATGACTAGGGATGTGCGGTTCGGTTCGGATCCGGACCGGTTCGTCCGAACCGGTCCGGATCCGGCGGCTCGATCCCGGACCGAATCGGGCCCTTCCGGGGACCGAGCCGGACCGAATTCGAGCCGGTTCGGTACCGAACCGGCTCGGGTTTCCCGAACCGGTTCGGGAATGAAATTGAGTCTCTGGAGTGTCTCTTTAAAGTTCCAAGTGTGTCCTCCATTTTGTGTCTCCTTCCCGAAACTTTTGCTCCTCCTTGCATCCATTTTGTGATGCTATTTCCAGGCATTGTATTGGCTGCGCTATTGATCCTTGATTGGCCAGAATGAGTCCTTTGGTCTGGTAGGCTGCTTGGCTGTTGCACTGTTGAGAGCTGGCACCCTGTTGGCCGTGGGGGGAGTGCAAAGGTGGGGGCTCCCAAAGGAGGGAATTTCAAACCTATATAAACCCAAGCCTCTTCTCTGGAAACTTCTCTTGGCTGCAGTTGTGGGATCATCTCTGAGACCTGCTTGCCCTTTGCTGGCTGCTCTGGTGTCTCTGTGAGTCCTGACTGTGTCCTGTGTCTCTCTGTGTGTGCTCTGTCTAATCCTTTGTCCACCTGCCCTTTGTGACTCTCTGTGTGTCTCCTCTCTCTGTCTGTCTCTTGTCTGTATACTGTGTGTTACTTCACTTTACTTTCTTCTTAATTTCCCCCAATTTTCCCTGTTCCTTGTCTGTCTGCTTTTCTCCCCCCCTCCCCCCCCTTTCCCTTCTCATCCTTTGGGCCTACCCTCCCCCTCCCCCACTCCCACCCACTGCATCCTCATTGCTTTAAATCTTCTTCCATTAATTATTGCTCTTTGTCCTGCCTTGTTGTTGTCCAACTTTTTGATTTTCACATTGCATTCCATTGGTTTCAGTTATATATTGCTTGCTGGTTTTGCTTAAATTGTACCATTTTGTTTGTTTCTGCTGACTGCTGCTGCCCTGCGAGTTGGTTCCCTGAATCCCTCCCCCCCAGCCCCAGAGGATTCTGTTGTTGTTTCTTGTTGTCCCATATAATCAGTTTTGGTTCCCTGCTCCAAACTTGCCCCTCCAAGTCCAACCACACCCCACCCCAACCCCACCCCATCCAGCCTTCTCCCAAGTTTGCTGCTGCCAAACCGAGTCCAGTTTTCTTTGCTTGGTTCCACTTATTCATTTGCTATTATTAATTTGCAGCAATTGTGGTTTCATTGTCTCTGTTCACTTAGTGGCCCCCCTCAGAGTCTGTGTTTGGTTCCCCCTCCCCACACCCCCACCCCCAAGTTTTTTCTGCTGGTTATAGTCTTTCTTTTAATTTTTTTTTTAAACTTCTGGCTTGTGTTCTCTTGATATATATTGCTTTATATATTTTGCTACCCTCCTCCTCCTCCTCCCCCCCCTGCCTGCCCCCCCCACCCTCCCTCCTCCCAGACCCTACCCTAGCCCAGGCCCAGCTCCTCCCCCAACCACCCCATCCAGCCTAATCGCTGCTGCTGCCCGAGTTGTTCCAGTTTCTCCTTTGCTGTTTGTTGTTGCCCCCTCCCCTTCCCCCCAACACCCCTCTGCCACACACTAGCCCCCAACCACACACACCCTCTCTGCTCCCCCCACCCCACCTCTTTTTCTCCTTGCCCCTGACTCTCTCCACTCACCCCAGGCCCCCTGCCACACACTAGCCCCAACCACACACACCCTCTCTGCTCCCCCCACCCCACCTCTTTTCCTCCTTGCCCCCGACTCTCTCCACTTACCCCAGGCCCCCTGCCACACACTAGCCCCCAACCACACACACCCTCTCTGCTCCCCCCACCCCACCTCTTTTCCTCCTTGCCCCTGACTCTCTCCACTTACCCCAGGCCCCCTGCCACACACTAGCCCCAACCACACACACCCTCTCTGCTCCCCCCACCCCACCTCTTTTTCTCCTTGCCCCCGACTCTCTCCACTTACCCCAGGCCCCCTGCCACACACTAGCCCCCAACCACACACACCCTCTCTGCTCCCCCCACCCCACCTCTTTTCCTCCTTGCCCCCGACTCTCTCCACTTACCCCAGGCCCCCTGCCACACACTAGCCCCCAACCACACACACCCTCTCTGCTCCCCCCACCCCACCTCTTTTTCTCCTTGCCCCCGACTCTCTCCACTTACCCCAGGCCCCCTGCCACACACTAGCCCCCAACCACACACACCCTCTCTGCTCCCCCCACCCCACCTCTTTTCCTCCTTGCCCCCGACTCTCTCCACTTACCCCAGGCCCCCTGCCACACACTAGCCCCCAACCACACACACCCTCTCTGCTCCCCCCACCCCACCTCTTTTCCTCCTTGCCCCCGACTCTCTCCACTTACCCCAGGCCCCCTGCCACACACTAGCCCCAACCACACACACCCTCTCTGCTCCCCCCACCCCACCTCTTTTCCTCCTTGCCCCCGACTCTCTCCACTTACCCCAGGCCCCCTGCCACACACTAGCCCCAACCACACACACCCTCTCTGCTCCCCCCACCCCACCTCTTTTTCTCCTTGCCCCCGACTCTCTCCACTTACCCCAGGCCCCCTGCCACACACTAGCCCCCAACCACACACACCCTCTCTGCTCCCCCCACCCCACCTCTTTTCCTCCTTGCCCCCGACTCTCTCCACTTACCCCAGGCCCCCTGCCACACACTAGCCCCCAACCACACACACCCTCTCTGCTCCCCCCACCTCTTTGGACCGCTGCTACTGCTGTGTCCTCCCCCCACACCTGAATCCCCCCTCCCTGCTGCGCTGCACTTCTCCTCTCTCCTCTTTCTCTCTATCATCTCTCTTTCTCCTCTCTCTCTCTTTCTTTTCTCTCTCTCTCCTCTCTTTCTCTTTGTCCCTGCCCCCCCTCTCTTTTCTCTCTCTCTTAGTCTTTTCTCTCTCTGCTCCCCTTCACTTTCCACCTCCTCTCCCACAGCTGCAGCCACACACAGTAGCCTACCCACCTGGCGGCTGCCATCGGTTTTTTTTTTCTTTTTATAGTTTTTGGTTGATTTTGTCTCTGCTTGGGGGTGAGTTGAGCGACACAAATAGTGTTGTCTCCTCACTTCTGCCCCTCCATCGTTGTTGAACTACCCCGGTTGCCTGTGTGCCTCGTGCGGCCGCCCTGCTGTGTCTCAGCCCAGGGTGGCTGGCTGGCGGCGGCGAATCCGTGACCAGCAGTGAGCGGCAGGAGAAGGACCGGAAGAAGAGGGGTTAGTGCGTGTGCGATTGTGCACCTTTTGTTGCCCCTTTCTCTCCCTAGCTGGCGGTTTTAAATAGGGACACCCCTATTCTGAAATGCATTTGGGTGTGGGGAGGAGGGAGGGAACCTTGGAGAGGAGATGTACTGTTGTAAAACTTGTGTCTTCATGCCCATGCCCAGTAAAGAAATTGCTGCTGTGTGTTGCGTTGCATTGCATGCGTCTTGCAGGTGGTTTTTGAACAGGTGCCTTCCAGAGTGCTTCCTTGCCTCTGGGGCAGTCTGAGTGGGGTCCAGGGTTCTGATGCGATGCTGCCACTACATGCTGGGCCCATGCCATGCCAGAGTGCTTCCTTGCCTCTGGGGCAGTCTGAGTGGGGTCCTGGCTGGGCTCTGATGCTGCCACTACATGCTGGGCCAATACACACGTATGATGATGATCATGATGTTCAATCCATGAGGCTGCCATCAAGTGTTTGCTGCTGCTTGCTTGCCATGGCATTGGGCAGGCAGAGTCACAGAGTGGGTGGGTTCAACCTCTGTGTTGGTGTGACTGGGTTCTGGTTTTGGTTGTGTGCAATTTAGAGTCACTAAATAGGCTGCATTGAGTTTGATGCTCCCCCCACAGGAGCATTACTTGAGAACCACCCCCCAGAACCCACACTTTGTGTTCCAGTTCACTAAATAAGGGTTTCCTCCTTTGATCTGCAGGTTCCCAAGCGTTGACTGCATCCCTCCCCCACCCCCGGTAGGTGCTGTGCCCTCCCCCCATCCACTCTCCCCCCGCAAAAAAGCTAAAAACTTGCCACCCACACCACAACTACTCCACCCAACTGCCCGTGCCACCCTCCCACACCGGGGTTCCACCCTTTAACCCCCTATTTTTCTAAAAAAAAACCCTCCCAGACCCATCTCCCCAATTGGCTTGGTGGTTGACTCCCAAATTCAAAAAGGACACCCTCCCCCTCACTTCGATTGGCTTCCCCCCCCATATCAAAAAGTCTTCCTTTCCCCCCAATTGGCTTCCTTTTTTGAAACAAACTTCCCCCCCGCCGCCTCCAAATCAGCTGCCTTTTTTTTGGCCCCTAAGCCCCTCCAAATTATTTTTTTGACCCTGTCTGGCCTTCCTCCTAAAGTCTCCCTCCTTCTGACCTAGCAGCATGTCTGAGCGCCGTGTGGCGGGCAGGGCTCGCTCAAGGCTGGCAGGCAGAGGTGGGAGAGGCCAGGTGCGGGGTGCGCCTGCGGCACGGGGAGGGAGAGGACGCGGGGAGCCTGAGGACACCCCAGTTCTCCCCATTGGAGAATTCTTTGCTCCGGCCCCATCTTTGGTGCGCAGGATTCAGTTCCCCACACCTGCTGCCGCCAATCGCGGCAGAGGCAGAGGCACTGTTAGGGCTGTGGCGGGTCCCTCCTCGCCGGCGGCACCAGGTGCTGCTGAGCTACCGCCAGTTGTTGAGGTGGAGGAGACTGTGGAGTTGGAAGAGCAGGTAGAGGGCGGTGAGGACCGTGCGGCTGGCAGCGATGCAGCCAGGTTCTCCCTCCCTCTGGGGCCCCTTCCCCCTATCCTTTCGCCGCTCAGTGGGGCCCCCCCTCGTGAAGCCCGACACTCTGGTGGGGAGCGGTCTGGCGAGGTGGTGGAGGAGAGGCCTGCCTCTCCGATGCCAGTTGAGCCGGGCCCTTCCTCCGCTGTGGAGGGCGGAAGGGGCGGGTTGGGTGGCAGCAGTGGGCAGGCAGCGGCGGCCGCCCCCCCCCAGGACTGCAGCCACCCTGCGAGAAACGGCCTAGGACGGCGCCCAGGGCGCAGGAGGCCAAGGGCAGTGGTGCATGGGTGCATTTTGAGGTCCCTCAAGATGCCCCATTCCACGCCCGCTGTGTCCACTGCAGGATGCTTGTCAGCCGTGGAAGGGACCCTGCGCACCTGGGTACGACGCCTATGTGGAGACACCTAGAGCGTCACCACCCAGGTCTCAGGGGACAGGCTGGCAGCGCTAGTGCGCCTTGTGCATCTGCCACTAGGGCGGGCAGCGGCAGTGTGCCAGCCAGCAGGCAGGCTACACTGCCCGTCCAGCGGTGGACGCAGTCCTCGGGCAGCCAGCGTATTGTTCGCGTGGACCATCATCACCTCACCCGCCTCATAGGGGAGATGATTTCCACCGATGACCAGCCGTTTCAGGTGGTCGAGAACAACGGCTTCCGCCGGATTCTCCAATACCTGGCTCCCGAATACGTCATCCCCTCAAGGACGACGTTCAGCCGGAACGTGGTCCCCTCCCTGTACCGCCAGTGCAGGGAGCTCGTGTCGGCCGAGCTGCGTGCAGCTCCGGCCGGGACAAGCGTGCATTTCACGACTGACCTCTGGACCAGTGTCAGTGGGATGCACGCTTCTTTCCTGGCCCTCACTGCCCACTGGTGGGGACCGGAGAGTGAGGGGACCTCCGCGGGCGATGCTTCCGGGTCCGGCGCGGCTCCCGATGCACTACGGCACAGGTGGGCCGTCCTGCACGTGGAGACGATGGACACGAGGCACACCGCGGAGGAGGTGGCGGCCGTACTCGACCGCCAGATAGAGGAGTGGATTGGCGGGTGTCCACACCTCTCCCGCGGCTTCATTGTCACCGACAATGGAGCCAACATTACCGCCGCTGTCGAGACAGTCATGGACTGTGTGAACATACGGTGTATGGCACACACGCTCCATCTGACCGTCAGGGACGCCCTTGGCCTTAAGGAGCTGAGGGCGTCCCAGGAGAAGGGGGCCCGCCCCATCGCAGGTGCTGTTGCTGCCATGGCCACGCTTGTGGATAAGTCCCGCAAGCTGGCCGCCCACTTCCACCGCAGCGAGAAGTCCAGGAGACTGCTTCGCCAGAAGCAGGATGACCTTGGCCTTCCTCGCCATCTCATCCCTACGGATGTGGAGACGCGGTGGAACTCCACCTTCCTCCTGTTCCAGCGCCTGTTGGAGCAGGAGAGAGCCCTTGTCGCCCTGGCGAGGGACGAGTCCTTGGATGTCTGCGACTTCTCGAACGCAGAGTGGAAGCAGATGTCCGAGGCGGTGTCGGCACTCGAGCCCTTCCAGCTTGCCACGAAGGGCTTGTGTGGCAACACCACTCCCTTGAGCCAGGCGCTGCCCACAGCTGTTGGTCTCGAGAAGCTGATGGGTGGACTCCATATCTCTCTGACCACGCCAGAGGGTCGTGCTCTGGCTGGGAGGCTGAGGTCTGGGGTTGACAAGCGGCTCGTTGATGTGCTGGGAGACAGGGAGGAGTATGTCCTCGCTTGTCTCTGTCACCCAGCCCTCAAGGGCAATGCCGTGAGTGCCGACGACTTGCCCAGGTGGAAGGGCATCCTGGTCGAGAAGGTTAGGGAGGAGGAGGCCACTAGGGCCCGCAGAGACCAGGGTGTTGGTAGTGGTGCGGGGGCAGCCCTCACGGCCCAACCCGCACCCAGCAGCAGCATGGGCGGCCAGCCGGCGTCAGCTTCCCCTTCCCCTCCCTCTTCCCAGTCCAGCAGCGCGGCATCCCAGGCGGCGCCATCGCAGCAGCCATTTGCTACCGACTCGAGATCCGCCCAGTGGTTTCAGCAGTTCTGCTATGGCGCCATGCCTGGTATGCGGGAGGCTCGACCTGCCAGGCCCCCCTCCAGTGCTGAGCAATGCGTTGCGCAGTACTTGGAGGAGCCTGTGGAGGGAGACGGCGTGGACTGCGCACAGTTCTGGGCGAGCCGCCGCCAAGTCTGGCCGGACCTGGCGGTGGTGGCTGTGCGCCTCCTCTCCTGCCCCCCAACCAGTGTCCAGAGCGAGCGGGTGTTTTCACGTGCCGGGGACGTGGTGACACCCTCTCGCTCCCGCTTGGACCCTGGTCTGGTGGAGCAGCTGGTCTTCCTTAAGGTGAACCTCCCCCTGTTGGGCTACCCCAAGCTGCAGTTTGAGACGGGCGAGTGATTACCGTGGGTTGCCCCATGGTTGGTCACCTGCCTGGCTCGAACTCTGTGCTTATCCCTACCCTCCCCCCTTCCACCTCTAGCTGAGCTGACGTGACAGATGCTGAGCCGTGCCAGCCAGTCGCAGCGTGTAGTGTGCCCACACAGAGATGCAGTTGTAGTAGTAGTTGTAGTGCTGCGACTGGCCAGATGTTTACAATGCCCACGCCCACCTAAAAAGAAACCCAATGCTGACCAGCACAGGCCCTTTATCTATCCACCTGTCAGCATTTGGGGACCTGGCGTGGGCACGGCACACCCCCCCAAAGTAGCACAGCCCACGGAGTACTAGACTTAGCGGCAGCGGCGGGTATACGTTCAAAAATGCAGTGTAGATATGTAAATACTGTATGTAAATAAACATGTAAATAATTTTTTCTTTAAAAACCCCATGTCAAAATCAAGCCTCAAAATTATGCAAAAGAAAGAAAAAAAGGTGACAAAGGGAGAACAAAATGATGAATGCCAAATGAATTGATTTTATTGAAAATGTCACCAGAAATCATGTGTGGGGGGCTTGGTTTACATGGAGAAAATGATTGGGTGATTTTTTGAAATGAAACGAATGAATTATTATCATCTTATGTTCATCTTGATTGTGGTCACTGTTGATGTTGGCTGATGGCAAAAAACCCAAAACCATCAGAATAGCAATGAACTGGCTGCCAACACAACATATTGATTGAAAACTGTGCAGGGGGGGAATTGGGTCTGTGTGTGTGTGTGTGGTGCAGGCTCAGTCTGTCTCTTCCTGTTGTGTGTCTGTCTGTCTGTCTGTCTGTGTGAATGGATGCCTAGCACTGTCTCTGTGTGTGGATGCTTTCTGTGTGTAGTGTGGTGTGTGTCTGTCTACATGTTTTTTTTCCTCCCCCCCATGCCTCCCTCCATCCTTCCCCTCTCATCCTCTCCCCTTCCTCTTCACCACCTTCCATCCTCCCTCCCTTCCAGCCCACCACCGCCTCACCTGCCCCCAACCCCGGTCTGGCAGATGATGAGAGCCTGGTCTCTCCCACCGAAGCACACACGTGAGCACGTGTGTGCACAAATATGTGGCTGACCAACTCTGAGCCGGACCCTCCCCCCTTCAATCCCCTCTACATCCCTCTCCCCCTCCCCTTTCCTCCCCCCTGCCTCCCAGCCTCCCTCCCTGCCTCCCTCCCCCCTCCTAGCTAGCAGCGCACACATACACACACAAAACACCTGTGGTGGCAAACACCACCAGCACACATGCACTCACACTGGTGCCACCACCTCTGCCTTGGGCCTCTGTGTCCTTGAGCAGATATGTGGTGGTGGACCAGAGAAGCATTTCTTTCCAGCAAGGCAAAAGGCATGCACTCACTGCACACACACACACACACACACGAAGAGGTGAAGACGAGAAGAGGCAACTTCTAGAACCAGCAGCAGCAGGTGAGTGTCGTGTAATTGTGTTGCTTCCCAAGGCCACTGCCCATGCTCAATGCTCAGTCTGCTGAAACTAAAGAACTAGCTACAATCACCCTTCCTCACATGCAGCTCAGCTCAGCTCAGCTCAGCTGCACAGCACACTGACTAACTAGACACTACAGCTGGTGGTAGAAAAAACAGAAGTCTAGATTCTAGAAGATGTCCTGGTGGATTTTAAACTTTCAAATCTGTGCTAGGATTGCCTCGCCCGCCTCCTCCTCCTCCTCCTCCTCCTCCTCCTCCTCCTCCTCCTCCTCCTCCTGCCTGTAATTGTGCCCTCTCCCCTTGCAGTTGCGCCGTCGTGATGGGTTGGTGATGTGCGTGCGCCGTCTACTTGTTAGCTCTCTCCTCCTCATGTTGGCTGGGCTTGCCAGGCACTGGCTGGCAGCAGCTGTTGGCTGTGTGCTAGGCTCAGGCTGTGGCGCGCGTGACTGGACTGGGAATGTTATTGTAGCGGCAACACTGGTTGTGGTGGTAGCAGTAGTAGCTGTTGTTGTTGCTGGGCTGGTGGCTGCTGGCCTGTGCTGACTCTGCGCACTTGGTCTGGTCTGGTCTGGTCATTGGGATGCAGATGTAGGGTGTGTGTGCATCATCCATGGGGAGCATCAGAGCAGAGCAGAGCAGGTTGGCTGGCTTCTGTCTGTCGGGCCTAGTCAGTGGCAGGCACTGAGTGAGGCGGTGGTTTCTTTGGGCATCACGTCACCCATCATGCAGAGCGGCAGGTCTGCTGCTCTGCTGCTCCGCCTCCTGCTTCTTCTCTGTGTGTGCTGCTCTTGTGCTTAGTGTGCTGCTCCGCTGCTGCTGCTGTGCTGGCAGGCAGCACAGCAGTGGCCTTTTTGTTAGATCAGAGAGTGGGTGTTGTCTCTCTGAGTGTCCTCCTCTTACTTGCTTGGATAGGAGTGGTGGTAGTAGGTAGGCATTAAGATGGACTGACTAGGTGTTACGTGTTAGGGCGCCCAGAGAGAGGCGCCAAAAAGATGGGGTGGCAATTGTTGGGTTGCTCCTAGTATTATTGGTGAATTTCTGAAGAAAATTTTTTTTTCCATTGGCTAGAATGGGGGTTCGGGGCTGCCCCAGACCCGCCTCTGTGGGGTGGCAGCACCGCCAAAGTGGGTCCGGGGCCATGGCAAAAATGCCCTCAGTCCCTCCCAGCAATCCCCGTAGAGATAGGAGTGATGGTTCTGTTGTTTTTCTGAGGTGTTCTGAGTGAGTGTGGATTCTGTGATAGCAAATGAGAGTGGATTCATGGTGTCTCATTGGAAATCTCATAAGCTATCATAGAATCTACACTCAGAATACCTCAGAAAAACAACAGAACCATCACTCCTATCTCTACGGGGATTGCTGGGAGGGACTGAGGGCATTTTTGCCATGGCCCCGGACCCACTTTGGGGGTGCTGCCACCCCACAGAGGTGGGTCTGGGGCAGCCCCAAACCCCCACTCTAGCCAATGGAAAAAAAATTTCTTCAGAAATTCACCAATAATACTAGGAGCCACCAATTGCCTTGGGATTTTTGGGGTGGAGGACACCCATGGGTGGCTACCACCCACCCCAGCTTTTTTGCCCCTAAGGGCTCCACATTGTGAGTTATGGGCAAAAATTTATTTTTTGAAAAAAATTTGTAAAAAATCAGAGGAAGTTCCAATCGACTTGAAATTTGGGTGGCAGGTAGAACACAATGTCCCCTTCAAAACCAGCCACTTTTTGTGATCTGAACCGGTTCGGTTCAGATCCGAACCGGTTCGAAACCGAACCGAACCGGGGGGGTGGTCTGGCAAAACCAAAACCGAACCACCCCGGTCCGGTCCAGACCCGGTTCGGACCCGAACCGAACCGGGAGAACCGGTTTTATGCACATCCCTACTAATGACAACGGGTACAGCAACCAGCCTGAGAATTGACAATGAAGACATTGAAGTGGTGGATAGCTTCTGCCTTTTAGCAGCGACTGTCAACAGTAAAGGATCCAGCAGTCAAGAAATATGCCACAGACTAGCACTTGGTAGGGTTGCAATAAAGGTCTTGGAAAGGATATTAGATGCTGTGACATGTCTACACCTACAAAGGTTAGAATCGTCCAGACAATGGTTTTCCCCGTGACACTCTATGGATGCGAAAGCTGGACTTTGAAGAAGCAAGATAGAAAAAGCATTGACACTTTTGAACTTTGGTGCTGGGGAAGACTTTTGAGGATACCATGGACAGCCAGGAAAACAAACAAATGGATCCTAGAACAAATCAATCCAGAATTTTCACTCGAGGCACAAATGACCAGGCCCAACTATCATACTTCAGACACATTATGCGAAGATCCAGCTCCCTTGAGAAGTCCATAATGCTGGGGAAAGTTGCAAGAAAGAGAAGAAGAGGATGGCCAGCAGCAAGGTGGATGAACCCAATTACTACAGCAATGAATGCACCACTGAGAGACCTGAGCCATTTTGGAAGGGCGGTATAAAAATCAAATCAATAAATAATAAATAAATAAAGGCCAAGTTGAAGACAGATCATCCTGGAGAGAATCGATCTATGTGGTTGCTAAGAGTCGACACCGAGTTGATGGCACTTAATCAATCAATCAATCAATCAATTAAAGGCCTTGCAGTTTTCTCCCTTTGAACCCTTAGCACACATTCCCAAAAGAATTTTGTCATTTAAGCTGGCCTTTTTAATTGTCATTACTTCTGCTAGACGTGTTTCTGAGTTGCAGTCACTGTCGATCCACGAGGCGTTTTGTATATTCCAAAAGGAGTCTGTTCATCTCATTCCAGACCATTTGTGTGAACCAAAGTAGCATTGTCCTTTCACCAACCTCAGGACATTTTCCTACCATTATTTTGTCCACATCCTGTGCACACGAGGAAAAGGCAGTGGCACAAGTTAGATGTTCAACGTTGTCTCAAGAAGTGCATAGAAAGGTCAGCATCATTTAGGATGATGGATTCTGTGTCCTTCCTACCTGGATCCATGGGAACAGCCATGTTGTCATCTACAGTTGCGCGATGGATCAGGGCTTGCATAGCTATGGAGTACAAGTCCCAACATCTCAAGTCTCCTACAAACCTAGTTGCTCATTCTACGCGGGCAGCAGCAACTTCGGCCACATTCTCCACTAATGCCCCAGTACAGGAAATTTGCTGGGCAGCAATGTGGAGAAGACCATCTACATTCACCAAACATTACAAAATAGACTCTCATGCTTCAGCCCTGGTGGCATTTGGTAGGAGAGTCTTGCAATGGGTCCTTCCCCAGGAATAGACAAGAGCGTTCCTGCCCTGGTTGCATTACAAGCTGTGGTATGTCCCATGGAGATGTCCTTGACCCCAGCAACAGAGAACCAAGCATTGGTTCACTTACCATGAAGGCTTCTTCTGGTTGCTGGAGTCAAGGACATCTTGGCCCACCCAGCTTGGCATGCTTGTCTGTCTCTCAGAGACCATCTATTCCATATTTTATGTTATATTCTGAGTTATGCCTGGCACAAGGGGGTCTGGAAAACCATCCTTAGGGATTTAATTCCTGCAATGACTGATGTTGGATTCTCATATCCTGTTTTCTTCCTCTGTTTGTTTTTCTGTTTGTATTACTGTAATGCCTTACATAACTGGGCCCGAAAGAACTGGGGCAGGGTTATCCCCTCAGGTGTGTGTTTTCTATACTAGTAAATCAAAATTGTCCTGCCTTGGAGCTCATGAGGGGTATAACCCTTGGAGATGTCCTTGACTCCAGCAACCAGAAGAAGCCTACACAGTAAGTGAACCAATGCTCCGTTCTATTTCCTAGGAAGTTAATAAATGAATTAAACCTGTGGTCAAGTGAATGGAATCTGTAGCCTCAGAATATGGGCAATGATGAAGAATTAAATGAGATACTACTGAGATTCAAACTGCATTATGAAGTGATAGTGCTGGAGGCAATGGGAGATCTAGATAATATCATGGCTGATGTATGCTTCACCTGGACAACAAATAAATTTTGGTTATCCTAAACATAAATATAAAGTATAACAGGCTTAGCTGCTGTTTTAACAACAATTTTCATTCTCTGCAAATATATCAAACCAGCAAAGTGTATTATCATTGCTCCCCAAATGTTAACTTACACAAACACTAGCTGCTTCACTCAGTCTTACTATTTAGCATATGTTACCTGTGCTGCCAAGCTAAGATTTGAGAATGTAGAATTCCCCTCACCTCCAGGCTGATGATTATGGCTCTCATTATTAGTAACACTTTTGCCATTTACTATGACCAAGACCAGACCTGGGTTCGGACATACAAGGAAAGTGGAGAAACACCTCCGGTTTCCCAAACCACACTTCCACTCCTAGGGAAATGGAGTTTGCAGGGGAAAGAGACTAGGCTTGTGCCAGAAAAGTTTCGGAGGTAAAGGCCTCCAAAACGTTTCGGAGGTAAAGGCCTCCGAAATGTTTCGGATGTAGGGGCTGTTTTGGCATTTTGGCGCCGGCGGGGGTAGAGCTTTAAGGGCAGAGGAGAGTGTACTCACCCCCCCCACCACGTTTCCCCCGCCGGCGCTCTCCAAATTTAAAGCCCCTCGGGGCGGCAGCATTCCTCCCTGCCGCCCCGTTCCCCCCGTCGGCCGGAAGTGGCGAGCGCCCTGCCGCCCTGAGGGGCTTTAAATTTGGAGAGCGCCGGCAGGGGGAACGCGGCTGGGGGGGTGAGTACACTCTCCCCCGCCCTTAAAGCTCTACCCCCGCTGTGCCGAAGATTTTCCGTGCACATCCCTAAAAGAGACCCTCACGAAACTCCACTCTGAACAGGGTTGCCATATTCAAGTTTTCCAAATCCGGGTGGCCTAATGTGCATATTATGCAAATTATGTGGCAACTAATTTGCATTTTATTTATTTATTTATTTATTTATTTATTTATTTATTTATTTGACAGATTTGTATATGTTCCCCTCCTTTTCTGCCCTCCCATGCAATCAGATCCAGAGTAAAATCCGGGCAATCCGGAGAGCACATTTGAAATCCTTGTAAATCCAGGTAGAATTTCGCAGCCGGGTGGAGGAGTCAAAATCCGAGGGCTACCCTAAATTCCGGGGGACATGGCAAGGCTAACTCTGTACCTTCAGTCAGAATGGAGTTTCACTGCTCCTAACTCCATTTCTGTGGCGCCACTGTACATACGAACACTTGGTGCCACAGTTTGGGCCCAACAGAATCATAGTTGAGGGAGGAAGCTCTTCCCTCACTCCAGCCCAATTGACTGTGCAGGCTGTCCTTCTGTCAAGAAGAAAGCCCACACAGCCGGCTCCTGCAGTCTCTCTGACTGCAGAAAGGCGGCTCTCCCAACATCCAAACATGGACGGAAGAGCAGGAGGAGGGACTGCAGGTCCATTGGACCCATGGTTCCATGTTACATATGAACTGGGTCTAGGTCTTTGATGAGTGACAGGAGAAGGACACAGTTTGACTGTTACATATGTGAGGGAGCATGTTTCTCAGCAGAATAGAAGGCAGGGGGAGTAGACTTTCTGCTCGGAATGAAAAAGAGCAGAACAAAGATAGGTCTGGCCTGATCCAGCAGGGCTGTTTTTATGAAACTTTGTGCAAAATTTAACTCTCCTGCATGGAGATAAGCAAACATGTCTAGGACAGAACATACTACCTCCAAGCAGAATACACAGTTTTTATCCAGATAAAATCTGTCAGTTATAAGTTCTAATGCTCCATCCTGACAACATTTTTTTAAAAATGTTCTTCAGATGCTAACATTTCTTTCTCATCCATCTCTTTCAGTATCCCTTGATTACTATCCAGGTAAGAGACTCTGTTTTAAAGAGACATTTATCTACATTGTATCTGACACAGACTGGCTGAGCTGATGCAATGATCTGTAATGCTCAGTCAAGGAACAGAACAGTTTGCAGACCAGATTTTGTGAGTGAAGGGGAAGTGGTTAGTTTAGTTGGGATTCTAACCCTAAGGGCAGGAGTGGCTTTGTGGAAGAAACTGGAGGAGAAGACTTAGGTGAGAGGGAAGACGAAAAGCATAGAGCCCAGTGGGACATTGGCTGAAGGAAAGGTTCAGTGTAAGCAACAGACTGAGCAGGGGTGTAGTGAGCCCAATGGCAGCCTGTGTTCTCCCCATCGCCCTCCCCTGGCACTTCTTTGTGGATCGCGCTGCCCCCTGCCTTGCCAACCCCTACCTCTTCCTCCTTCTCCTCTTATTGCCGCCACTGCCTCCTTTTTCTTCTTGCACCTCTGGAAGCCATTAATCTGCCCACTGTTGCAGGGAATGCAAAGTTCCCTCACTGGTGCAAGAGAGGAGACCTTGCATCCCCTCTCCACACTTCTGCTTTCTAGGAGGCTGCCAGGAACTTCTGGCAGTCTCCTAGAGCGGCCAGTGAAAAGGAGAAGACACAAGGCTTCCTCTTCCACCAGCAAGGAAATCTCCCCTTTCCTCATGGGTCCTCGCCTCTTTCTCTTCTTGCCGCTCCCACAGCCATTAATCTGCCCACGGTTGCAAGGGCAGGCGAGGTTTCCTCGCTGGCGTGAAAGAGGAAGCCTCACATCTTCTCCCCTTCCCTGGCCAATCTAAGAGCCTGCTGGGAACCTGGCCCTGAGATTAAGAGAGAGGAATATGAGGAGAGGTGGAGAATGAGCTTGGAGAAAAAGGACAGAGAAGGCACAGAACTGAGGCGCGAAGAGACTCCATCGAGAGGAGACTCTGAATAAACAGTGCTTAAAATTCATTAGAACTGTATGCCATCAGTGGAGACAAAAAGAAATACTAGAAAGGTTCATCTCAAGAGACACCAAAATTAATAAGTGAAAGAGCAAAGAAAATTAAAAATTGGACTGCACCAGGCGACGATGCATGGCTTTTGGCTTAAACACCTAACAAGCCTTCATAAACAACTATCAAAACAGTTCAATCACATTTTGCAAGGAGGTGATATTGAACAATGGCTAACAACTGGGGAAACTAATCTCATAATGAAAGACCCAGGAAAAGGAGCAGTTCCAAGTAATAATAGACCAACAACCTGCCTGCCAACCATGTTCAAATTATTAACTGGAATAATAGCAGATGAAGTAATGCAACACTTATTAACTAATAAGCAGCTTCCGGTTGAACAGAAAGGAAATTGCCCCAACACCAGAGGCACAAAAGACCAGCTGCTGATTGACAAAATGATTTTAGAAAATTACAAGAGAAGAAAAACAAATCTAAGTGTTGCATGGATTGACTCGAAGAAGGCCTTTGACTCATTGCCTCATACATGGATACTAAAATGTTTAGAAACAACTGGTGCCAGTAAAAACATTCAGATATTTATTTAAAAAGCAATGAGCATGTGGAGTACACAGTTAACAATCAATGGTGAGACACTTGGACAGATTAGCATTAGAAGAGGTATTTTCCAAGGGGACTCACTATCCCCTCTGTTGTTTGTAATCGCCATGACCCCACTTTCACAAATAATAAACAAAACAGGCCTCGGATACCAAACATCTAAAACATCAAGTCAAATAAACTCTTCATGGATGATTTGAAGTTATATGGAAAGTCCCAATCAGAAATCAACTCACTATCCCCTCTGTTGTTTGTAATCGCCATGACCCCACTTTCACAAATACTAAACAAAACAGGCCTCGGATACCAAACATCTAAAACATCAAGTCAAATAAACTCTTCATGGACGATTTGAAGTTATATGGAAAGTCCCAATCAGAAATCAAATCACTGCTAAACACTGTCCGTATATTCAGTAGTGATATAGCAATGGAGTTTGGACTAGACAAGTGTGCTGCATTAAAAATGAACAGAGGAAAAATAACAAAATCAGAAGTAATAGAACTAACCAATGGAAGCAACATCAAGAACCTGGAAGAGAAAGAACATTACAAATACTTGGGCATTCTCCAGGCTGATAACATCACACACACTGAAGTTAAAAGAAAAATTGGAAGTGAATACATCAGGAGAGTTAGAAAAATCCTAAAGTCCAAACTCAATGGTGGGTACACCATACAAGCCATAAACACCTGGGATATACCATTGTTAGATACACTGCAGGAATAATAGACTGGACCCAGGCAGAGCTAGAGACGCTAGATTGTAAGACCAGGAAAATAATGACCATCAATCATGCTCTGAACCCCCACAGTGATATAGATAGGTTATACCTCCCTCGCAGCTCAGGTGGGAGAGGAATGCTGCAAGTCCATCAAACAGTAGAGGAGGAGAAAAGAGGCCTTGCAGAATATATAAAGGACAGTGAAGAAGATGCACTTAAAATGGTAAATAACGAGAAACTATTAAACACCAATGAAACAAAGCAGGCCTACAAGAAAGAACAAGTCAAGAACTGAGCAGAAAAATGGAAAAATAAGCCTCTGCATGGTCAATATTTGCACAATAAGTGGAAAATCAAACATCACCAAGACCTGGCAATGGCTTAAGAATGGCAACTTGAAGAAAGAAACAGAGGGTTAAATACTGGCTGCACAAAAACAGGCACTAAGAACAAATGCAATAAGAGCAAAAGTTGAAAAATCAACAACAAACAGCAAGTGCCGCCTTTGTAAAGAAGCAGATGAAACAGTGGACCACCTAATCAGCTGTTGTAAAAAGATCGCACAGACTGAATACAAACAAAGGCATGACAAGGCATCAGGGATGATACACTGGAACATCTGCAAAAAAAAAAAAAAAAGCTATCTGTAGCCAAAGATTGGTGGGGCCATAAAATTGAAAAAGGTGTAGAAAATGAAGATGCAAAAAAAATATTATGGGACTTCCTACTACAGACAAACATCTGCCACACAATACACCAGATATCACTGTAGTCGAGAAGAAAGAAAAACAAGTTAAAATAATCAACATAGCAATACCAGGGGACAGCAGAATAGAAGAAAAAGAAATAGAAAAAATCACAAAATACAAAGATCTACAAACTGAAATTGAAAGGCTGTGGTAGAAGAAGACCAAAAGAATCCCAGTGGTAATTGGTGCCCTGGGTGCAATTCCAAAAGACCTTGAAGAGCACCTCAACACCATAGGGGCCACAGAAATCACCATCAGCCAATTACAAAAAGCAACTTTACTGGGAACAGCCTATATTCTGTGACGATATCTATAATAACAGCAACAACACTGATAATAAAATTCAGCCATCCCAGGTCCTTGGGAAGGACTCAATGTCTGGATAAAACAAACCGATCAATAACACCTGTCTGACTGTGTAAACAACAACAACCATATTCAGACAAATTATTCTGCAACCACATGAATATGTGCAATCTGCTTTCCCCTGGATATTACATGGAGCTGGATTGGCAAAGTCCAGTCCAGCAGCAAAATTGTAATATCTTGCCTCCAAGTAATGGATTGTGGCAGAGGGAGGATGTATAATGCTCTTCATGCCAGGAGGTAGCTATTTGCTCCCCATTTTGAATCTGCTGTATGTGAGCTTCTGCACATCCTCTAAAGAATTAAAATAAAACAAATTGCTCACAGAATGGGGGAAGAGCGGTAGACTATTACTCTGTGCCACTTCTTGTTTTTAATCTGTTGCTTATTGATGATCAGTCCAGGGCTGAAGCTGTCGGGGTGGCTCCCACATGAGGCAAGGTGAGGCGGCACCTGCACCATGGGACAGTAATGGTGGGCATCCTTCCCTCACCCCCTGAGGGTGGCATGCCACCTGCCTGCACAGCACACTTGTTCTGAACATCTGATGATTCCATGCAGTGTTACTCAAATGAGATAATATCCAAGAAGGTTAAATTATTTTATTGTCTAACAATCAAAGGATAACTTACATACCACAGATACTGTTTCCTCAGAGTTTGTTGAGGAGTTCATTCAGATTGGTGATGCTTGGATATTAAATCCATTAGCTTAAAAGGCCATTGACTTCAGCTAGGTTCAGGTAAAGATCAAAGGCCTCTCCCTCTTTCCCAGAGAGGGCCTTTTTCTGCCACTGGTATGATGAGCAGGGAAAAGAAGAAAGGCCCAAGCAAAGCAGGAGCCAGTGCTTTATTGGCTTTCGGACTGAGATAGCCCTACTAAGCTAGTCCCAATACATTGATTCTAAATAGGCTATACTAGCTGTTCTCTGCTTATGGGATCAGCATGGCTTCTGGTTCATCTAATAACATAAACTAAGTCATTCTTCTAATATTAACCTGGCTTGCTACTTGCATGCATACCAAACCTGTGATGCTCTTGTGGCTGCACGACACTGTCCTTGCCCACCACTGCCCTCCCTTTGTGTCCTCCCCTGCCTTGTGTCCTGCCTCCCTCACTGGCAGCACTCTTCCCCCTCTCCTGGCTACCTTACATTCTAAGTAAGATGTTTTAAACTGCAGGTCAGTGGCAGAGGCAGCAGTGACAGAGGCAAGGATGGAAGATCTAGCATGGAGTGGCGCCCTCTGCTGCCACTTTGCTAGCTCTCTCATTCCCTTCCCCCTGTGCCTTCCATCAACAGACTTGTGCACTGTGATTTGTTCCTAAAATGAAGCAAAGTTTACAAGTCTGTTGGTCGAAGGTGCAGACAATGAGCAGAGGCATCAGGGGCCAGGCCAGCATTTGGGGAGTCCATATTCACTTTATGAAAAAAACTCAAAACAATATGTGGCTATGGCATGGGTTGTGTCGCTTGTCACTAATTGCACCACAAAATATGCAGTAGATTCTTGTGATAGATGCCATACAGTGATCATAATTGCAATTGATATGCTGTCTGGAGAAATAATGCATTTTCCCCACATAAAAGATATGGGCTGCCATTTAGACTAATGCTAAATAAAGCACAATGAACAAAGTTGTGCACAAGCAAGAAGGTCACTGGCTGCAGGGATTCTCAGAATTGCACAATTATTTGCACTCTTGGTCCGCTTGCACAAGAATTTGCACAACAAAGATAGCAGAACAGGATGTGAGCTTCAACTTCTGTGTGAGCTTATCCCCAAGCTAACATGCGGCAGGTTGTTCTTTGCAGCATTCCCTACAACACATGTGGACTAAGGAACAGATTCCACAGCAGAAGCATGCAACATAAACATCTGTTCCTCAATCCACATGTGTTGCAGGGAATACTGCAAAGAAGAACAACCTGCTGCATGTTAGCTTGGGGATAAGCTTGCACAGAAGTAGATGCCCTCATCCTGTTCTGAAAGTATCTCTTCCAGGCAGGAAATGACCTGAGTAGAGCAGCATGACTTCAGAAAACTGCAAGGCTGACAACTTGCTCTG
The DNA here is from genome assembly GCF_027244095.1 of Hemicordylus capensis. Lineage (NCBI taxonomy): Eukaryota > Metazoa > Chordata > Lepidosauria > Squamata > Cordylidae > Hemicordylus > Hemicordylus capensis. The sequence goes on from NC_069658.1 coordinate 170,978,167, forward strand.
ACAAGGTCCGCAGCCAGGCTGAAATCTGATATCCTTCTCCTATTGCCTGATCTCAGGCTCCACCCGCTCTTGGATGAATGCAGATCTTTAAGGGGACAATCATTTTCTTGAAGCCCCCAAGTCTAAATCCAAGCATTGCCATTCAGTTATATCTAGTTGGGTCACGGTCATCTTTGCCAGGTGGGGACAGACCCTTGGGCCAAGGGCAGTGGATCCTCTGGGATTCCAGTTCAGGAAGGTGATGATTCATAGGAGTCAGGCTTCGGGCCTTTATCTCTGAGTTTCTAGGCTATTAGATCCTGAGTTGGTGCCAGAATCCATGCCAAGTGCCTCTGCAGCCCATGCCAATGGACCCTAGAGCCCCTGAGGAATTTTAGGTGCCTCTCCTTTAGAATCAGTGCCTGCAGGGCTGGATTATTGCATGCAGAGGCCCTAAACTTCCCAAAGAGGGAAGATCTTGGGCTGGCAGTGACTGTGTTTCTGCTTCTGCCCTACCTTTCTTCAGGTGTGTTCAATCTATGGGGCCGACTCTGCTGCTTTGAAGCTCAGGCTGGGCCAGGGCCTGAAGAAGGGAAGAGGGAAGATCCTGGGCTGGCAGTGACTGTGTTTCTGCTTCTGCCCTACCTTTCTTCAGGTGTGTTCAATCTATGGGGCCGACTCTGCTGCTTTGAAGCTCAGGCTGGGCCAGGGCCTGAAGAAGGGAAGAGGGAAGATCCTGGGCTGGCAGTGACTGTGTTTCTGCTTCTGCCCTACCTTTCTTCAGGTGTGTTCAATCTATGGGGCCGACTCTGCTGCTTTGAAGCTCAGGCTGGGCCAGGGCCTGAAGAAGGGAAGAGGGAAGATCCTGGGCTGGCAGTGACTGTGTTTCTGCTTCTGCCCTACCTTTCTTCAGGTGTGTTCAATCTATGGGGCTGACTCTGCTGCTTTGAAGCTCAGGCTGGGCCAGGGCCTGAAGAAGGGAAGAGGGAAGATCCTGGGCTGGCAGTGACTGTGTTTCTGCTTCTGCCCTACCTTTCTTCAGGTGTGTTCAATCTATGGGGCTGACTCTGCTGCTTTGAAGCTCAGGCTGGGCCAGGGCCTGAAGAAGGGAAGAGGGAAGATCCTGGGCTGGCAGTGACTGTGTTTCTGCTTCTGCCCTACCTTTCTTCAGGTGTGTTCAATCTATGGGGCTGACTCTGCTGCTTTGAAGCTCAGGCTGGGCCAGGGGCGTGAGCCTCTTGGCGTGAGCCGAAGGGCTCTCGTCCTTGTGGCTCTCAGCCATGGGGTGAGCTGCCTGGGGCCCTGAAGATCTTTTCCTCCTGCCCTGAAGATCTGTCTTCCCACAATCAAGAAGCTAGCAGGAGATCACGCAAGTCTGGTCTTGGTTTTTTATTAAGCCAAGAAGCCGTGGTGGTTTATTCTGGGGAGATGTGCCTGGGGGAGCGAAAAAGTGGGTCTGGAGTGGGGGCGGCAATATCATGGGTAGCGGGCAGAGGGAGGTATGGCGGTGGGAGTTCGGCAGGCCGTTACAGGGGAAATCGGTCCAGGCAATTGAGGCCTGTTCCTTTTTCCGGCCCTTCTCCCAACCCTCTGACCCTAGGGAGCTCTGGGACTCCTTCGAGGATTAGGGTGCTGCTGCTGAATGCCAGGTCAGTTAACACAAAAACATCTCTTATCCACGATCTGATTGTGGATGAGCGTGCTGACCTGGTATGCGTGACGGAGACCTGGTTGGATCCGCTGGGCGGGGTTGGTCTCTCTCAGCTTTGTCCTCCAGGTTTCCAGATCGTGCAGCAGCCCCGCCTCGAGGGTCGGGGAGGAGGCGTTGCAGTCATCTTTCGAGAGACTCTCCCCATTTCCAGGTGCCCGGTCAGGCAATCTCAGAATTTCGAGTGTTTGTCCTTGAGGGTGGGCCTCCGAGATAGGCTGGGGATTCTGTTGGTGTACCGACCACCCCGCTGCACTTCAGTCTCCCTACCTGAGCTGGCGGGGGTGGTCTCGGAGGTGGCCTTGGGTTCCCCCAGGCTTATTGTTTTGGGGGATTTCAATGTCCACGCTGAGGCCCCCCTAGTGGGTGCGGCTCAGGATTTCATGGCCTCCATGGCAACCATGGGCCTGTCTCAATTGGTATCGGGCCCTACCCACATGGCGGGACACACTCTGGATCTGGTTTTTGCCGACCGGGAAATAAATGATCTGGAGGTGGGGGAATTTGAGACCACTCCCTTGTCATGGACAGATCATCACCTGGTGGGGTTTAGTTTGACTGCTCCGTCTACCCTCTGCAGGGGTGGTGGGCCGATTAGGATGATCCGCCCCCGGAGGCTTATGGATCCGCTTGGATTCCAGTCGGCCCTCGGGGAGTTTCCAGTGTCCAGAGCTGGTGACCCTGTCGAGGCCTTGGTTGATCTCTGGAATGGAGAGATGGCCCGGGCTGTTGACACGGTTGCCCCCAAGCGCCCTCTCCGGCTTGGTGGAGCCCGTTCGGCTCCTTGGTTTTCCTCGGAGCTTAGGGCGATGAAGCAACTCGGGCGACGGCTGGAGCGATGCTGGAGGAAGAGTCGTCACGAATCCGACCGAACACGGGCTAGAGCCCATTTTAGGGACTATGCCGTGGCGGTGGGGGCGGCGAAGAAATGCTTTTTCTCCGCCTCCATTGCGTCTGCTCAGTGCAGACAAACAGAGCTGTTTCGTGTGGTGAAAACCTTGCTCCACACATCCCCCCGGACAATGGGGGAGGAGCCATCTACAGCTCTTTGTGATCGGTTTGCCTGTCGCTTTGCAGATAAAGTCGCTTGCATCCGTGCTGACCTGGACTCCAGAGTTTTGGCAGTTCCGGCAGACGTGCCTTTGGTACCATCTGGTCCCGTTGTGTTGGATTCTTTTCGGTTGGTGCGGCCTGAGGATGTGGACAAGATCCTGGGCAGTGTGCGGGCGACTTCGTGCGCTCTTGACCCTTGCCCTTCATGGCTAATAAAAGCTGCCAGGGAGGGGACAGGTAGATGGCTGGAGGTGATCGTTAATGCTTCATTAAGGGAGGGCAGGATGCCATCGTGCCTTAAGGAGGCGGTGGTAAGACCTCTATTAAAAAAGCCCTCCCTTGATCCCTCCAACCTGGACAACTATAGACCTGTGTCTAACCTCCCCTTTTTGGGCAAGGTGATAGAGCGTGTGGTGGCGTTCCAGCTGCAGAGGGTCTTGGATGATACGGATTATCTGGACCCTTTTCAATCTGGCTTCCGCCCCGGGTATGGGACTGAGACTGCCTTGGTTGCCCTAGTCGATGACCTACGCCAGGAACTAGACAGGGGGAGTGCGTCCCTGTTGGTTCTGCTGGACCTCTCGGCGGCGTTCGATACCATCGACCATGGTATCCTTCTGGGCCGCCTCTCGAGTATGGGGATCGGAGGCACTGCGTTGCAGTGGTTTCGGTCCTTTCTTGAGGGGAGGGTTCAGAAGGTGGTGCTGGGGGACTACTGCTCGGCCCCGTGGCCGTTGGCCTGTGGGGTCCCGCAGGGATCGGTCTTGTCCCCCATGCTGTTTAACATCTACATGAAGCCGCTGGGAGAGGTCATCCGGAGATTTGGACTGAGTTGTCAGCAATATGCGGATGACACTCAGCTCTATCTCTCCTTGTCATCTGATCCTAGGGAGGCGGTGGATGTCCTGAATCGGGGGCTGGAGGCCGTGATGGGTTGGATGTGGGCTAACAAACTGAAATTGAATCCGGATAAGACGGAGGTACTGTTGGTCAGTAGGAGAGCCAATCGGGATGAGGAGATTTTACCGGTTCTGGATGGGGTTGCACTCCCCTTGAAGGAGCAAGTACGCAGCTTGGGGGTACTACTGGACCCGGCTCTGCTTTTGGAAGCTCAGGTGGAGGTGGTGGCCAGGGGTGCCTTTGCACGGCTTCGGCTGGTGCGCCAGCTGCGTCCCTTTCTCGAAAAGGCAGATCTGGCCACGGTTACCCACGCCTTAGTCACGTCGCGGCTGGATTACTGTAACGCGCTCTACGTGGGGCTGCCCTTGAAGAATATCCAGAAACTGCAGCTAGTGCAAAACGCGGCAGCAAGGGTTTTATCCGGAGCTGCCCGTTGGGAACATATCACCCCCATTTTGAAAGAGCTGCACTGGCTGCCGGTTCGTTTCCGGGTCCAATTCAAGGTGCTGGTTTTGACCTTTAAAGCCCTAAACGGTTTGGGCCCGGGGTATCTGAGGGACCGCCTGCTCCCAAGGGTTGCTGCCCGCTTGACAAGGACATCTGAGGGGGCCCTGCTCCGGGTGCCGACAATGAGGGAGGCCCGGCTGTCGTGTACTCGGGACAGGGCCTTCTCTGTTGCTGCCCCCAGACTCTGGAATGCTCTCCCAGTGGCCATTCGTTCCTCGGACTCCATCACGGCTTTTAGAAAGCTTTTAAAGACCTGGCTTTTTACTCAGGCTTTTACATGATCGTTTTCTACTGCAGCTTCTTTGTGTTTTTATTTGTTGTATTTGTTGTGTTGTTTTTAATGCCTGTTTTTATATGTTTTTATATTTTTAACATGATGTTTTTATTGTCTTTTTATTGTATGTTTTTAACTTTTGTAAACCGCCTTGGGGTTATCTTTTTAACGAAAGGCGGTATATAAATGCAAAAATAAATAAATAAATAAATAAATAAATAAATAAATAAATAAATAAATAAACTGTGTCAAGCTTAAAAGGCCCCATAAAGTAAAGGTAAGGTGTACCATCTAGTCGGTGTTGACTCCTGACAACCACAGAGCCATGTGGTTGTCTTTGGTAGAATACAGGAGGGGTTTATAATTGCCGTCTCCCGCCATCATCCAGAACTTTCAGCATCTTCCTATATTGCTGCTGCCTGATATAGGTGTTCCCCATAGCCTTGGAAACATACCAACAGGGATTCGAACCAGCAACCTCTGGCTTGCTATTCAAGTCATTTCCACGCTGCGCCATTAGGTGGTCCCATAGCATTACAAATATCTATATCTATACACACACACACACAGACACACACACACTGATCTCTGTATCATGGGATCCCAGAATCAAATTTATTCCAGATCAAATTTCTGACCCAAGATCCAGACCTTCAAAAAACTGGGCTCTGATCTAATTGTTTTGATATTTTATTTCTGCATAGATTTATAAACTTAGTATGATAAATAATTGTGCAGCCATATTAGTAGTTTAGTTTATTATGGTCACAGTCCAGATTAACAATTGATAACAATTAATAACATTAATAACAAAATTCAAGAAAATGCAAAATTTACAAAATTACAAAACCATATTAGTATATTTTTGTCTTATCAGAATGATGCCTTTTTAAGCTTTCTCCTTTATTTTTCTACCAGTTAATGTAAAACCTGACATTTAGTCATTTTTGTAGTATTCAGAGGCCCCTCATAATGGGAGTCCCTAAGCTGTAGCTTGCTTTGTTTGTGCCTACATCTGACACTGAGCCTCTTCTCATGGTTCATGAGAAGGGCTCCAGAGCGGGCTGCGGAGAAGGCAGGTTAAACCTACCTAACCTGCAGATGACCGCAGCGGCATTGCTGGGTGTGTTCCCTGCGCGCCCAGATGATTATCCACACACCAAGGGAGTGGGGAGGGTGGGGGGCTGGGATGTACCATCATGCAACGCGAGAGTGTGCGGTGTATTATAGGGATCCCTCCTCACCTCCCTGGGCTCCCCGCAGCTGCCACACAAGCAAAAACTGAGGTTAATGGAGTGCTCACTTCCTTAACTTCATTTTGTAGGGTAGCTATTTAGGTGGGTTTGCCGCCGGGCAGGTAACTATAACAGGGCACAGGGAGACAGTTGTCTGGGGGCCCACTGCCTTGGGGGGGGGGCCAGAGGAAAGTCACATGACTGACTCCCCCAGCCGCGCACCCGCCTGGGCTTCCTTCAGTTGTATTCATCCTCTGAAATTGATGTGAATGTTAAGACCTGGAGCTACCAGAAAAGCATGTCTTTCTCTAGTACCGTTAAATGACTGGCATCGTCCACAATTTACAAAACCTTTAGGATGATGTTCTATTGTGGCAGCATACACACACACACACTGCTTTTTGTTGCCACTATTCAGTCTTATTTAAGATTTCTTTCATGAGCTGAGCTTCAGTGGCGGGGGGGAGGGGGCGCGTTTTAAAATCTTGTCTCTGGGCCCACTCCAACCTTGCTACACCCCTGCCGCCAGGATTGGTCCGATCCCAGTGGATCACACACGTACGTGCAAAAGCGGACCCGGATCCCTTAGCCTGGTTTTGCATGCGCGTGTGAATAGCCTCACTGAGTGCCTAGTCCTTGGTTACTGCTCAAAACCAGGACTATGATAATCTATAGATTTAAGGGCAGAAGAAAAGTATTGTTTTCTATTTATGTATTATTTTAATACATAGATAGAAAACATATTTTCTATTTTAAGCATATTTACCCCACTTCAATCAACAAGGCTCCCAGGGCAACCTATTTATACAAATACATATATACAGTGTTTCTAGGAAACCATTTCCAGCATAGATGAGGGGCTGCATAACAAAAACACGGACAATGAGCTGTAGTGCTTGCAAGGATATGGTCACTATTGTCTCAGCTTCCCCAAAGGGTTTACATTTATTGGGTAAAGTCAGCAAAAGCATGCATTAAAAATGATACTTAGGTTTGCCTTCTGAAGAAGGGAGATTTTGGTCAGGATGTTGAATTCAGATGTGTAACTTTTTAAGGAGTGCTAAATCAGGCAGCAGCGATATAGGAAGATTCTGAAAGGCATCATCTCATACTGCGCGAGAGGAGGCAATGGTAAACCCCTCCTGTAGTCTACCAAAAGAAAACCACAGGGCTCTGGGGTCACCAGGAGTTGAAATGGACTTGACAGCACGCTTTAGCTTTACAGGAATAAATACAGCACAGGCATGTTTAAGAATTAAGCATCAAGTCAACAATGAGGGTCAGCCCAAGAAGGTGGACACACTGACTCAAAGACAGACATTTGGCATGTGTCACAACAAAACGGCCCCTTGGAAAATATTTCTGTTGTAATATTTGGTATTGGGTCAAAGCCTAAACTACACCTGTGAATTTTCCTGCTCACATTGGACTCTCCCCCCCGACCCGCTTCTTTTGTCAGCTGGGCAAGGATGGTTGCCTTTCTCATGTCTTCAGCTCCAGGATTTTTGAACTTAATCGTTCTGGCTACTGGATGAACCTTGATGTGAAGGCCACTAACACTGAGAAAGGCACAGGTAATCCTTTCTGCTTAATCAAAAAGGAGGTAGCTGGGAAGATGAGCAGTTCTAAAATTATCTATCCTCTATAATAAAGTGCCTGGGTGTGCGCCCATGTCCTCCGGTGTCTGCGCCCGTGTCTCCCTCGGCCGTTCTGGGCATGCGCGCCGCGCATGCCCAGAACAGCCGAGGGAGACACGGCCGCAGGCACCAGGAGGCCATGTTGGCTGGATGGCCAGCCCGGCCGCAGAAGGGCCAGAGGCAGCCACGGGGAGGGCAGAGGTGGCGGCGGCAGGTCCAGCCCAGCCGCGGGGAGAGGAGAGGCAGCGGCGGGGGGGTCTGGCCTGCCCGCCAAAAAGGACAGGGGTGGCGGCAGGTCCGGCCCGGCCGCAAGGAGAACAGAGGCGGCGGCAGTGGGTCCGGACCGGCCGCGGGGAGGGAAAAGATGGCGGGGGCGGGAGGCATTCTTGGCGGCGGCGGCGGAACTCTCCGCCTGGTCGCAAGGAGAACAGAGGCGGCGGCGGCAGGCGCCACTCTAGGCGGCGGCGGCGTAACTCTCCACCCATCCAGAAGGCCAAAGGCAGCGGCGGTGGGCGGCACTCTTGGCGTCTGATCTCTCCGCCCAGCCGGGAGGCCAGAGGTGACGGCCGGTCTGGCCGGCCCGCAGGAAGGCCAGAGGCGGCGGATCCGGCCCAGCCGCGAGGAAGGCAATGGCGACAGCAGCACCCTACTAGCGCCCGTTATTTTAACAGGCTTAAAAATACTAGTGACAGATAATTGTAATTTAATACCATAAGTAACCTAATACCATATTGTATTTAAACTAATCATAGTTTTTGCTCTCGGACTCTCTCACAGGTGTACACATTGACTGTTCTGCCTACATTTCAATTTCTCGAGTACTAGGAAGTGTACAGTTTGAGAAAATGGATCGGGACTACAGAAGGGAGATTCCGTATTGTGGACAGGTAAGTGAACAGCTGAGAATGACCCAAATGAAATGGTTGTATCAAGAGACAAGTGAATGGATTTCAGCTCTTTTAAGACTGCTAGAGTGAAACCTCTAAATTGAAGAACCAAGATTTTTGCTGAAGAGCCACTGGAGTTTCAGTTAAAATGAAATCTGATTCAGATTATTTATTTATTTATTTATTTATTTGACATTTACATCCCGCTCTTCCTCCAAGGAGCCCAGAGCTGTGTACTACATACTTAGGTTTCTCCTCACAACAACCCTGTGAAGTAGGTTAGGCTGAGAGAGAAGTGACTGGCCCAGAATCACCCAGCTAGTATCATGGCTGAATGGGGATTTGAACTCGGGTCTCCCCGGTCCTAGTCCAGCACTCTAACCACTACATCACGCTGGCTCCTTTGAAGCAAATCATCCACAGGCAAAAAATCTGCAAAAGAAAAGCCAAATGGATTTCGATGAAATCAGTAAAATTTATATCTGATATATTTTTATACTGCCTAAACAGGGATCTCAAGGCGGTTTACAAAAATTAAGAAAAGATCAGTTATTGGGGTGGGGGGGAATCCCAATTTCTTAGGAATGTTCTGGATGCCCAGATCAGGGGCAGATTAAGGTCGTAGACAGCCAACCATTTGCTGCCCCTGTGGCAAGGCTTCCCCTTCCATTTTCAAGTTAGAAGGTGGGAGGGTGAATTAAATCTTTTTTTTTTTTTTAACCTTTCAAAATTGCTGCCACACAGCAGCAGTGCGGCGACAAGAGCTCATGTACACCTGCCTGCCTCCTAAATAAAATTATGACGGGGTGGCATGCGCAGAAAGGCCTGAAATCAGACCATCTCTGTCATTTGGGAGGTAGGCGAGCTTGTGATAGGACCTATCACTGCCTGCCCCATCTGCTGCCCTCCCACCTCGTCATAATTTGGGAGGTGGGCAGGTGCATGTGGAGCTCTTGTCGCACACGGCTTCTGTGTGGCGGCAATTTTAAAGGTGGTTTTTTGGTGTGTTTTTTAAATTAACTATTTCCAAATTTGCCGCTGTGGGATTTTTGCCACCACAGCCACATCTACTGCCTATCTTTAATCTGCCTGTGGTCCTGATTGTTGTCAAATTTCATGAAATTTGGAGTGAATTTGCGAGTTTTTGTAGCATAGTGGCTGAAGGCTGGAAAACCTTCAATTCAGCTCCCACATCAGCCATGATGTACTCACCAGGAGCTTTCCCACACAGGACTTCCAGCAATCAGAGTATCCGATGAGGGAAGCCACTTTGAATGAAACTCAAAGCATTAGGGAAGCAGCCCCTCCCCTCTCTGCTGCGAGTTTTCTTTTGTGTAGGTTCACAAACAGCTCGCTTCTGTGTTTTCCTTGTGGCCAATGGCTTCCTAGAGAAGGCGGGATGCCACACCTCCCTTTCCCCTAAGGGTTTAGTAATTAAAGCATCCTCTGTGATCTGTCCACACATACATGCTTCTGCTTGATTGGTTCGTTGATCAGACTGCCTGTCAGCCATCATACTTGGATTTCTATTTCCCACCCACCCTGCCACGACCCCAACACACATACGCACATACACACAGAAGTCCCCGGCACGTGTCAGCCCTCCTGCAGCATCGCCTCTGCTTTTGTAGCCCCATCCCAGCTTGCATGACATGCAAGGAAATGCTCATTTCTGTAAAAAAGACTGCAAATCCTCCTCTCAGATCTCTCCTCTCCAAAAGCTTTCAAAGAGCAAAAGGCCTGAAAACTGGGTTTTCAACTCTTTGCCTCAGGGTTGAAGGCAAGGCCGCTAGGCAGCTTTGTTTTTGCATTCCATAGGCACGACTTGCTTTTATTATGTAAATGTTAAGGCTGATGTCAATGAAACTTCGCTGAAAACTAGCATTTTAAAAACTCAGATATAAACCGGATGAGCTGAAATCCAGCAGGAAAAGCCCGATATGTGTTTGAGGTGCTTCCAAAGCTATCAAACTGACCTGGAGGCTTTACGCACAGGGCTTCTGCCCCGAATCTCCTTCGGGAGAGTGTGTGTGCATTCACACACCAACCAAACTTACCCTGAACTCCCGTCAAGATCCTTGGGCCCACTCCACACACAAATCGGGCTTTGTGATGCGAATTCAAACTTATCTCAACATATGTCCAGGTTCTTAAAATGCTGGTTTTACGCTGCTTTTTCTGAAAACACCGGAGCAAACAGGGAGAGGCACTGACGTAGAATCATTAGCATGTTAAGGGGCATCCTCTCTTTACAAATGCAGATCTGTCTCTTCAGAGAGCTCACACACACACACACACACACACACATTGGCTAGAAGGGAAATACTGACGCCTGCCATGTGTACTTGTTTCAAAACCGAGAGCAGAGAGGAGGGGCTGCTTCCCTCAATGCCAGGAGTCTACTTCGCAGTGGCTTTGCTCAACACTTACCCCAGAGCCTGAAGCCAAGTGCGAATAACTCCCTGGGTGGGAATCAGGCTGTAGTGAGAACACACAGCCTGCCTCCTGGAGGACATTCAGGGTAAAGCCCCTGTGTGGTGAGGCTCCTAAACAACCACTTCTTTTTCAGCTTCAGTCATCCACCTGCAATATGGAGATAATTTGCAGGAAAAAACCCTGTAGAAGGGTGCTGCAATTTTAAAGACTGCTAAATGAATGTAAGAATTGCTAAAATAATGTATATGGGGAAAAATTGCTACAATGATGTACCTGGAACGCACTGCATAAATATGTATGTATTAATTTGAAGGTAAAACGTGTGAGGAATTTTGAAGGGAAACCATAGTTTCCGTAAGAGTAGGGAACTGTGTTGGGGTGAGTTACACATCCCTAAGTGTGGAGTACTGCTGAAATGGAGATTAACTTCTGATTCCTCTGGGGTTTTCCTTTCCCATCAGCTGAAACTTGTTGGTGTTGATGACTCCCCCATTGCAAATGAGATGGTCCAACTGCTCCTCAACAATAAGAATATGGGTAACTACAGCACAAGTGCAAATGGCACAGCATGGTTTTGTATTGACACCACAGATATCTTAAGCCCGGATTTCTCTCTCAAAGTAAGTAACCAAAAGAGCCAAGTTGAGAATAGAAGCTAGTGGCTAGGTTGGGGAGGCCGTTTAGACAGATCTTCTCTCCAGATGTTCAAGCGACACCCAAATAGGGTGGAGCAGCATTCTGGTGGCCATGCATGGTTGCAGTGGATTCCAGGCTGCTATTTGATATCAAACTTTTTATTATTTAAAATATCACAAATGAAAAGTCATACAAAGAATAATAAATATAGGGGGGTAAACCTGTTTCAAAGGAAACTCTTTTAAATTAATGCAAGCAAAGGTCTAATATCTCTATTGTTAATCTCATAAACATGTATACATGAATTGACCATCCCTCCCACCCACCCCCATTCATGTATAATGTTAATTTGATCATCTTTATGGCCTTGCTCTCCCACTTTCTGAAACCAACCACTCATCAATTGAGAGGGTTCTAAGCTACCTTCTGTAATAGGCTGTAACTGTTTTTGCAGCAACTAGTGAGTTCTTTATCTGGGAATTGTTGTTACAATGACTACCAGTAGCCATGACATTTTCCATGTCCCACAACGTCTCAAAACAAGATCTCAGTATGTGGGAGAGTAAAGAGGCTAACACATATGACATGCAAAACAAAGCCCTGATGCCATTTATTTTTTAAAGAAAAGCTACTTTGGGAGAGGGAGATTTGGCCCTCCTATACACTGCTTTCCCACTTCAACTTGACCCCAGCACCTGTCCCAGCAGGGGTCCAAAAATAATGTTTGGGGGGGGGAATGTGAATTTAGAAACAGTTATGTATGTGGGTGGAAGGAAGGCGCTGGTGAGAAGCAATTTGCGGAGGGGAAGCAGCAAATGAAGGAGAAAAATATTATAGATTTCCTTTCCTCCCCTCTCCCGTGCTTCTTCAACAGTCACAGTTCCTTCCTCCTGAAATGACTTTTCTTTTTCTTTCCTTTTCTGGACTCTGTTACACATGTTTGCCTGTAAAGTGAAGTATAGCCCCTGAGAATAAGAATAGTGTAAGGAACTTTCACGAAGGATGCATTTGATCGAACTGCCTGAGACAACCCTATTTATAGCTTGTGAAAGATGACTTTGATATTTTTTTGTTAATGATCCTGGCTTGTCATATCCCTTAAGAGGGGGATACTGAAAGGCTTTACCAAAACCATGTAGTGATTCTACAGTAAAATACATCCGATCTTTCTCCCACCGTCTGCAGCTAATATATAAACCGAATGAAAACTGCAACAGTGATGGCTGGTTATTACCCTACTATCCAGAAGCCTATCATTCAGTCCAGTGCTTCTACTCCCTTACAAGTAGCTTTGTGAAGATACATCAAGTGCCAGAAGACCTGCCATGTGGACAGATCAGGAACATCAAAGTGTCCTACATCCTCAACATACAAGAACATAGAGGCCCTCCCAATGCAACCTTCTATTACATTGTAAGTATCAAATAGCTGCTCAGTTTTCCTTTGAGTATTTGCCATGCTAAAAACATACAGCAGCCCCCCACCCCCAAGTGGGGGCTGTGCATGAAGTTTGCTGCAGCTTCAAGTTCACTTAGTTATTTTTCCCTCTGCATGATAAAACCCTAGGGGTGTGCAAACCGGCTTGACGTCGGGCCAGTTCGACATCAAACTGGTTTGGTTTAATGGTTGGGGGTCGAACTGAACCACCCCCTATTCAGTCCAACCCTTGACTGAACACCCCCCCACACACACACACTGTTTGGGGGTTAGCGAACATTTTTAGGGTGTGTGTGTTTGTTTAAGGAAAAAAATTGTTTTTACCTTATCCCCTTGGGGGTGTTCCTGGAAGTGGGGGGTGGGGTTTGCAGTCGTTCCCCCTCCCACCACCAGCCTTCGTTATGCCACCCTCCGGCCAGTTCGGCCAGCTCTTTGGCCGGTTTTCGGCCTTCTCCCGGTGGTCCAGCAGCCATTTTAGAGGCTGTTCACCTGTGCAAATGGCCTCTGCATGGCCCAGATGATGCAGAGGCCAATAGCACAGGTGCACGGCGTCCAAAATGGCTGCCACGCTGCCTGGAGAAGGCCGAAAACCGGCCGAGGAGCCAGCCGAATAAGGAAGGACGGCAGGGGGAGGGGGAGCCTCCATGGACACCCCCCCCCGCCTCCAGGAACTCCCTCAAGAGGGATAAGGTAAAACAAACAAATCTTCATGAACCCCACCCCCCGACCAAACCAAGCCCAGTTCAAAGTTCAAGGGGGTGCCAGACCGAACTGACCCAGTCAGGTTCGAGTCCAGTCTGGAATTGAACCGAACCAGGCCAGCTGGTTCCATGCACATCCCTATAAAACACTTCAAAAAAGCAAGCGGGATCTGATTGTGCACAACTGCATCAAGATTTTACTTGTCTGGAATTTTACTGTTGTGCATGTGCACTTTGATAAAGCACCACAGAAAGCAAATGATGTGAATGTACATATGGTTATATCAAGATTTATCATGTGCTCATCGAAAGTAGCCATGAGTAGACTCCCGGCCAGGAGGCTCAAAAGCAGCCTCTCAGCTCAGGGGTCTCTCCAGTATGCCCTGCGTGCTCGCGCAGGGCGTGCTGGAGCTTCCAGGGGCCACGCAGCCCCCAATCCTCCGAGCCCCCGTCGGCTCCATAACAGAGCTGGCAGTTGTGTGGGCAGCCAATCCAGCCACCCAGGGTTACCGCCCTGCTTGTCTGTGGGGAGAGCGGGCTTAGCTTATGGAGGTGAGTCTCCTTGATCATGAGATCCGCCTCTGTGTCTAAAAAGCATGAGAGAGCTGACCAGCTCTGTCCTTTGTATATGAAAACCATTTGTACCCCTTTCTGAATCAGTGCACTTTCAAGCAGCCCATTGGATGATATGACCCCCCAAAAGGCTCCTATTATGGTGTTCACTGGTGCAAGAAAGGAACCTCAGGTTAAGAAAGGTTACCTCATTTGCCAATGCTATGGTCCATACCGAATTGTTTGTGTGAGGGAGTAAGGATCAAGTCAGTTCTGCAGTAGCTGAAGATGGTTTTGGCAATTTGTTTTAAAATGTTTCCACACTGATGTTGATTACTAGAAACATTGTGGGATTTTCTTAAAAACTAACAAATGTATCATATATTTCATTTATACCAGATACTGTATAGGTCCAGAACCTGCTTCACTTCTACAGTGGGACTGCATTATGCAGCTTCAGGCCATTCTTTAAACATTTGCCCATTGTGCTGGAAGTCATTCAGTGGAAGGAGTATAGTGAAAATCAAGAATCACAGAAAGCCAAAACCCCATCCAGATATTGTGATACGTAATGGTCTGAGATGCACACACTATACCCATATTCTTTCCAGTGGACCATCCTTCATAAGAACATCCATCAATATGTCCATCTGTGTATTGTCTACACAGACTGGCAGCAGCTTCTCCAAGGTTGTAGGCAGGAATCTCTCTCGCCCTATGTTGGAGATGCTGCCAGGGAGGGAACTTGGAACCTTCTTCTCTTCCCAGAGCGGCTCCATCCCCTGAGGGGAATATCTTACAGTGCTCACACTCCTAGTATCCAATTCATATGCAACCAGAGTAGACCCTGCTTAGCAAAGGGGCCAAGTCATACTTGATACCACAAGACCAGCTCTCCTCCCTTCAATACCACTACTAAAATATGTCTGTTGAACAAAACAGGGTAGCTTCTCAGTTGCTGGAGTCAAGGACATCACGATGGGTTATCCTCCTTATGTGCTCCTAGGCAGGACTTTGTAACAAGTTTTGGGAAAAAAACAGAAGCCTCCAGAGCCTGAGGGGGATGACTCCACCCCCAGTTATTTCAGTCCTGCATAGCTCCAGGCAGACTGGTCTTATCTCTCTACTTCTTGCTAATTATCTTCTACCTTTCAATTTCCATTGAATCCTTTCCATTTTTCCTCATCCCTTAACCTGTTGACTTATTTTAAAAAGCAACAATAAAAATCCCTCCGTTTGTCTTTCCGTCCGTGTTTTTCCTCTTTCTCTGTTGTCCCCTTCCCCTTCTCCCCCTTCCCTGCCTTGGAGAGCACAGGAAACAAGAGGAGGATTTGTGCCCCAAAGGGGAAAGGGCAGTGTGGCTTCCCAGCCGCCATGAGAGCATCCAGAATGCCCCCCCCCCAAAAAAAATGCTGAAGCAGGCCGCTCTCAAGGCGCCCGGTGAAGCATTCCTCCATGCTGTGGCAAGTCTCCTGCCTTCGGGCTGAGAGACAAGCAGTAGCGTGGCAAGCGGCCTCCGGGGAGTGCTGAAGCTTCCGCTCTGTTCACCCACCTTACCGCCATGTTTTGAAGGGCAGCGACACGCCCCCACCCCCCTGCCGGAACCACCACCAACAGAGGGAGAGTTGAGGGAGTGGGAGGCCAGGTCAGGGCCCCTCATGAACAACCTCAATGGCGGCAGAGCATGAGCTCCAACATGGCGGCCGCACCAAAAACGGCACAAAAAAGTACAGCTCCCCAACAGGGACGCAGAGGACTTTGCAAGATAACACCAGAGACCGAGACTGAGACCAGGGACAGTCAGGATTGCTGGTGAGACCACTCCTTACTGTGAACGGTCCCTATATGCCAGTCCCTAGCTTCCCCAAGGCAGTTCCCCCAGAGTGTCAAGCTTGGTTTAAAAATGTCATCGTGGCTACCGTTCAGCAGCTCAAACCTTGCATTAAGTTTAAAAAAAAATCCAAAAAATGAAAGCATGTCTCCTCCTCATCTGAGGAGGTTACCTTAAGGTCACCTAGCCCAACCCCCAAGAAAGCTACTAAAAAGAGAAAAGACACAACATATTCAAAAGGGGCTTGGGATTCTAAATGCAAATCCAGGGAACAACATACCTCAGATCTTTCAGGTGCAGATTCAGGAGATCCTCTAGGTAACTTTCCACCCTCTTGCCCTTGAATTATAGGCACGGGTATTTGCCTCAGAGTTGGTGGAGGAGGAACATATATTCAGTCCACTCCTTCCTCTATCAGTGGGAGCAAAAAGCCTGAGCTTCTCTCTGGGAGTCCATTGGACCGACAAACCTCATCCCTGCTGATCCTCTTATCTTCAGCAGCCCCTACCTTAAATAAAGCCCTACATTTAGGACACTTCTCCCCCCTACCCGCTTGCTCCTTCTTCTCTGGCCAGGCAAGTGAATTGGCCACCCAATCCCTGGTTTCCAAAGGGGAGTTGTTCTCCAGCTCCACCCCCTTCATGAGCCTTTCTGCACCCGTTTTCAACTGTGGAGCTGATAGCCTTGCTATTCCTTCTCCACCATTCAGCTGCCTCTTGGGCTGCACCTGCCCATCCCCATCAGCTTTTGCATGTCCCTCTGAGCCCTTCTTGACTCCTGAAAGGTAATTATGGGGTTATCCTGACGTCTGGAACTCCCTGTTTCTCTCAGCATCCTGCCATTTGACTGGGTAAACAGCCCTGTCTCACGGAGGAGGGTAGGAAATCCCGACACAAACAAACTAAGCAGCAGCCAGGACTTGGAACAGCTCAGGCTGGGAGGCCGCCTGTTACCATTTTTCCAGGCTTCGAAACATTCCATAACAGACAGATGAGTCTTCAACATAATACAACACGGCTACAAAATAGAACTGGAAACCCCCGCTCCCACACACACAGATTCCTCCCAACTCCAAGATCCCTCTCTATTTCCAAGTACTCAGAATTGCAAAGAGAAATTTTATGCCTAGAGGAAATAGGTGCAGTGGAACTAGTACCACCAGACCAGGAGGGAAGAGGAATCTATTCCATATTATTTACCACCCCCAAAAAGGATAGTTCTGCAAGAGTGGTGCTGGATTTAAAATTCTTGAACAGGTGAGTCAGGCCTGAAAAATTCCAGATGGCATCTCTAAGATCAATAGCAGAATCCCTGCACCACCTGGACTTGCTCTCTTCTGTAGTTCTGAAGGAAGTGTACCTTCATATTCTGACACACCTCAGCAGCCAATGTTTCCTCAGGTTCAAATATTCAGGAAAACACTTCCAGTGTACAGCACTTCCGTTCGGCCTCTTGTTGGCCCGCAGGGTCTTCACAAAGGTCCTAGCACCCCTGATGGCCCATCTTTGCCTCCAGGGGGTTCAAATCTTCGCGTATCTAGATAATCTTTTGATCCAGTCACTGTCCATGGGTTCCTAGTGAACTTCAAGAAAACTCAGCTGTCTCCATCACACAAGCTTCAACACCTGGGGTGGTGATAGACACGATCCGGGACTGTCTGTTCTTACCATGGGACAGGTATATGATGATTGTCACGGAGGTCAAGGCCTCCGCTGGCCTCCGCTGGCCACCCGCTGGCCACCGCGCCTCGCTGGCCACCCCTTCAATATCACCGCTATCATTGGCAAGACTCCTGGGATTGATGGTGGCGATGTTGGAGGCGGTTCCGTGGGCAAGACTCCACCTCAGAGGACTCCAATGGTTCCTTCTCCCCTTTCAAAAGGCCATAGCCAACAAGAAGTGTGTGCTATTGACACTGTCACCTCAAGTGCATCAATCTCTCCAGGGGTGGTTATCACCGAAAAATCTCCTGAGAGGGAGGCAATTTCTTGACCCCCCTAAAATTATTGTAATGACAGATGCCAGCAACAGGGGCTAGGGAGTACATTACCTTCAACACTCAGCACAAGGCAGATAGACAGAAAGAGAACAACAGCACAGTATACACTGGCTGGAATTAAGGGCTATCTGCTTTGCTCTAAATGCATTTCATCAGGTCCTGCGGGGCTGCAATGTACTGGTCAGAACAGACAATATGACAACGAAGGCCCATGTAAACAGGCAAGGGGGTACGTGGTCAAAAGCACGGCACGCAGAAGCAGTTCTCTTGATGTCCTGGGTAGAACGGTACACCTTGCATCCCTAGCGGCACATCATGTGAAAGGAGACCTGAATCAACTTGCCGATTGGCTCAGCAGAGAGGACCTAATGCCAAGCGAGTGGGCCTTGAACTGGAGAGTATTCCATCAGGTGACTCAGCATGGGGAAGAACAATGTTGGATCTATTTTCTACACTGTGAAATGCCCAACTTCTGAGGTTCATCTCCAGATTTCCATGTGTAAAAGCAGAAGACATGGGTGCCCTGTCAGCAGAGTGGCCAGAGGGCATCCTATACACATTTTCACCAATGCCACTGTTAGCCAGGGTGCTGAGGCATATCAGGACACTGCAAGTAGAAGCAATAATAGTAGCTCTGTTCTGGACAAGAAGACCATGGTTCGCGGAGCTTCTACACCTGGCCATAGCAGAACCAAGGTTCCTTCCACGCCAGATCTACTCCTACAAGGGCCAGTTCAACTCCAAAACCCAAGCTGGTTATGGCTTGCTGCTTGGAGACTGAGCAAAGATGGTTGAAACACCAGGGTTACTCAAACAGGGTGTCTGAAACCATCCTAGCATCCTGAAGGCCTTCCACAAACCGGGTGTACCAGTGTACATGGAGAGCCTTTTTGAAGGAGGTCAGCACGCCACAAAGTGCCTCGAGGGAAGGCTTCAATTCAGCACCTAATACAATTCCTGCAAGAAGGCCTTGATATGGGATTGAAGCCTGATGTGCTAAAAAGACAGGCAGCGTCATTAGTTGGTCTAGAGGAGCTACTCTCTTGTCTCTACTGATGTCTCATCGTTTTCCCTCTTGGGACTTGGGCACTGTATTGAAAGCTTTACAATCAGCACCCTTTAAATAAAGTCCATTCCGATAAGACTATTGTCATTTAAGCTAGCATTTCTAGTAGCGATTAACTCAGCGAGATGCATTTTGGAACTGCAAGCTTTATCTGTACATAGGTCGTATTGCATATTCGCGGAGGACTCTGTACTTCTCATACTTGATCCTTTTGTTCATCCTAAGATTATTTCTCCCTTCAATCAATCGCAAGATGTTTTTCTTCCATCATTTTGTCCGCATCCAAGTCATCAAAGGGAAGGCATGGCACAAACTAGACGTTAGGCGGTGCCTCAAGATCTATATGAATTGGACGGCATCTTTTCGCACTACAGATTCCATTCTTGCATATATACCTCTGCCCAGGCAGCCTTCGGAAGAAGGGTGCTTCCCCAGGAGTAGCCAAAAAAAATGCTCCCTCCCTAGGTGACGTACAATCTATGGTATGTTCCATCGTGATGTCCTTGACCCCAGCAACTGAGAATGGAGCATTGGTTCACTTACCGTGAAGGCTTCTTCTTGTTGGTGGAGTCGAGGACATCACAGCCCTCCCGGCTTAGCACACCTGGCTGCTCCTGGGGTATCACAAGAACCTGAACAGACTACTTGGAGGAAAGTTACCACTAACCTCCATGTATTATGAGACACAGTTTTCTCTTCCATTGGTTATGTGTTCTTAATCTCTGTTCTATTTAGACTTTCTTGGTACACGTTGTTTACAGTCATACCTTTTTAACTGGGCCTGAAAGAACTGAGGGCAGAGTCATCCCCCTCAGGCTCTAGATGCTTCTGTTTTTTTCAAAATCTGTTACAAAGTCCTGCCTAGGAGCACGTGAGGGGGATAATTCATCATGATGTCCTTGACTCCAGCAACAAGAAGAAGCCTTCACAGTAAGTGAACCAATGCACCATTTCCAGCCTGGTAGGTCTTCCTGCTAGCCAAGAGGCAGACAGAGGCAGCAGCAGACATCTTTAGCAGATACATTAATATAAAGAGCCCTACTTTGCAAACAGCAGAGACAGAAGCTGCAGTATCCAGTGCAACAATGCACAGCCCAATGTGAGGCAGTTCCCACTGGATCTCAAACCAGTCTAGAATAGGGTTGTGTGCCTTGTTTTTTTTCTGTTTTGTTTTTGGCCCGAATCCGAAACAGCCCCATTTTGTTCTTCGTTCGAAATCAGCCAATCCGAAACACCCCAATTTTGTTCTTTGTTCGAAATTGCAAAATCTGAATCCGAAACATTTTGGATTTTTAAAAAATGGCCCCAGGGAAAAACTAGTGGGTGAGGGTGGTAGTGCCCAGTGGGTGGAAACTACCACCCAAATTTCAGAAATTCCCAAATTCCCGGCCACCCCAGTGCCCCCCAGGTGGAGTTATGGGTCTGCTGAAACCTCCATTATTCCGGGGGGGGGGATCTTAAAGAAGCATAAACTTCAACAATTCCTAAGAAATCAGCCCTTTGCCCTGTTCCTTTGGAATCTGGGTTGTGACAGGCACCCCTTGGGGCACTGCCACCCAAACCAGTGTTTTGCCCCTCAGGCCCCCTTTCTCCCCCGAATCTGCCCCAAAGACATGTCAACTTCAGAAATTCTTTAAAAATCAGCCCTTTTCCCAATTCCTTTGGAATCTGGGTGGCAGCAGGCACCCATTGGGGCACTACCACCTGAACCACTCTTCTGCCCCTAAAGCCCCCTTTCTGCCCACAATCCACCCCAAATAACATCAACATCACACACCAACAACAGCAGAGCTTTGGAAAAAATCAGGCAGATTTCCAAAGGTCATGCAAATCTACACACACACCCTGCCCGAAATGCAATTGATCTACACACAACAGTGTGAAACAACAACAATGAAATGCACACTGCCCCACTGGCCAATGAGGGTAAAATTTACCCTTAAATTTGCTTAAAAAGAATAAGGAGACAATTGCCAGCAGATCAGCCCATGCTTTTGCTGGCCAATCTGCGGGCTGGAAGAGCTGGAAATTCAAACAGATGTCAAAACTCAAAATGGAGACTGAAGGAGAAAGACTTTTTGCTATTGCAAAATGTAGTTCCGAAACAGCCGAAACAACAAAACCTTTTGTATCCGGAACAGGAACGTTTTGTTTTGGCTACAAAATTTTCTGTTTTGAGCATTGGGTGTTTTGTTTTGGCTACAAAACAGCCGCAATGGCCTGTTTTGTGCACAAAACATTTTGTATCCGAAACGAAATGCACATCCCTAGTCTAGAATGGTGTTTGGATCTTTTGAGCGTGGAGAAACTTAGTAAGATACAGTGGACAATGCTTTGAGAACTCTCTGCTCTATGTTTTGCACTGCTGACTGCAGCTTTTCTGTTGCTATTCTCTGTACATTATCCCCTTGACAACGTTCACAGGCTCTTTCACCATCCCGCTTACCGTCAGTTCACGTCTGGCCCCACTTGCCACTCTGCTGGTCTACACTCTACATCCTGAGAAGGAGGTGGTTGCGGACATTGCCAGATTCCAGATAGAGAAGTGCTTCAGAAATCAAGTAAGTCAAACACAAAGAGACCAGAACTGTAACATACTTCATCATAAGCAACTAATAAGATGCTTTTGCTGTTTGCTTTGGTTTCTCTTCCTCTCTGTACAATTGCCTTTTGGTTCTCCACTCCTTCCCTTTTGTTCCCCATAAGCCTAAGAGTATTTCTCTCTTTTTTCCTCACTTGAACTTAAGAAGAAAGTAGAAGGTTGCCCATTGTATGGAAATTCCATGGGAGGAATTCTGTGGTCTGTGCCAGAGCCACAGGGAAAAGTGCTTAGTGGTTGCCTCATACTCACCAGCTTCAAATCTCACCCAGAGAAAGTTTCATATCCCGGAGACCAGACAGAGTTCAGCTGGTGCTCAGCTGGAAGGTGAATCAAATCACACACACACATACACACACACATTCAATTCCATGTTAAGCTATACAGAGGGCCCAGATTAATAAGGGAAATAGACCTTGACTGGCACCATAAGTCATAGTGGATAAGTAAATTAGATATCATCCTAAATGGTGGGGAGAAAAACATCTAGAATTTTTCTCATGCTGATTTTCTAGGAGTCTGAAGGAGCATCCAGACTAGCTACTTTTTTGTTTAGGTGTTATTGTGCAATTATTTTAATAACTTAAGAAGAAAAGGGGCATTTTAGCACTAATAAAAAAATATAGGGGAAAATCAATGCATTGCTAAAATGGCACTGAGCAGAAAGGCAGTGTGGTCTTTTAAAATCAATTTTTAAAAACTTAAAAATTAAATCACTTTCCCCTTTAAACACAATTTTACAAATATCTCATTTTTTTAAAAAAAAGTGAAAAAAGGTGTTTTAGCACAAATTAAAAGAATATGCTGATAAAATGGCACTAATGGGAAAGGCAATATTGAAGGTGTGATAAAATATTGATAAATAGTGGCTACATTCGCACATAATGTGGAACCATGGGTCCAATGGATCTGTGGTTCTGATCCCCACTGCACTTGCTCTCCTGTCCGCATTCACATGTAAGAGACAGGAGGCTCTCTGCAGTCAAGAAGACTGCAGAGAGGAGGGGGACTTGGCTGCATGGGCTTCCTTCTTGCCTGAAGGACAGCTCCGGCAGCCAATCACAGCCAGAGAGAGGGAGGAGCTTCCTCCCTCAACTCTAGTTGCCGCAGAATGGAACTGCAGTGCAGTGTTCACATGTAACGTTGGCACCTTTGGAGCATTCACATGTAACATTGGCACCGTTGGAGACGGCAAAACCTATTACAAACCAAAGGTACTAATTGGAGTCTCAGGAGAGAAAATCGGGTAGATTTTCAGTCCAATCTGCGGTTACATGCATTTGGGCAATCAAAATTTCTACCAGAGGCCTCTTCAATTCATGTTACATGCAAAGGTGGCCACTGCCAAATTCACCCACACTATATGTCACTACACATGTCAGAACAAAGCTTCTTTAAAAAAACAATAGAGTAGCACTAATGTGATCTATCCCTGTGGAGATTGAGCTACTCTTTAATTATTTCCAAATAAGTCATATTCTTTGCCATCAGAGAAAAGGTGGATGAAGCACAGGAAAAAACACAGGAGAGTGACAATTTGACAATGTCATGCTCTGTAAAAAGTGAGTGAACAAATTATTAGGACAGGTGGGCAAGACACTCATGTTTGACAATGAATCTTTTAACCAAAAGGCTATTCTGTGCTTGGATGTAGTATCGATACAAACAGGGATGGAACAAGCTTTTAATAAACAAGCATGCAGATTTATTTTTAAAAGAGTCAGAATGTACATTTTTAAATTAAAGAATTAGCAAATAAGATGTTTTCATGGAGAATTTTAGCCAAGTAAACTCTTTTCTGGGCAAATTAGTTTAATTAATTTCACAAATTAGCACAGTGAAACAATATATTCAAGCAATATCTTTGAAATACACAAAATGACTATTGAATTATCAGAGGTGGAATACTTACAGAGTGTATCTAGCAGTTGAAGTTAATACGGACTAAAACAGGCTATAAGAGAGACTGATTAGGCGATTCCAAATAGAGGGTAAGAGTGGATAGAAAAATAGATTCACAAAGAAAACAGCGAACCAAAGAGGAGAGATTGCTTAGCCCGGAGGGAATAGGTAAATTTGGAGATGCACTGCAGCTGTGGTCTCACTAGGCTAGGTGTATTTAACTAGGGATGTGCAAACTGATTTGGGTACAAATTGAATTGTACCCGCATCCAGCTGATTTGGATGATTTTGAGACAAAACAAATCACTCCTGTGGTCCATTGGCTAGATTCAGGTACAAATCGAATCATGCCTGATTTGATTCGAATCTAATCAAGATTTGTATGCCTCCTATTAATTTCCCCAGATTCCCAGATTTCATTTTTTTAAAAAAGCTAAGCTCTAGCCCTATGAGGATTCATTACACACCCTCATTTCTTCTATTCATTTTGACTGTCCTTTTGACAGTGCTAGCTGTCAACTGCCATGTGCCAACTACACCCCACTCCCACCCGCAAGCAGTGGGGTACTACTCAGTTTATGTTCTAGGATTTTTTAGTGTTTAGGCTCTTTGGTGTCTAATAAACTTTCCTCATAATAAATCCTTATGAGGATTCATTACACACCGAAGAGTCTAAACAGCTCAAGAATTCCTACAATATAAACTGCGTACCCAGTGGCTTGTGGGGTAGTTGGAACATGGGATGCCACTAATTCCCCACCCCCACCTTCCAAGCAATGGGGTAAAAATGAACAGAAGAAATGAAGGTGTGTCATGAAGACACCAAAGAATCTAAACACCTTACAAATACCTAAAAAATAAACTGAGTATGCTAGTGTGTGGTGGGGGGTGTAGTTGACACATGGCAGTTGACAATTGGCATTGTCCAATCATATTCAAAATGAACAGAAGAAACGAAGGCATATAATGAATCCTCAAAGGGATTCATTATGAGGAAAAGTTATTAGACACCAAAGAATCTAAACATTTCAATATTCCTAAAAAATATTATTATTTCTTGTTTACACAGTCAGACTGGTTTGACTGGTTTGTTTTATCCAGATATCCAGACGTTGTTGTTGTTGTTGTTGTTGTAGATATTGTCGTAGAATATAGGCTGTTCCCAGTAAAGTTGCTTTTTGTAATTGGCTGATGGTGATTTCTGTGGCCCCTATGGTGTTGAGGTGCTCTTCAAGGTGTTTTGGAATTGCACCTAGGGTGCCAATTACCACTGGGATGATTTGGGTCTTTTTCTGCCACCGCCTTTCAATTTCAATGTGTAGATCTTTGTATTTTGTTATTTTTTTCTATTTCTTTTTCTTCTATTCTGCTATCCCCTGGTATTGCTATGTCAATTATTTTAACTTGTTTTTCTTTCTTCTCGACTACAGTTATATCTGGTGTTTGTGTGGCAGATGTTTGTCTGTTTGTAGTTGGAAGTCCCATAATATTTTTACATGTTCATTTTCTACACCTTTTTCAATTTTATGGTCCCACCAATCTTTGACTACAGGTAGCTTGTATTTTTTTTGCAGATGTTCCAGTGTATCATCCCTGCTACCTTGTCATGCTTTTGTTTGTAGTCAGTCTCTGCAATCTTTTTACAACAGCTGATTAGGTGGTCCACGATTTCATCTGCTTCTTTACAAAGGCGGCACTTGCTGTTTGTGGTGGATTTTTCTACTTTTGCTCTTATTGCATTTCTTCTTAGTGCCTGTTCTTGCGCAGCCAGTATTAAACCCTCTGTTTCTTTCTTCAAGTTGCCATTCTTAAGCCATTGCCAGGTCTTGGTGATGTTTGATTTTCCATTTATATTGTGCAAATATTGACCATGCAGGGGCTTATTTCTCCATTTTTCTGCTCAGTTCTTGACTTGTTCTTTCTTGTAGTCCTGCTTTGTTTCATTGGTGTAGTTTCTCGTTATTTACCATTTTAAGTGCATCTTCTTCACTGTCCTTTATATATTCTTCAAGGCCTCTTTTCTCCTCCTCTACTGTTTGATGGACTTGTAGCATTCCTCTTCCACCTGAGCTGCGAGGGAGGTATAGCCTATCGACATCACTGCGGGGGTGCAGAGCATGATTGATGGTCATTAATAATAATAATTATTATTATTATTAATTCAATTTCTATACCGCCTTTCCAAAAATGGCTCAGGGTGGTTTACACAGAGAAATAATAAATAAATGATGGATCCCTGTCCCCAAAGGGCTCACAATCTAAAAGAGCCCCTGGTGGTGCAGTGGTAAAACTGCCGCCCTGTAACCAGAAGGTTACAAGTTTGAACCTGACCAGGGGCTCAAGGTTGACTCAGGCTTCCATCCTTCCGAGGTCGGTAAAATGAGTACCCAGAATGTTGGGGGCAATATGCTAAATCATTGTAAACTGCTTAGAGAGCTCCGGCTATAAAGCGGTATATAAATGTAAGTGCTATTGCTATAAGAAAAACACCAGCAACAGTCACTGGAGGTACTGTGCTGGGGATGAATAGGGCCAGTTATTCTCCCACTGCTAAATAAAGAGAATCACCATGTTAAAAGGTGCCTCTTTGCCAAGTTAGCAGGGGTACCCCACTGCCTTGCAGAGGGTGGGGTGTAGTTGGCACGTGGCAATTGACAATTGGCACTGCCCAGTGACAGTCAAAATGAACAGAAGAAATGAATATGTGCAATGAATCCTCATAGGGATTCATTATGAGGAAAAGTTATTATACACCAAAGAATCTAAACACTTGAAAAATAATGACTGTACATTTTGCTCCATAATTCCACTTCTACAAGGGCTTGAGCTTAGCTTTAAAAAAAAAGAAAGAAAGCTGGGGGTCCATTTTAGGGTTAGGATATGGCAACTTTGAATCCCCATTCTTTCCTATGGTGGAAATGTTCAAAATCAGTAAAAACTAAAATAAAATCATTAAAAATCAACCAGGTGTCCCACTGCCTTGATATTTGGGTGGTAGGTGGCACCCATGGGGACCTACCCACCACCCGAATTTGGTGTCCCTAGAGCCTTTTTAATTGGTCCAAATCAGTATGAATCTGAATCAAATTAAAGCAAATATAAATCATATCTGGGGTGATTTGGAGGGGGTAGATTTGGATACCAAATAAATCAGGGGTGATATGTTTTGGGCACAAATCGAATAAAAAAAATTGATTTGTGCACATTCCTATGTTTAACCTGCAGTGGTAAAGTGAACATTCAGAATGAGGCAGAGGGTCTGAGCATGAGGTCAGACAAACTCAGGAGAGGCTCTGCTGATTTGGCTGCAGTTAGTCAGAAGCTGAGTGCTCAGAAGAGGGAGAGAGAATCTTAGAAAGCCCAGATGCTTTCCTAAGAGCTCAGCACAGATGACAGCATTTAGTCATGAATATGAGCCTTCACTGTGCTAGGCTTTTAAATGCTCAAAGATGGGTTCGCTTTAACCCATTTTAAAGTTTGTCATGGCTATATGTTGTAGAATCCAGAGGAAAGAGTTGTGGCATTCAAGGACAAGACAGTGGAATTGAATCAGGAATATTAACAGTTTAATGAGACAACTATTATGTACAGAGAGGCAATTGTAGATTGCCTTCAGTGCTCTTGCTGCTAGCTGTTTGTTAGCCCTGCCTCTGCTCCAGAACTGTAACTAAAAGTAACTAAAGCACCATTCGAAAGTTGGCCTGGATCAATGAACAGAATAACCAAAAACACCAAATATACCTCCTCTGCCTCTGACTACATAAATATCAGTGATCTGTCCTGCCAAACAGGGATCCCTTTGATCCCTGCTTTGGTTTGTAGAAAGATTTTGATCTGCAAGGCAGCCAGACAAACCTTAATTGATGACTGGACAACTAGACTGCTTCTGCAGTTCCAGCTCTTAAGGAGGATGAGAAAGGTTTGAGGGATAGTGAAAAGAGTAGGTCCAGTGCAGTTCTTGAAGAGGGACTTGTACCTGTCCTTTCCTGCATATCAATCCAGGGATGGAAGTGGTGGTTATCAGAGATCTACTTGCTGAGGGGCACTCCAGGCAGCTGGGCTAGGGTGTGTGGAAGTTGGAGTCGCAATGGAGTATGGAAGGGCTCTGTGGGCTCTGCACAGCCAAAGCTATCTGAGAGCGATTTCACAGTCTCTCCAGGCTTACAGTAGAGTGAATGGCTTGTGGGGCTGCCCTGGGAACAGAGGGCAGTTATATTCCAAAGCTGATTGGGAAGAACAAAATATTTTAAAAGATTTGGCCTCCTTTCCATTCAGAAGGGTGAGTGTGAGGGTAGCTCAAAAGAAAGTTCCTTCTAGGATGCCCTGATGGATTCTGTCCTGCTATTGCGAAGATATGGGGAAGAAACCAGTTCCTCTTCCGAGTCTCTTCTCATTTTATTGTCTTGGAAATCAAAGAGGCCTTTCCCAGAAGATATTTATACCTAGCTGGATTTGTCAGGAGTTCTAAGTTTGCTTCTGGCAAGGGCTTACTTGAGGCTCCCATGTTTCTCACCCTAATCCCACGCTGAGCTTAATTAAATTTGTCAGGTATTTTGGCATTTGCATACTAAGCTTGTTATTGCTGATTTAGCTTCTCATTGTCTTCCCAAACTATCTGTCAGGGCTGCCATCCATAGGTAGCAAGGAACCTAGGTATGAGCCTGGCATCTGAGTCTACACCCAAACTCTATTTTAAAATGTAGGACTTTCCCCCCGCTCGGTGGCCTCTAGCTTAGTTTAGTCTGGACCTGGGATCCTGGTTCTGCCTGGGGTACCTTTGGGATGAAATGGACTGAGAAGGAGGTCTGTTCTAACAAAACATAGCCATTCCAGAGGAATCACCTAGTGTAGCAGCACCATGATAGGAAGATAAAATCTTGCATTCAAGGCATCCAGAGATCAGTTGAAATTATCATGAATAATGTGTTTTCCACCCAATTCCAGGTCAGCCTACAGTTCTCTGAAAAGCAAGTCCTCCCAGCTTCCAACATCAGCCTCCGTATTGAAGCTGCTGCCAATTCCCACTGTGCCCTCCGTGCTGTGGATCAGAGTGTCCTCCTCTTGAGACCAGAGAAAGAATTGTCAGCTGAAAGTGTAAGGGCACAGACTGACCTGCCTCTTTCAGTCTATACCAAATCTTCTGTACCTTGTGATTCAGAGAGAAATCATGCTAATTCTTACCTCCATCCCTGTTCATCCTTCAGTAAGAGTCATGCCTCATTCACCAGGTCTGGCATCTGTAGAGCTTTCTTGCTATTATATAACTTTTTGTGTCTTTCCTTCCTACATGCAGAGCTAGTCAGGAGTCAGATTCAAGTTGTCCAGTCCAGAGTACCAGTCTGAGCTTTTGCCTGCTTCCAGACTGCTACCCTAAGCATCAGACAGTCCAGCACAGAGTTAGGTGAGATGCTGCAAGGGCAGCTTGTAACACAAAGAAGTTCTCGGCTGGTGTAGGAGGTCACCCAAGCTTGGGATTACATCCCCTCCACATGCTCCAAAAGGCAGGAAGTAGTCATACTTGAAGATCCTTAACCCAGTGCATATGGGCGGATCTCCTCAGTTCTACTTCCTGCCTTTGCTCCAGAAGGCTCGCATTACAGCTCGCTGGCTTTGGCCTTGTTAACTAGGCCTCTTCTTTTCTTCTGCTTATATTCCTATTGTTTTTGACTATTTCCAATCTATTCTTCACCTGGTATTCTACTACTATTAGTTCTCTCTAGTTACTAAAGAAAAAAGAAAAAAAATAATAATTTTAAATTAAAAAAAAATTCATATCTGTTCTTCTACTGTCCTTTCTGTTATTCGTTACCTCTCCTCACCTCTTGCCGACCTTTTGGCCGATGTCCGCTAAAAAGACCTTCGGACTCCTGGCCATTAGGGAGAGATCCACCCATCAGCACCTGTTCCCGCCAAAAACTCGGGACTGCGCAAATCCTGTAAGGAAAATGGCAGATGTATCAGATGACCTTGCTGGCGCCTGTAGGCCACAGCGGTCCTCTCTGTCGCCAGATACCGGTGAGGAGACTGGGTGCAATTCATGCCACCAGCAATCCACCAAAGCAGGACGCAGGTGGCGGCACCAGAATCGGAGGCTTCCCTACAAGAAGGCCCCGTTGGTGGCCAGATACTGGTGAGGAGACTGGGCGCAATTCATGCCACCAGCAATCCACCGAAGCAGGACACAAGTGGCGGCACCAGAATCGGAGGCTTCCCTACAAGGAGGCCCCGTTGGTGAGAGAGCTTTCGCCCGGCAGCGCGAGCAAGGTAAGCCTGTGATATTTGGCCTCCACCACCCCCAACTCCTTTCCCTAGCAGTTGGGTGTGCAGGAGGAGGACTGCCTCAGCGAGTATTGGGGCCGCGCCGAAAGGAACGTCAGCAGGAGTGGCCACCCCAGAGCCTGTCGGAATCAGACGGGGAAGACGTGCAGGATGATGAGGCAGGCGGTGCTGAGCCTGTGGATGGGGCGTCGGAGCACCCAGAAGGCCATGAACAGCTCCCCCTGGTAAGATCGAGACTTGCTCAGGGGGGGGAGGAGGTGAGTGCAGATGCCCCCTATGTGGCCCCTCCCTCAGGGCCTACTCCTACAGGGAATGTGGGGGTTCCCCCTGATGCTGCCACTGTAAAGGGCTGGATTCAGGAGGCCGTTCAGGTCTCACTGGCAGCGGCGCTTAAAGTGCGGAAGCCTGCAACGCATTGCAAGGCAGGCTGTGATCCATGTGTCGCCCTCAGACTCTCAGGAGGAGACGGTGCCCACTAAGCAGCCCAGGGTGGCTATACGCCAGGACTCTGTGCCCTTGGGTAGGGGGAGGTCTTCAGACGAGTCAGGAGAGAGGACTCCCCAGATTTATTGCGACCCAGGGTCAGTGGGTCGGAGACATTGCTGGGCAACCCAGACAAGGGGCCCTCCTCCTCGGAAGAGGGGGAGATTATTGAGGACTCTGCATCAAACCTACACAGTCAGAGGCTCTCTCTTATGGTGGATTTTCAGCCACTAATTAACCAGCCTATTGCTGCGCTTGATCTGTAGCCAGTTACAGAGGAACAGATCTCTCCTGTGTCCAAGGGCTCCTTGGTGCTGCCTAAGGCTAAAGTACCACAGATTAAATCAATGATACCTGAGGGCTTTACTAATACCATCAAGGAAGAATGGGCGGCTATTGCGACTCCCAAAGCGTATGTTGGCATTGGCTTGCAAATTGTACAACTTTGAGGAGGAGACTCTGGACTTGCTGAAGGTGCCACTTAGGGATGCTCCCTTCGGGGCCCTACTTAGTAGCATAGGGTACCCAAGGATGGGGACTCCTCTATTAAGGAGCCAGGAAACAGAAAAGCAGAATCTGCACTGCGCAGGGCCCACGAGGCTTGAGCAGTGGCCATCAGAGCTGACACCACTGCGTCCTTGGTGTCTAGAGCATCGGTCTTGTGGATCGGCGAGTTACCCAATGACCCTCCCGCTGATCAATCTGAGATGCGGCGTAAGCTACTTCGTCTGCAGAGGGCGGCTGCCTTTTCAGCGGATGCTACTCTGGACAGTGTTCAGTTCTCAGCACGTGCGGTCAGTGCAGGTGTCCTGGCAAGAAGCAACATATGGCTAAAATTTTGGAAGTTGATAATATGTCTAGGGCTAAATTAGCTGCTGTTCCCTATGCTGGGGGGGAAGCTAATTGGGGATGAGGCCCTGAAAGAGGTCCTCATTGAAACTGCCATCAGCCCCTAGGAAGGAGGACAAGAGTTTTAATCATAGACCGACGCAAACCTTCAGGGCGTTTAGACCTCAGTTTGTCAGAGGGAGCCTTTTAGGCCTTTTCGATCGCAGTGGAACAGATCCAGAGGCCAAGGCAGACAAGGGTTCACTTAACAGAACCATCAGTCTTTCGGAAACCAGCAGCAGGGGCCCCAAGCAGCAGTCCTGACTCCCACTCAGGCAAAGTGGGGGTCTGCCATTTGGCCGGTTTGGAAAGAATCCATCGACAGGTGGGTTCTTTCCATTAGCCTACACGGGTATGAAGTGGAGCTGACCAGCCCCCCAGGAAACAGATTCCTCCTTACCCCTAGATCCGGAAAACCGGAAAAGCACAAGGGGTTGTCCATGGCCATTCAGTATCTGGTGGCTATAGGGGCCATAGAGGAGGTCCCACCTCTTCAGAGAGGCTAGGGCATCTATTCTGTGATTTTTACGGTGCCAAAAAAGGACGGATCAGCCAGGGCAGTTCTCAACCTACGCCCACTCAACCGTTTTGTGCTAAGAAGGAGGTTCAGGATGGAAACCCTTTGTACCATCTCAGAGGCATTGCAGATGGGGGACTACATGGCTTCAATAGATCTCCAGGAGGCCTGTTTACACATCCCCATTCATCCACGCAGTCGACATATACCGTACTCCACTTCTGCTACATGGGGAGGCATTATCAGTTCAGAGACCTTCCTTTTGGTCTCTCATCAGCCACCCAAGTTTTTATGAAGGTTCTAGTCTGCTAGTGGCCACCTTATGCACTGAGGGGGTCCACCTGTATTGTTACCTCGACAACTTGCTCAAGAAGGGGCAGTTCAGTCAGCTCTGTCCAGAACAGTGTCTGTGTTACGTGCCCATGGGTTTCTGATAAATGTGGGCAAGAGTCACCTGATGCCCACACAGAGCCTTCGTCATTTGGGCATGGTAATGGACAGCTCAGTAGGCAAACTGTTTCTGCCACAGGATCGGATGGAGGTCTTATTGTCACTGGCTCGTGTGATTTCTTCGAGACTGTGGGCCAGCCTTCTCAATCTAGCAAGTTTGTTGGGTCTCATGGTGGTGGCTATGGACTCGGTGCCTTGGGTGAGGTTTTCATCTATGCCAGTTACAGTGGGCTCTCCTCCCTTACCAGCACAGGATTGCCCTCAAACATGACAAGAACATTCCTCTCTAGGCGTCTCTTCGCGACTTGATTCGTTGGACGGCCCGGGGAACCTAGACAAGGGCAAGCTGTTCATAGAACCCGAGAGAGTGATGGTCACGACGGACACCAGTCTATCGGGCTGGGGGGCTCACTGTTGGAACAGTTCTGTCCAGGGGCTTTGGTCGGTGGAAGAGTTGCTCCACAGCATAAACTGGCTCGAGCTGCAGGCTGTCTTTCTGGCCCTAAGAGCCTTCACGCCCTTGGTGAAGGGAAGGAATATCTTAATGTGTACAGAACAACTTAATATCTATTTTGGACCATCATGTAAACGGAATTTCCAATGTTCGGGCAGATTGGCTAAAACGGCAGGAGATCCAGCCGGCAGAATGGGGCCTGCACCCTCAAGTATTTAGGTGGCTGACAGAGCGGCTGGGGTGTCCCCAGATAGACTTGTTTGCATATCCTCAGAATGCCAAGATTCAGAGGTTTTACTCACATTTCCCGATGTTGGGGGCAGAAGAGACGGATACGCTATCGGTGCCATGGCCTCCGTGTCTGCTGAATGCATTTCCTCCAGTGCCGCTGCTCTCCCGTTGCCTCAGGAAGCTGCGGGGTTCCCGGGCATCCCTGATATTGATTGCGTCTTTTTTACCCAGAGGGCCTTGGTTTTCCGAGATCGTCGACTTGACCGTAGGTCATCCACTCAGTTTGCCAGACCATCCAGTTCTGCTGTGTCAAGGTCCGATTTACCATCCTTGCATCTAGAAAGTGTTCAGCCAACAAGATTTACCAATCGACTTGGCGTAGTTTTCTGCGCTGGACAGCAAAGCTCTCCCTGCAGCTGGACAAGTGCAGGTCGAGGGGATTACTAGGTTTTCTTCAGGATGGCCTTGCGCTTGGTCTGAAACCCAACACGCTTAAACACCAGGCGGCATGCTTGATCCAGATGTTGTTTCCTCATCAGCGTTTGTTCAGGCGTGGCACCCTCTTCTACGCAAGTTCTTGAGGGGGGCAGTTTTGTTGTCTCCTCTGGTCTGCCATCGTTTTCCGTCATGGGATTTGCATATTGTGTTGTGGGGTCTGCAGTTTCCGCCATTTGAACCACTTTGATCTGTATCATTGCAGATGCTGTCCTGGAAGGTGGCCTTTTTAGTAGCTGTAACATCAGCCAGGAGGGTTTCTGAATCGCAGGCTCTGTCAGTTAAGAGTAATTTGTGTATTTTCTCTAAGGACTCTGTGAGACTTATCCCGGATCCTTCGTTTATCCCTAAGGTAAAGTCTCAGTTTAATCGTGAGGCGATCATTTAATTACCTTCTTTTTGTCCGGATGCTCGTCACTCTGCAGAGAAGGAGTGCAACCGGACGCAGGCTTTTCGTAAGTCAGATGCTCTTTTTGTGGCCTTTAAGGCTTCTAAGATGGGATGCAAGGTCTCTTCAGCCATTATTGCTCGATGGGTTCATTCAGGCATTACGATGTTGTATGAAGCCCAGAAACTTTTGGTGCCTGGTCAGATTACGGCGCACTCAACTACATCAGCAGCCACTTCCGCTGTGTTATCTTCACCGGTGTCCCATGAAGAGATTTGCAAGGCGGCTACTTGGTCGTCGCCTTTTACATTTTCAAGGCATTACAAGTTGGATGAACATGAAGCTGCCAGAGCAGCATTTGGTCGGAGGGTCCTGCAACAGGTCCTTCTGGGTCAGTAGCTCCAGCTTGGGTATTTTCCCTCCCGTGGTTGGTGCTGTGGTATGTCCCAAGCTTGGGTGACCTCCTACACCAGCCGAGAAAGGTACATTGGTACTCACCGTGAAGGTGTCTTCTGGCTGGTGTAGAAGAGGTCACCCAAGGCCCGCCCGGGTTGAGTTAGGCTGGAGCTGATGATCTGGTTGTAGGGGGACAGTTTTTCTGTCTTTCTCTGCATTATTGTTTGTATATTGTTGTATATTCTCTGTTGTGTTCTGTGGTTTTCATTCCGTAGCTTGAGCTGTTTTAAGCACTGAGGAGATCCGCCCACATGCACTGGGTTAAGGATCTTCAAGTATGACTACTTCCTGCCTTTTGGAGCATGTGGAGGGGATGTAATCCCAAGCTTGGGTGACCTCTTCTACACCAGCCAGAAGACACCTTCACGGTGAGTACCAATGTACCTTTTACAACAGCAAGCAGATATAATCTCCAGTTTACTGCCATGCCTCTTGGTCATGCTGGCCTTCCTTTTCTGTATGGGTCACAAACTAAAAGCCAGACCTGCACAACATGTAACCCAACAACACTAACTGCAGCTTACACTGGTTGCCAGGGGCAGAGCTACAATTGGGCAGATGCATCCCCAAAACATGCCATGCCTCAGGGACTGCCTCACTCACCTCCCCCCACCCCTATCCCCCACTGGCCAGTTTGCCAGCCACTCCTGCTGCTGCCCACTGCCATGCTCCTGACAGCCTTCTCCTCTCCTCTGCTGCTTCCCAGCCTCTCCAGGTTCTTGCCCCAAGGCAGCTGGAAAGGAAGGTGCACATGCACTCTTCGTTCCCAGCTACCTCAGGGTCAGAATTGGCTGGAGAGCGAGCAGTTGGAGCATGTCGCTAATGTCGCACACTGGTGGGGGGAGGCTGCCACTGGTGGGAAGCTCCTGCCGCTGCTGCCATCATAATCGCCACAGTAGGGAGTGCACCATTGCCCTCTCTATCAGCCATACGTGGTACAGTATTTGGATTTGTGCTTGTTTCTCCTTCCTAGGTCTACAGTCTTCTTCCCTATGAGATGTTTGGTTACTACTTCAATGGACTCAACCTAGAGGATGACCCCAGAGAACCCTGCATTTCACCTGACAACATCTTTTACAATGGCTTGTATTATGTTCCTGTTACCTCCAACTATGGCCCAGATATCTATGGACTTTTAAGGGTAAGACTTTGTTGTTTTTTGATGAACAGTTATGGAACAGAATTCTCTAACATTACCCATTCTCTAGCATTTGGGGAATGACACCCAGCAACTATCTAGCAGATAAAGGAGTAAAAAGTGAATGTATGACCTGAATTCTGCTCATTAGATTTCAGAATTATTAAGTAGTAAATGTAATGGAGATTATGACTAAATGTAAAGAAGACTAAACTAATGACAATGGATACAGCAACCAGCCTCAGAACTGATAATGAAGACACTGAAGTGGTGGATAGCTTCTGCCTTTTAGGATTGACCATCAACTCCTTTGACTCCTTGACTCTTGACTCTCTTTCTGTATGGGTCACAAACTTAAAGCCAGACCTGCACAACATGTAACCCAACAACACGAACTGCAGCTTATAGTGGTTGCCAGGGACAGAGCTACATTTGGGCAGATGCATCCTCCAAACATGCCATGCCTCTCTCTTGACTCTCCTTTGACTCTCCTTTACTCTCCTCTCCATCTTCCCTCTCTTCCTACTATTGCCTACGAGCTCTACAAATGGATCCAGCAGAGAAGAAATACACTGCAGACTAGCACTTGGTAGAGTTGCAATGAAGGCTTTGGAAAGGATATTAGATGCCGTGGCATGTCTATACTTACAAAGATTAGAATCATTCAAACAATGGTTTTTCCCATGATACTCTATGGATGCGAAAGCTGGACTTTGAAGAAGCAAGATAGAAAAAGTATTGATGCTTTTGAACTTTGGTGCTGGAGAAGACTTTTAAGGATACCATGGACAGGACAACCAAGAAAACAAACAAATGAATCACAGAACAGATCAATCCAGAATTCTTTGATGCTAGGTTCCGACGACACCTCAACAATGGGTTATCCTTCCCCACATATTCCAAAGGCAGGACTATGCCAATTAGAATAGAGCCTTTAAGAGCCTGGGAAGGATGACCCTGCCCAGTTCTAGTTCTGTGACTGCTCCAGGCAGAACTGCTCTAGCTCTCTATCCAGCTTATTGCTAGCCCTCTACTTTCTCCTTTAAAATCCCTACCTCCTCTTCGCCCTCTTTTTTTTGCCCTCCTTCCTCTTCCTTTATATAAAAAAGACTCTTCTCCTTTGCTCTCCTCCCCATCTTCCCTCCCTTCCTACTACTGCCTACGAGCTCTACAAATGGAGACCATGCATCCACCTCAGGACACTCCTTGTACTGAGGGGCCAAAATCAGTCAGTATTTCCCCCACCCTAAGCAGGACACTGGGAAGACTGACACCTCCATATTCCCAGCTTTTGCCAGCAGGCAGTGAGGAGAGGATGCCAGATACTGTGCCCAGTCTCCCACCCTTGGCCCATGAGACTTGGAGGCAAATGGCACTTCAGGGCTCAGCAATGGAGGAGGAGGTGGGCCAGGCTGTGGCCTCACTCCCACCAGCTCTGGAACCCAAGAGAAAGGTGGCAATGGACACAGAAGCATCTTCCACCTTGGCATCTGGACCAGTGGGAAGGGCCACTTCAGCAGCACATAGGGACACTGCCACCACCCTGCAAAGCACCCAGGTGGCAGGAACATCGGGGGTCACCCGCCACATGAGCCATGTCTCCCCCGCATGAACCTGTGCAACCCGCCGGCAACAGCATCAGCAAGAGAGGACAGCATGGAGGGAAATCTCAGCAGCACCACAGCCTCCACATCCACTGGCGTCACAGTGTGGTAGGAGCATGTCAGACCCCTAGCCACCCTTCCCAACAGGGTTCCCTTTCTTGCCAACCTGCCCAAACTGAGTTTTCTGAGGAAATTCTGGTAGTGTGGCAATATTGGCTCCGGGATGCCATCAAAAATATTGTAAAGGATAAAAGTAAAAAGAGAAAGAAGCTTAGGCAGGAAAATTCCTCCTCCTCCTCCTCTGGAAAAGGCCCAAAAGAAGAATACACATAAGTCCCGCTCCTCATGCAAGACTGAACATAACTCATTATACCACTGTTGATAGAAGTATACACACCTCAGAGATTTCAGGGGGGGATGAATCTCCTATAAGGCAGCCTCTTAACCCCAACCCATCTGAATTGGGCATGAGACCTGTACCAGTTACTGAACCAGACTTAGAGATAATTCCAATCAAATCTGATCCATTTGAAAAAGAAGAGAGTGAATGGTCAGATGGCCAGAACCCAGAGTCTGCAGCCACCTCTCAGAGGCTATTCCATCCAGAGGATTTTCTCACACTTGTGACAAAGGCCATTGATACCCTGGGACTGTAAACTGTGCCTCCCATAGACACTCAGCCTCCCCATAAGAGTGCTGTAGTATTCCCTAAACCTAAGAGCAAGGAATTGGCCCTGCCTTTCCCTGAACCATTCATGAATGCCATGAAACAAGAATGGCTAGTGCCAGCATCCAATAGAAAGTCCTTGGTGCTGGCAAATAGATTTTACTTGTTTCAAAAAGAGGCTGCTGACCTGCCCCTACAGATGCAACTGTGGTACAGCTACTTTCTGGATCATTTCTGCCCAGAGATGGTGGGTGGCTCTAAAGGACCAAAATGATAAATGCATTGAAACAGCTTACAGGCACACCCAGGATGTTTCTGCCTTGCAATCAGGTCATCAGCTGCAGCCTCATTGTGTTCCAGGGCATCCCAGCTGTAGTTGGACAACTTACTGCATGATCCACCACTGATCATAGCTGCCTCCATCAGCAGTTATAAAAGATACAAAAAGCCCAGGCATTCATATCAGATGCCACTATGGATTCTATTCATTTTGTGTCTAGAGCGTTTAACTTCTGCAGTAGTAGGCCGCCAAAGCCTCTGATTAAAATACTGGCAAGTAGATGCCATGACTAGAACTAATCTAATGTCAGTGCTTTACAATGGCACAAAATTGTTTGGGGAAGAGGCCTTGAAGGATCTGTTAGTGGAGTCCAAGGACAACTGAAAAGCTATGCCAGGGGCGTAACAAGGTTGGCTTGGGCCCAGAGACAAGATTTTAAAATGGGCCCCCCACCGCCACTGGTGGATGTGCCCTCTCACCAGCTTGCAGCCCGTCTTAGCAGCACGCTGGAAGTTAGAAACTGAAGGTAGAGGGCTGCCTAAGCTCAGCCAAACTCTACACATCCTCTTATGAGCCAGCCCTACATCCTGACATCAGCACGAGGCTGTTCTCTTTCAACTTCTTTCTTTCATTGTATATACATTTTTAAAAATTAAAATAAAATCCTCGGGGGGCGGGCAGGGCAGTGGGAAGCGTCAGCCTGCTAAAGCACCAGCCAGATACCACTTCAGTTTCTCAAAACATTTTCAAAATAAGAAACTTGACTCCCTTTCCTGAGGAAACTGCAGGAACATTGTCATCTTCTCAGAAAAGAAAAAGTCTCTCCCTCTTCGCTCCACCCCCCACCCCCACCCCACTACACTTTGGTGAGGCCAGGACTCGTTTCTTATTCCCTCAGGAGGAAGGATCCAGAGAGAAACCAAAGTGAAAAATCAAGCAGCATCAGCTCAGCACACACACAGAGGGTGGGAGGAAATGGCTGAACAGGAAACTGCATTGGGGTGGGGAGGAGAGTTAGTTTTAAGCAACTCTCCAACTCGGCGCGTGTGCCTGCTCCGCTCACCAGCAAAGAGAAGGCTGCCGCGCTGGGCTTCCTTGAGTTGAGTGCACTGCCACGCCACCCGC
The DNA here is from genome assembly GCF_027244095.1 of Hemicordylus capensis. Taxonomy (NCBI): domain Eukaryota; kingdom Metazoa; phylum Chordata; class Lepidosauria; order Squamata; family Cordylidae; genus Hemicordylus; species Hemicordylus capensis. The sequence goes on from NC_069658.1 coordinate 171,016,961, forward strand.
CCGATTCTTTGTTCAGAGTCCCCTATGGAAGAGCTTCTTCCTTTGCCCCTCCAGTCTATGCGCATTACAAGGCAGAGAGGGCAGAGGGGCTGGGGGTGGGGCGGAACTGGATGGTTAGAGATGGCAATTTCATTAGCAAATGGAGGGAGGGAGGAATCAGGTCACCCGCCGCCCCCTGCCACCCCCGCTTAAGCCAGCTCGTCACACCCCAACTGTTTCCTCAACCCCCTCCCTCCCTCCCACCACCGCCTCCTGGGGTATAAACAAACCTTTTTTTTTTTTAAGGAAAAACAACAACAAAAACACACAAATCCAGAACAACAAAAGTCTTTTCAACACCCCCACCGTGGGGGGGGGGGGGCGGAATGGAGTGGGTTTCCGCCGCCGCGCCTCCCACAGCTTGGACTCACTCAGCACACACATGGTGAAATTGTAAGATTCAAGGCAGGGGAACCAAGTGAAGCAACTGACTGACTACCTTTTTTCTGGACACTTGAGAGAGATTATAAGTAGTTGCTACTAGCAGCAGCTAGCAACAAGCTGGGATCACGGGCAGGGCAGACGCACGCAGACACAGGCAGCAGCTTGAAGTACAGCACAGCAGATGAGTCGACGCTCGGCGACCTCCCTTCCTTGCTCGGCAGCACGCGCTAGGCAGCAGTAGCAGCTGAGCATGCGCGTTTCTCTGCACCACCAGCAGCCAATGGGTGGGGAAGGAGGAGGAGCCCCCCGGGCCACAGATCTAAGCAAAAGGGTGGAGGGTGGGCGGAGGCAGCAGCAGGCAGGAAATACGGCGCTCTGGAACAAAGGTGGATTATTTTTTTAACATTTTAAAAAAATACACAATCAAGGAAGCTGGGGCCAGCGCTGGGTGGGGGAGGCACATGACATGTCTCTTGGGTGCCCCCTAAGCTGTGGGGCCCCCAGACAACTGTCTCCCCTTGCCCGATCATCGTTACGCGCCTGAGCTATGCCCTCCACTCAGTGTGGAGCAGATGGTTATATAACTAACAAGCCTTTTCAGTCCTTTTGCCTCTTCAGGTCTTCTTTTCACGGGTGAGACAGAGATTTCAGACCCCAACGCCCAGCCTGGAACCACCAGCATCAAACAAGACCTTTCAACCAAGGATGGGCAGCTTCATCTACCCAGGCCAAATCAAATAAACAGCAGTTCTGACTCGAGGACAGCTGCCTCATCTCCAGGCATGGAAGCTGACCACAAAAGAAAAATGGGTGCTCAACTCCCTACAGTCCGGCTACAAAATAGAATTGGATGCCTTCCCCACAAGCTGATTCCTTCCAACATTAGTCTCTTGCTCACCTACCAAGCATGCAGGGCTAATGGCCACCATACAATATCTAAAGGACATAGGAGTCATCAAGCTGGTCCCTATCAGTCAGCAGGGAGAAGGCATCTATTCTATGCTAGTTACCATCCCCCAAAAGAATGGCTTCCTAAGAGAAGTTTTTAAACAGATGGATAAAGAAAAGAAGATTCTGGATGGAATCCCTCAGATTGATATAGAAAGCACTTCACCACAATGAGTCTCTGTCATCCATCGACCTCAAAGAGGCATACCTGCATATTCCAATCCACCCCAACAGCCGATGCCTCCTCCGTTTCAAGCACACATTACCAGTATAAGGCCCTACCTTTCAGTCTCTCATCTGCACCTAGAATCTTCATGAAGATCCTGGCACCATTGGTGGCACACCTCCACCAATGCCCTTCAGGTCATTCACATTTTTGCTTACTGGACGAGATCCTGATCCAGTCTCTGTCCCTCAAGGGGGTGCGCACAGATCTACAAACAACCCTAACAGTACTGCAGGGACACAGCTTCCTTATAAATGAACAAAAGAGCCATCTAGTACCATCTCATCAGCTCCAGAACCTAGGAGTTCTAATAGACACCCACACAGACATTTCTATTTCTTCCACCAGATCGCCTCAAGTCACTGAGAGAAACAGCCCTGATGGTCCTGACTCACAAAAAAGTACCTCTACTGTACCTGGCTCTTCTCCTAGACCTCATGGTGGCATCTCTGGATTCTGTGCCATGGGCCAGATTTCACTTCCGGACATGTCAATGGTTCCTCCTGTGACACTACCTAGCAATTGCCCAACAAGTGGGTACAGCTTGCATTTCCAGTCCGCCTATCACTCACATGGTGGACGAGATCCAACAATCTAACAAGAGGAAAGCAATTTCTAGATCCCCCAAGGATCATTCTCACAACAGATGCAAGCGACCATGGATGGGGAGCCCACTACCAGTCTTCTACTGGCCCACGGCATATGGTCGCAGGAAGAGAAAAAACATAGTATAAATTGGTGAGAGCTGAGAGCCATAAGATTAGCTCTACTAGCTTTTCAACACATATAGGTTCACCAACACGTCCTAGTCATAGGAACATAGGAAGCTGCCATATACTGAGTCAGACCATTGGTTTATCAAGCTCAGTATTGTCTTCACAGACTGGCAGTGGCTTCTCCAAGGTTGCAGGCAGGAATCTCTCTCAGCCCTATTTTGGAGAAGCCAGGGAGGGAACTTGAAACCTTCTGCTCTTCCCAGAGCGGCTCCATCCTGTTGGAAGGAAAGGACTTTGCGCTGTCTCTTTGCCTCAGACAGTGGAGGACAGACTAGTAAGTCAGAGGGCTAGAAGGTCAAAGACATTTGGTCATCACTTCCTGCTGCTCTGATGCTATCCCTTTGAAATGTAGATTGCTAATCTTAGGGGATTCAACTTCCTTCCTCCTTCTCTCCTTCCTACCTGGCTGTTGACCTTGCAACATGGCAAGTCTCTTGCCCTGCACCATATGTGCAGAGAAGATGGTGAATCCATCTGCATCCATTTAGATAGATAGATTAGAGATCCTAAATCCTCACTTTCCTATCTAGAATGGAGTTCCTTAATAAATACCTTTTATATTGATTTGAAACTAGCAATTGGCTCCAAGTTACTTTACTCTTAGCACACATGCATGCATAACTAAATCCGCTGTGTTTGTGCCTCTGTGCACTCTGCTATATTGAAAAAGGGATTCTCTCACCACAGAGAATTTCCAACAGGTTATGGGCTCCAGCCAGTTATGGGAGCAGTATTTTGAGCTGCGTGTGCTGCAACTAGATAGTTAGGTTTGTTCCAGGAGATCCATTGAGATCTAGCGTGGACACTTTGAATTGCTAATCTACAGCAACTGCCTTTTGGAGCCGGTGAGCATGGCTGCATACCTGGAGGGAAAACTCAGGCTTACCATCCTGGAAGCGGATAATTACTTGGAATGGAAGACTCGACTGAGGATTGCACTGAAAGCAGAGGGACTCCACCAAGTTACTGAGGAAGACCCGCCGCCAGATGGAACCTCGGACGCTGAGAAAAAGGAGAAGGAACTCTGGCTAATTAAGGACCGAAAATCACAAGCGATGATTGCAGCTTCCGTGAGTAAAACTTTCCTTTATGCTATTTGTGATCTTGGAACCTCAAAGGAGATGCTAAACAAGCTAGATTCTATGCATATGAGGAAAGGATGGGCATACACGTTTAATTTACGCCGAAAAATGCAAGATCTCCAATATAAAGATGGGGACTGTTTCTCTACTTTTATTGGGACTTTGGAAGATTTCTTTTTTCAATTTAGACAAGCAGGAGAGGAATTTACAGAGAGTCAAAAGCTGGAGACTCTGTTCTTGAGCTTGCCTGCTTCCTATAGCACTATAATTGGGCAATTGGAAACCCACACCAATCTAAACTTTGAAAAGGCTGTAGAAACATTGTCTTCGGAGGCTAACCGAAGAAACCTTTTAAACTCACGCTATGAAAGTGAACTGGCTAGCAACTTTGCTCTTAAAGCAACAATTGATCATTCCAGACGTAACCCGAGATGGGGAGGGAATGCTGGAGGAAATGCTGCAAGAGGGAACCGCATGGGCACCTCACATTTGCGTACAAAGAGAGCCGATTACACCAGAGAAACTCAGCCCAGAGAGAGAGGTCACATGACCGCCAGTGCTGAAATGAGGTCAGCTGGAAACAAAGCCTTCAGGTGTTTCCTGTGTAACGAATTTGGCCACCGGGTGGCGCATTGTCCCAAGAATCAGACCAGGAGGTCTGGGAATATCAGTCAAACAAAGGAGAATGAAAATAGAGATTCCAAGTATACAGACAGACATTTCAACAAGAACTATAGTGTTAATTTAATGAAAAATAATGAAAAGCTGATTTTAGATTCTGGGTCATCTGTCCATATTTCTAAAAATCTAAGTTTCTATACTGAACTGTTTGATATTCCTGAAGAGACTGTTTATTTGGGCAATAATACTACAATTAAAGCAAAGAAAAAGGGCGAAGGAATTTTATATTGCAAATTGCCGGATGGATCTGTTAAACCATTTTTTCTGAGAGATGTTTTGTATATCCCTGAATTCTCAAGCTCCTTGATTTCAATATCCAAGCTAGAGCAACAAGGCTGTGAATTGTATATTAAAAATGGACAATGTGTTGTTACCCAGAATGGAGAAGTTTGCCTTGTGGGCTCGGAATTTCAAGGTCTTTATCATGTGGAAGAGCAATTTACAGACAGAGAAAGACCAGCCCAGTCCAGACCTGAGGCATACCAGCCTAATGTAATGAACCTAGCCAAGTTGTGTCAGCATGGAAACTGCTTACAATTATGGCACAGAAGACTAGGACACAGAAGTTTTGAATCAATTCAAAACATGAAGGAACAGGGATTAGCTAATGGCATTGATTTTGTACCATGTGACACTGTAACTAACTGTGTTTCTTGTCTCGAGTTCAAAGCAGTAAACAAGCCATTCCCAAAGCAGAGTGAAAGGAAGACGAAAGGACCCTTGGATCTGATCCACAGTGACATATCTGGACCACTACCAGCAACCATAGGTAATCATAAATATTTTCTAACTATAACAGATGATTTCTCAAGATACACGTGTGTTTATTTACTGAAGGAAAAATCAGAGATGCTGGAGAAATTAAAACAATATGTGGCGATGGCAAGCAACAAATTTGGCTCGAAGCCAAAGATCCTGCGCACAGACAATGGAGGAGAATACATGTCCAATGCTACACAGCAGTTCTTAAGAGAACATGGAATTGTGCATCAAACTACGGTGCCTTACTGCCCGCCCCAAAATGGAATCGCAGAAAGAATGAACAGAACTCTACTGGACATGGTAAGATGCATGCTTGCTGACGCACACCTCCCACAGAAATTCTGGGGAGAAGGCATCATGACTGCTACATACATACACAACAGAATGAACACAAAACCTATTGAAACAACACCTTATGAACTTTGGCATGGTCATAAGCCGTCCATGACGCATCTGCGTGTCTTTGGAAGCACGGCTTACTCATACATCCCAAAGGAAAAAAGGACTAAGTTAGGGCCTAGGGCCACAAAAGGGATTTTTGTAGGCTACGCAGCACAATCCAAAGCCTACAGAATTCTGGATCCTGACACCAACAGGATAACCATAAGCAGAGCAGTGTGTTTTGAAGAGGATGAAAGAGCTACACCTTCAGAGGGGGCCTACACTGAAGCAAGCAACCAGACCAAGCACCCTGATGACTGGATTATGCTTCCTGATCTCAGAGGAACTGAGGAGGAGGAGGAGACAGCAGATCCAGATCCAACCACACTTGACACAGAGACCCCCAGCGATCCACCAGACGCACCTGAGGTGATAGAAGAGACCACAGAGGGTGAGGTGAGGCGATCAACGCGCTCAAACAGAGGTGTTCCAGCTCCGAGGCTGTCCTACCTCGCAAGAACAGCGGAACAACCAGAACCTTCATCATGGGAGGAAATATCCCAGCTACCACAACCAGAAGCCCAGAAGTGGAAACAGGCTGCAATTGAAGAGCTTGAGGCTCTACAGAAAAACAAAACCTGGACTCTTACTAAGTTACCACAAGGAAGAAAAGTTATTGGCTGCAAATGGGTTTTCAAACTCAAACATGATGCTGATGGTGAGATTCAGCGCTACAAAGCCAGATTAGTAGCAAAAGGATATTCACAAAAATATGGAGAAGATTATGATGAAACCTTTGCACCAGTGGTTAAACATACCACAGTAAGGACTCTGTTAAGTATTGCTGCTAGCAAAGGAATGCATGTTGAGCACCTAGACGTGAAAACTGCATTCTTGCATGGTGAACTAGAAGAGGACATTTACATGCAACAACCACCAGGTTTCTTACAGGAAGGCAAAGAGGACTATGTATGCAAACTGCAAAAGAGCATTTATGGTTTAAAACAAGCTGCCAGAGCATGGAATATAAAACTGAATGATATGCTGCTTCAAGCAAACTTCAAAAGAAGTGAAGCTGATCCCTGCCTGTACACGAGATGCAGAGATGGGAAATGGACTTACATTTTGGCGTATGTTGATGATTTGATTTTTGCCTATGAAAACCCAGATGACAGCAAGGAAATAATGGATCATCTGAACAAAGAAGTGGAAGTCAAGCAACTTGGCAACATTGCACACTACTTGGGCATTCAAGTACAAAGAGAGAAAGATGGAAGTTTCCTGATCAACCAAGAACAGAAAATTAAAGACTTGATAAACTTGCTCAGACTGGAAAATGCAAATCCTACACCAACTCCAATGGAAGTGAACTACATAAAGCAAGAAGATCAAACTGAGCCACTATCTGACAACCATAGATATCGTGAAGCATTGGGTAAGCTTTTATACATTAGTACACTCACTAGGCCAGATATTAGTACAGCAGTTGGTTTACTTTGTAGAAAGACTGCATCACCAACAGTCAAGGACTGGAATGCAATGAAAAGACTTGTTAGGTACCTAAAGGGTACTGCACACTTTAAGCTCAAGCTGCCAGCTAATAGTGAACCAAAACTAGAAGCATACGTAGATGCAGACTGGGGTGGAGATATAACAGACAGGAAATCCACCAGTGGTCACATAATTTTCTATGGAGATGGAGCGATAAGCTGGTCAAGCAGAAAACAAGACATAGTAGCATCATCAACCACTGAAGCGGAATATGTATCAGCTGCACAGGGCTGTCACGAGATACAATGGCTGTGTCAACTACTGAAGGACCTAGGTACAGATGTACCACAGCCCATACCAGTGTATGAAGACAACCAAAGCTGCATTCAACTCTCCAAACAAGAAGATGTAAAGAGGAGTACCAGACATATTGATGTGAAGTACCATGTAGTGAGAAGTCTGCAGAAAGATGGACTAATCAAGTTGCTCTACTGCCCGACAAATGAAATGCTCGCAGACTTACTCACTAAGCCACTACCAAGACCCTGCTTTGAAAAGCTGAGAGAGAAAATGAATATTGTGAACTGAGTCACGAGACAACGAGAGGGGGTGTTGGAAGGAAAGGACTTTGCGCTGTCTCTTTGCCTCAGACAGTGGAGGACAGACTAGTAAGTCAGAGGGCTAGAAGGTCAAAGACATTTGGTCATCACTTCCTGCTGCTCTGATGCTATCCCTTTGAAATGTAGATTGCTAATCTTAGGGGATTCAACTTCCTTCCTCCTTCTCTCCTTCCTACCTGGCTGTTGACCTTGCAACATGGCAAGTCTCTTGCCCTGCACCATATGTGCAGAGAAGATGGTGAATCCATCTGCATCCATTTAGATAGATAGATTAGAGATCCTAAATCCTCACTTTCCTATCTAGAATGGAGTTCCTTAATAAATACCTTTTATATTGATTTGAAACTAGCAATTGGCTCCAAGTTACTTTACTCTTAGCACACATGCATGCATAACTAAATCCGCTGTGTTTGTGCCTCTGTGCACTCTGCTATATTGAAAAAGGGATTCTCTCACCACAGAGAATTTCCAACACATCCCCTGAGGGGAATATCTTACAGTGCTCACACATCAAGTCTCGCATTCAAATGCAACCACGGCAGACCCTGCTTAGCTAAGGGGACAAATCATGCTTGCTACCACAAGACCAGCTCTCCTTCTGTTGTCAAAACAGACAACACAACAGCAATGTTCTCTCTAATTTTTTCATCTGTGTGTGGAATGAATTTTGTTCTGGGCGGCAGTATCAAGGCAGTGTGTGAGCACCAGAGTGGGGCTTTCCTGATTCAACCTTAGCGGGATCTAAAATTAACTAAGCAGACATCAAAAAACCTATGAGCATGCACACATGTGCATGCCTTAGAGGGAACACTGCACGACAGCCAAGGCCCACATGAACAAACAAGGAGGGACCAAATCCATACAGGTGGAGGAAACACCACTCCTCTGTTGGACTGAGAACAACCTGAGTTCTATCACAACACATCACATCCAAGGGGATTTGAACATGATAGCCGATTGGCTCAGCCGGAAAGACTGGCTACCCAGGGAGTGGGAACTCAAACAGGCCGGCTTCCAGAACATCAAGAAGCGGTTTGGGATTCCACTGGTGGATCTGTTCACTACACCACACAATACAAAGACAACCAGATTCTTCTCCAGGTTCCCCTGCAATCAGGCGGAGAGAGTGGACGTACTCTTGAGCCCTTGGCCCCAAGGACTCCTGTATGCTGTTTCCACTTCTCACACGTGTTTTCCAGAAAATACGCTTTTACAGGGCGCAGGTGATTCTCATTGCTCCATTCTGGCCCAGGAGGCCATGGATCACCAAATTCCTCAATCGAGCAATAAAAAAAAACGTCGATGCTTCCAGTCTCCAAGAACCTTTTGTCTCAGAGCCCAGTACTGCATCATGACCCTGCCTGGTTAAATCTAGCCACATGGCTACTGAATGGGCCATGTTGAAGCAATATGGCTACTCCAGGGTCGTCCTCAATACCATGATACCAGTCGAGAATCAATGAACAGAATTTGCCAATATACATGCAGGGCATTTCTTCGCTGGTCCGCCAGGCACACAGTGCCTAGGGGGAAGGCGACCATGAAACACCTGTTACAGTTCCTCCAGGATGGCCTAGATAAAGGACTAAATAAATAGACAGACCAATGGTCTGACTCAGTATATGGCAGCTTCCTATGTTCCTATGATGCCCGGGAGCACCATGCAAAGTTAGGGATCAGGGGAGACAACAGTTGTCAGGTGCCTAATGACAAGAAGATGGATAGAGAGTAGCACACAAACCAGTGGCTGCTAGAAGCAACCAACCCCAGTCATGCTCAAATACATCTCTGTGTATTTCTATCTCTATCTCTGTGTAAGCTGCCATATATGCCCCCAAGACAGGAATTTGTACCCCCCTGCCTTTCACTCAGTTTTTCACCTGAATGATAGGTGTCACCTTACTAATTCAGGGGGAACTTCCAGATGGCGATTTGAGCACAAATTCCAAAGGGAGATTTAGTCAGAGGGATCCAATTCAATTTAATAAATTGTTTCTAAGGTTAAGGTGCAAAATGGTCACATATTACAGATAGAGGTGACACAATTAAACATATGTCACCTTTATTTCCCATTCAGATCTACCACCCTAGATCAAACTACCACCCTAGATCATACATAGAAGACACTTTAATAGTTCCCTGGTGCCTTTAATATTTATTTTAAGGGAAAGCAGTGCCAGAGGTTGGAAGCAGAAGAACAGGAGTGGTGGGACAAGAAACCACGTAATACTTTTACTGCCCACCATATTTCATCTCATCCCCATATCTTTTGCCCTGAGAGGAGAAAGAAGCTTGCAGACGGCCATTTTGAGTGAAATAATAGCAAGAGGGGAAGGGGTTAATCAGCTCTTCCCATGCTGTTTGACTGGCTCCCATGACTGCTTTTAACTAAAAAGTGAAAACATAACTATTGAGAGAGCCAACTGCCTTTTTAAAGAAAGCCTCCCTTGCTTTCTAAAGAGATTCTACCCATTCTCCCTTTCTGTCCCTGTGCCTGGAATTCCCCCTCCAAACTCTGTGCTGTCAAGTTGGTGTCAATACTCACCTTTTAATGGGGTTTTTGGCTCCATCCTTTTGCTTTCACCCCAAAATGAATTAAAGCATGTGTACTTGCATTTGCACAGATCTCTTTGCCTATTACCTGGCTCTCTCCCTTTTCTTCTTTTCCTTCTTTGCCTTTATTGCCCCCACACTATCAAAAACTAGTTGATAAGCTTCTTTCTTAGTGCAGTGATCTTCCCCCCCCCCTTATATTTTCCTGTAAAGCATCACTTTCCTTTATGGTACTATATTAATGAATCCAGACCTTGATTTTAATGTTGGTATTGAGTTCAATATTTCAAGATTCATGTTGAGCTGGCTTTTTAAAAAAAAAAGATTTTGTAATGTTTTATTATGATAATGTTGGAAGCTTCCTTGTGAATTTTTGGTAAAATAACATAAATATTGATCCTTAGTAATAATGGATAAGGTAATTACTGTTTGAAATCTCAAGGCATTTATTAGTTTTCTTTCACCACCCTTACATATTTGAAGAATACAGGTTTAAAGTTTGTAACCAACTCCTGTCTACACCAGCCAGTCGTCTGTTCAAGTGATCATCCCTTTTCTCCTTCTTTTGGTGTTCCTGGAATAGCAGGCCGTCTTGCCACAACCACATCTGGTCCTGCGTTTGGAGGTAAATTGAAGCCAGTGGAGCTGCAGTCTTACAAAATCAAATGTAAAATGGATATAGCAGCATGTATGTTTCTGTAGGAATCGGCAGCAGCGGGGGGGGGGGAGGCAAAGGGGCAGTGCTGCTGTGGAATAGTGGTGGTTCACCAATGGGGGTAACCTCTTAGGGTTCTTATTCCAACTTCAGTTTCAATGGGAGATATAAAAAGTGCCCAGATGATGTTAAAAGGTGTTGTGCAAGCTTTTAGTGCCACCTGCTGACAATGTCAAATATTGACATTGAAAATAGATAGGCTAACATCCTGCCAAATGGTGGAAAGGTGCAGCATGAGGGCTGCATGACCCTCAGACCCTACTTCTGGTCACAGACAGCACTTCCAGGAAGGGTCAGCTAAAATTGGCCCCTTATGTATAGTGTGATTCTGCATTAGTAAATGCTGTGGAAGCAGTTTGCACACTATGCCTCTGCACCAGGAGGTAGGATGCCAGCTAAAGTTTTTCTTCTTCACAGATTGTCAGCAGGTGGCATTAAAAACTTGTGCAACATCCTTTAATACTAATTCTAACTTTTACAGACTTCCAACTGTATCTGGTTGGGCAGATAATTCGATGCTACTCCTAGATCTTGACCCCTATTTTCAGTACTATTTTTTATGGTTTGTTACATTTTTATACTGCCTTTCTAGCACCCAAAGTGGTTTACAATATTAAAAGAAGCAAATTACAGAAGATTAATAAAACGTCTCAGGCTGTTGGTCTTTTCAGGAGTAGAGGACAAAATCTCCCTGGCCTGGGTGCCTCCTTTCTTGCCTTCCTCTCAGGGCACACTGGTCTTTCAGTACTCCTGGGAAGTAGGGGGTGGGGCTTCTTTATATTGAGAACACACAGCCAGGGATCTTGCATGTCTATCATTATATTCTCTTAAACAGAAGAAGGGACCTCTGGGGATAATTTCTCCCCATCTTTCTGCCTATTGACTTCCTTTTGCCTCAATAGTGTGTTTTTTTCTTTCTTAGATGTAACATCCAACATTTTAATTTCTGAAAATTCATTTTCTTATATTGCTGTAGCATTTTTTGATCTTTTTTTATATTCTTTAATCCCATTCTAATGTGCATGTGGCCTCTTTCCATCTCTCTTAACGTGTTTAATATTTCCACTCTGTTTTGGTTTGTTTCTCTTTCCCCCATAGGGATTTTTAATGCCTAAGGCATCCCTATAATCCCCATGTGGGGGATGGGGTTGATGCTAAGTAGAATCCTCATCCGTAGAACCTGGGCTCATGTGCTGGGCAGGTGTCATCCTTGTACTAAGGTGTCCACATTCCTCCCTCTCCTGTCTATAAAACTCAGCAACTGTTGTCAAAAGCTCATTACTTTCATGAGATCCAAATCCTGAGTGATAGTATTTACACACCATTCAATTTGATTGCTCACCTCCACCTACACTATTAACTCCTCATTCCTGGCTATTGATAAGCAGAGTGCTAGTTCATATACCTGTTTTTCCATTAGGTCATCTAACTCTATAAACATTTATATATCACTTTTCAACAAAAGTTCTCAAAGCAGTTTACATAGATATAAATAAATAAATGGCTCCCTATCTGCAAAGGGCTCACCATCTAGCATTTTTTTTGCTCCCCACCCTTTATTTAGCTCTTGCTGAAAATATGGGTTGGTTGCCTCAACTATTAGATCAATAAATGCCTCTGATTTGATTTCCTGCATAGCTCATCTCTCATCCAAAAACCAATCTAGAATTAGGCTTGGAAGGAATGGCTTTTCATCTCCATCCTCCTCCTCTTGTGAGGGAGGAAAAACTGGAGATTTTTGTCTGCCATTTCTTTTTCTTGGACATAACACTCATAGAGGGTGGGGAGATGACCACATTTCTATACCCATTTGGCAATAACTATTTCTCTTAATATAATCTAGAGCACTTATTTAGCTTAAGGTAAAGTCTGCCCTAGGGATGTGCAAATTGATTTGGGTACAAATTGATTTGGGTACAAATAGATTTGCACCCGAATCTGACAAAACAAATCACCCCTGTTATTTGGCTAGATTCGGGTACAAATTGAATCATGCCGGATTCAATTCGAATCAATTCGAGATTCAGATCCCTCTTATTAATTCCCCCAGGTCGCCAGCGTTCATTTTTATTTTTTTAAACTAAGCTCTAGCCCTTGTAGAAGTGGAGCAAAATGTGTGGTCACTATTTTTCAAGTGTTCAGATTCCTTGGTGTATAATAACTTTCCCTCAATGAATCCCTATGAGGATTCATTACACACCTTCATTTCTTCTATTCATTTTGACTGTCTTTTCGACAGTGCCAACTGTCAACTGCCATGTGCCAACTACACCCCACTCCTACTTGCAAGGCAGTGGGGTACTACTCAGTTTATGTTCTAGGATTTTTTTCAAGCCCTTTTGTGTCTAATAACCTTTTCTCATAATAAATCCTTATGAGGATTCATTACATAGCGAAGGGTCTAAACACCTCAAAAATTCCTAAAATATAAACTCAGTGGCTTGTGGGTTACGGTATAGTTGGAACATGGGATGCCACTAATTCCCACCACCACCTTCGAAGCAATGGGATCAACATGAACAGAAGAAATGAAGGTGTGTAATGAAGACACCAAAGAATCTAAACACTTCAAAAATACTTTAAAAATAAACTGAGTACCCCAGTGTGTGTGTGTGTGTGTGTGTGTGTGTGTGTGTGTGTGTGTGTGGGAGGGTGTAGTTGACACATGGCAGTTGACAGTTGGCACTATCCAATGATAGTCAAAATGAACAGAAGAAACAAAGGCGTATAATGAATCCTCATAGAGATTCATTATGAGGAAAAGTTATCTAAACTAAAAAGATTATCCAAATATCTAAACATTTCAGTGTTCCTAAAAATTAAAATAAGTAACCTACTGCCTTGCAGATGTGTGTGTGTGTGTGTGTGTGTGTGTGTGTGTGTGTGTGTGGTGTAGTTGGCACATGACAATTGACAGTTGGCACTGTCCAGTGACAGTCAAAATGAACAGAAGAAATGAAGATGTGCAATGAATCCTCATAGGGATTCATTATGAGGAAAACCTATTATAAACCAAAGAATACAAACATTTGAAAAATAATAATTGCACATTTTGCTCCATAACTCCACTTGTACAAGGGCTAGAGCTTAGCTTTTTTTTTTTTTTTAAGTGAAAGCTGGGGATCCTTTATAGGGTTAGATATGGCAACTTTGAATCCTCATTGTTTCCTATGGTGGAAATGTTCAAAATCAGTAAAAACTAAAAAAAAAATCATTAAAAATAAACCAAGGAGAGAGGAGAGCTGGTCTTGTGGTAGCTAAGCAGGGTCTGCCCTGGTTGCATCTGAATGGGAGACTTGATGTATGAGCACTGCAAGATATTCCCCTCAGGAGATGAAGCCGCTCTGGGAAGAGCAGAAGGTTTCAAGATCCATCCCTGGCGTCTCCAAGACAGGGCTGAGAGAGATTCCTGCCTGCAACCTTGGAGAAGCCGCTGCCAGTCTGTGAAGACAATACTGAGCTAGATAGACCAATGCTCTGACTCAGTATATGGCAGTTTCCTATGTTGCTATGTTCCAAGTGTCCTACTGCCTTGAAATTTGGGTGGTACGTGGCACCAATGGGGACTTACCCACAACCCTAATTTGGTACCCCTAGGACCTTGTTAAATGATCCAAATTGGTACAAATCCAAATCAAAGCAAAGCAAATACAAATCGAATCTGGGTGATTTGGAGGGGGCAGATTTGGATACAAAACAAATCGGGGTGAACTGTTTGGGGCACAAATCAAATCAAAAAATTGATTTGTGCACATCCCTAATCGGCCCCCCTCTTTCATAACAAACTTTCCCTGCAAATAATAGATTAAGCTAAGGACAGCAAAAAAGCTATAACTGCAATTAGCCAAGGGGATGGGAGCTGGCACTAATAAGGCAACCATCTTGGTTTACAACTTCCCTTTGACAGAGGGAGAGTTAAAGAGGTCAAGCATAGCAGCAGCTATGCGCAATTCATCACTCTTCACCCTTCAAGCAGAAGCTAACTCTAGCATCAAAAAGCAGCAAATAAACACTTGTTGGCAGATTCGAAAGAATAGCTGGCTAAAATTCTTGTTTTATTTGAGGCATAATTAAAATGTATCAATATTTCAGGAAAATGTTTATAAATCAGCAAAAAACCAGTTCTGTGATACGATGCCCTCAGTGGATCCTTGCTGTTCATTTCAGTCTTCTTGGCAGAGAAGCATTTGTTCCACCTTCCTCCAGGGCCCTCCAGAGACAAACTGGCTCTCAGTGTTGGTTGACTGTCTGCTTCAACAAGGTGCAGCTTGGACCTCCAGGCACTTCCATGTGCACCTCCAAGTGCACACTTAGTGACACATTTGGCACTACACCAAGGCACTGTCTTGGCTAGCCTCGCTCTTATATACCTGGAAGCAAAACAGAAGCAGGCTCAGGCTGGATGGAATAAGGGAGGAGAGGCAGAGAAAAGTACAGTTTTTAAAATTATTATTTATTAACATATTTTTATACTGCCCAAAACTTACGTCTCTGGGTGTTTCACAACAAAATAAAAACAGAAAGTAAATCATTAGTTAAAACAAAAATGAAAAGTTTATAACATTACAACAATTTAAAATTTTTAAAAGAATATTTTAAACAGCATTAAAACCATTAAAACAATGTTAATTAAAAGCCTGGGTGAACAGATGTGTCTTTAAAGACTTTTAAAAAGCTGTCAGAGATGGGGAGGCTCTCATTTCACTAGGGAGCACATTCCAAAACTTCAGGGCAGCAACGGAGAAGACCTGTCCCTGAGTAGCTGCCAGATAAGCCGGTGGCAACTGCAGGCGGACATCTCCAGATGATTTCAGTGGCCGGTGGGGTTCAGGACGAAGAAGACGTTCTCTTAAATACCCAGGGCCCAAGCTGTTTAGGGCATTATAGGCTATAAACAGTACCTTGTATTTTGCCCGGAAACATATTGGCAGCCAGTGTAGCTCCTTCAATACAGGAGTTATATGGTCCCTCCGAGATGACCCAGAGACCAGCCTGACTGCCGCATTCTGGACCAACTGTAGTTTCGGGCTACATACAAGGGCAGCCCCACATAGAGCGCATTGCAGTAATCCAGTCTGGAGGTTACCAGCAGATGTACCACTGTTTTGAGGTCGTTCACCTCAAGAAACGGACACAGCTGGCATATCAGCTGATAGAAGTTCCCTCCACACAAGTACAGCACCAGAAGCACTTCACCCCAGCCCCCCACTAACATCCTTTCATGCCACCTTGACATGGTTGCTGGCGTGATGTGCAGCATTATGGTTCCATAGCACTGCACTCTGGGGCTGTTGTGGCCTCGGAACACAAACTCAACACCATTAAAAGGGAGCATTTGTGCCAGCAGTCCTGACATGGTTTCCCCCATTTGCAACAATGGGGTGAACGGCGGAAGCACTGCTAGCACAACCATCTGTTCTTAACAGGGTCAGGGCTGTGTTCAGTCTGCAGCAGCCCTGGGGCACAGCATTACAGAGCCATAATGCTGGGCATTATGTGGCCACTGTTATACCTCTCCCCAAAATTTGCACCAAGTCTTTATTCTTTTTTAGATGCTGTAGCTGCTTCTCCTCCTTCTCCAGGAGAGGCATCACGAGATAAAGTTATGGTTGAGACTGTTCGGAAGTACTTCCCTGAAACCTGGCTTTGGAACATAGTATTCGTTGGGTGAGTTGCTGTTGACTGTGCCTCTTTTCTAGGAGTCTGTGGCCACAGATCCTGCAGAGAGCAATGAGTGCTTAACTGGTCAGCATGCCAATTTGTTGTATATATGTTCCCTTCTCTGCTGTTGGATGAGTAGATCTCATGTGAGGTGTGAGATGTCTTTCTCAGGTGCTCCACAGGCAGGGCTATGCTAATTAGCTAGTAGCTTTTAAGAGCCTGGAAAGGAAAAGCCCACCCAGTTCTTTCAATCCTTTGTCCGGCTCCAGAGACAACCTTTCTATTTGCCAATCGAAGGCCGTGGTTTTTTCTCAATTTTTCTTGCAGCCTTGCCAATCCTTATTTCGGCTTTTTTAGCCTTGCAGCCGTGGCAGTCCTTATTCTTGACTGCTTTCATTAATGCCCTTTTAAAAAATATCTCCTGATCCCTTTTTCTGCTCGCCCAGTATTTCTTTACTCTTTCCCTCCCTGCTTCCATCTACTACTCCATCTACTACTTAGTTTTTTTGTTAGTGATGCAATGTCTGGGGCCAGGAATGTTCTGGTCCCCAAGGGAAAGAAGTCCTTGGCTTTCCTGCCTCAAAAGCCACCTAGCATGCTGAGCATCATTAGGTCCTCATCATCACAAATCGGCTCTGATATGGGCAGTCCCAAACAGGGATTTTCAGGCCTCCCGCCTTTGGACCATGAGGACTGATGCAGAAATGAGTGTCTAGCTGCCTCCTTTGATGCCATTTCCGTCCCACCCTCCCCCCACAACCAGTTATTGCAAACTCCACACTCACGCTAGCATACCAGGCATTCAGGCCTACTGCTGGCAATTTTACCATCATCTAGTAAAATGTGGCACAGCAGAGCCAGTTCCTGTTCAATAACGGGGATGGGGATTTATTCTATTGTTTACTGTACCCAAAAAGATGGCTCCCTCAGAGCTGTACTTTACCTCAAATTTCTGAACAAATTTGTCAAACACAGAAAGTTCAGAATCGAGACTCTGCAGTCAATCTCAGCATCCCTTCATCATCTAGACTACATGGCATGAATAGACCTCACAGGGCCTATTTGCATGTCCCCATTCACTTAGACAGTCACCTTTTTCTCCATTTTACTTATGCTGACAATTATTATCAGTACAAAGCTCTACTATTTGGGCTATCAGCAGCCCCCAAAGTATTAACAAAAATCATGGCACCCTGATATCACATCTCAGGCTCCAGGGCATCAGAATATTTACATACCTGGACAATCTGCCAATCAGATCACCAAATCTAGCATATACCTGCAAATATGTAAAAATAACTGCAAGCACTAGCACATGGTTTTATAGTCAGTGAGCTACCTGGGTACCTTTTCCTCCTACCTTACTTCTACTTCCTCCTACCTAATTGTTTGCACCCACACAACTGACAATTGGGGGCACACACAACTCCCAAACATGGTAGAACATAGTTTTCACTTGTGTGAATGACTTCACAGTCAGAGGGAGGCTTATTATCCCTCAAGAACGTATTCAGAATATCGCAAACATCATTCCGTCGATCTTGGCAAAACAGCAAGGTGCTTCTTCTAATTTTAGCATGTCTTCTGGTGCTCCTGCCACACCAGAAAGTCCAGAAGTGCCAGATGAAATTTCAGGCTCCCCCAGAGGGCTTCTGCTCCTTCACATGGTGGACATTCCCAGGACAACTATCCCAAGGAAAAC
The DNA here is from genome assembly GCF_027244095.1 of Hemicordylus capensis. NCBI lineage: Eukaryota > Metazoa > Chordata > Lepidosauria > Squamata > Cordylidae > Hemicordylus > Hemicordylus capensis. The sequence continues at coordinate 171,034,982 of NC_069658.1, forward strand.
AATTTATAGATCCATCCAAAATAATTGTGACAATGAATGCCAGCCTTTTAGGGTGGGGAGCCCAATGTTTCCAATGTTCAACACAGAGGAAATGGAGCAGAAGCACAGTGTTAATTGGCTAGAACAGAGGGCTATCCCCCCTGACTCTGATAGCCTTCCAACATTTAATAATGCACAGACATGTCCTTGTCCATACTGACAACATCGCATGCACACACACATGCACACACACATCACATGCACACACACGCGCATGCACACACACACACACACACACACACACACAATGATGGACATACTGATCTGCTAAGCCTTCTTCCCTTTGGGAGGTAGGCTTAAAACATCCTAAAATAAAAATAACTTCATGGATGGCGTGGGAGTAGAATTACAGTATAGTAAAAGGGCAGTCATGAGTTGAACTGTCACTTTGCTACACTACCATAGCCCCAGATGGAGGCAAGGTGAATATGCCTGCCATTTGTCTGGGGCCTCCATACTTGATTTTTCAGATGTAAAGAACCACCTAATGGTGTGCGCGTGCACACGCACACACACACACACACACAGGTGGGGGCCTCCAAAAGAGCCTTTAGGTCCAGGCTCCAAAATTACCTAGGTGCTCCATAGGCGGGTTTGCTGCTGCCACCACGCCAAGATTGCACAGGCATCTGAATAGCTTCACTATTTGCAAGGCTGGCTGGTTCCTCCATTCCTCTCTCTAAAGCTTTAGCATGACTTGCAAGCATGTAGGGCCCTTAAGTCAAACCCCACAAGGCATTAGAAAAATCGGTACACCGAAGAAACTAGAAATCCTGCACCTGGCAGACAAAATGTTTATTTTAATTGGTCATTTAGTTTGTGGGGAAAGGGAGATGTAAGTAGTCCAAATACAAGCATCTTACTTTGCTGGGGACTGACAACAAAATGATCCCTGCTGCAGGAAGCACATAAGCTGTTTCATGTCTACACTGTCTCCACCTTGATAAGGGCAATAAAATAGGACCTTGACTCCTGTTTGTAGCAGATTGGAATTAAGATACAAACCACCACTGAACTCTAAGAGGATATAATTAATGGAAACATTAAAAAGAAAGGGCAGCATTAGGCAACTTTGCCTTACATCTCTGGTAGATGTTGCCCCTGTGGCTGTGGCCATAATGTTAAATAAAATGTGTCATCGAGTCGGTTTTGACTCTTGGCGACCATAGGGCCCTGTGGCTGTCTTTGGTCATATAGGAGGGGTTATATATTTGGTCATATAGGAGGAGTTTACCATTGCCATCTCCAGCACAGTAAGAGATGATGCCTTTCAGCATCTTAATATTATTATTATTATTATTATTAATTCAATTTCTATATCTTCCTATATCACTGCTGCCTAATATAGGTATACCAGCGGGGATTTGAACCGGCAACCTCTTGCTTGATAGTCAAGCATTTCCCCACTGAGCCATTAGGTGGATGGCCATAATGTACTTCAGTGTAAAGCAGTATACTTGTTAGCAGGCACAACACACTTTATTTTGTAACAATAGGGAATCTAGCAGGTGCAGAAGCAACACCAGGATGTTTTTTTTCAAAACTACCAAGGCTGATTCCTTCGTTTCATGTATTTGAAAATTGCATCGTTCCTGTGCTTTCTTGTTCACAGCTTCGTGACAGTAATGTTGTGATGAAGGTGGAAACCAAAGAAAACCATGTCCTCTGCTATCTGAATGATGTGAGTTCTGCTAGGATCTGTCTCTTCTTTCGTGTGATATACTGAGTTACAAGGCTCCTAATTCCTTTGGGCTTTTCATTTCTAGCTTTCGTACAAGGAAATCAGTTTCAGTTTCATAGCTGTGCAAGATCTTTCCATTTCAAACCTCAGACCAGCTTCCATACGTGTCTATGACTACTACGAAACAGGTAGGTCCTAGAGGCCTCACACACTGTGGAACTTTGTTCTTCATATGAAGTTCTTCATGCACTACATAACTAGCTGACCAAATTCACTGCCATGTCATGGTGATTGCCACTAGCTTAGATAACTTCTTTTAAAATGGTTAGATACATTCATGGAGGCTGGAACTATCGACAACGAGCTATTAGTCATGAAGTCAGCTAAATGGGAGGTCTGTGTTCAGAGACTGTGTGCCTATTGTGAGGACAAACAACATGGGATGCCTGTTGTGAGGCATTTTCCTCAAGGCCCTGGTTAGAAACAGAGTGCTGGCCCAGGTGGGCCTTTGGTCTGATCTAGCAGGGCTCATTGTATTATTCTCATTATTCCATGGAAATCTACTGGAGTTAATTAAAAGTCTGATAAGCTGGGGAATAAATATTCCAACTTGGCTGAAGTCACTTTCACACTAGCATTTTAGACTGGAATTCCCAACCCATTCACTTTTTAGACATAATCCATGTCAGGGGTTTCCACACTTGGGTCCCAAAATATTGACTACCACTCCTATCATCCACAAAGGCCATTGTGGCTGGGAATGATGGGAGCTGTAGTCCAACATCGCTTGGAAACACCTGATCCAGAGGATGTCATTGCCAGCCAGGGTTTTTTCCAACATTCCAACATTTTCAGTGTTGTCCTCCTGCCTTTTCAGACCAGATGTATGGCATTGTTTTTGCAATGAAATGCAATTTCAACACCATCCTGTCCTTTATGGACTGGCAAGATGCTATTGAGGCTTTTCAGGACTATTGTGCCTATAATTTATAGCAATAGCAATAGCACTTACATTTATATACCGCTTTATAGCCGGAGCTCTCTAAGCGGTTTACAATGATTTAGCATATTGCCCCCAACATTCTGGGTACTCATTTTACCGACCTCGGAAGGATGGAAGGCTGAGTCAAACTTGAGCCCCTGGTCAGGATCGAACTTGTAACCTTCTGGTTACAAGGCGGCAGTTTTTACCACTGCGCCACCAGGGGCTCATTGTATATATGTTATAGCTGCCTTCTGCAGCATCTGCCCCTTTCATTATTTCACAGCAGGTTTCTGATGAATAATCTACTCATTGCTTATTAGTCAGTTGCTATTCCTTGCTATGGCGGGGGTGGGGAGTGAGCTTTGATTGTTAATTACCTTTCTTTCTCATCTATTTATTACAAAATAGTTACAATAGAAGATTTAGGCCTATGTGAGATAGAATTCAGGCATATGTGGTGAATAACATTCATGGTGCTCTCTCTTCCCCAGATGAGAACAGTCTTGCTGAATATAAGTTCCCTTGCAATGCAGGTGGCCCCTGAGCCTTCTGGGTATTCTTGGAAAGGTAAGTTGGATGACAGAAATACCCTACTGGGAAATGAGGAGTCTGGCTAATATTTCCCCAGGTAGAAAGTGGGTGGGAAAACAGAGGGCAGCTGCATAAAGGGCTAAAGGGAACTGGCAGCATGAAAATCAGGTACTAGAGTTTTTACACAAGATTGATTTTATTCATCTAGCACTCAATCAAGAGCAGGGTTTTTTCTCCTACTACAGGAGCTTTTACACACATGGCTGTTAGTTTGCATCTCTTCCAGAACGGAGGGTGTGAGTCCACATATCAGCTGGATTTACCCTGAAGTCACTGCAGGCTATCAGGGACCAGTTCAGATACAACTCTGTTTCCCCCGCAATTATGGCTGTGCATTCTGGCTTAGCCTGAATTCTGTCCGGGTTTTTTAAAAAAACCTGTAATTATGGCATATTTTTGGGGGGGGGGATGAAGTTTCTGGTATGTCCTGATGCTTCTTTGTGATGTGTGGAGGGACCATTGCTAATAATTCAGCTTTTTTCAAAACTCACACTTTCATGATTTTTAAAAAAATCTTTGCTGAGTGGATTTCCAGAATGCCAAGTGTCAGCAGAGGGCACTGTTTGGCAATTTGTCTCACCGATCTTCTGCTACAAGAGTTTGACAGAATCTTTGCCCCCACAAACAGCCTGCTCTTTTCATGGCTCTGTCTCTGAAGCTGACTGGGACAACCAGCAGGCAGCGGAGACCAATCTCCTCACAGAGAAAAAGGCAGGAAAAGGGTTAGTGGGAGCTTGATTTTGGAGGTCTGGCAAGTGTGACAACACTGAGATGAATCACCTTAGCTAATGAATTATGTCCCGGATTGATGGAAAGAAGTCAGGCTGGAAGCACTTAAAAGGGATCAGGACAGGTCAGGTGAAATTCTTAATAGATTTAAATAGGTCATGTTTGAACAGATACCTGGGCTTTTCTGAGGCTGGGCCCAGCTACCGTTCCTTCTCAGGCCCAAGGCCCATCTAGTCCAGCATCCTGTTTCTCACAGTGGCCCACCAGATGCTGCTGGAAGCTACAGGCAGGAGTTGAGGGCATGCCCTCTCTCCTGCCATTACTCCCCTGCAACTGGTTCTCAGAGCCATCCTGCCTTTGAGACTGAAGGTGGCCCACAGCCCTCCGACTAGTAGCCATTGATGGACCTCTCCTCCATGAAGTTATCCAAACCCCTCTTAGAGCCATTCAGGTTGTTGGCTGACACCACATCCTGTGCCAGAGACTTCCACAAGTGGATCACGCGTTATGTGAAAAAGTACTTCCATTTGTTGGTCCTAGACCTCCTGGCAATCAATTTCATGGAGTGACCCCTGCTTCTAGTGTCGTGTGAGAGGGAAAAGAATTTCTCTCTCTCCAATTTCTCCAAACCATGCATGATTTTATAGACCTCTATCAGGTCTCCCAGCAGTCGTCTTTTTTCTAAACTAAGGTGCTCTAGGCCCCTGATCATCTTGGTTGCCCTCTTCTGCACCTTTTCCAGTTCAACAATGTCCTTATTAAGATGTGGTGACCAGAATTGTACGCAGTAGTCCAAGTGTGGCCACACCATAGATTTGTATAAGGGCATTATAATATTAGCCGTTATATTTTCTAATGATCCTTTCTGATGATCCCTAGCATGGAATTTGCCTTTTTCACAGCTGCCGCACATTAAGTCGACACTTTCAACAAGCTGTCCACCACGACCCCAAGATCCCTCTCCTGGTCAGTCACTGACAGCTCGGATCCCATCAGCATATACTTGAATTTGGAGTTTTTTGTCCCAATGTGCATCACTTTATACTTGCTAACATTGAACTGCATTTGCCATTTTGTCGCCCACTCCCCCAGTTTGGAGAGATCCTTTTGGAGCTGCTCACAATCCGTTTTGGATTTCACTACCCAGAAGAGTTTGGTATCATCTGCAAATTTGGCCACCTCGCTACTTACCCCTGCTTCTAGATAATTTATGAATAAATTAAAAAGCACCGGTCCCAGTACAGATCCCTGGGGGACCCCACTTCTTCCTTCCCTCCATTGTGAAAACTCTCCATTTATACCTACCCTCTGTTTCCTGTGTTTCAGCCAGTTAGCAATCCACACATGTACTTGTCCCCTTATCCCATGACTGCTAAGTTTCCTCAGGAGTCTTTGATGAGAAACTTTGTCAAAAGCTTTTTGGAAGTCCAGGTATACAATGTCAACTGGATCACCTTGATCCACACACTCATTGACACCCTCAAAGAAGTCCAAAAGGTTGGTGAGGCAAGATTTACCTTTGCGGAAGCCATGCTGGCTCAGTCCCAGCACGGCCTGTTCTTCTAGGTGCTTTGCAAGTTTATCCTTGAGGATGCTTTCCATCAATTTGCCTGGAACGGACGTTAGGCTAACTGGCCTGTAATTTCCCGGATCGCCCCTGGGTCCCTTTTTGAAAATCGGTGTTACATTTGCTACTCTCCAGTCCTCTGGTACAGAGCCCGATTTCAGGGATAAGTTGAAAATTTTAGCAAGGAGGTCAGCAATTTCACGTTTGAGTTCTTTGAGGACTCTTGGATGGATACCATCCGGCCCTGGTGATTTGTTAGTTTTCAGTTTTTCCAGACAGTTTAGCACATCATCTCTTGTCACTTCTATCTGATTCAGCTCTCTAGCCTCCATCCCTAAAAAGCCTGGTTCAGGAACAGGTATATGCTCAGTATCCTCTGCCGTGAAGATGGACGCAAAGAACTCATTTAGCTTCTCTGCAACCTCCATATCCTCCTTAATAATCCCTTTCACTCCCTCATTGTCTAATGGCCCAACCGCCTCCCTGGCAGGTTTCCTGCTTCTGATGTACTTAAAGAAGTTTTTGTTATTCCCTTTGATACTTTTGGCTAAATGTTCCTCAAACTCTCTTTTTGCCTCCCTTATTGTCACCTTGCATTTCTTTTGCCAGAGTTTGTGTTCCTTTCTGTTCTCTTCATTTGGACAGGCCTTCCAATTTTGGAAGGAAGTCTTCTTCCCTTTTATGGCTTCTTTGATGGTACCCGTGAGCCATGCTGGCATCCTCCTGGACTTAGTGGTATCTTTCCTCCTTTTGGGTATACAATCTAACTGGGCTTCTACTATTGTGGTTTTGAGTAAACTCCATGTACTCTGGAGCGAAGTGACTCTCCTGGTTTTCCCTTTCAGCTTTCTTTTCACCATACTCCTCATTTTGGAGAAGCTTCCTCTTCTGAAATTCAAAATGTCCGTGTTAGACATCCTTGGTGATTCTCTCCCCGCATGTATGCTGAATTTGATGGCACTATGGTCACTGTTCCCTAAAGGGTCGATGACACTGATGTCACGCACCAGGTCCTGGGTGTCACTCAGAATTAGGTCCAAGGTCGCCTTCTCTCTGGTTGGTTTCATGACTAACTGTTCTAGGGCACAGTCATTTAGTGTATCTAGAAATTTGACCTCTTTGTCCTGATCTGACTGTGAATTGACCCAGTCTATGTGTGGGTAATTGAAGTCACCCATAATTACAGCCCTGCCTCTCCTTGATGCCTCCCTGATTTCCTCCTGCAACTCCCAGTCACTGTCGGCGTTTTGATCTGGAGGGCGATAGCACATCCCCAGTAGCATGTTCCCTTTCCGGCCTTGTATAGTCACCCACGGGGTTTCTGTGGAGGACTCCAGTCCACCTAGGATTTCAAGCTTGTTAGATTCGATCCCTTCTTTAACATACAGTGCTACCCCTCCTGCAAAGCGCCCCTCCCTGTCCTTTCTGTAGAGTTTATACCCAGGGATAACTGTGTCCCACTGGTTCTCACTGTTCCACCATGTTTCTGTTATGCCCACTATATCTATTTCTGCATTAGCAACCAAGCACTCCAGCTCACCCATCTTGGCTCGGAGGCTTCTGGAATTGGCATATAAGCACCTATACGCTGAATCTCTCCCCTGAATTATGCTATTGTTATGACTCTTTGACCTGCTGGCACATGCTCCCATCTGCTCTTTATGCGGTTCTGCACTGTCCCCTTCTGTTTTATCTGAATTCTTTGCACCCTCGCACTTTAAAGGATGGCTTTGCCAAATGGGATACTGCCCTGCTCCCATTGGCTGTTCCCCAGGTGTCATTTTAAAAACTGCTCTGCAATTTTTTTGATTTTAAGCGCCATTTGGCTTTTGATTTTGATTTTAAGAGCCTCCCTCCCTTTCCCCACCCCCCCTCCCTCTCTCACCTGCCTTCCTGCACCCTTTGAAGAATGCAAAATGTGGGCTTCTTGTGATGTTCCTTCATGCTTTCCACACCTCTGATTCCACTTTCCTCATGAGCGGAAAGTTCTCCAGCGCAAATGTCCCAGGCACAGGATTCGGGCATTCCATTGAGACTTGTGCATAAGAACCTTTGACTGGATTGAACCTTTGAAATGGTATCCTGCACTCCAGGCCTCTACTACTTGGGAGCAGATCCCACTGCCTGCAATCCCAAGAAAGATGCAGTCGATTGGAGTGCTCTTGTGATGCTCCCATTTGGTTTAATGGAGCTTGAGGTGGAGAACTTCTCAGGAGATTGCACCCGAGGTCTAATATCTCTCTTTTTCCAAGAGGAAAGGAGGGAGGAAAATTGGTATTCCTTGCAAAGAGAATAGAAATCCTTCTCTGGGAGCCTGCTGCAATCAAGCCCTGTTGCACAGAGGTCTTACACTATATTGGAGTAACTTCCCCTAGACATGCTATGCTGAGAGCATCTCAGCCCTGAATCTGTGTCTTAGATGCCTAAATATTATTAGAGAAGGAAGATTGTCTGCTAGCACAAGAATTGTGTGAGAGAGGAAAATATAAAAAGTTATTACTTCAAGCACAGGGCATGATTCAACAAAATCTGGGCACTTTTCAACTGGAGACATTTCAGCCTTAGTCCTCCCCTAGAAACTAATGCATCTTATGAATGCTGGATCATGCCCCCGCAGGGCTGGGGCGGGTTGTGTACTTTCCCATTCCTAACGTTGGGGGTGTTGGGAATTGTAGTTCAGCAACATCACAGGCCAAAGTGGGAGGGGAGTCCACATTCAAAAGAGAGAATTAAGCAATAGTATCACAAAGGCTAATGGAGCCACGGGCAGAAACCCAGAGAGTACAGAAATCAACAGAATGAATGGGTGAAAAATGGGGATCAAGGGAATCACACCCCCTTGCCCAGAGTAGTCGTTCTTGCATCACAGAACACAACTAAATCAGCAGCATGTCAATTTCAGTTTCAAAACAGCAGGCACTCCAGCAGTACTCAGTAAAGCCATAATGTGATCTAGTGAACAAGCCAGGGCTCATGAATGCTTAGCTGAGAGGTTCAATCTTGGTTAAGCAAGGGACAAGCAAAATTCCCAGTATTGGACTTTACCCCAGTAGTTTCCCTCTAGCTCACAACCTAGTGAGGAGAGCTGGTCTTGTGGTAGCAAGCATGAGTTGTCCCCTTAGCTAAGCAGGGTTAGTACCATTTGCTGCAAAAAGGACAGCTTGTAATTCAAGTTTGGAATCAGTGTTTTGAACCAGCATGTAAATGGCTTCAGTTCTAGGAAACAGAACATTAAACCACAAGACATTCTTGCCATTTCCCAGGAAGCAGAGAGAATTCCTACAGTTCTTAGAGTCAAGAAAACTCTTGGAGCAAATGACTTCTTGTTCGCATTTATAAGGGCTTATTATGTTGTCAAGTAGGCAAAAGAGGAATGTTCTGATGTGCAACAGAGAAGAGAAAATGAGGCAGGATAGCGAGAAATGCCTGAGCTGGAAGCATTTCCTGGGCAAAGCCTACCCGATCAAAGCTAAGCACATCTCAGACCTTTGCCCCAATATAGTCTCCTCCAATCCAAGGGCATAACTATAATTTAACAAGGGGGGACAAGTGTCCCTGGGCCCCTGAAGGAGGGGGGGGGGTCTTCCAGCTGAATGACTTCTTGCTCTATGCTTTCCCTTTCCTGCTTCTCTGAAAAAAAAGGCAGGGAAGATGAGCAGGATGGGGGGCACCTTCACTCTTTGTCCCAGGGGCTCTCCAACCTTGCTACTCCTCTGCCTCCAGTAGGACTACTTTGTATAAGTTGTTTGGTACTCAGATATAAATCCCAGAGTATAAAATAAATACTCATCATTACATCAGGCATAACGAGTGTGCATGTAAAAAATAAATAAAAATGGCAGCTTTCCCCTGTACAATAATGGACCCAGGAGAGGATTGCACACTGTGTTCAGAGTTATTCAGACAAGTACCCAGTTGGGAATAGAGCAAGATAGAGAAATCACAATGGGCATAAGCCCCATTATTAAGAGAGACATGTGCCCTTCAGAACTGAACCAGGACATACTTCATACTCCGATATTGGCTTTCACTTTAATATCTATAGCTAAAACATCTATATATGGTACTTTGAATGAAGAAAGTCCAATAAGGGGCTCAATATCAGTTTATTCTAAATGAATTGCTTCATAATAAAATAATAATTGATTTTGCTTGTTTCCCTAGGTCAAAGTTATATGCTGACAAGATATTCTCCAAGTTACTGCTGCAACAAATCCAAAAAGCATTGTGGAGGATGGGAGCAGGTGGCGAAAGAAGCCTGTTAATTAAACACTTCATGTCTTTGGAAAACATCCCTGGAAAACCACCATGCACTTATGTGCTATTTGTCCATATCTGTTGACATCACTGAGAGTTTTCCTACTTCGTGCAATAAGTTATGGTGGCACATGCTGTGACAGTTCTTTGCAATAAAATCTTGTCCTTCTTAGAGTTGTTGCCTTGTCCGTTTAACACAAGCTCTGCTACTGTTGGCCCAGTGAGCAAGAATCCAGACTTGGTTTACATTGTCTGAATGATGTACCCTAACAAACCTAAGAGCTGGTGTAGCATCATGGCTAAGAAATTGAGCTGTGACTCAGTCCCCAGTTTGAATCTTGTCTTCGTCATGAACTCTTTGGATGGCCTTAGGCAAGCCTCAGTCTCTCAGCTACAGTCCACCACAAGCAATATGGAGATAATGATACTGACCTATCTCACAGGATTGTTGTAAGGATTATAAAATAGTAACTGTGGAACATTTTGAACACTCAATGTTAGTAATATTTAGCCATATTGATTTGTATGCTCCAGTGGATTAATTCAAAAAGTAGACCTGTAAAAGAATATTCTCTGATACATTTGGGTAGAATAATTATCTGAAATATTCTCTCCTACACTAAATAATGCAGGGCAGGAGAATAGTATTTTACAAGTCTATCCAAAAACCACCCTCTGCATGCAAAATGTTACAGCAGAACTAACCCTATGCATAATTACATTTATTTTCCATCTTTTAATCCATACTCCCCACCCCCACCAGAAATTATGGATTTTGCTTTATATTCCTGGAAAGTTCAGGATTATTTATTACTAGGCCAGAGTGAATAGACAGCAAAGAGGAGAAGTTCTGCTAAGAACTAATCTGCCTACTTTCCTTTCACTGTAATCCTTAATGGATAAATACCATCTTCACATGTTAGCCCACTTCTGCCTGAAACATTCGCCCATCCTCCATCTAGAATTGGGGTGGATGACATCATCACAAATTATACCATTGAGATGTCCCTTTGTGTCCATACAACTGTACCGAATTTGGTGCAAATCGGTCCAAGTACTGTGGTATTGACAGGGGGACACACACACACAGACAGCTGGGTAATCTCAAACGTGGTGTAGTGGTTAGAGTGCTGGACTAGGACCAGGGAGACCCGAGTTCAAATCCCCATTCAGCCATAAAACTAGCTGAGTGACTCTGAGCCAGTCACTTCTCTCTCAGCCTAACCTACTTCACAGGGTTATTGTGAAAGAGAAACTCAAGTATGTAGTACACCGCTCTGGGATCCTTGGAGGAAGAGCGGGATATAAATGTAATAATAATAATATTTTTTCCCTTAAGGAAAGTAGGCTAAAAATGCAGAATTCTTGGATTCTGGTGTGGAGACAATTTAGGGTTTTGTTGCTGGGTTTTTTTGCTTAGGAACAAATGCCTGGCTAGGAAACTAACTTTCTCTGCTGCTGGAGTCCAAGGGCGTCTCACGTGTGAGTTATGTGATCTCATGTGACTCCAAAGGCAGGACTAAGCCAATTAGGAAAGCTTTTAAAACTGGGAGGAGCAAACCCTCCTTTTGAGTCCTGTAAGGCTCCAGGCAGCCTCTTTTCAACTCTCTTTGTTTCCTCTAGCTTGCCTCTCCATATCTCATTCTTCTCTCCCTCCCCGCCTCCCTTTCCCTTCTGCTTCACCTCTTTCCTCCTGCTGCATGGAAAGGGCTGGCAGGGTACTCCATGTCCAGGTATCGAGGGGGAGGCTTCGCTCTGGCTGCTCCATGGCCTGTGGAACAGCCACGAGCCTGCCCAGCAGGCAGAGCTCATCAGCATGCTCCCTGACCGGTCACAGCTCTCCGGAATGTGCTGCCACCGCCAATCAGCTGTTTGGCAGCATTCCAGAGCTTCAACTGCAGCAAGCGGCCATTTCCAAGGGCAGGGAAGCGGGCCAAGCATCAACTCTGTCGCCACTTCCCACCAGCTCTCCCTGCCCGTCACTAGCCCCAGCAGTGTCCCCGCTACCCCTGTACTCCCATTGAGGCCTCAAGGGGCGCGCGGAGGCCAAGCAGGCCAGAAGGCCCAAAAGCAGTCTACGCTGCCCAGGACCAGGGCATCCTCAGAAGAAGCAGGGGCGGGACTGGCCCTCCCATAGCAGATGGCACCACCACCACCACCCCCGCATTATGATGACAAGGAACTCAGCTGAAGCACCATCTTAGGACTTGGTGAGCTCAGCCCAAGCTGGGTCTCTTGCTTCTATTGCCCCTCCTGCCCTGGACCCCTCAGGGCAGGACCAAGTCTGACCGAGACTGCATCCACGGACCACAACCTGATGCAACTGCCAGGAGATATGCCACCTACCTGGGGGTCATGGTTTGAGGGCTTGTTAGCTAAATCCTTTGAGAGATATGATTATTTGAAATCCAAAAGGCAAAAATGGTCCAGGCGGGTCTCCCCATCCTCCAGCCCAGTTTCCTCTGCTTCTGAGGCACCAGCCCCTAAAAAAAAACAAAGAAAAAGAAAAAGCATGTTAAAAGGTCCAGAAAGGGCAGTTCTAAATCTAAACAGAGGGAATGCAATATTCACTCATCATTACTCTCTGCGTATGACTTCCCCAGTCCTAGAGCGCTAACTCCTAACTGAACTGGAGATTTGCACACTGCTTTTTCACAGGAGCACCAGGGTGATGCTTTACCTACCATTCCCCTAGACAAGGACCCTTCTTCACCAGTCAACACTCTGGGTGGTGGGGACCCAGAACTACCAAGATCTGAAGGTGAATGGTCTGAAGGATAGGAACCTGAGACTTCAGAGGCACCCCTCAGACTTTTTCAGGCAATAGATTTGGCACCCCTCATGTCCAGAACGGTGCACACCCTAGGGATTAACCCACCTACCTCCCAGTAGACCCAGCCCACCAACAAAAGTGCTCTGGTGTTACCAGGGTCAAAGCCTTCTAACGTGTCTCTTCGACTCCCGAAACAATTGGTGGAAGCAGTAAAATGGTCCTTTATCTACCTTATCTAAGAGGGCCATTGCGGTGGCTAACAAACTCTATTCCTTCCAGCAAGAAGAGAGTGCGATCTTCAATATGCCCCCTACAGACACACTGGCTGTACAACTAGTTTCCGGCTCAATCCTGACCAGGGACGGGAAATCTGCCCTGAAGGACCCCACTGATAAATGCATTGAGGGGGCCTTCAAACGTGCTCACGAGTCAATGGCCTTATCCATGACAGCCTCGGCGGCTGCTTCCATGATGTCAAGAGCATCTCTAATCTGGCTGGATGATTTAATTCAGATCCACCTACAGATCTGGCCAGATTGTGCCAAATGCTCTTAAAGTTGCATAAGCCGCAAACCTTTATTTCGAACACTACTCTGGAAGGCCTACGTTTTGTGCCTCGGGCAGCTACTTCCTCAGTGGTGGGCCGCCACAATTTGTGGCTGAAGTACTGGCAGGTGACGGACTCTGGGGAAAATGGTATCGCGACCAGTAGTTCGGGCGGATTTCTCTGCCAAGAACTGCACTAACTCTTTGGAGTAATAGGCTTGTTATCAATCAGGAAGATTGATCAAAGAGGAAAAATGGAGCTGTCACCTGAGAGCAGACTGGTGTAAACATACAAGGAAATCGAAACAGAAATAAATCATGAAATGCCTGACGAACTCAGGAGAGACTTTCCATGAGTTTCCCACCCGAAGAGAAGAGAGCAATAACATCTGCTTTATTAGCAACTGCCTTCCCCAATTTTAATTTCTGTAATTTTCTTTTGCTGTTTTCTCTCTGTTCTCACCCTCCAAACTTCAAGATCATCAAGGTACTCTTCTTCTTCTTCTTCTTCTTTTGAGCTGAGGATTCATGCTACGTCTATCAAAGAAATCACCGACCAGAACAGCATAGAAGACTCAGCTTCCAGTTAACTATAGCACTTGCTATTAAAGATTTACAACTCTTAAGGATTTACAACTTAGGCAACCTTTGAGTTATCTAACACTTTGAAATGGGATGGATTTTCTACCGTAGTTAAACAAGAGGACGAATAATCAAAACACAGGCTCAAGGTTTGTTCATAACTAATCTGTTAATCTTTAATTTTGCTAGACACTTCTGAAAGGATCTACGTATCTCAAAAAGAAGTTTAACGATGCTTTTCTTCTTCTCCCTTTTTTCCCTTTTGATACCACCCTTTACATATTCTTTTTAAAATATTTATATATGAATTGGCAATGGAGTAATGAGACAATGCTTAATATTTTAATACGTTTTTCTGGTTTGGCAATGTTTTGTTTCCCCCCCTCTTTTTTTGGATGACTATCATTTACGGATTTCTTATGGATTATTCAAGCCTTTAATTGTTATTTTCAAACTATCTGAGGATTGCAATGTCAAATTCCAATTGAAACTGGACTTTGGCAATTTGGTGATGATCAACACTTTATTACATTTTACCAGATTAATAATGATTAACATTTTATTACAATCTAAGGATGCTTTTTTGGATGACTATCATTAATGGAATATTGAAACCTTTAACTGTCTTACCAGGCTATTTGAGGATTCTGATGTTAAACTTTATTAAAGTTATTAACCGAATGGAACAAGACTGCGGTCTCAGGTTTCAGTCATTGACTTTACGTTGCTTAAGGATTTACAGCTTAAATAATTTTGGAGTAATGAACACCATCTAATACTATATGACCGGTATAGAAGGCTATTATTGAAGTCAGACTGGGTTTATTTTCTTTCCCTTTTTGCATTGCATGGGTAAAGAAGACTCTTTCTTGGCTGTGAGAGTTTTGGCTTCCTATCTCTCATGCAGAACATCTGCAGGTTACCCTCATCCCCATCTTGTCATCCCCCTGTCTTGGAGTTCAAACTATCCATTATTTGCCTCTGGGAAGAAGAGGAACCTTTAATATGTTAATCATCAGATATTAATGGATTTTTGGTCTTTAGACCTGCTTATTAATTTAGAACTATAGTTTTAGAAATTTAAAGCATTTTTCATTATCTTGGGATTGAAGACTTGTGTATGGTTAAATCTTTATAAAATGTGTTAACCTCCTAGAAAGGTCATGAAGACTCTGCCTGGATAATTGACAATATTTACAGCTTTCAAGTACGATTGTGGATTTATAACCCAAGCAATCTTCGAGTAAGGACCATTGTAATCAGTCTCAGGACAGCATGATTTAAAGCTTTGAACTGGTTCACGAGACTGTGTTGAACAATTAGTGAAGAGCGTCACCTATCCATGAGAACTTTTTCTCTTATCTTGAAACAGAACACCTGGTTCCAGTTTGTTTTTGTAAAGGACTTGAGAAAGCTGAAAAGTTCCCAACGCAGCATATTCTAATTTGCCAGAGGACAGTGGGGGTTATTTTAACTGTTTCTTCTCTCCCCAGGAAAAACAGTTTGTGTTATTTTAACTGTCAGATAATAACGGACATGCGTTAATCTGGACTTTAGTGCCTGATATTAGATGAGGAACTATACTGTTAGGTAAATTCCTGTATTAACTCTTGCATTCCCTGTAAACATTACTTGGTAACTCATTATTCGGGAATTCTACATTACCAAAGTATAGTCAAGCTCAAGTATTCCCTTGTCTATTCTGCTTGGTACTACTGCTAAGAGGGAATTCAGTTTGGGCCTACTTTTAACTTGAAGGAAACTCCTTTGTGAAATTGTTTTTTGAAGATCACACATACTGAACATTATTATTCCCTGTGATATTGTTTGGTGGTAAACAAAGTAGGGAATTTAGCAAGCTTGTTTTAAAAAGTAGGGATTAACATGTCTGTCAAAATGATGTCCTATAACCAATTTTTTCTTTCAGTTATGGGAGAGCTTAATAAGATCTCCTCACAAATAGATAGTATGACTGCGAAGTTATCTTTTCAACAGGAGGGATTTCAGACCAATTCAGAGGCTAGATCTCAGATGACAATGCAATCTGAACAATATAAGGCTTCCCAGGATAGTTGCATTGATAAACAAACGCCAAGTGTTACTCTATCAGATCTTGGAAATGACTATATGATGGGACTTAGGGGAAAGATTACATATTCAGTCTTCGATACAGCTAAATGTTTCACAATCTCATTCAAGTACAGATGGGTTTTACTTGCCTGGCATTATCCTTTCTCTGAAGTTAAAAAGATTTGGATACATATGTTCTTAGATTCAAAATAAGTCTTAACTGCATTATTTTCTCTCTTTTCAGTTTTTACTGGATTATTAACTGGACTGGTTTATTGACAAGTCTTTGATAACTTTATGTTATGGCTTCTTCTTGTTCCTGCATTTTACTATTTTCATTTTAGTTTAATAGCATTACCAATTGGCCTGGGTCACTGATGATAAGAGGCTTCCTCCCACTCCCTAGTCCAGTATAGATTATTACAATGTTTTAGTTTACTAGTTTTCCTTTGTCTAGTAGGAAATAAGTTTCTATTTACTAATTTGAACATCTTTGTTATTTTTCCGCTTTGGTATTATCTATTTCCAATTAACCTGATAGCCTTCCAAACAAAGCTTTTGCCATATTTTTGGTAGTCCTTTAATTCCTTTCCTTTCCTTTTAAAATCAAATTGTTTAGAGAAAAATTGTATTTAATTACAGATTACTTCACTCTGCCATTTTCTTTCATTATTATTATTACTATCATTATTTTCCTTTTCCTTTTCTTAGTTTGCCTTGATGTAATTATTCAATATTTTGTGAGAGATAATACGCTAAATACCTGAATGATATAAAAACCAATGAGATTCAGGTTTAATTTGAAGCTCATAACTGATAGAGTTGCCACTTTTTTGTCACTATACTTTTTTCCTTGGAATTTGGATGCATGGCCAGACTAGACAACTTTGATGATAAGAATGAACTTTACTTGTGGATAATAAGTTTGCTAAACAAGTATGCAAAACTGTTTTTATTAGTGGCTATTGTAAGTTTGGAGATGTATCTTACTCTTCTGATCTTATATTAATTTCATTTTCCCCCCTCACTTTTGTATCTTTATATCTTTAAAACCAATAAAATTTATTTTTTTAAAAAATGAAGTACTGGCAGGTGGATAGCGCCTCCAAGTCCAACCTGGCCACCGTTCCTTATGATGGCGGAAAAATGTTTGGCAACGAGGCATTGAATGACATCTTATCTTAGTAGAATCAAAAGATAAAAAGAAATCCATGCCTTCCTCCTCAAAGAAACAGGGCCGTCCTCTAGGAAGATGAGTCTTTCACTTCCTTCACCCCTTTTGCTCATCCTTTGGAGGCTGAGACAGGGGCTTCAAGTCTTAGTGCCCCATCTGGGGTAGGCCAAGGGCAACCAGACAGGGTTTTGGGAGCAGAACTTCCTTCAACGTTCAAGCCAAGCAGTCCAAGCAACAGGCATGACAGGACATGAGAGGTGCCCCTCGGTGGTTGTCTCTCCTCGCACTGGCACGTCTGGGAGACCACCACCTCAGTTCAGTGGGTGCTCTCCAGCATAAGGGAGGGCTACTCCATGGAGTTAACCAGCTGTCTGCCTCACAGATTCCTCCCCACCCCAACCTTTTGCTGTCCACACAAGCATCAAGGCCTGCAGGAGGCAATTCAACATCTTCTGGCAATAGGGGCCATAGAATCCATCCCATCCCAACAGCGTGGCAAGGGGTTTACTCTATAATATTCACTGTACCAAAAAAGGATGGCTCTCTACGAGCAGTGTTGGACCTGAAGCAAGTGGTTTGGTACAGTGAATATTATATTCACTGTACCAAAAAAAGATGGCTCTCTACAAGCAGTGTTGGACCTGAAACATCTAAACTGGTTTATACGGAAGCGCACGTTCCGTATGGAATCCCTGAGATCCATTGCAAAGGCACTCCCTCACCTCGATCTCCTCGTGTCCATCGACCTCAAGGAGGCCTACTTGCACATGCCTATTCACCAAGTCAGTCACCATCTTCTCCGCTTCCTCTACTCGGGACGCCATTACCAATACAAAGCACTCCCCTTTGGCCTCTCATCAGATCCATGCATATTTACGAAGATCCTGGCGCCCATGATTGCACACCTATGACTCCAGGGCATGATAATTTCTAGGTACTTGGACAATCTTCTGGTCCGGTCTACGACATCTCAGATGGCCCAGAGGGACCTACGGCTCACCCTCAATGACCATGGGTTCCTGATCAACACAGCAAAAAGCCAGTTACAGCCAGCCTATCAAATCCTGCATCTCGGAGTTCTCAAAGACACTCAACGTGACAAACTTTTCCTTCCTCTGGAACGCAGGCACACCCTGGAGGTAGAGGTCCACAAGATCCTGAGTTCAAGATTCCCCAACTTGCTGTCCCTATCCAGACTACTGGGTCTGATGGTGGCATGTCTAGAGTCAGTCCCATGGCACATTTTCACCTGAGGCCCCTACAGTGGTTCCTTCTCCCGTTCCATGCAGACATTTCAGTGAAATCCAACAGGCAGGTTCACCTGACACAGCAGGAAAAACAAAAAAGGAACCGTGCATGATGGTGGGAAGATGCTGTATTAATAATCATAGAGTAAATAAGTAACAGTAACCATTGTCTTGCAAGTTGTATCTACACATACATATGTCAAAGATATTACATATCAGTAAATTGAACAAAAATCATTGTTAAAGATGAATACAAATTCAATTCACAGACATTCATGTATTTGAAAAAAACAGCATAAGTATGTGAAAAAAGTGTTTTTCTTTTCTGTATTGAGAATAGTCTTGCAATGGTGGTAAAAGTCCTTGAATAAGAAACAGTAACAATTGTCTTGCAAGTTGTATCTGCACATGCATATGTAAAAAATATTGCATCTCAGTAAATTCAAGAACAAAAAATTTCTTTTCTGTATTGAGAATAAAGTCTTGCAATGGTGAAAAAAGTCCTTATAGGCTACACAGCATCAACTGGTTGGAACTCATAGCCATCCACTTGGCCCCACTGGACTTCCACGCCATCATCCATCACCACCATGTGCTCATCTGCATCGAAAATACCACAGCAAAGGTGCACATAAATTGCCAGAGCAGGACCAGATCC
The DNA here is from genome assembly GCF_027244095.1 of Hemicordylus capensis. Lineage (NCBI taxonomy): Eukaryota > Metazoa > Chordata > Lepidosauria > Squamata > Cordylidae > Hemicordylus > Hemicordylus capensis. Next base: position 171,053,881 of record NC_069658.1, read on the forward strand.
AGATCCCTGCAAGGAGAAACAGTCCTGCACATCACATACAGGGTGATCTGAACACAGTGGTGGACTGGCGGAGTCACTTGGCTCTGCTCCCAAGGGAGTGACGTCTAAAATGGGAAACCTCCCAGCAGCTCATGCAACGCTTCAGACTTCCGGTGGTGGACCTCTTTGCAACCCCGAGCAATGCCCAGGTCCCTCACTTCTTCACGAGGTTCCCCTGCCACTAGGCAGAATCGGTGGACGCACTCTCATTCCCGTGACAGGAAGGCCTTCTTTATGCATTTCCTCCAACTCCGCTCCTAGCAAGGGTACTCTGCAGGGTCAAGATCCTGAGAGTGCAAATGCTTCTGGTAGCTCCGTTCTGCCTGAGGAGACCGTGGTTTGCAGAACTCGCCAACCTGGCCTCAGAACCGCCCCTCATCCTGCCTGTCACACCAGACTTTCTTCAACAAGGCCCGGTCTGGCACCCGGATCCAGGCTGGTTAAGGCTAACCACCTGGAAACTGAAAGGCGCATCAGATGACCATCCACCAACAGGATTTACCAACATACCTGGAGGGCTTTCCTGAGATGGTTAGCGTGTCACAAGGTGCCCTGGGGATCCACTACCATGACACACCTGTTGCAGTTTTTGCAAGATGGGATAGACTATTGGTGAATACCTTAAAACTGACTTCCCTCCCCCTGTGTGGTGGACGGCACACTGTAACGGCACACTGACCTGCCAACTTTATTTCCTCTATTCCCCACCACCAATAGCCACTCCACAGTCAGTGGACACACAACCCTCTCCCATCCCTAGACAAACCAAGTCACATCTGAAACACCTAGGATACAAAAACATCAGAAGCCAAAGAATATCACCAGGCCCTTGCCCTCGTTGCCCCCCAAAGTGACTCCCCCAAAAGGGTGACTCCCTTTGGTGTTGCTCCTTCGGTGGTGACCCTGCCGCCACAGGGCAGCAGCCCTTTTATATGCCCAGAAAGATGGCTAATCTGGGCAGCTGACCTTCAGGAACTGCTGACTCACCCCCTCTGGCCCCAGTCCCACACAGACTCACCTGCAGGGCAACTGCCACAGCCCCACACGTTAGGGGGCACTAGGGCTGGCAAGCTGACAACAGCTTGTCCTTCAAGCTGGCCTTCCTCGTGGCCATTACATCAGTCCGCAGTGTCCAAACTTAGGACCCTCTCCATACAGAAGAACCTTTGCGTTTTTTCAGAGGACTCTGTTAAACCCATTCCAGACCCCATTTTTGCCCTAAGGTAGCCTCTCCTTTCCATGTATCTCAGGACGTTATCTTACTTTCTTTTTGCCCAAAACTGGTTCACCCAGCGGAGAAGGCCTGGCATAAGCTTGATGTCCTCAGGTGCCTTAAAGTATATATCAAGCGGACTAAACACATTAAGACTTTGGACTCTCTTTTGTGTCTTTTTTGCCCCAATCCATTGGGCAACCTGTCACGCCTGCCACCATAGCTAGGTGGTTAAAGGTGTATATAACCTTGGAGTATGAAGCACAAGATTTCAGGGCACCCACTAAAATATTGGCCAATTCCACAAGAACTGCAGTGGCCTCAGCAGAACGAACGCTCCTGTCCAGGACATTTGTAGAGCAGCCACCAGGCTGGCGCCTTCCACTTTTACTAAGCATTATAGACTTGACGCCTTTGCCTCTGCCCAGGTGGTGTTTGGAAGGTGAGTCCTTCAACAGATTCTCCCTGCAGAGTAGGCGCAAGGTACCCCCCCCCCCCGGTTGGTTCTAAGGCTGTGGTATGTCCCCACACGTGAGACCACCTTGGACTCCAGCAGCAGAGAACGGAACATTGGTTACTCACCATGAAGGCTCTTTCTTGCTGCGGAGTCCAAGGACGTCTCGACCCACCCTTCTACCTGCACCTACTGTCCAGGGACCTGGGGGTTCTAGGCATGTTTTTTTCCCCTTGGGGGGCTCTCTGCATATTTTTCTTTTAAGGACTACAGTCCGCAGTGTACTACTGGGAGAGGTATCCTGTAGTCACTTCCTTCTCCTGTTAGCTGGAGGATCATGGTAGTATGTTGATTAGGTTGTTTAACTCTTTTTTTTTTTTTGTCCTAGTTATTTACCAGTACCTAAGAAGGTACGTATTGCTTCTTGGCCTAAAAGAACTAAGGAGGGTTTGCTCCTCCCAGTTTTAAAAGCTTTCCTAATTGGCTTAGTCCTGCCTTTGGAGTCACGTGGGATCACATAACCCACACGTGAGACTCCCTTGGACTCCACAGCAAGAAGGAGCTTTCACAGTAAGTAAGCAATGCTCCACTCTCTTTCACCATTGCAAGAACATGACAGAGAAGATGGGAAGATATTAAACTGGTATATTTTGTTGTTTCTAAGTGGTAGCTGATTTATTGCTCTTCTGTGAGGTCTATTTGAACTAACCAATATTTCAAAATTAGTTATTTGAGGCTTGGTGCAGCACTGCCAAGTTCACAATCCAGTTCTTGGAAAGAAGGGACGTTTGGGTCCTTCTGCCTTGCCTTATATTTAGTGCTGATCTGAAATTTACACTAATGATGGCCATTTTCCCCACCAGAAGCTGCTTAATAGGTCCTTTTGTGGACCACTGAATCAGTTCAAAAGTCCGGCGGTTTGGCACACGTGTGTCGGGCACTTCCAGTTTGATGCTGACCAGGGCAGCAAGGAGGACCGCTGCCACCCTGCACCAGCTATTTTAAAGACAGCACCGGCAGGAAAAACACGGTGGTGGGGAGGGGGAAGCACCCTCCCCGATCCTTAAAGGTAACACACACACACGCCATACTGGCCATCTACCAGTTCGTGAACATCCCACCTGCTTATCATGGCATAGCATAATTCCTGGAGCATTCTGGAGGAACATCATTATGGAGGCTGGTTTGAGCTAGCCACTGAGGAGAGCACCACCACCACTGCTGCTGTTGGTGCTTCCTGCAAAGAGAGGCAGTGGGGTGGAAAGGATGTTGCCACCAACCAACATTAAGATAGCTCTGAAATGTGCAAAGAATTTCACACACATGGTCACACATTTGCCCAAAACACACCCTCATTTCCACCACCTGGGAATGGGGTAAAGGAAATGAGGGTCTGTTCAGATTATCCCTAATAAAGAAGCATTTCAAAAGAATCAACAAGCCTGCACTAGAAGGTCAGCTGATCTGCAGAGCATTCTTGCTGCTGAAAGCAATTGCCACTAGCTAGTCTGTCAAATAGCATTTCCCACTTGAATCCAGAGGTCTCCCTGCATCAGTAGAAAGTACTTCCACTCGCAATGATGTGTGTGCTTAATTTGAGAATCACTTCTCTGGATAGTCTCCTGATCCTCTAGAGGTCATTTACAGGAAGTACAGGGGCCTAACAAGTTGGGGCAGGAAAGTAACATTTCTTCCCCAAGGTTAGCAGCAGTGCCTTCTGCGGGCATGGGAGAGTCTTGGGATCCAAAGACTTGTCCAAGGACATCCAGAGAACATCCAGACCAAGTACATCTTCAATGCCCAAACATATCCTACTCTCAACTGCCTTCACATTTACATTCCACATGCATTTTATCAGGGTCTGTACCACACATATTTCTGAAAGTTTACATACACTGAGAAGTTATTTTCCTTGGAAGTTCCAGACCTTCAATACAAAAAATAGGGTAAACACCACTGTGTTGAGCCTAGTGGGAGCACAAATGCATCACAAGCGGCACCATCTTAGCAGAGGCATTCCCTCTGGTGTGGGCGAGTGAAGCAGAACACATAATCTAAGATGGCACCTACCACTCTCAATTTTTCTTGTATTAAAAAGTTGGTTGAAAAAAACATTCTGCTGCCAAGCGTATCAGAAAAAAATCTTTCAAATTGCTTAATCTATCCTGTTAATTGTCAACACACAGCAGACCTAAAGAACACACACAAGGTAATATGTCACCTTAATATTTTCCATTGTGCATAAGCTGGAGAGCTTTCCTCACAAAACACCTTAATTTAAGCAGCACCCTCACAGTATGCCCATTACAAAATAATGAGCAAGGAAAAGCAAGGCCTTAGATCAAGCCACGTTTCAGGAATTTATCTTTTTAATTATTATTCAAAGGAAGGTTGTGATGGTTAGTGGCAGCACCAGAGCTGTCAATCATCTTCTGAAGCCCAAGGAGCCCCTTTCCAGGTGGGATTCCAGAGGGAGGGGCTTTAGAATGGAGCAGAGTGGCAGTTAAACTGTCTAAGTAGTAGCTCAGAGGGTTAGAAAGGGCTTGAAAGCGCCAGAGTTAGAGAGGGCTTAGAGAAGCCAGGAGATAGGGACGGACAGAGCTAGATCTCTAGAGAGACAGGGTCTGTTCTGGGACTGGTGGGTTCCAGGGAGGACCGAACTGGGTAGGACAGGATCGGTGTCTTGAAGAAATAGACAATCCAAATGTGGCTACCTCAGTCAAACCGTTTAAACCAGGGTTTCTTAACCTTGGGCCCCCAGATTTTGTTGTACTACAACTCCCATCTTCCTCAGCCACAAAGGCCATGTCTGGGGATGATGGGAGTTGTGGGGGCCCAAGGGTAAGAAATCCTGGTTTAAACTCTATACCCATATGTATAGAGTGCCTACTAGTGGGTGAAGTCTGTGT